>NC_044387.1:5048096-5648096 GCF_006542625.1 Nomascus leucogenys
CGACAAAGTGAGACCCCCATCTCAAAAAAAAAAAAAAAATTAGGGGAGAATGTAACAAAAACCCTTTGGATTTATGAAATCACAATGGGCCTTTCACGGGAGAGTAACCCCCCATGTCTGGCCTCGGCTCTGCCTTCCACCCAGGGGCAACACACGGAACGTCTTTTATCCTGTGGACGGGAATCACAACATCCAGCAGTGTCGGGGCTGTTGCAAGAACCTGCCCAGCACAGGGCCTCGGCCTCCGCAGTTTAACCACCTCGTTCCTCTTCCTGCCTGGAGAACGGCAGGGACTGTGTCGTGCTGCTGGTCACCAGCAGAGAGCGCACGGAAAGCAAGTCTGCGTCCAAAGTTCTCACGCCTGCCCTTCCTTCAGGAATATTTTTTACAACGTTGCAGCCTTCAGAGTTAAAGCAAGCCTCTCCACGTTGGGGCGTGATTCCAGGCATATAAACGCAGTGGTGATGACTGCGGTGGCCTCCTAGCGCTGTCTCCCTTTTCTCCTCTGCCTCCTTCCCAAGGATTTCCTTCCCTGTCCCTGTCTCCCATTAGACGTGGCGATCCTGGCCCAGGGCCTAGCCTGATCCAGGACAGGAAGAGAACTCAGTGCTCATTGAATGAACCAACATTACTTCCCATTTCTCCCTTTATCTCCCCACTTGAAAGCGGGAGGATGAATGACAGTATTGGCTGTCACTCGCCCATCACTGGGGCCCTCCCAGAGCCTGGCTTGTTCAGCCTGGACACAAATGTTCCTAATGGAGTTATCCTGGGAGGCAACGGAACCAGGTGCCCTCCTGCCTTTCCCCCTGTTGTGGGTTGAATTGGGTCCTCCCACAAAAGATATGTAGGAGTCCCAACCCCAGGTACCTCAGAATAGAACCTTATTTGGAAAAAGGTTAATTGTAAATGAAATTAGTTAATATAGGTCATTAGGTTAGGCTCTAACCCAATATGGCTGGTGTCCTTATGAAAAGGGGAAATTTGGACACATACACACACCTAGGGAAGACCACAGGAGGAGGAAGGCACAGATCAGAGTGATGTGCATACAAGCCAAGGAACATCAGAGATCACCAGCAAACTACCAGGAGCTGGGGCAGAGGCCGGAACAGATCCTTCTTCACAGCCTCGGAGGGAAGCAACACAGGCTACACCTCCATTTGGACTTCTGGCCTCCAGCACCTCGAGGAACTCTAAGTTTCTCCTGGTTAAGCCACTCAGTCTGCAGGCGTTTGTTAATGGGATCCTGGGAAATGAGTACACCCCCAACCCCTTTCCCTACAGGGAGTGTCCGTGTTACCATCAGTCACTGAAAATACCCAGCTCCAGTTCAGGAAACAGGGGTGAGCAGCTGGCTGAGAGTTTGGAAGCCCAGGGCTCTGCATGGTGGCCCTGCCTGGTGCAACCAGAATAGTGAGGTCCTTCATTTTGTGGATGCAAAACGAGGCTAAGCAGCTGCTTTCCAGCGGTGTGACGGGGGCAGGTTCAAGAGACCATCTGCCCAAGAGGCCCAGTGGGAGACTGGTACACAGGGCGCGCTAACAAACCGACTCTCGCCCTCCCCTCTCTGGCTTTACATCACAATCCACAGTCTAGTTACAGCTCCTGAGGCAGTCCCCTGGGTCCCACCTGTTGTCCCACACCAGCCTGGGGGTGGCAGCATTACTTGGTTGACTGTGGATTTGAACCACGTCTTCAGCGTGGTCATTTGTTCAAATGCTTTGCCTGGGAGCCCGTGTGGGCCTGGATCCAGAGGGAGGCATAAAGTCTGTCTGCAAAGCCTTGCCTCCCTTTTGGCAGCCCCTGGGTGGCCTGAGCCTGCTGGGCTGCTAGAGCACACCCAGCCCTCTCTGCCTGGCCGACAACTCTTTCCAAGCTCCCCTTTTGCCTTCAGGATAAAGTCTGCAGCCTTGCTCGTTGGGCCGGCCTGCTCCTCACACCTTGGCCACAGGCCTCTTCCTTCCACCCCCACCCCACACCAGCCCCCAGGCCCTCTACACACAGACCTCAGCAGATACTGCCCTGCCACTTCTCTCCTGGACACTGCAGTGCCTTTGTTTATGCCTGCTAGCAAGTCCAGCCCCATTTTGTCCACCTAAAAACCCTACCGATCCCGAGGCTCAGGTGAAACGTCACCCAGTGAAGGGTCTGAGCATGGGAAGAACCAGAGGGGCATTTAGACGGAGGGTAAGGTGAGCTAAGCTGTCTGCACTGGAGTATCCAGCTCTATCTCAGCTAATGTGCCAAGAGCTGCCATCTGTCAATGGCCCTGGGTATATGGCCCCACGAGGAACCCATGTGGAGAGGGAAGAGGTAACTGGGGTGGGGGAACCTAGTCATTTCTGGGCCTTGGGGCCAGAAATCCTGTCCTTGAGGTCAAGGACAGGGCTGGACTTAGTCCCCACTCTCAGTGGAAAATGCCTCCCCACACCTCCTGCCTGGCAATTTTCAAGTCACTCTTCAAGTGTGGCCTGCAGCAGATGGCTAGTTGTCCCCCAATATGTATTACTTCATTTGTATACAATTGTAGAATGATGGCCTGGTCACGCGGTTAGCCAGCTAAGCTTCCCAGCCTCCATTCACCTAGGTGTGGTCACATGACTGAATTCTGGTCCATGGGATACAAGCAGAGGTGAAATGCACTTACCATGCCATGTTGTCATGGAGAAGTAGCATGCTGACCCCCTTCTTTTTTGCCTTTCCTCCTCGCTGCTGGCCAGAGCGTGGCAGGATGGTGGAGGCCGGAGCAGCATCCTGGACTACAAGACAGGAGCTGCATGTGGCGGCGGAGAGAACAGAGCCACAAGCTGGAAGGAGCCTCAGCAGAGCCACCATATGAGCTTGCACTTCTATGAGAGCAGAAATCAGCCTCTGGTTTTTTTTTTTTTTTTTTTGACGGAGTCTCGCTCTGTCGCTAGGCTGGAGTACAACGGCGCAATCTTGGCTCACTGCAACCTCCATCTCCCGGGTTCAAGCGATTCTCCTGCCTCAGGCTCCCAACTAGCTGGGACTACAGGCGTGCACCACCACGCCCGGCTAATTTTTGTGTTTTTAGTAGAGATGGGGTTTCACCATGTTGGCCAGGATGGTCTTGAACTCCTGACCTCATGATCTGCCCATCTCAGCCTCCCAAAGTGCTGGGATTACAGGCGTGAGCCACAGTGCCCGGCCGAGCCTCTGCTGTTTCAAGGCCACTGCTGTTTCAGGTCAGTTGTAGGAGCCGGCCGAGTGAAGTGCCTGAGAGCCAGCTCTCCTTGGGTTCAATCCCAAGCGCCCACACTTCCTGGGGGTATGACCTCGCCAAGTCACTTAACGTGTCTATAACTCAGGTTATTCAACTAGAAAATGTGAGTAGTAAAAATACCCACCACCAGCTGTTGTGAGAATCAAATTAGTGAATTCCACATGAAGTGTTTGGCTTTGCACATAGCTTGCATTTGGGAGCGGTAACGATTACTGCAGCTGAACCTAGAGTCTGTGCAGAACACAGGCCCACCTTAAATACCACCTTAAATACCACCTCTCTCTACGGTGCCCCTGAGCAGGCCCGTGTGGAGCTACTTCCCAGAGCCCCACCCAAGACCTTCGCTGAGCTGAGCTGAACAGAAACTAATGTTCCTCACAGAAATACAAGGAAGAGGTTAGATAAATGTTTTGTCCACAGTGGACGATTACAGCTGAAGGGTACTTGTGGCCCAAGGAGTGTATTTTTAAAAAAGAAACGTGACTCTTTAAGGTTGCCACTCTTTATACATGAATGACGGGAACAAGGGTGGCTTCCTCATTATCGACTTCCTGTATTAAATTGTGTGAAATAATCTCCCGTGGGTTGATTTGTATAGACTTCATTCATATATTTTTTCCTGATAACAAAATGAGAAAAAGAAAGGTCAGCAAATGTGTATACTTCCTATTCTTTTTTTTTTTTTGAAAAGGCACACATTTTATTAGTGTGTTATCCCCAAAATACAGAATACATTTCACACCTAATGAGCCCCCCAGAATGATCCATCTCAACTGCTCCTCAGCGGTGAGGGTCACTTTATAATTACGCTGCAGTTAGATTAGGGACTTACACCAGTAACATTTGGGGACATATGAAAATTAAATCTCCGTGGGTGTGACTGTACACTTTGTTCACCCCATTTCATTTCTCAGATCATTCTTTTCTATTTTTTAGAGACAACGTCTCTCTCAGCCACCCAGGGTGGAGTGCAGTGGTGCGATCATGGCTCACTGAAGCCCTCAGCTCCTGGGCTCAGGCCATCCTCCTGCCTCAGCTTCCCCAGTAGCTGGGATTTCAACCGTGTGCCACCATGCCTGGCTAATTTTTGTATTTTTAGTTTAGTTTTATTTTAGTTTCACCATGTTGGCCAGTCTGGTCTCAAACTCCTGACCTCATAATCCGCCCACCTCAGCCTCCCAAAGTGCTGGGATTACAGGCGTGAGCCACCGCGCCCAGCCCTCAGATCATTCTTAATGCTCCTTTTAGGCCCTCAGCAGAAGTGATGATAACAGATGGACCCACCAGCAACCAGACGTCGGATTGGAGAAAATATTCCTGGGTCCCCCCTGAGTTTAAGCCAAGAGCTTGATAAATAAGTAAATAAATACTGTGGTTTTCAGTTGCAAGTTCACCTGTTTACTTGCATGTGACATCTTCCTGTAGCTGGAGCTCTGAACTCTTGGGGTCCTGTCTATAACCAAGAGACTCCAGGCTTTTTCAGGGTAGCCCAGGAGCCCCTCTCTCTACCTGGAAAGCCATCCCTGAGTAGGCAGTGCCATCCTCCTCCTGGGTCTCAGCCATGAAGCCTCCTCCAGGAAGCATTCCTGACTCCCCCAGCAGACTCAGTGCTCTTCCCTGGGGCTTTGGGTGCCCTCCACCCATGCACTCCGTGTGGACAGCAGTGACCCGTGGCCCATGGTTCTGTCAACCCGAGCCAGCCCACTTGAGATCCACAGTGTCCAGATGAAGACCACCAGGGCGGGGTGTTCCCCCTTTTGCCCCCTCCTTGTCCTTGACCTCCACAGCCCCATGGTCCCTCCACCCGGTCCCCCACCTGGCCCTGGTCCCACCCAGCACTCACTGCAAACACTGCTCCTTGGCCAGGCTGAGGTTGCTGCTGTCCAGAGCTCTGCGCAGGTCACGCTGCTGCCGCCGCTGCTGCCGTTCAAACAGCAGGGCGGCACGAGCCCCCTGAATCCTCCGCCGGTCCCAGTCCAGGTCTCGCTGGTGCTTTTCTTCCTGGAGCCTCTGGAAGGAAAAGAGGCAGCTCACCACCGCCTTTCCCCACAGCCAAAGAGCCCCAGGGGATTATCTAGAAGGCCTGCCTCTCATTCTACAGATGGGGAAACTGAGGGTCAGAGGAGGGGCAGGTAGGTGACCGATGTCAGGCAGGAAGCCAGAGGAGACCCCCAGCCTGCCCTCATTCCACGTGGCCCGGCTGCCCTCCCCCATCAGGAGGTGCTGGCCGTTCTTCTCCTGAAGGCACAGCAGGGACTCAATTCCTACAGCAGCCTCCACTCCCGGCTCCCGGGTGCAGGGCTCCCAGGTGCAGGCTGGGCCCAGAGTCTTCCTCCTCAGGTCCTCAGGGGGCTCCCTGGCTCGGTCAGCAGTCAGATGCCACCTCCATGAGCCATGGCCGACTGCCCCACAGCTGAACGCAGATCACCTGGGCAGCTTCCAGAACATGCAGACACTACAGCCTCACCCGATGACAGGAAGGTTATGGTCCTAGAGGGGCACCCCAACCCCTGAGTTGCTATGTTTCAGCTCATTCCTCGCTGCCCTCCTCACGTGAAAACTCTGGAGCCCTCGAAGAGGAAGCTGGATTTGCGTGGAGGGAGGGGTACTTCCCCGTGTGTTGTCAGCTTTGTTAGTCCCCTTGGCCCCCTTTTGCCATTTTTAGGGCACAGCCTCCTCCCGCCAAATGAGCAAGGATAAGTGTCCGGTGAGTGGCATGGGGGTCTGGGTGGCCCCATCCTGGGACTGAAGGCAGGCTGGCGGGCTTTGTCACCCACAAGGCAAGTCACCCTGCTCTCACGAACCTCAGTGTCCCCCGCTGTAAAGCCAGGCTGCTCTCAGGAGCCCGGGGTCATCACACAAGCTGCTTGGTGGCAAACAGGGAATGGCATGGGACACACTCACCCGGGCTAAGAGCAAAGCAGACAGCCCAGCTGTTTGCTGCAATATCCCAACTTTCCCAGTTACCTCCAAGCATAGAAAAGGGGATGGAGGCAAGAACCCAGAAAGGAAGGGGGCAGTATTTCTGAGTAGGGAGGTTTCATGTGTGTTTTTCCCCCTTTGTGCTTTTCTGTCTTCTTAATTTTCTACAAAAAATGAAAACTAGACAGCAATACTGCTTTCAGGATGGCCGGCCGATCTTCTGTGCCAGACGGTCCAGGCAGAGCTGCAGTCCTGAAGCACAGAGCAGGGCCCTGGCCCTGGACCCCGATTCCAGCCCCAGCGCCCTTTCCACCTTGGACTACTTCCTGAACTTCACGCCCCCTGCCTGCCCAGGTCCCGGCCCCACTGCAGCCTCCCACACACATGCACCTCTGGCCTGCAGGGAAGCAGGTGGGCAAGCTGCCCCACCCACTCCTCATGCCCTGGTCCACGCCACTGCCACTGTCCCTCCTCCTCCCCAGACCCACCAAATCAGAAGCTTATACCAACTGTGGCACCTGCCACCCCAGCCTGGCCTCTTCCACCCCTCTTTGCAGGTTTGAGACCCTCTCCAGATCTCTCCTGCCAGGATTCTCGGTGGTTTCAGCACACACAGAGACAGCCCTCTCTTGTCCCCAGCTGCTCAGCTCTCCTGCCTCCTCTCCAAAGATCTAGTCCCAGCTTCACCTTCTCACCTCCTGGGCACACCCTACCAGTGGTTCTCAAACTTGAGTACGCATCAGAATCCCCAGGGGGCTTTCGAAACCACAGACTGCAGGCCCCACCAGGCCAATGCTGTGGGTCCGGAGACCTTCCCTTTGGGACCCTCCACCCTTCCCTTGTCATTACCAATAACAGTCTCACTGTCTTACCTGCCTCTTCCACTCTCTCTCCAAGTCCCCGATTTCAATGATTATGTCCCCCCACAAAGTGTGACCTCCAGTCCGCTGGCTGCCACTTTTCCAATCTTTCTCTGGCCCCCTGGTTTGTCTCATGGCAGACGCTCCCAGGCCGATACCCTCAGCCCCCTGAGTCCTTCACTTGGTCAGGCAGGCGGTGACCACAATGAATCTGGCTAAGCATGGTGGGTGACACCCCAACAGCGCTCTCTGCGGTCACTTCAAGGTCATGACTATGACCCCCCAGTGGGCCCTGGACACTGTCCGACCATTCTGTCCCCTTCCTCCAGGCTGTTCCCTCTCCAGCTCTTCTAGATGACCATTTAGCACTAACTCCCCCCAACCCTGCTCAGTTCTACTTCTAAAAGGTAGAAAATGGCACTTCAGTGGTCCTGAGGCACAGCCCCCAGTACAAAGCAATTCCAGGTCTCAATTCTGTTCACCCGCAAGCTCCCGCCCTCACGCCCCTTCCTGTAACTCCCATGACGGCTCTGAGCTCCCAGAGGCCACACCAAGCCCTCAACTAGCACTCCATGTCCCTCGCTCTCCTGCAGCCCAGGGACACGGCTCCAGCAAGTCTCTCCTCTGGCATCAACTTCCCCCTCTACTGCATCACTCTGGTTGAATGAAAGTATGCTGTTATTTCTACAATCAAGACAAACAAAAACTTTCCCTTCACCCCATGGCCCCCACCAGCTCCCACTCCATTTCTCTGCATCCTTTACAGCAAACGCCTTGTAAGTGCTGTCTACATGTGCCATCTCCATTCGTTTCCTGCCTGTTCTCTCTTGAGCCCATTAGGCTGGCAGCCCCACTCCTCTGCCAAACATGCTCCTTCCTGACAGGGTCCCCGGTGACTGCCATGATGCTGGATCCAGCGTTTAGCCTGCAGCCTGGCAGCAGCGTTTGACCCACGAGTTCCCCTCTCCTTCCCTCCCAAACACCTTTCCTCACTTGGCCTCCAGCAAACCATGGCTTGCATCTGTCCACCTCCCTGGCGGTCCCTTCACAGATGCCTTTGCTCTTTATCAACAGTGGTGGTGAGAAGGGGGGTCCTGGGGGGAGCAGGACTCAGTCCTCAGCTTTAAATACTCTCTGTAGGGCCGGGCATGGTGGCTCACACCTGTAATCCCGGCACTTTGGGAGGCTGAGGTGGGCGGATCACTTGAGGCCAGGAGTTCGAGACCAGCCTGACCAACATGACAATACCCTACCTCTACGAAAAATACAAAAAGTAGCTGGGCATGGTGGTGCATGCCTGTAATCCCAGCTACTGGGGAGGCTGAGGCAGGAGAATCGCTTGAACTCAGGAGGCAGAGGTTGCAGTGGGCCGAGACTGCATGACTGCACTCCAGCCTCGGTGATAGAGACTCTGTCTCAAAATACATGCATACAATCTCTCTGTAGGTGACGACTCACATTTATGCCTCTGGCCCAGACCTTGTTCTGAGCCCTGTGTTATATATCCAGCTGCCTCCTGGGCTTTAATTGGAGGTTGTGGCAGAAAATACTACTTGTCTCCCAGTAACCATTTTTCGTTCTTCTTTAGTAAAACAATCACCAGCACTTCACTGTCTGGAATAAACACATTTCCTTGACTTCTTTAGAGTTAGGGGCAACCTTGTGACTAAGTGTTGTCCAGTGAAATATAAGTGGAAATCTCCTTAGAGTGTTCTCCATCCCTCCTTCCTGGTAGCTGGACTATGCATGTGATGGCTGGTGCTCTAGCAGCCATCTTGCACTAAGAAGTGAGAGCCAGGAGCCAAGGATAGCAGGACATCAGTCAATGACCACAGAGCTGCCATACCAGCCCTGGACTGTTTTCCTGAGGATTTAGTCTACTTGCAAGAGAGAAAGTTCTATTTTGTTTAAGATGCTGTTATTTGTGGTTTTCTGCCACATTCAGGCAAATGTAATCCTAATAGATACAGATATCTAATGGACTTTGCACACTTAACTTATTCAAAATTGTAACTTTGATTTCCACCCCTCCCACGCCACCAACCTGCTCCTCCCATCATCTTCCCCATCTCTGGAAATGCCAATTCCATTCCTCTAGTTGCTCAGGCCACAGGACCTAGAGTCATCTTTTAACTCCTGTCTTTCACACGTCCCCACACAATCATTCATCCGATATTGTCAACTCTACCTTCAAAACAGATCCAGAATCTGACCATTGCTCAGCACCCCCACTGCCTGCCCCGTGGTCCCAGCCAGCATCGCCTCTCACTGTGAACACTGCAAGGCCTTCCTGGAGATCTCCTTCCTTCCCCCTCAGCCCCTAGTGTCTGCCCTCAATACAGGGGGATCACGCTGGGGATCTTGTTCAACCTAAGTCAGATCCTGTCACTCCTCTGTCCAAAACCCTGCAGAGTTCCCCATCTCAGTCACAGAAGAAGCCAAAGTCCTCCCCAGTGGACTGCCAGGACCTCTACTGTCTGCCTCTGAGGCCTCCGTACCTGCCCCTCTCTTCACTCCACTCCAGTCACCAGGCTCCACGCCCTTCTCTGAGCAGGTCCAGCAGGGTCCTGCCTCAAGGCCTTTGCCCTTGCAGCTCACCCTGCCTGGTCGTCCTTTTCCCAGGTAGACACATGGCTCCCTCCCTACCCTCTTTTGAGTCTTTGCTTCAATATCTTCCCAGTCTACTGTCCTCTTTCTTGGCACTCCTACTCCTGATGCCACATCATACGGGTGTGAGAATATCTGGCTCTTGTCTCCCCCCCGACTAGAAGGGAAACTCCTTGAGGGCAGGTCCTAGGGCAGAGCACAAGGCCTGCTACAACTACATTTGTGCCTGGAAGGCAGCGGGAGCAAAGAGCCTGGCTCTGTGGGCTCTGGAAAAAGGGGCAGGGCAGTCACCAGCTTCTCCTGGACTTGCTGCTTCTGGACTAGGCGGATCTGCTCCAGCTGCTCCTGGGTCATGCCCTTCCAGCGGTCAGGGACCACGCGGTGGGGCCCGAAGGAGCTGGCTGCCTGCTGCGGGTTCTCGGAGAGCAGGTCCCCACGCAGCAGGTTGGTGATCTCGGCCAAGTTGTCCTCTTGTTCTTGCTTTTTCTCTTGCTTTTTCCTTTCCACTGACTCGATGGCCTAAGCAGGTGAAGACATTAAAGAAGATGGTCCAAGTGACCCCAGGGGTATTCTGACACCCAGGCCAGCAAATCTCACTGGGGGCCCTCGAGGGGAGGATATGCTAAGGGCAGCAGGAGTCGGGTGGAGGGGAGACTTGTCAGGCACGGATGTGGGTGGGTCCTTGAAGCCCTGGCTGCCTGCGCACTGCTGGGCGGGTGGGCTGGACTCGGGGGATCACCACCTGTTGGGTGTGTGCATAAGAGCTCTGGGTCTTGCACCAACTTGCCAAGGCAGGGAGCTCCCTCCTTAAAGGCTGCCACCCCGCGTGGGCCTGGTCCCACCCAAGGCAGGGCTCTGTGCCCCTGGCAACCCTTGGACATCTGTGGGCTGCAAAGAACACTCAACAGAGTGATTTGCAACAGTGGTGATTTCTAAAAGGTAGAAAATGCACTGTCACTTCAGTGGTCCTGAGCCGCAGCCCCCAGTACAAAGCAATTCCAGGTCTCATTTCTGTTTGATTTCCTGGGGGGGTCCCTGGCTGTGTGACCTGTACCAAGTCACCTCCCCTCTCTGGGCTGCAGTCATTTCTCTGTAAAGTCAGGAGATGGCTTAGGAGACATGTACTTGGGTTAACAGTTGTCCTCAGTAACACATGGACAGGGCAGTTTGCAAGGAGCTGGCATTCCACATGTGCTCACCAGAGGCCAGCTTGATTGAGTCACACAGTACAAGCTTTGTAGTTAGACAGGCCCAACTTCAATACCGGACTTGCCACTGAGTACTCCCTAAGGAAGTCAGCTCATCCTTCCAAGCCCCCCCACCCATTTTTTTTTTTTTTTTTGAGATGGAGTCTCGCTCTGTCACCCAGGCTGCAGTGCAGTGGCACAATCTCAGCTCACTGCAACCTCTGCCTCCCAGGTTCAAGTGATTCAACACTGTTCTTCCTTGGCATGGGGCAGAACAACCTGTCCTGCCCACTTAGAGTGAGCATGGCCACGTGGCTTGCTTTCACCAGTGAAATGTGAGCAGAGGCCGGGCGCAGTGCCTCACGTCTATAATCCCAGCACTTTGGGAGCCCAAAGCGGGCAAATCACAAGGTCAGGAGATTGAGACCAGCCTGGCCAACATGGTGAAACCCTGTCTCTACTAAAAATATAAAAAATTAGCTGGGCATGGTGGCAGAGGCCTGTAATCCCAGCTACTCGGGAGGCTGAGGCAGAAGAATGGCGTGAACCCGGGAGGCGGAGCTTGTAGTGAGCCAAGATCGCGCCACTGCACTCCAGCCTGGGTGACAGAGCAAGACTCCGCCTCGAAACAAAAAAAAGAAAAAAGAAATGTGAGCAGAGGTGGCACTACTGCTCCTAGGAGGAAGCCTGGGGGGACTAGCCACATTCCTTTCCTCCTGTGCTGCGGGGATCCTCCGGCTGGCGGTCGCTCCATCCCAGGGCCTGGGCTCCAAACTGAGGATGCCAAAGAACAGGCCTCACAGCCAGTCCATGGCGGGCAGGGAGCATGCATGGAACATCAACTTTCTGTTTAAGCCACTGAGACTGGTGGGTGCTTCTTACCCCAGCAAGGCTTAGCACATTCTGACTGACACAGGAGGGTGTTATCACTTCCTCATTCTGCAGATGATCAAACGGAGGCAGTGGGTGGCCTGCCCAAGGCTGCAGGGCACAGCCTGGTCTCACACCCGTGTGGTCGGGCTCCAGAGCCTGCGTGTCAGACCCTGACGCCACAATGCCTCTCTGACAAAATGAGCCCCGACCCGAGAACTGGAGGCCCTCATGTGTGTCCTTCCTGTTGAACTGGACTGGCCTGCTTGGACTTTTCTTTTGAGGATAGTTATCCAGAATCTTGGATTAACATCCCAGGTTAATTAAAAAGCCTAGTTGTAGTTAGGAACAGAGCTGCAGAAGCCAGAGGGTGGCTTTTCCCAGTGCAGGAGTGTTTGCAATGGTGCTGCCTCGTGGCATCCACATGAGGAGCTGGGGGTCTGAGAAAACCAGGCAGGCTGTGGATGCCCATTAAACATCTTCTAGAATATATGAATGAATAAATTGATGAATGAGATAATAGGGTTTAGCAAAAGCCACCCCAATGCCCAGCAGGAAGGGCTCAATAAACATTGGTTGAATTGATGAATGAACGAGTGAATTATCATCATCATCATCATCACTTCCATAAATGAATGAGCGGATCACCAGCCAACAGTGGACTAATTGTCAAGGGCCCCATCCTGCCATTCACTTGCAGTGGGGACTGGAGTGAACAGCCTCCCCTCTTTGGGCACCCTCTGTAAAATGAAGGGCAGGGATGGATGGTCTCTAAGACCTTTGCAGCTCACTGGGTGGTGAGCTCAGACTTCAGGTGTCTTGCTTTGCCCTTTGGTCCTCCCCAGCACCTGCAGTTGGCTCTCCTCATTCCTCTCCTGTGTTGAAAACCCACATTCTCTGGTGTCTGGTCCAGCCTCTCTGGGATTTTGACTGCCTGCCCCCACCAGGAGGACAGTTTTGAGCTTGTATCTCCAATATATTTAGTTCACAATGTGGTACTACTATACTTTAATGATAGCACATGCTTCTAACTACACATGTACATGGAAATCAAAAGTGATGAGGTTAAAAATGAATATGAAGCAGGGCTCTGGTATCTGCTCTCCCACAGATCCTGCACAGCCTTCTTTGGGGACCATAGTTCTAGTTGACGAGCGAACCTGATCAACAAACCCAAGCAAAGTCCCCACCCACCAGAAAATAGAATTGTATTTGAAAAGAAAACCTTGTGGGGGGAGGGAGAGGCAGCGGGGGCGAGCTCTAACTTCCAAAAGGAAAAGAGGGCCAGATGTGGTAATCTCAGCACTTTGGGAGGCTGAGGCAGGAGGATTGCTTGAGCTCAGGAGTTTGAGACCAGCCTGGGCAACATGGAAAAACCCTGTGTCTACAAAAAAATACAAAAATTAGCCGGGCATGGTGGCGCGTGCCTGTAGTCCCAGCTACTTGGATGGCTCAGGTGGGGGGATCATCTGAGCCTGGGAGGTCGAGGCTGCAGTGAGCCGTGATCGTGCCACTACACTTCAGCCTGGGTGATGGAGTGAGACCCTGTCTCAAAAACAAACAAACAAAAAAACCAAAGAAACAAAAAGAAGAACCTATTTCAGCAACTTCAGCATCAGGTTGGAGGGAAGGGGAGTGTGTGGGAGGAGGGGGACCAGAGTTTAGAGAGGAGGTGTGAGGTCTCAGGAGGCCCCAGTGTCCGAGCTCATCATGATCTTCTTCATCATCCCTGCCATCGGTGAGCATCCAAGTAGCTGTTCTCAATAAAGGGGTTAGTCTGAGAGGTGGGAAAAATGGAAACCAGCACCAGGCATTGGAGCAGAGCTAGGCGGTAACAGTCTAGGTGGATGTCACCATCCTCATGTTACAGAAGAAGAAACTGAGCTGTAGACAGGTGAGCTGACTTCCCCAGGTTACATGGCTAGTTTGGCAGGTTTCCCTCCAAGATTCACAGCTAAGGGACAGGACTGGGTCTCATCCATCTCTGTCATCAGGCAGCCCATCAGGGTCTCTGTCAGGGCTGGTGATGTGACCAGGGGAGCAGGCTGAGACTGGGATCCCAAGGAGGCTGGAGAGCCTTGGGAAGCCGTAGAGGGCTCGTCCTCCCCTCCAGTCGTCGAGCCCGGGGTCTCGGAGTAGCTATACCTGGATCTTGTTGAAGTCTTTCACAGATGCACAAACCGCCTTTCTGGTGGTGCTTTCCAGCTTCTGGAGGTGCTTGGCTGTCTCATCAAACTGCAGCCTTGTCTCTGTGTAGAGGGCCTCTGAAAGGAGGAGGCAACAAGCCATCAGACCAACCTGGCCACGGGAGCACCTTCCCCCGATGTGTGGCTGTTTGTGCCTTTGCCTCCTACCACGTCCTTAGCCATGAGTATGAGGACGGGAACAACAATGACAGGACCTGCCTCTGAAGGCTGTGGGAGAGTCAAGCTCCCAGATCGGTGCTAGTGATCACTACTATGCTGGGGTCCTGGGACAGGCTGGTAATGTGCCCCTTGCTGTCCTGCTCTATCTGGAAGTAGCTAAATCCTTACAGTGGGCAAGACATACTCTACAGCCCCAGGAAATGACGTTTGAGACCTGCAGGACAAAAGAAGTGGGTCAGGAGCAGGTGCAGAGGTTTTGGGAAAGGATTCAGCGGAATCCAGAATGAAAGGGCAAGAAACCAGACAGGACTCTATGGAGGAAGCAGGGCCAGATGACAGATACTGTGGAGTGGCAGGAGGACTTGGTCAGGCCAATGAGGAAGAGAAAGAGGAGGAGTAGGAGGTGAAGGGGTCAAGGTAGAAGGTCCAAAAGCAAAATGTGAAGATTTGGAGTCAAACAGAGGAGGCTCACATCCCATCCCAGACATTTCCGAGCTCTGTTAACCTCAACTATTACTTAGCCTTGCTGAGCCTGTGTCCTTACCTGTGAAGCAGGACATACCTCCTTTGCAGAATAATAATTATTAATATAATTAATATAATATAAATATAATTAATATAATATTAATATAATTAAATAATAATAATAATAATTATTATTATATAATAATATTATAATAATAATTATAATTATTATTATATAATAATATTATAATAATAATTATAATTATTATTATTATTTAATTATATTTATATTATATTAATTATATTAATAATATCATAATATATAATATTATTATTATAATTAATATAATTAATATAATATGAATATTATTATAATATTAATATTATATTAATATTAATATAAATATTATTATAATATTATTATATTAATATTAATATAATTATTATGAATAATAATATAATAATAATAATAATATAATAATATTATTATTATTATTTGAGATGGAGTCTTGCTTTGTCGCACAGGTTGGAGTGCAGTGGTGCATCTTGGCTCACTGCAACCTCTGCCTCCTGGGTTCCAGCGATCCTCCTGCCTCAGCCTCCGGGGTAGCTGGGATTACAGGCGTGCACCACCATGCCCAGTAATTTTGTATTTTCAGTAGAGACAGGGCTTCACCATGTTGGCCAGGCTGGTCTTGAACTCCTGACCTCAGGTGATCCACCCACCTTGGCCTCCCAAAGTGCTGCGATTACAGGCGTGAGCCACCACGCCTGGCTTGCAGAATTATTATGTTAAGAAAAAGCCATCAATCAGAAGTTTCTTCATTCAAGTATTTGTGCCCTGTGGGTCTCCTCACTGTCTCCAAAAACAAAGACCAAACTCTTTCATCTTCAATTTCTGGCCTGTGCACAGTCAGCCTCTCCTCTTGTCATTCATTTGTTCATTCATCCATTTAACATACAGCCATGGAGAGCCTAGCATGGGGGTCCCACTTTGCTGGGCACATGATACATAATGGGAAGTAAGATAGAAAGGGCTTTTCCTGCCTTCCTGGAACTTGCTGCCTAGGAGAGGAGACATCAACCAACACATGAACCCAGAATAAATGTATTAATACCAACTGTAGCAGTGACTGGGAGGAAAGGACACAGAGACCAAGAAGAGATATGCTGGGGGCTCCTGGCTGAGGCGGCTGAGGTTTGTGGGGAGGGTAAGAGATTGCTCCTCTGGGAGCAAATGACGTTTGAGACCTGCAGGACAAAAGAAGTGGGTTGGGAGCAGGTGCAGAGGTTCTGGGTTGGGAAAGGATTCAGTGGAGTCCAGAAGTGAAAGAGGAAGATGGCAGGAATACAGTAAGTGGAGGGGGCGGAGTTGACAGTGGAGAGATGGGCAGAGGCCCAGCACGCAGAGCCTGTGGGCTGCGGGAGGATTCCGCATCTCTTTCCAAGTGCATGGGAAGCCATTAGTGGGCTTGAAGCTGGGATCGACGGGGTAGGGTGATGCTGTCCAACCCCACATTTCTTTTTCTTTTTTTGAGATGAGTTTCGCTCTTGTTGCCCAGGCTGGAGTGCCGTGGCACAATCTCGGCTCACTGCAACCTCCACGTCCCGGGTTCAAGTGATTCTCCTGCCTCAGCCTCCCAAGTAGCTGGGATTACAGGCACATGCCACCACACCCGGCTAATTTTTGTATTTTTAGTAGAGACGGGGTTTCACCGTGTTGGCCAGGCTGGTCTCAAACTCCTGACCTCAGGGGATCCGCCCGCCTCAGCCTCCCAAAGTGCTGGAATTACAGGCGTGAGCCAGCGCACCTGGCCAAACCCCACATTGTTTAAAAGTATCACTGACTGCTGTTTTGAGAATGGACCAGAGAGGGGCAAGAAAGGAAGTGGAGGCCATCACAAAGATCTTGGCAGAGGTCTGTTCAGCTGAGGTGGTGGCTTGCATCACAAGGGTGACAGCACGGATGCGGACAAGCGGACAGTTCAAAATATATGCAGGAGGTAGAAGGGACAAGAGTCAGAGGTGGCCTGGAGATGGGGGTGGGTCATGGATGATTCCCTAGACGTCTGGTTTAAGGGCAGGAGGTACCAGTTAGTGGGAGGAGAAAGACGGAAAAAGGAGCAGATGCAGAAGAGGATCCAGGGCTGCTTTCCAATACGTTGTGAGGGGTCCTGTGAGATGTCAAGGAGACCGCTGAAGAACCAAGTCCACGGCTGAAACAAAGCCTTTTGGCCAGAGGTGGAAATTTAGGCCACTTGGGAGATGGATGAACCATACAACATGTCAGTGATCAAGGCTATGTAGAAAAATAAAGCAAGGGGATACGGAATGTGGGGTGGGAGGAGGGTACAGGGTTTAAAATAGGGGGGTCAGGTGAAGCCTCACTGATAAGATAGCATTTTAGCACAGCCCTGGAGGAGAGTGGTGATCCCTACAGATATCTGGGGAAAGACATTTCTAAGCGGAGGGAACAGCACATGCAAAGGCCCTGAGGCAGAAGTGAACCTGATACACTCACGTCTGAAAACAGCAAGACAGTGTGGAAAGAATGGAGTGAGGGCAGCATAGCAGGAGATAAGGCCAGACTGTGAAGGCATTGTAGATCCCTGAAAAAAATGGTTTACTCTGAGTGAAATGTTCACTCTGTAGGATAAGGGGAGAGACCCAAAGAGCAGGTGAGAGATGCTTTTTGTTTGCTTGTGTGAGATGGAGTCACGCTCTGTCGCCCAGGCAGGAGTGCAGTGGCACAATCTCAGCTCACTGCAAGCTCCACCTCCCGGGTTCACACCATTTTCCTGCCTCAGCCTTCCAAGGAGCTGGGACGACAGGCACCTGCCACCACTCCTGGCTAATTTTTTGTATTTTTAGTAGAGATGGGGTTTCACTGTGTTAGCCAGGATGGTCTCAATCTCCTGACCTCGTGATCCTCCTGCCTCAGCCTCCCAAAGTGCTGGGATTACAGGCATGAGCCACCGTGCCCGGTCTTTATTTTTTCTTTTTTTTTTTGAGACAGGGTCTCACTCTGTTGCCCAGGCTGGAGGGCAGTGGTGCAATCATGGCTCACTGCAGCCTTGACCTTCCAGGCTCAGTGATCCTCCTGCCTCAGCCTCCTGACTAGCTGGGACTACATGGGCACAACACCATGCCCAGCTAACTTTTTAATTTTTTGTAGAGATGAGGTCTCACTTTGTTGCCCAGGCTGGCCTTGATCTCTTGGCTTCAAGTGATCTTTCCTCCTCGGCCTCCCAAAGTGCTGAGATTGCAGGCATGAGCCACTGCGCCCAGCCGAGAGATGCTGATAGCCTTAGTTTAGAATGGGAATGTTGGAGGGTGTGGAAAGTAGTTGAAAAATGGAGAGAAAGGAAGGAGTCAAGATTACTTGGGCTGGGGCCCGGGCAGCTAGAAGAAAGGAGCTGTCACAGATGTGGGTAGAAGGTCAGGTCTGCAGGGAAGAACAGAGTTATTGGACTTGTGCTGATCTTGACAAGTGCATTAGACATCCAAGAGAAGTTAGATGGATTTATGAGTCTGGATTCAGGGAAGAGTCCAGGCTGGAGATATAAACCCGGGAAATGATGGCCTATACGTGGCATTTAAAGCCATGAGACCAGACAAAATCACTCAGGGGTGAGTTTAGCTGGTAGAGGAGAGCACTGGTGTGAACAACATCCAGAGATTGAGCAGATGAGAAACCAACAAAGGACCTGGATGGGAAGGGAACTAATATGAGAGTGGTGTTCTGAAAGCTGAATTGCATGCGGATTTCAAGGAGCAGGAGGTGATCAACTGTGTGTTGTGCTGATGTTAGGTCAAGATGAAGATCGAAAACTGACCTTGGATTGGGCAACATGGAGGTCACTGGTGAGGTTGGCCAGGGCAGTTCCAGTGGAGCACGGAGGGCATAAATCTGGTAGGAGTGGGTTCAGGAAGAATGGGAGAAGATGATCTGGGAGACATCACTCATGGAGAGCAGACAGGAAAGAACAGGCTGGGAGGAGGATGAGCTGAGCAAGGAGACTGCAAACTAACAAGCAGACAGGAGGGGCTCAAGAAGGCAGAGTGCATTCCTCTCTGTGCCCGGTCCCCGTTTTGTCTTCCTCATAGCTCCTCACTATTTCATCGCCCACTGACACACCCCAAGAGAGCAGGGATGTTGTCGTCTTCGTTACCCGATCTTTCTGGCACAGAAGTAGCTGGAAGGATCAGTGCTGCTCGAGTGCAGGCATGAAGAGGAGCTGGGAGAGCAGAATGCTGCTGACCTCAGTGAGGACGCATGGGGCTTTCTACAGTTCCCTCAATGAGAGGCTGTTTCATGCCTTGGAGCCTTTGCCCAAGAGGTTCCCTGGGCTTGGGGAGTCCTGGTGAGGACATGTGACCACCATGCCTGCAACTACACCCCCAAAGTCCCCTGTAGGAATTTCTACCACAGCACCCAAGAGACTTAGGAAGACCTGCATCTTTCCCATTCACCTTCCCAGCAGACTGGGAGGGCAGGGACCGATTCTGAGTTACCTCCGCACGCCAGCATCCAACTGGGACCCCGACACGGAAGGACTTTTCCACATGACTGAGGTGTGATTGGAGGTGTTTCCCTCCTGGAGGGCAGGCTCTGACTTTTCTTTCCCCACAAGGCCAAAGTAGCATGTGGCTGTGCTTATCAGTAGGACTTTAAACAAATCCCACAAAAACTGTAGAGTTGCTTAAAAAAAAAAAAAACGTAGGGTTGGTTTGTTGAAGAGAGTGTTGAGCCCAGCTCGTCTCTTCTGTTTCATTACCTGCACATTTTTGCTCAGCACGGGCGTTCTTCCATTCCCTTTGCTGCTGCAAAGACCATTCCCTGTTTTGTTCCTCTTGGAATTTCTTCCTCTCATGGAAGTTTAAATCCTCTCCCATGAATTTCTGCATGCCTGATATCGTATTCCGAACATCATTATCTGACTGCCGGGCTGGAAGATCTTTCTTAAGGGCTAGGGGGTCGGACAGATCAAATTCACGGCGAGTTTCTGGCTTCTGAAAACTCTGTTGGAAGTCATTGATAGCCCTACAGAGATTTTTCCTATCCCTCTTTTTCCGGTTTTCCAATATGCACATGATTTTGTCATTTTGCCTCATTTCAGCAGCTGGAAAAAATATAGCATATCCATAAGCTTAGGATTCAGAAGAAAAAATAAATTTGAATCCATTTTATTTTTTATTATTGACTTTTTTAGAGATAGGGCCTCATTATGTTGCCTGGGCTTGTCTCCTGGCCTCCAACTATCTTTCTGCCTCAGCCTCCCGAGTCGCTGGGATTATAGAAGTGAGCCACTAAACCCAGCCCATGAATCTACTTTAAAAACTAATTTTTTTAGTGATTGCAAAAGTAATACAACCCTCCAAAAAAGTAACACAGCCATTAAAGGATTAATATCCTGAATATACAAAGAGTACCTACAAATCAATTTAAAAAACCCCAAAACCCCAACTCAATAAATGGGCAAAGTGTAGGAATGGCCAGACAAATCACTATAAAGAAACCTGAGGCTGGGTGTGGTGGCTCACACCTGTAATCTTAACACTTTGGGAGGCCGAGGTGGGTGGATCACCTGAGGCTGGGAGCTCAAGACCAGCCTGACCAACATGGTGAAACCCTGTCTCCACTAAAAATACAAAATTAGCCAGGCGTGGTGGTGGGCACCTGTCGTCCCAGCTACTTGGGAGGCTGAGGCAAAAGAATCGCTTCAACCCAGGAGGCGGAGGTTGCTGTGAGCCAAGATCACGCCACTGCACTCCAGCCTAGGTGACAGAATGAGACTCTGTCTCAAAAAAACAAACAAACAAACAAACAAAAAACCCTGAGTAATAATACACTTATGAAAGGATGATCACTCATACAACGTAGGAAACATCCAATGAATCGAAAGCAAAATATTTAAAATGCTAATAATGGCACACATTAGTAAGGATGTGGGGAAACAAGATCTCTCATTTGAGGCTGGGCATGGTGGCTCACGCCTGTAATCCCAGCATTTTGGGAGGCCGAGGCGGGCGGATCACGAGGTCAAGAGATCGAGCTTATCCTGGCCAACATGGTGAAACCCCGTCTCTACTAAAAATACAAAAATTAGCGGGGCATGGTGGCGCGTGCCTATAGTCACAGCTACTTGGGAGGCTGAGGCAGGAGAATTGCTTGAACCCGGGAGGCAGAGGTTGCAGTGAGCCGAGATCGCGCCACTGCACTCCAGCCTGGGGACAGAGTGAGACTCCTTCTCAAAAAAAAAAAAAAAAAAAAATCTAAACCAGCCATCAGTATGGGAATGGATGAAGAAACTGTAGTTAATTCATATAACAAAATGCCATAAAACAATTAAAATGAATACTCTCTATATGTAAATCACTGATTAATTTCAAAAATACAAGCCTGGATGAAAGAAAAACATATTGAGGATGGATCTATTCAATAGGATACCATTTACATAAATTTTAAAAACACATAAAAACAATTTTATGTTGTTATGAGTACATACATAAATAGTACAAGCATAAATAGTGCATGGGGGCTGGGCCTGGTGGCTCATGCCTGTAATCCCAACACTTTGGGAGGCAGAGGCAGGAAGATCACCTGAAGTCAGGAGTTCGAGACCAGCCTGGCCAACATGGTGAAACCTCGTCTCTACTAAAAATACAAAAATCAGCCCAGCATGGTGGTGTGCACCTGTAATCCCAGCTACTCGGGAGGCTGAGACAGGAGAATCGCTTGAACCCAGGAGGCGGAGGTTGCGGTGAGCTGAGATTGCGCCACAGCTCTCCAGCCTGCACGACACAGCAAGACTCCATCTCAAAAGAAGGAAAAAAAAGCATGGGAATGATAAACACTTCTGAGGAGAAAGGAAGGGAAAATTAAGAGGTGGGGGGCGGGATGGTGTTGCTATATATATATATGTGTATATATATATGTGTATATATATATGTGTATATATATATGTGTGTATATATATGTGTATATATGTATATATATGTGTATATATATGTATATATATGTGTATATATGTATATATGTGTGTATATATGTATATATATATGTGTGTATATGTGTGTATATATGTGTGTATATATGTATATATATGTGTGTATATATGTATATATATGTGTGTATATATATGTATATATATGTGTGTGTATATATATGTATATATATGTGTGTATATATATGTATATGTATATGTGTATATATATATATAAACACAATTCTCAAAAAACACTCAAAATACCTGAAGCCAATTTGGCAAAATGTTAACATCTACTCTGGTGGTGGGTACAAATGTACCTGTCACATTGTTTTTGTAAGAATGAATTACCTCATAACTAAAAATATTAATAAAAAAGATAAAATGTTTAGAACATACAGAACAGTATAAAGGAGAAAATAAAGTTTACTCATAATTCTATCCCTCCAACATTACCCTGCTAACATTTTGGCATATTTCCTTTCTTCTTCTTCTAAGCATATTTTAAAATATTTTTAAAACATAACAGCCCATTGTATGTACAATTTTGTATCCTGCTTTTTTTCTATTATAAAAATACTTATGGTGTTTAAAAACACTGAAATTTCTTTTTTTTTTTTTTTCAAATTTATTTTTTGTAGAGATGGGGTCTCGCTTTGTTGCCCAGGCAAGTCTAGAGCTCCTGGTCTCAAGTGATCCTCTAGTTTTAGCCTCTCAAAGTGTGAAATTTCAACAATTGTTGAAACTGTTGGACATGATAGGGGAAAATGAGTTATATTTGAAGTGGAATAATAATACCTTGAATAACAGTATTCAAGGTATTTGAATACTATGATTTGAATCATGCCTATCTCTGAGCCAGCTTGAGGGTGTGAGCCTGGGCATACGTGTTATCTGGTATAAACAGCTGTCCTTCATAGACAGTCTTAAACTTTTGAGCAGAGCAAGTGAGTGTGTGTGTGTGTCTCTGTGTTTAAGGCTCTTCCTATCCAGTTTTTTAAGAAAATGAAGGAAAACATATATTTACCCTTAAAATCTGTTTCTTATAATCCACATTCAAATTCAATAGCTGTTTTAAGAGAAGAATCAGTGCATTAAGTTAACTGGGCACAAGAAATTGTGAAATTTAAAAGGAGGAAGAGTGTGAAAATGTGAAGCAAGGAGGGCTGGGTACCGTGGCTCATGCCTGTAGTTCCAGCACTTTGGGAGACTGACGTGGGAGGATCACTTGCACGCAGGAGTTCCAGACCAGCCTGGGCAACATAGTGAGACCCCATCTCAATTAAAAAAAAAAAAAAGGCAGGGCAGGAGGGCGGTGGCGAAGACTGGAGTCTAAAGGCACACAACCCTGAACCAATAGATAAGCATTCAGGAAATGCTCACCAAAGGTTTCGTGTCTAGCTTTTTCAGTAGCTTCTTTTATCTTCTGGTCATGAGCTTGAACATCCCAGGCTTCAGTGTCTCCCTATAAATGGAAAAACAGAGGAGAAGGGTTAGAGCCAGATAATTTTATTCAGTAATAACAATCCTACTTATTATTATTTTTAATCTCTGCCCCACTGCAAACGAGTTGTAGAAAATCTGGCTCAGGGGAGGAGAACCGCTGGTGACTCCAGGCGAGCTCGAGAGGGAGCATTATTGGCCCTGCAGGATGCCGTTTGCAGCCTCCTGGCTCAGATGTTTCATCCTAGAACTCATCTCCTCTCCCCCTCCACGCCGCCCCTCGCCCGCATCTGCCGCTCTAACCCCGTCCCGGCCCTGCCCTTTCACCCCAATTATCCTGTTTCTGGCGTTGAAGACCCGCTTCTGCCTGCACAGCTCCGCGTGCCTCCTCTTGGCCAGGCTGGCGTCCTGCCGCAAGTCCCTGGGCAGCGCCACCGCCATGGTCTGGGAACCCACGGAAAGCCTAAGTAAGGGGTTTTTAGAACACGCAGGATCAGGAGAACAGACGACGAAAATAAGCAAGCTGTAGCGCAGGCGAGGTTGGCTCCCTAGATCGAGCCGGGGAAAGACAAGCCTTTAGCACGGTTTTCCGTCGGGCTCCCAGTGACGCCGCTGAGGTGCAGACGCTCCCGCTCCCTCGGAAATGTCAACAACTCGTTGCTAAGGAACGGCTCCGCGCTCGCCGCGTCTCGCTCTCTTCTCGCGACACTTGGCGAATCCCTTCCCGCGCTTTTTTCGCGGGCGCTTGAGGACGCTGGTGAGGCGTGGAGGGCGGCGCCATGGGCCACCTGGAGCTGCTGCTCGTGGAAAACTTCAAGTCGTGGCGGGGCCGCCAGGTCATTGGCCCCTTCCGGAGGTTCACCTGCATCATCGGCCCCAACGGCTCTGGTAACTGAGCAGCTCGGGGCGCCACCCGAGCGCCTCCGCCGCCCCAGGCGTCCAGGCCACACGTGGCCTGTGGGGTGTGGGCGGCTGCCGCGGGCGCCTGGCCGGCCTTCCCCTTCCAGTCCTGGATATGGACCCCAACTGGATCCCGGCCTGGCCCTGGCCCAGCCCCTGCCCGTCACCCCACCTCAGCTCCGGCCCTCGCCCTCCACCTCAGGGGTCCTGACCCTTGTCCCTCCGCCCCACCTCGGTCCCCAACCTCGCCCCAACCTCAGAGGTCCTGACCCTTCCTCTCGGCCCCGCCTCGGGCCCCACTCTCGCCCTCCATCTCCAGGCCCCCGACCCTCCTCCGACACCCTGGGGGACCCCCCCCCCCACCTCAGCTCCGGCCCTCGCCCTTCACCTCAGGGGCTCCCAACCCTCGCCCCCCACCCTGGGGCGCCCACCCTCGCCCTCCACCCAGGGGGTCCTGACGCTTCCTCTCCGCCCCAGTCCCGCCCTGAGCCCTGTTCTCTGCCCTCACTCCTGCTTCGGGGACTGCTCTGGCGTTTGGCCCTGGTCACTCTCGTCCCTTTTCCCTTCTCATTGGAAGTTGAAGTGACAGGGAGCTGCCGAGGAAGTAATGGGTTCCAAGCAGCCAGAACCACCGTTTGGATCCAAGGGAGCTTTGACCCAGGAATGTAGTGATGATGACCCAGTTTACTGAGCTTTTGCTAAGTTCCTGGCAACACCGTCCTTGGTTAGCCATGGCACATGGCTGCTCTCCCCATTTTATAGTTGGGGAAACTGAGGTCTGGAGAGGCCAGAGGACTTGCGAAGGTCTCTACTAATAATACCAAAATTAGCTGGGTGTGCGGGTGCGCGCCTGTAGTCCCAACTACTCTGGAGGCTGAGGCAGGAGAATCGTGAACCTGGGAGGTGGAAGTTGCAGTGAGCCCAGATCACGCCATTGCACTCCAGCCTGGCAACACAGTCTGACTCTGCCTCAAAAAAATAAAAGGCTGGGCGCGGTGGCTCACGCCTGTAATTCCAGCATTTGGGAGGCCGAGGCGGGTGGATCATGAGATCAGGAGTTTGAGACCAGCCTGCCCAACATAGTGAAGCCCTGTCTCTACTAAAAATACAAAAATTAGCCGGGTGTGGTGACCTGCACCTGTAATCCCAGCTACTGAGGAGGCTGAGGCAGGAGAATCGCTTGAACCCGGGAGGCGGAGGTTGCAGTGAGCCAAGACAGTGCTACCGCACTCCAGCCTGGGTAACAAGAGCGAGACTTCGACTCTAAAATAAAATAAAACAAAATAAGATAAATATAAAATAAAATTGGCTGGGCGCCGTGGCTCATGCCTATAATCCCAGCACTTTGGGAGGCCGAGGTGGGCGGATCACCTGAGGTCAGGAGTTCGAGACCAGCCAGGTCAACATAGTGAAACCCCCATCTGTACTAAAAATACAAAAATTAGCTGGGGGTGGTGGCATGTGCCTGTAATACCAGCTACTTGGGAGACTGAGGCAGGAGAATCACTTGAACCCAGGAGGCGGAGGTTGCAGTGAGCCAAGACCGTGCCACTGCATTCCAGCCGGGGCGACAGAGCAAGACTCTGTCTCAGCAAAAAAATAAGGCCTGGCAGGCCGGGCACGGTGGCTCACGCTTGTAATCCCAGCACTTTGGGAGGCCGAGGCGGGCGGATCACGAGGTCAGGAGATCGAGACCACGGTGAAACCCCGTCTCTACTAAAAAATACAAAAAATTAGCCGGGCGTGGTGGCGGGCGCCTGTAGTCCCAGCTACTCGGAGAGGCTGAGGCAGGAGAATGGCGTGAACCCGGGAGGCGGAGCTTGCAGTGAGCCGAGACTGCGCCACTGCACTCCAGCCTGGGCGACAAAGCGAGACTGTGTCTCAAAAAAAAAAAAAAAAAAAAAAAAAAAAAATAAGGCCTGGCATGGTGGCTCACACCTGTAATTCCATCACTTTGGGAGGCTGAGGCAGGCAGATCACTGGAGGTAGGGGTTCAAGATCAGCCTCACCAACGTGGTGAAACCCCATCTGTACTAAAAATACAAAAATTAGCCTGGCATGGTGGCGCACGCCTGTAGTCCCAGCTACTCGGGACTAAGCCAAAATTGCTTGAACCTGGGAGGCGGAGGTTGCAGTGAGCTGAGATTGCGCCACTGCACTCCAGCCTGGGCGACAACAGAACAAGACTCCATATCAAAAATAAATAAATAAAAATAAATAAATAAATAAATGCACCGTTCAGTGGTTTTTAGTATATTCAAAAGTTGTGCAACCATCATCACCATCTACTTCCAAAACATTTTCATTGCCCCCAAAGAAACCTTGTACTCATTAGCAATCACTCCCCGTTATCTCTTCTCCACCTAGCCGCTGGTATCTAATAATCCACTTTCTGTCCGTGTGGATTTACCGATTTGGGACATTTCATATAAATAGAATCAGACAATATATGGCCTTTTGTGTCTGACTTCTTTCACTTAGCATAATGTTTTTCAGGTTCATCTATGTTACTTCCTGTATTAGTACTTATTTCCTTCTTATTTTCAAATAATATTCCACTGTATAGATATACTACATTTTGTTTATCCATTCATCAGTTGATACATGTTTGGGTTGTTGCCACTTTGTGGTATGTTATGCTGCCTTGACTCTCTTGACAGACAATAACCTTTATTAGGCAGGGACAATATTAATGAAATTTAATGGAATAAATGGATTTGGATGAGAAGTATTTATTTTAGGCAGATTTAAATAAGGATTGACTTACTGATTTTAAAAGTTTATGTTTAGTTCTGTTACTTAATACTTAAATTACTTAATAATTTAATTCAATGAATGTTTATCTTGTCCCGTATGCACTGTCTTACAATAGCCCTCAATGTGCAGATTATCCATTAACCCAAAAAAGCCGTTTCATACCTGTTAGTTGGCTGAGACTCAGCTAAGTAAATTTGCAGCAATTTATTTCTAGTTCTTTTTTGAAAGACCCTAAACCTCTAAAACTAAGCCATATTTCCAGTGGCTGATAGTATTCTTTTGATTTGTTCATGTTACTTTCCTACTTTTGGCATTGAAAATTATTTCTTTTGTCTTGAGATGGAGTCTTGCTCTCTTGCCCAGGCTGGAGTACAGTGGTGTAATATCAGCTCACTGCAACCTCTGCCTTCTGGATTCAAACGATTCTCCTGCCTCAGCCTCCCGAGTAGCTGGGATTACAGGCACACGCCACCACAGCTGGCTAATGTTTTGTATTTTAGTAGAGATGGGGTTTCACCATGTTGGTCAGGCTGGTCTCGAACCCCTGACCTCAGGTGATCTTCCTGCCTCGGCCTCCCAAAGTGCTGGGATTACAGGTGTGAGCTGCTGCGCCCAGCCTGAAAATTTAAACTGCTTTATGGATACAGGGGAAGGGATGTGAAAAGGAGAAATAATAGTGATGGTGACAGCTGCATTGGCATTGCACCTTGGAAATTGTCTTAGAGAAAATTATGGGCCAATGATTGGGTAACAGATTTAACACTGGGGTTAGGAATGCCCACAACTACCCTTAGGTTCAGTAATTTGTTGGGAAAACTCACAAGATTCTACATATAGTTTGACTCAATACTATTATTTATTACAGTGAAAAAATACAAAGCGAACTCAGCAAAGGGAAAGGGTATATGGGGCAAAGTCTTAGGAAACCAGTTGCAAGATTCTAAGTCCTTACCCGGTGGTGTCACTCAGTGCTTCATTCCTCCACCAGCTAGTCCACACATGTGAAATGTTGCCCACCAGGGAACCTCACTAAAGACTCAATGTGCAGCGTTTTTATGGGGAGATTGTCACATAGGCACCGTTTGCCTATCATGTACCCAAGTTCCAGAATCTTCTTAGGCCAGACCTTCCTCAAAAGAAATTATAAAATAATATTTCAGAATCCTAGAAAGAAAGCATATGTTCAGATTAAATCATATTGTTTGCACAGATAGTTTAGGCACTGTGAGCCATTCTTAATAGGGAATGTCAGAAACCCTCCCAACATCCAAATCCAAATCCCTGTAAGCCAGCCAACCTTGTAAGTAGGACTTTCAAAAGATAACAGTATCAAGCCTGCTATATAAATTTTCTGTAGCACCATCTCATACCAATCATAAACAATTTTAATCTAGCCCTTGATCCTGGATTTAGTTAGCTTCTCTTGTTTCATTTATTTATTTATTTATTTAGAGTTGGAGTCTCTCCTCGTTGCCCAGGCTGGAGTGCAGTGGTGCAATCTCGGCTCACTGCAACCACCGCCTCCTAGGTTCAAGCATTTCTCTTGCCTCAGCCTCCTGAGTAGCTGGGACTACAGGTGCATGCCGCCAAGCTCAGCTATTTTTTATATTTTTTGGTAGAGAGGGGGTTTCACCGTGTTGGCCAGGCTAGTCTCGAATTCTTGACCTCAGGTGATCTGCCCACCTTGGCCGGCCAAAGTGCTAGGATTATAGGTGTGAGCCACCGCGTCCAGCTTTTGCCTCTCTTTAATTTTAGAGTATATGAGGATTGGGTGCTGCACCAATGCTTTAGGTGGTAGTTTCCATATTTATAAAATGAGGATAACTGAAACTCAGTGAAGTTAAATGATTTGCCATGGTGTGATACCTAACAATGGAAGAGAGCTGGGATTTAGATAGGTGTATTTCAGTCCTTAAATTTAGACCTCTTAATAGTCTACAACAGATGCATAGAAGAAACAAATTATCTACATCAAATATTTCAGTCATGCATTTTGAACATTGATTAAAAAGGACATGTCTGTTGGCTATATTTCACTTCAATTGGTTGCCTGATTTCTTCAGCTCTGGGTAGGGCTTTTTATCATTAAGGATGAATAATGTTTTATCTCTTTTCTTCCCCAGGAAAATCTAATATAATGGATGCACTTAGTTTTGTAATGGGAGAGAAAATAGCTAATTTAAGAGTGAAAAATATTCAAGAACTCATTCATGGAGCACATATTGGAAAACCTATTTCTTCTTCTGCAACTGTAAAAATTGTATATGTGGAGGAAAGTGGCGAAGAGAAAACATTTGCAAGGATTATCCGAGGTATTTTTTTATAATTTTTTTTCATTTTATTTTTCAAGAGTCAAGTAAGAGTGCCCATTTTTTCTTTCTTTGGAGGGTATGGTTTATTTACTGGCATAATGAGCTAAAGTTCTTGTTTCTCTTGCATAGCATATCTCAGAAGCAAGTAACAGAACCTGTTTGATTCGCCACATAATTCTCCAATTATGTCTGCTTTTCCTTAACAGACATAATTGTTCAAATCCCCCTACTGTCAAATAACATTTTAAAATCTGGATAGTTAGTTAAGATGAAGGAGGGAGGGCCAGGTATGGTGGCTCACGCCTGTAATCCCAGCACTTTGGGAGGCCGAGGCAGGCAGATCACAAGGTCAGGTGATCGAGAACATCCTGGCTAACACGATGAAACCCCGCCTTTACTAAAAATACAAAAAATTAGCTGGGCGAGGTGGCGGGCACCTGTAGTCCCAACTACTCGGGAGGCTGAGGCAGGAGAATGGCATGAACCCGGGAGGCAGAGCTTGCAGTGAGCCGAGATCGCGCCACTGCACTCCAGCCTGGGCAACAGAGCAAGATTCCATCTCAAAAAAAATAATAAGATGAAGGAAGGAGTACCTTGAAGACAGAGAAATCATAAAATTTATTCTGGAGGTTCTTTACGTTTATCAGTTTTTCTTAGTGATGAACAAATTGTATGCATATTTTTGGCTTTATTATAGACAGTTTTTTCTACCACTAAAAAGCAACTTGAGTGAAATGTTTGAATTTGTGTGTGTGTATGTATATATTTACGAGAAAAGAGCGAGGATTTGGGAAAGAGGAAGAAATTTTTTTTAAAGGTGTGGATAGATAAGAGACCAGTGGTTGCATTCTTTTGAGCCTTTGATCAGTTGTTCACATGTGACAGAGATAGAGCCATAGTCACTTATACATTAGGCTAGCTCAGTGAATCTGCATTTTTATATAAGATAATATAGGCTGGGTATGGGGCTCACGCCTGTAATCCCAGCACTTTGGGAGGCCACAGCAGGACGATTGCTTGAACTCGGGAGTTTGAGACCAGCCTGGGCAACATGGTGAGACCCTGTCTCTACAAAAAATTAGCTGTGTGTGGTAGCGTGAGCCTGTAGTCCCAGAACTTAGGAGGCTGAGGAGGGAAGATCACTTGAGTCCGGGAGGTCTAGGATACAGTGAGCCAAGATTGCACCACTGCACTCCAACCTGGGCAACAGAGCAAGACCCTGTCTCAGAAGAAAAAAAGATAAAGATAGGGCAGAGGAGACAATCAGATATGCATTTATCTCAGGTGAGCAGAGGGATGACTTTGAGTTCTGTCCTTTGTCCTGTACATGTGAAGATAAGCTATCAATTTATATTGTCAAGTTGAAATTCAACAGAATTGTTTTAGGGTAAAGATCTTGGGGCCCACAAGGAATTTCCCTGTGGGTAAATTGTGAGGGAGGCATGCAGTTTTTGTTGTTGTTGTTGTTGTTTTTTAATCTTTACAGCTACCTTATTTAGTAACAAAATAAGAGTCAAGTTTGCATGACCTAGTTCCCAGGTTGACTCTTCCCTTTGGCTTAGTTATGGGTTCTGAGATTTATTTTCCTTTTACATCCTGAGTAGGATATATGCTCCTTCATATCAGAGACTTCCATGTGTTTTGTTCGCCACTGTAAGAGACCTTGACATGTAATAGACACTCAATATTTGTTGACTCATTAAATGCATTTATTCTCATGTATATTATTATATAACTGGCCATTTCAATAAGAAAAATAATTTTATTAAACTTTCAGTGGATTTTGAGGTATATCTGGTATTTATATATTTTTTAACAGGGTTTTTTTTATTTTAGGGGTATGCTCAGAATTTCGCTTTGATGATAATCTTGTGAGTCGTTCTGTTTACATTGCAGAGTTGGAAAAAATAGGCATAATAGTCAAAGCACAAAATTGTTTAGTTTTTCAGGTAAGTAGCTATAGTAGTTTATTTGATTTAGAGTTTTGAAAATACATCACTATATTTTATATGTTGGTGTGCATTACTGTTTTTAAAAGGGAACTGTAGAGTCAATTGCAATGAAGAAACCCAAAGAAAGGACCCAGTTTTTTGAGGAAATCAGCAGTTCAGGAGAGCTTATAGGAGAATACGAAGAAAAGAAAAGAAAGTTACAAAAAGCTGAAGAAGATGCACAGTTTAATTTTAATAAGAAAAAAAATGTAGCGGCAGAGCGCAGACAAGCAAAATTAGAGAAGGAAGAGGTAAGATGTCATGAAGATGTAACTAAGTGTTGGATATAAAACTTTTTATGTTAGAATCACTAGGTATGGGCTTGGGGTTACCAAGAAGATTAATTTAATAGTATAAGACAATTAAAGCCCAGTATTCATTAAGATAAACTTTTTGATATATTTCCCACTATTTGGGTTTTTCTTTCCGAATAGGCAGGACAGCCTGAACTAGAAAAATGTCTGATTTTCCCAACTAAAAACAAGCTTGAGGGGTTTATGTCTTATGTGGCAAAGGCTCTCAGATGTTTGGATATTAAACCCCTTATGCTCTTAAAAATTATTGAGGACCCCAAAGAGTTTTTGTTCATATGGGTTATATCTATTAATATTTATTGTATTTGAAATTAACACTGGAAATTTAAAAAATATTTTAATGATCCCTGTAAAAATAGCAATAAACTCATTACATGTTAATATAAATAGCATTTTTATGAAAGATAACTGTATTTTCCAAAACCAATTAGAAGAGAGACATTGTTTTACCACTTTTATAATTTCTTTAATGTCTAGCTTAATAAAAGACAGCTGGATTCTCATAAACACTTCTGTGTTAAATCTAACTTATGCTAAGGCCTAGTAATTTTGTCCACACTGTCAGTGCAAGTGTCAACACATTGAAATAGACAAAGTCTTAGTATTATTATGAAAATAATTTTGCTTTCAGGGATTCCCTAAAAGGGTCTTGGGAACCTCCTAGGAGGCCATGACCACATTACATGCAAAGGTACTTCTGTACATTTCTTGGGCCCCTTCACAATGCCTAATATAGTACCTTGTCTTCGGTTGTAGTTAAAGTGATATTTTTGAAACTCAAATCAGATCCTAACTTTCCATGCATAAAACCTTCCAGTGCAGTGCTTCTCACTGCCCTGAGAATCTTGTCTCTCTCTTTTTTTTTTTTTTTTTCCCCAGGCCGGAGTGCAGTGGCGCGATCTTGGCTTGCTGCAAGCTCTGCCTCCTGGGTTCACGCCATTCTCCTGCCTCAGCCTCTCCGAGTAGCTGGGACTACAGGCGCCCGCCACCGCGCCTGGCTAATTTTTTTTGTACTTTTAGTAGAGACGGGGTTTCACCGTGGTCTCATTCTCCTGACCTCGTGATCTGCCTGCCTCGGCCTCCCAAAGTGCTGGGATTACAGGCGTGAGCCACCGCGCCTGGCCAAGAATCTTGTCTCTTATAAGGCGTACTAGCCTTGTCTCTGTTTACCTCTTGAGCCTTAACTTCCTATGCTTTGCTACCACCTTGACCTTTATGATGTGTTGAACACACCAAACTCCTTTCTATTCTGGGGCTTTTGCTATTTCCTCTGCCTAGATAGCTGTATGCCTGATTTTGCATACCTGGTAGTCTCTCATTCATGTTTTTATTAAAAAGCCATTTTCTCAGGTAGGCATTTACTGTTCATTCCTCCAATCTAAATTAGTACCCCCTCCCTTGTACTAGCACATTGCCCTGTTTTGTTTCTTTTGTAGCGTTTATTGCTGTATAAAATTATCTTGTTTATTATTTGTTTGTTTGTCAACAAAGAGTCAAACTCTGTAAAATATTTGAAGAGGTTTATTCTGAGCCAAATATGAGTGACCATGGCCTGTGACACAGCCCTAAGGAGATCCTGAGAACATGTGCCCAAGGTGGTTGGGCCACAGCTAGGTTTTATGCATTTTAGGGGGACATAAAACATCAGTCAATACTTGTAAGATGTATGTTGGTTCATTCTGGAAAGGAGGGGGAGCCAGGGCTTCCGGGTTATAGGTGGATTCAAAGATTTTCTGATTGGCAATTGGTTGAAAGAGTTTTATCTAAAGACCTGGAATCAATAGAAAGGAAATGTCTGGGTTAAGATTAGGGATTATAGAGACCAGTGTTCTTGTTATGCACATGAAGCCTCCAGGTAGCAGGCTTCAGAGAGAATACATTGTAAATGTTTCTTACCAGACTTAAAGAGGTATCGGACTCTTAGCTGGTTGTCTCCTGGTTCAGGAAAAGAGGTTTGGAAAAGGGAAAGGAGATTCTCTACAGAATGTTGATTTTTTTCCCCACAAGGGACAACTTTGCAGGGCTATTTCCAGATACGGCAAAGAAACATATTTGCAGTTAAAATATTTTAATTTCCTTCCTTATCTGTCATGTGATACTATGCCAGCATCAGGTTGGAACGTAAGCTATATTATATAGGGTTGAATAAAACCCCTCTGGCCGGGCATGGCACCTCATGCCTATAATCCCAACGCTTTGGGAGACCGAGGCAGGCGGATCACTTGAGGTCAGGAGTTTGAGACCAGCTTGGCCAACATGGAGAAACCCGGTCTCTACTAAAAATACAAAAATTAGCTGGGCGTGGTGGCACATGCCTGTAATCCCAGCTACTCAGGAGGCTGAGGCAGGAGAATCACTTGAACCTAAGAGGCAGAGGTTGCAGTGAGCCGAGATCGCACCACTGCACTTTAGCCTGGGCGGCAGAGTGAGACTCTGTCTCAAAAACAAAAAAACAAAAAAACCCTCTGATGAGACTTTGTAGAGCAGACTCCCCAGGCTCCTTAGATAGAAATTTGGGCAAGAGAAGAAAAAAGATCAGAGTTTAGTCCTTGTGTTTATTCTCTGACTTTTCTTCCTGTCTTCTCCCCATTAGAATAACTGTAATATAAACTGCACAAGAGCAGGGTTGGGCCTGGGTATGGTGGCTCACATCTTTAATCCCAGTACTTTGGGAGGTCAAGGTGGGAACATCCCTTGAGCCCAGGAGTTCGAGACTAGGCTGGGCAACATAGTGAGACCTCATCTCTACAAAAATAAAAATAAAAAACTTTGCCCGGTGTGGTGGCACACGCCTATCTTTCCAGCCACTCAGGGGGCTGACACAGAAGGATCTCTTGGGCCCAGGAGGTCGAGGCTACAGTGAGCTGTGATCATGCCATTGCATTCCAGCCTGGGTGAGAGAGCAAAACTCTGTCTCAAACAAACAAACAAACAGGATCAGGGATAGTCTGTCTTATTTTCTGCTATATTCCCAATGCATAGAGCAGCGCCTGGCACATAGTAGATACTCAATACATATTTGAAGAAGTAAATGAAAAGTGGATGTTTCTTATCAGTGATGTTTCTCTGTCTTCATATTTTCTAATATGTATACATGTCCTAGGTTTTGTTAGTGGAAAGGAGTGGCAGCAGTGGAAGTCAGACTATAATAATCACAATATACTGAATTGCAGAATTTAAACATTTCAAGGACAGTTAGAACAAAACAACTTCCTGATTGTTTTTTACAACATCCTAGCGGATAGCCTGTTACTTTGAATACTTCCAGTATTGATTAGGAGCTCCTCTTGAGGTAGCCTGTTCCTTTATTTCTTTAATAGCACAAATGTTAAGGAAATTATTATTTTTCACATATAATTTAGCACTGTAAGAGTCCTGTTTTATCGGTAGAAAAACTACTTCCTATAGTAGGAATTTTTCCTGGAGTCATTGAATTTAAAGTTGCTAGCACCTTATAAGTCATATCACACTCTTCTTTCAGTTTACAAAGGAGGAAGCTGATGCCAGAAATACTGATTGAGTTGTCAAACTCACAGGTCCAGACAAAAGGGACCCAGGTTAATGCATGCCACTTCGTTGTTCTTATCATCATACCACTGAGCGCAAGAACACAAAATCATTTACTGGTGTATTGGGTTATTTAAAAAGTGTATTCAGAAACCCTCGCCAAATTATGCTACTTTTGGCAAGAATATTATGTCCTAATAAGAAATAAAAATTCATTAGTTAATTCGTTGGTATAGTAGTTGAGTTTATGAAAGGCCAACTTAAATATACTCCCTCTTAACTGCTGTTGAATTATACTCTTTTATAGGCAGATCGTTACCAGAGTCTCCTTGAAGAACTGAAAATGAACAAGATACAACTGCAGCTTTTTCAACTATACCATAATGAGAAAAAGATTCATCTCCTGAACACCAAGTTAGAGCATATGAATAGGGATTTGAGTGTCAAAAGAGAGTCTTTGTCTCATCATGAAAACATAGTTAAAGCCAGGAAAAAGGAACATGGAATGCTAACTAGACAACTACAACAAACAGAAAAAGAATTAAAGTGAGTTTTTAAAAGTAGATATTAACAGTTGGGTAATATGTAGCTTGATAGAGGGAATAATATAAGTGACACTTTGAAAATTGATTTTAAAAATAAGCTTTTTACTTTGGAATACTTTAGATACACAGAAAAATTATAAAGATAGTATAGGCCAGGTGCGGTGGCTTATGCCTGTAATCCCAGCACTTTGGGAGGCTGAGGCAGGTGGATCATGAGGTCAGGAGATCGAGACCATCCTGGCTAACACGGTGAAACCCCGTCTCTACTAAAAATACAAAAAATTAGCCGGGCATGGTGGCAGGCGCTTGTTGTCCCACCTACTCAGGAGGCTGAGGCAGGAGAATGGTGTGAACCTGGGAGGCGGAGCTTGCAGTGAGCCGAGATCGCGCCGCTGCACTCCAGCCTGGGCAACAGAGCGAGACTCCGTCTCAAAAAAAAAAAAAAAGATAGTATAGAATGGTCCTGAAGTGGTGGTGTTTGTCTGGGGTAATACCCGAGGTTCATTGCCTCACAGCAAGGAAATCAAGGATGCAGACACACAAGGAGTGAGGTTAATAGGTGAAAGAAAGAGAAAAGCTTTCTCTCATGCAGAGAGAGGGGCTCCCAATTGCGTCTTCTGGTCCACAGTGAAGTACAGGAGGTTTTATAGATGAGCTTGAGGAGGTGGTGTCTAATTTAGGGCATGAAGGATTGGTCAGAACAGGTATTTCATTTGCATAGCACGTGAAGAACTGGTTAGGACTAGGTGTGCCATTTGCATAGTGCACAAAGAAGCTGGCCACCCCATCCTGATTTTTTATTATGCAGATTCTGTATCTGGCTGGCACCATGTTGCCAGCTTTTCTACTGTACGCGTGGTGACAAAGAAAAGGGAAGATGGAGCCTTCATGTTGAACATAGCTGGCTTCTGGGTAGCCCTTTTCTATTGTCTCAGCTGCTGGCATTCACTCGTGCAAGCTTCCAGCTTGCTTATGTATATTTGTAGCCTGATTTTTCAGGCTCCTCTTTGTTAGAAAAGAAATGATTTGGGGGCTGCTTTTTGGTAAAAGGGAAGCTCTGCTGAGGACTCTCTTAACCTTCACTATCTGCCTGAATAATTTATTTTTAGCTCCTGTGTCCGTCCCATATTCCCAACACTCAGTTTCTCCTATTATTAACATCTTACATTATTATGATACATTGTCAGAATTAATAAACTAATATTGATACATTAACTAAAGTCCATACTTTATACATATTTTCTCAGTTTTTGCCTAATGTCCTTTTTATGATCCAGAATACCATATTACATTTAGTTATATGTCTCCTTAGGCACATTTTAGCCATGACAGTTCTTGTTTTTGATGAGCTTGACAATTTTGAGGAATATTGGTCAGTTTTTTTGTAGAACATATTTCAATTGGGATTTGTCTGATGGTTTTCTCATAATTAGACTGAAGATACAGACTGTGGGGAGGAAGACCACAGAAGTAAAATGTCATTCTCATTATATTCTATCAGAGTGTCAGTGTATTATATGTTACATGACATTTATCATGTACTATATCATATGTCATATCAACATGGTATCACTGTTGATGTTGACCTTGATCACCTGACTGAAGTAGTGTTTGTCATGTTTCTCCTCTGTGAGGTTATTTTTTCTCCCTTTTCATACTATAATATTTGAGAGGAAGTCATTATGCTTAGCCCACACTTAAGGAGTAAGGAGAGTTATGTTTTACCTTGAGGGCAAAGTATCTACATGATTTATTTGGAATTCTGCACGGATTCGTCTCTACTTAATTATTTTAAAATTAAATTGTTATTTGTTTACATCAGTATAGATTTATGGATATTTTACATTTAGAGTTATAATCCAATATTACATTGTTGATTTTGTTGCTTAGATTGTTCCTGATGTGGCCACTGAGAACTCTTTGAGTTGGCTCCTGTGTCCCTTTGAAATATTCTCATTATTGTGATTTTTTTTTGGAGCTCTTCCTTACTTTCTAGAAGATAAGTATCTTCTAGTGTCATCTTGTATAAGCCAGTCCAAGCATCAGCTTGCCCCAGCTTGTATGAGCCTGCCCCAGGCTCTCCAAGGAGCCCTGGTTCCTTTTATTGGAGAATGGTATTAGGAACCAACATCTAGGCGGTAGGTGTGTTTGTTGCTACTGGAGTGTCCTTGCTTCTAGGCTTTCTCAGCTGTTGGAACTAGGAAATACCTGTGTATACTATTTATACACATAGCTATAAATATTTTCATATGTGACCATCTATATTAAGCTAAACATGAGTTCATATTGATGTCTCCCAATTCTAAGCCATTACCACATTAATCATTCTAGCTTTCTCTTGCTTATCTGTAACCTCCCACTTCAACAATGGGAAATCTGGCTTCTACCATCTGCCATCCAATTGCTTAATTGTGCAATTCCAGTAATCACATATGATAGTGTCAGAATTGTTAACCCATACCCCCATGGAAAGCATCTTTGTAACTATAGTATAGTACTTATGTACGATTCTTTTGTTTTTAGTCTTACAGACTCCACTCATTTCTAGAATTAGGTCAGCATGTTTTCCTTCCACCCCTTCAGTAAGGCTGTTTCTACATTTGTAATAAAGTTAGATTTTTTATTGCATTCTACACTCCATCTAGGATCCCTTAGCCTCCTGAGTCATTCTTTTTTAATTTGCTTACATTAAGGTTCATTCTTGGTGCTGTAAAGTAATATAGGTTTTGGCAAATTCATAGTGTCAAGTGTCTACCACTACAGTACCACTCTCAAAAGTGACCGTGTGCTTTATTCAACCCTCCCCCTGACCTTGCTCAACCTTTGGCAGCCGTTGATCTGCTTACAGTCTCTGAAAGTTGATTTTTAGGAGTTCTTTTTTAAAGTGGTTTGATCAAAACAACTTCTTCCCTTTATATATTAAAGAAATGAAATTTTCTTTAAAGCAAACATTTTTCCCTTTTCAGGTCAGTTGAAACCCTTTTAAATCAGAAGAGGCCTCAGTACATTAAAGCCAAAGAAAACACTTCTCACCACCTTAAGAAATTAGATGTGGCTAAGAAATCAATAAAAGACAGCGAAAAACAATGTTCTAAACAGGAAGATGATATAAAAGCCCTGGAGACAGAGCTGGCTGATTTAGATGCTGCATGGAGAAGTTTTGAAAAGCAGATTGAGGAAGAAATGTTACATAAAAAGCGAGACATTGAACTGGAAGCCAGTCAGGTAAAAAAGGTCAACTTAGGGGAAATCTTATGTTTCTATTATTTCAGCTTCTTTGAATTAGAAAAAAATTTAAAAGATGACCTCTCTGATATTTTAAGAGATTATCCTCAATGTAAATTGTGGGGATTTAAATTTTTCAGCGTGTATACAGAACTAAATTTATTTATTTTTAATTTTAATTTTGTAGAGATAGGGTCTTGCTCTGTCACTCAGGCTGGAGTGCAGTGGCATAATCATAATGCAGGATTTTTTTTGTTTGTTTTTGAGATGGAGTTTCGCTCTTATTGCCCAGGTTGGAGTGTACTGGTGTGGTCTTGGCTCACTGCAACCTCCACCTTCTGGGTTCAAGCAATTCTCCTGCCTCAGCCTCCTGAGTAGCTGGGATTACAGGCATGCGCCACCATGCCTGGCTAATTTTGTATTTTTAGTAGAGATGGAGTTTCTCCATGTTGGTCAGGCTGGTCTCAAACTCCAGACCTCAGGTGATCCACCTGCCTTGGCCTCCCAAAGTGTGGGGATTACAGGCGTGAGCCACCATGCCCGGCTGATGCAGGATTTTTCTCAGTCACTTTGTCAGCCAGAGACCCTCAGTTGGTGACGCCCTTGCCCAGGCCTTGCTTGCTCCCACGTTCACTGCAGGAGACACCCTGTCCATTCAGCCTGCCAGGCCACACCTGGCCTGCACTTTGGCGCGAATCCCACAGCTGCCACAGCTGCCATGACTGCTCACTCATTCCCCAGCAGAAGAGGGTGTGTGAGTGAGCAAGTTTAGTTTCCAGCCAGCTGTTCCAAGTACTGGCACAGAAGCAGGCTCCATGTGGTGTTGGAGCTGGACCAGGCATGTCACAAACCACTTCCACAGTGGGCTCTGGTGCCCAGATGAGGGGAACACAGTGGCACCCAGGCAAGGGTGCTTGTGACCCTGAAGCCCCAGAGGGGGTGTTACAGTGTGCTAATCAGCTCTTTAGTCCTGTCTGCAGCCCAAAGGATGCACGTCCGAAGGCGTGTTAACAGCTCTGTCAGCCTCTTGACCCACTCTGGCCCTCAGCTCCGGGGCTTGCTCAGCCCCACCACTGCTTCCTGTCATGTGGGGCAGCTGCCCTCTGCCAGCAGAGGGCAGAGGGCCACAGTGTTGCAGCCTTCTGTGTACCCACATTCAGTGGGTCCTGAGTTCTTGTCCTGCGTCTAAGAAGAATGAGGCTACACTGGCAATCAAAGAGTGAGGAAGGCAAAGAAGAATTTTATTGAGCTATGAAATAGCTCTCAGCAGAGAGGGGATGCAAGAGGTCGTCCACTACCTGAAGTCAGGTGGTTTCTCCCCCAGTGTAGCTGGGTCTGGGGCTTTTATGGACTCAGAATGGGGGAATGTGTGCTGATTGGTTTGTGAGTATGCAAAAAAAGGCTAAAACAAAGGCACTACCCTAAAGTGGGTACAACAATGTGAAAAACCAATTAGGGAAGGGTAGATGTATGTAAAATAGGTGAAGGGTAGGGATCAATCAGAGGTAAGCGCACCAAACAGCAAGAGAGGTTCTCAATCTTGTCTGTGGATTTACCCAGCACTCATAGCTAGGCTTTAAACTGTCTTTGGCTTGAAGGTCAGTTTTCACGGGGGACCCACCCTGTCTGTCTAGGATTTGTCTGCCTCCTGCTGCTATCAATCATAGTTCACTACAGTGTCACTCCTGGGCTCAATCGATCCTCCTGTCTACAGGTGCATGCTACCACACCTGTCTAATTTTTAAATTTTTTGTAGAGATGAGGTCACACTGTGTTGCCTAGGCTGGTTTCAAACTCCTGGGCTCAAGTGATCCTCTTGCACTGGCTTGCCAAAGTGCTGGGATTACAGGCATGATCCACTGTGCCTGGCCTAAAAGACTGTTTAAAATAGAGCAGCGAAAACCTCTTATACTAAGGTCTCTGTCCAAAAATCTTAAAAGAGAAAGGAGAATCCAGAGAAAATGATATATTTTTTCTACTTATATAGTCATAATTATTTGGCATATAATTGTGATATAAGATTATCATAAAATTGATAAAAGAGATAAATGATAAAAATGTGGTTGTCAATTACATGTTTTTGCCATCTACTGATTTATTATAATTAAATCTTGTATAATAAGTTAGAGATTAATTCATCACTGAACATTTTAAAGCACCTTAAGTAATCAGTTTCCTTCTTGTCAATTAAGTGATCATGTCTCCTCAAAGCCACAAGTATCTTTAAGTGTTTATGAGAGGAAAAAATGATTACCTTATGAATAATAAGATAAACACTTGAGCCCAGGAGGCCAAAGCTGCAGTGAGCCATGATCGTGCCACTGTACTCCAGCCTGGGCAAAATAAAAATAAATAAATAAGTTTCAAATACAAATAAATAAACAATAAACAGCTTTTTTAAAGGAAGCTTTCATGCTCACATTATTTTACCTGGGGAAGGTGGTCGATTATGATTTATATAAAGCAAGGTTTTGGGAAGATTAATTATCTTCTAGTACAGGATTTCATACAAAGAATTTGCTCTCATGCTTCTTAAGGTGAATTAGCAATTTTTCAATACTGTTTATGCAGCTGGATCGTTATAAAGAACTTAAGGAACAAGTAAGAAAGAAAGTAGCTACAATGACTCAACAACTGGAAAAACTGCAGTGGGAACAGAAGACAGACGAAGAAAGACTGGCATTTGAAAAGAGGAGGCATGGAGAAGTTCAGGTATCTTGGGTTGTACAGTAATGATTTAGAATCATTCTTAATGAAGTTTTATTTTCTTTTTGTACCTGTCTCCAGAATGAATCTCCTTAACCTTAACACTATACTGCCTCATTTCATTTATTTCATGATTTGGCAGATGAAGATACATATATAAAAGGCATAATCTATGATAGTTCTGTGAGTAGAAGAGGCGTTTTGTGCAAGGAGAAAAACAAAGGTGGTAACATAGCAGGAATTACTTTTAAAACATTTGTATAATGTATAATTGATATGTTATAAAATTATACACCGATTTATGAAAATACACATTGGACATTTTTGCCTTTGTGCATGCTAATTTCTTTTTGGAATAACCTATTCATCTTTACATGTTAAAATCTAGAGTTACCAACACTGCAAAGCCTTCCCTGGCCCTCCTTTTCTTTATATCCCAGCTCCTAAAAAAGCCAAAAATAATTTCTTCCTCATATAACTACCTATTATTATTTGATACAGAATTTCGGTCTTGTTGCCCAGACTAGAGTGCAATGACACGGTCACGGCTCACTACAACCTCCGCCTCCCAGGTTCAGGCAATTCTCCTGTCTCAGCCTCCTGAGTAGCTGGGATTACAGGCATGCGCCACCATGCTTGGCTAATTTTGTATTTTTAGTAGAGACGGGGTTTCTCCGTGTTGGTCAGGCTGGTCTTGAACTCCTGACCTCAGGTGATCCGTCCTCCTCAGCCTTGCAAAGTGCTGGGATTACAGGCCTGAGCCACCGTGCCCAGCCAATTTTTTATCTGTATCTAAGGGCTTTTGTCAGATCGCATAAAAATTAAAATTAATTGGTACCTCTCTACTGGACTGGAAGCTTATTAAAGGCAGGATTCTAGTTGTGTCCATTGTAAACCTTGCACTTAGTAGATGTCAGTAAGTGTTGGTTGAATTGCTGTTGTCTTTTGAATACAAAAAAACAATAAGAAGAACACGTGTAGTTGCAGACAGATGGAGAAGACTTGTAGTAGTCTCCAGTTGGATTTAATGATAAAGTGAATAGAACAAAACTTTCCTGAAATCCTCATCCACAAGGCTATTAGTTGCCCTATAGGTTCCTATATTATTATAACACAAAACCACTCTACTGTAATTACTTATTTAATTGTCTGTCTCTCCTACCAGACATTAGTTCTTTGAGGGCAGGGACTCTTTCCTGCTTATTTCTGTACCTCTAGTTCCTATCACGTGGTAGCCAGTGAATATATTTAGGTTGTTGCAAAAGTAATTGCAGTACTTTTGCACCAACCTAATATATTTGTTGAGTAAATTAGTTAAGGGGTAAGAACTATATAGATATTTGAAAATAATCTCCTTGAAGTTTGAAGTTACAGAGAGAAATGGCTAGAGATCAAATATCTAGCAAATGGCAAAGAGTCAGGAGTTGAACCCTGATCTGTAATTTGCTCTGATAAGTGTTTTCATATAATTATATTTGATATCTTTCAATTTTATAACAGCTTATAATATTATAGTAAGTTCTAGGCATGTAATTTTGTTGGTTTGGAATTGCTGTAATTGATTTTAGATTTCATTTCCTCTTTTAGGGAAATCTAAAACAAATAAAAGAACAAATAGAAGATCATAAAAAACGAATAGAGAAGTTAGAGGAGTATACAAAGACATGCATGTAGGTAGAGTAAAAAAAAATTTCTTGCAGCAATTTTATTTTTTGAGAGAGGGTCTCACTCCCATTGCCCAGGCCAGAGTGCAGGGGCACAGTCATGGCTCACTGTAGCCTCAACTTCCGGGGCTCACATGACTCTCCTACCTCAGCCTGTAGCTGAGACTACAGGCACATGCCACCACACCCAGCTAATTTTTTCTATTTCTGGTAAAGATGGGGTTTCATCATGTTGCCCAGACTGATCTTGAACTCCTGGACTCAAGCAATCCACCCTCCTTGGACTTCCAAAGTGCTAGGATTACAGGTGTGAGCCATCGCACCCCTTGCAGCTTTCTTATTTATGTATTTCTTTCTTTTTTTTTTCGAGACAGGGTCTCACTCTCGCCCAGACTGGAGTGCAGTTGCGTGATCATGGCTTACTGCAACCTGCACCCCTTGGGCTCAAGTGATCCACCTGCCTCAGCCCCCTGAATAGCTGGTACTACAGGTGTGTGCCACCACACCTGGCTAATTTTTTTTTGTATTTTGTAGAGACAGGGTTTTGCCATGTTGCCAGGCTCGTCTCAAATTCTTGGACTCAAGCCAGCCACCCACTCAGCCTCTCAAAGTACTGGGATTACAGGAGTGAGCCACCTGGCCCAGCCACATTTTTCAAATCAACAAAGAATGAGCAAAATCTTTTTTGCCCATGTTTGGTGTCAGGGTTATTGCATTTTTTACCCTTTAAAAATTGATAGAGCACTGCTCTATTCCCCTGCAATGCTAGACAAGAGTATGTTGTACCTGGTAATTCCTAAATTTTGGTTTGTCATTTTGCTATATAATTTGTTGTTATTTTGTAGGGATTGCTTGAAAGAGAAAAAACAGCAAGAGGAAACCCTAATGAATGAAATTGAAAAAACAAAATCAAGAATGTCTGAAGTTAATGAAGAATTGAATCTTATTAGAAGTGAATTGCAGAATGCTGGGATTGATACCCATGAGGGAAAACGTCAGCAAAAGAGAGCAGAGGTTCTGGAACACCTTAAAAGACTGTACCCAGATTCTGTGGTAATGAGAATGAATAGTTAATTTAAACAAAAAAACTAAGCTTTCCTGTTTGCTTTCAACAGTATCTTCTCATTTGGGATTAGAAATATTACCATAATTACAAAGCAATATTATTTCAGACATCTTTAAGTTTTGTGTTTGACTCTTTATATTTAAAATGTAACAGTAAATAATTAGGGTAAAACTTCCAGTAGTAACTGTAGATATGTAATTATTGGGGAGAAGCGTGACATGAACATAGTACTCAGAAAGTTCAAATTGTGGCCAGTATCCCCAAAAGGATTTGGATGCTGTGAAGTAGTCTGAGCCCCCCAGACACATAGCCTCAAACCTCATGTTTTTCATGATATTATTTGTTTTTGAAATATTTTTTCAGCAGACATCATTGGCATATTTTTATTCTCTAAGTTTGACTGTGCATCCAGTATTGGTAGTGTATTTCATTAGCCAAAATACAGTATCACTTGCTTGGGGTGCCAGCGTCACAAGATTATTTCCTTTTGTATCGGGGTGGCATCTGACCCGCTTGTCACTAACATCAGTGTATACTGTGCAATCCTTATTTTATGATATGGCCTGTTTTCTGCATTTGAGACTGGTAACCACTGCTCTATTTTGAAACACCTACCGGCCAGGGCAGTGTCTCACGTCTATAATCCTAGCACTCTAGGGGGCTGAGGCTGTTGGATCACCTGAGATCAGGAGTTTGAGACCAGCCTGGCCAACATGGTAAAACCCCGTCTCTACTAAAAATGCAAAAAGTAGCCACACATTGTGGCGGGCACCTGTAATACCAGCTCCTCGGGAGGGTGAGGTAGGAGAATCGCTTGAACCTGGGAGGCAGAGTTTGCAGTGAGCTGAGATCACACCATTGCACCCAGCCTAGGCGACAGAGTGAGACTCTGTCTCCAAAAAAAAGAAAACATCCACCATTGGCCTCCATATCCACACTTTCATGGTTTTCCTCCTATGTCTCTGGCCACCCATCTTCATCTCCTTTATAGCATCTGTTTTGACTTTCTGACTTTTAAATGTTGGTTTTGACTTCTGGATAATGATGGAGGAGTAAGTCTAGGTCACAAAATCTGGATCCCCCAATTCCTATCCAAGTGACAAAAACTAGTGAAACACATACACATACACACACACACACACACACACACACACACACACAAACTAGTTAAAAAAAAAATCGACCTGATGCCATAAACTTTAGAAAATGGTGATAATCTGGGATTAAAAAAAAAAAAGTATTGAAGTATAGCACTGCTTTTTCTCAACTCCACAGAAGCTGAACTGATAAATTGACTAATTCCTGAGAATTCTCACCTAGTATTCCTTGATCTAGCAAGAAGCAAACTCACATGTATGTGTTTCCTTTTCCTCTTCTAACTGGAGAGAGATTTAAAAACTGGCGAACTGGGTGCTTGTAATCCCAGCGCTTTGGGAGGCCGAAGTGAATGGATCACTTGAAGTCAGGAGTTTGAGACCAGCCTGGCCAACACGGTGAAACACTGTCTCTACTAAAAATACAAAAAATTTAGCCGGCCATGGTGGTGCATGCCTGTAATCCCAGCTACTTGGGAGGCTGAGGCAGGAGAATTGCTTGAACCCGGGAGGCAGAGGTTGCAGTGAGCCGAGATTGCACCACTGCGCTCCAGCCTGGGTGACAGAGTGAGACTCTTTCCAAAAAACAAAAACAAAAAAACACTGGTGAATTGGGGAATGTGAAGCTCATATGCTCTCTGATGGAAGTGAAGACCCAAGTTCTCACTTACTAGGGCTTTAAAATTGAGAGGCCATTTTGAAGGCCTCTCTTCAAGATGGGATTTGTCCTCCTCCCTCAAGGTAGAAGAACCTTGGTATGGGATATTAATTAAAAACTCAAATGAGAGAGAATTCAGGTACTTAAATGAAGTGTGTTCTTTAAAAGTCTTAGGCGAGTTCTCACTTGCCCCTACCATCCAATCCCTTACAAGAAAGTAAACAGAATAGGAAATACTTATTCTATCAACTGTTGCTCAGAGGAGGTAATTGTCTCACTTCTGTGAGAAAGGGAATTAAGAAAGTTATCCACCATAGCAAATCAAAGATCTGAACAGAGCTACTCACGTTAAACATAAGCAAAGTGAAAAGAATCACTGTGGCAGCTATAGGTACATATAATAACAACAAAGAGAGAAACTATTTAAAAACATTTAGAAGTCAAAGAGCCCAGTCTAGAAGGTTACAGAACAAAATCCCTGTAAATGTTTTGCACTATGGGCAATTTAATGAGAACTTGAATTTATAAAACTAGATTCAAATATGAGGTAAAACAATAAGATAAAAAGGAAAATGTAAGCTGTGAAAACAAATCAAGAATAGGCATTATTACTGAATAATTATAGTTAGCATGTAAGTAATAAATAACATAGACAAATTAACAAATTAGAAGCATTAATAGCAAGAAATACTAATAAATTAGAAGTAGCTGCCAGGCGTGATGGTGTGCGCCTATAGTTTCAGCTACTCGGAGGCTGAGGCAAGAGAATACTTGAGTTTGAGACCAGCCTGGGCAACATAGCAAGACCTCATCTCTTTAAAAAAAAAAAAAAGGTAGCAAATAATGGATTACACAGCGGAAAATCAAATTATTGACCCTGAAGAAAGGCTTGAGATAATCACAAATTAATGGAGAAGAAAAAGTCAAAGATATTTAAACAGCAAAGACAGTGATGGTTTATCATAGGAAAATGGTATTCTTGAAGTAAAACCTAACAAACGGAGGAAAAAGTCCAAAGATACAAAATTAAACCTTGAGATATTCTAGAGACCGCTGATACACGATGTTTGACATTCAAACATTTTCTAGTAAAGTTTTTGAACTTTAGTCTAATTAATTCTTGACCATTCTTCAGGTCTCAGGTCAAGTAACACTTCATGGAAATCCTTCCTAGACTTTTTTTTTTTTTTTTTTTTTTTTTTTTTTTTTTTTTTTTTTTAGATGGAGTCTTGCTCTGTTGCCAGGCTGGAGTGCAGTGGCATGATCTCGGCTCACTGCAACCTCTGCCTCCCAAGTTCAAGCGATTCTCCTGCCTCAGCCTCCCGAGCAGCTGGAACTGCAGGCGTGCGCCACCACGCCCAGTAATTTTTGTATTTTTAGTAGAGACAAGGTTTCACCATGTTAACAAGGATGGTCTCGATCTCTTGACCCCATGATCTGCCCGCCTCAGCTTCCCAAAGTGCTGGGATTACAGGCGTGAGCCACCACACCCAGCTGGAAATCCTTCCTAGACTTCTTATGCCGACCTGGTCCCTGTTAAATATTCTCAGAGCACTCTCTGTCAGTGTCTAGCTCCATTTTGTATGTACATGTGATTATTGATTATTTATGTCTTCCTCACTAGACTGAAAATTCTGTGAAGTCAGAAAGTATCTGCTTTGTTCATTAATGTTTTATCCAGTATCTAGCTCAGTACCTGCAATAGTAGGTCCCTTATAGATTCTTGTTTAATAGATAAGGGAATAAATGAATATTATTTAATTGTGTAGTTTTAGAAAATATTTTAATATTTTGGTAAGGCTAGTCCCTCTTTGTTACTCTTTTTTTAAATGAAGTGTTACACAGCTAGATGGACATTGCATAATGAAGCTTAGGTCTATTTGAATAAAACTCTATTAATTATGATGTATGTAATTTTATAAAATTAGTTTTTGTCTGCACTACTTTGCTACATTAGAAAACAATGAATTATATATTTCACTCTAATATATCTGTTTTTCTCTCCTTTTTTGAAACCTGCTAAGTTTGGAAGACTACTTGACCTATGTCATCCTATTCATAAGAAATACCAGCTGGCTGTTACTAAGGTTTTTGGCCGGTACATCACTGCCATTGTTGTAGCCTCTGAAAAGGTAGCAAAAGATTGTATTCGATTTCTGAAGGAGGAAAGAGCTGAACCTGAGACATTCCTCGCTCTAGATTACCTTGATGTAAGAACTTTGTAATGCCTGGTATTTATAGTGATAAAAATCTTGTCTTTTAAAGAATGATCTTATCGCCTAAAACTATGATAATGATAGAGAAAAATTGTAGCTTGGATGCCAGTTATGCAATCATTTAAATGACTAGTGTTAAATATATTGGCAAGCAAAGAATAATATCAAGTGGCTACTCTCTTTCTTGACATCATATCATTTCTTCCCTATCTAGTTTTTACAGAATTTTACCTTTGATTTCATTGCACTAGCAGTGCACCACTCTACCTATTAGCCAGCAATATATTCTGTCCTATATAGCAAAGTATAGGAAATGGATAAGACGTATGGTCTGTTGGAAATGCCAACTCAGCCTCAATTGTAAATATTTGATCCAGTGTGTTAGCTCTTTGTGGAAAAGGCTAAATTTTGAGCCTTGAGGTATGTATTGAGATACCTTAACATATCCTGAGTCTAAATTCATGAAGCAGGAACTCTGTCATATCATGATTGATATCCTTCAGTGATTTTTCATTGACTACTCAAGAAAATGTTCTCTTTGGTTCACCAGTCAAGACTCTGAATTGCAGGCAGTCTGCACAATAGTTAAGAGCACATGCCTTAGAGCTGGACTGCTCTGAGTTTGAATCTCAGCCCTACTTCTAATTAGCTCTTACTAATATATTCTTAATTTTTCTTTTTTTTTCTTTTTTTCTTTTTTTTTTTTTTGAGGCGGAGTCTTGCTCTTTCACCCAGTCTGGAGTGCAGTGGCGTGATCTTGGTTCACTGCAGCCTCCGCCTCCCAGGTTCAAGCAATTCTCCTGCCTCAGCCTTCCAAGTAGCTGGGATTACAGGTATGTGCCACCACGCCTGGCTGATTTTTTTTTTTTTTTTTTTGTATTTTTAGTAGAGACGGGGTTTCTCCACGTTGGTCAGGCTGGTCTCAAATTCCTGACTCAGGTGATCCGCCCGCCTTGGCCTCCCAAAGTGCTGGGATTACAGGCGTGAGCCACCAGGCCTGTCCTATTCTTAATTTTTCTGAGCATCAGTTTTCCATGTGTGGAAATGGAAGAATTAATTCTTACCTTATTGGATTACTACAAGGAATTGTTACATATAAAGCACCTGCCATAGGACCTGCACAGAGGAGGGGCTCAGCAAATGCTGGCTGGTGTTACTCATGGTCCAGACCTCCCTTTTGTACTTCCACACTGTTGTTACCTTCTGCTCACTAAAACCTTTACCCCATCTCATCTGCCTGTTACAATCCTGTTTTATTTCTCACTTGAGGTTTTTTTCAAGACAAACTCATGTTTTAAAAAATCTTGCACAGAAGTGTATCAAATATAAAGGGAATACTCCTACCCCTTCATAATGCCTGATTCCTTAATAGTAACTACTTTAGATTGCTTCCATACACTCAATTTATATAACTACATATTCCCAAGTGTATATACACACACACACACACCCCACACATTTTGGTTGTATATAAGTTTTCTGCTTTGTTTTGTTTTGTTTTATTAAAAAGTGAGATCGTACTTGCTGGGTTTTGGTAATACATTGCAGACACTTTGTGATCTGTTGTAAACCCAACCTAAAAGTCATGACTAAGAAGGTCTGAAGGCTTTCCTGATCATTTAAGTCGAAAGTGTTTTGTTTGTGGGTTTTTTTTTTTTGTTACCCAGGCTGGAGTGCAATGGCGTGATCCCGGCTCACTGCAACCTCCGCCTCCCGGGTTCAAGCAATTCTCCTGCCTCAGCCTCCTGAGTAGCTGGGATTACAGGTGCCTGCCACCATACCCGGTTAATTTTTGTGTTTTTAGTAGAGACAGGGTTTCACCATGTCGGCCAGGCTGGTCTTGAACTCCTGACCTCAGGTGATCCACCTGCCTCAGCCTCCCAAAGTGCTGGGATTATAGGCGTAAGCTACATGCCTGGCCCAAAAGTGGTTTTTTAAATTTCATAGTGTTTTGCTGCTCTCTTGACACATATCTAAAATGGGCATTATTTTTCACTAGATTTTATGATTTTGAAAGTGTTTTGTGGAACACTTCCTATGCTTTGTTTTATTCTGACTAGTTAGTGACAGAGTTGAAACTGGAAATTACATCTTCTGGCTTTTGATGAAGTTTTTGTTTTTAAAAAATATTACCCAAACCAATGATGGGATGTACTTCATCATGTTCTTATCAATCTTTTATGGTATGTAATTACATACTGTTTTTTTGTTTTGTTTTGTTTTGTTTTTGAGACGGAGTCTCACTCTGTCACCTAGGCTGGAGTGCAGTAGCGCAATCTCAGCTCACTACAACTACCGTCTCCCAAGTTCAGGCGAGTCTCCTGCCTCAGCCTCCTGAGTAGGTGGGATTACAGGCATGTGCCACCATGCCTGGCTAATTTTTCTGTATTTTTAGTAGAGGCAGGGTTTCACCATGTTGGCCAGGCTGGTCTCGAACTCCTGACCTCAAGTGATCTGCCCACCTCGGCCTCCCAAAATTCTGGGATTACAGGCGTGAGCATCACGCCTGGCTGGGTACATACTGTTGAACTTTTGCTGCCATGCGTATATATGTTTTGTGAGAAAGAATATAATGAACGTTTGGTTTTTATTTCAGTGTATGTAACATGTTAAATATTTTAAAACCCTTTAGATCAAGCCAATCAATGAAAGATTAAGGGAGCTTAAAGGCTGTAAAATGGTGATTGATGTCATAAAAACTCAGTTTCCTCAGCTGAAGAAAGTGATTCAGTTTGTGTGTGGAAATGGTCTTGTTTGTGAGACTGTGGAAGACGCAAGGCATATTGCATTCGGTGGACCTGAAAGACAGAAAGTAAGAAAAGAGGCTTGGATCACACCTTTGGATAAGTTGAAGTAGTATTTATAAGACTAACATATACAAACACACACAAATATTTACATATGCATTTTATATGTTCTTTTTTCTAAAGAGAACCAACATAGAACCAAGGTGGTTATGGCTTCAGTGGTTTTTATAATGTTCTGTTGAATTTAGAAAAAAAACTCTTATAGCATTTCTCAACATCATAAATTATAATTTTGGAAATTAGATTTATTTTAATAATATCCTAAAGCAGTTAGTTGTTGTTGTTGTTATTGTTGTTGTTTTGAACCTTATATGGACCCTGGATATGGTACCTGTGGTTTTGAATACCAGGAAAGATTTTGGGTATTTATTTTACAATGTGGGTTAATTCTTCCATACTTTAGTGGAGATACTAACCGTCCTTTTGCATATTCAAGGTTTAACATATTTGAATTTCTAGAAAACACAATTGAAATGAGATTACTAAATACAAGTATCTTGAGGGAATAATTTTGGTCTTAAAAATAAGTACTATTTTACTCTCAGTTGAATAGAGAGTATTTAGTTATATTTGTATTTAGTTGAGCAATGTTAAACTCAAATAATCTAACGCAGTTTTTTTTTTAAAAACTACATTTATGATGACGTATAACATAATGCTTAAGGGTATAAGCTATAAAGTAAGACCAGTGATGCTACTTAGTAACTAATTATGTGACTTTAGGGAAGTTTCTAAACCTCTAGTTTTAGTTTTCTCATCTAAAATTGGGGAAATAATATTACCTATTTTATAGGGTTATGAGAATTAAATTAAGTAATAACATGAAAAATGCTATTATAGTGCCTGGCAAATAGCTCTCAAAAACTGGTAGTAATTTTATTACTTACTAGTCAATTAACACATTTAATCTGGAATGTCCAGAATTGCAAATTAACAAAAAGCAGGCACTTCTTAATGAGACATGAAGATTTCCAGTGTTAAATTTATTGACTTATCTAACATGATTAATTTTTCATACATTTTGGTGTTTCTGATCAATAATCTTAAGCATAATGTAATCATTGTCATTGAGTTCTACATGTTAAATTTAAGCTAGGGTAGTAAGTTATTAAGTATTTTTCTTATTTTGCTGCCTAATTAACTGCACTAACATTGACTTTTGTATATTTGTATATTTCATAGAGTTGATATTTGAAGATTTGTATAGTCAAAGAAGTCACATGAAGATATGATTGCTTATTCCTTCATATAAAAAATATTTATGGTTTCTATCTTGTTCACAATAACATCTTTACCCCTTTAGGTTGTATCTTATTTTTATCAGTATTTCAAAATTTTAATCAGATGTATCTTATTTGTATCTTAATTATATCTCAGGAACTTTGAAAGAATTTTCTCTGTGTTTTAGATTGGATCAAACAATTGGATAGATGTCACATTTTCACAGAAATCATCTGGTGAATCATCTGCAATTTGTGCTTTTGGTTTTCTATATACTTGATACCATGTTATAGAATTTTCTTTAGTCAAACATTGCAAGTAGTATTAAATATTTTGGTTTACTTGTTTACTTATAAACTATAGTATGTATAAACTACATACAGTATCTGTAAACTACAAATATGAATTACATCAATTCTGCTAGCTATAGTTTGGGCACCATATTTTAGTGACAACTCAGTTTTAACATATTTAAAAAATTTATGTACCAAAATTTAAAAATCCTGAATCTCTTTACATAAATGTAATTATTCTATCTGTTCCACTTAACCAGAGATACAATTATTTATTTTCTTCTCCTATAGACTGGTTGGTTGTTACTCTAAAACATATATGTTATAGAAAGATCTATTTATACTGTGCCCTTTTAATATGGTGAAGCAAAAAACAGACCCAGAAAAATGTCAGTAAGTAGCTGGAAAATTTGTGAAAAGATTATTTTTTCCAAAATTGCACATATTAAACAATAGTGAATAAAGTGCAGGGTACCACTTTGCTGGTTACCACCTGGAATAAAATATAGTTAATCTAAAACTCATTCCTTGTATCAGGATAAATTCCAGATGAATTAGAAATGTTAATTTAAAAAGTAAAACCTTAAAATTTCTAAGAGAAACCATGGGAAATTTTTTCTTTTCTTTTCTTTTTTTTTTTTGAAATGGAGTCTTGCTCTGTCACCCAGGCTGGAGTGCGGTGGTGCGATCTCTGCTTACTGCAACCTCTGCCTCCCAGGTTCAAGCGATTCTCGTGCCTCAGCCTCCCGAGTAGCTGGGATTACAGGTGTCCACCACCACACCCGGCTAATTTTTGTATTTTCAGTAGAGATGAGGTTTCACCATGTTGGCCAGGCTCGTCTCAAACTCCTGACCTCAAGTGATCTGCCTGCCTTGGCCTCCCAAAGTGCCGGGGTTACAGGCATGAGCCACCACTCCTGGCCTGGGAAATTTTTTCTTAATCTCAGAGACAGGAAGGCTTTTCCAATATGACAAAAAACCCAAAAGCTATAAAAGATGAATGAATTCACCTAACAAAGAGTTCTACATGGCAAAGACTACCATAAGAAAAATCAAAAGAAAAATGGCAAACTGGGGAAAATATTTGTAGCTCATAGTAAAGAGCAGATGTTCTTACAAATCACTATGGAAAAGAACAATAATATAGTGGGAAAATGGGCAAGGATATGAACAAACTTGTTTTCATAAAAGGAAATATAATAATTCTTAAACATGAAAATGCAACCTCACTCGTATGGGAAATACCCATTAAAATTACACTGAGGTACTATTTTCACCTGTCAGATTGACCAACATCAAAATGTTTAGTAACACTTTATGGGGAAAGAGACTCTTCTGTTCACTGCTGTGGGAACCTAAATTTATACCAGTTCTGTGAAGGGCAGTTCTCTCACTTGTACCTTTGAGGAACTTAGCATGTAGATTAGCTTACATGTGTATGAAATGATGTGTGTACAAGCTTTATTCACTGAACCATTGTGTATAATAGGAAAAATTGGAACCAACCCAGATATTGATATAAGACTAAATCAATAATTTATTGCCTAGAATTGCTTTGGGCCTTAGTAAAATGGGTTTTATATTTGTGGTTTGTTTATTGTTTGGGGTCTCTTCATAAACTAGATATTTTATTAGTAAAGTTCAGTAAGTGGCTTTTCTCATATGTTTTATTCTTAGCTTTAAAAATTGCCACATTATGTCTTTATTTGTATCTTTATGTACATTTCTCCAGGGCAAAATATTTTTAATTTTACAGACAGTAGCTCTTGATGGAACATTATTTTTAAAGTCTGGAGTGATCTCTGGAGGGTCAAGTGACTTAAAATACAAGGCTAGATGCTGGGATGAGAAAGAGTTAAAGAATCTAAGAGACAGACGAAGCCAGAAAATCCAAGAGCTAAAGGTAAATCCATGCCATAAAAGTTGTAATATACTAAGTATAATAATTGTGTTTTTCAACTAGGTGGGTTTTTTATAATAACAGTGCCAATTCTATAGTTTAAGAGTTCAAATAATGCAGAATGAAATAAAAATAAAAAATAAAAATCTTTCCCTTACTCTCTTCCGTATATCTCAGTGGTATTTACTAAACACAGTTTGATACATAGCTTCCAGAAATTTTCTTTGTGTGTGCAAGTGTATGTATTATTTTTTCTATTTTCTTTGTTTTATGATAGACTGTTGCTATAAATAGTGTCTGCAACAAGTTTTTGTTTGTTTGTTTGTTTGTTTTGAGACAGAGTTTCGCTCTTGTTGCCCAGGCTGGAGTGCCATGGCACAATCTTGGCTCACCACAACCTCCACCTCCCGGGTTCAAGTGATTCTCCTGCCTCAGCCTCCTGAGTAGCTGGGATTACAGGCATGTGCCACCATGCCCAGCTAATTTTGTATTTTTAGTAGAGATGGGGTTTCTCCATGTTGGTCAGGCTGGTCTTGAACTCCTGACCTCAGGTGATCCGCCTGCCTTGGCCTCCCAAAGTGCTGGGATTACAGTCGTGAGCCACTGTGCCCGGCCTGATAGGCATTTCTTAAAGTATAACTGAGGTTGGGCATTTCCTCATGAATTTAATGGTCCTCTGTAATTTTTCCTTCTGTGAACTGCTTATTTTCTCTGCACATTTTTCTAGTACATTGTTTCTTATTTCATTACTATTTTAAGAATTATTTGTATTAAGTAAATTAGTCCTTAGTCATGTGTTGTAAACATTTTTTCATTTGACTTTTTAGTCAGCTTCAGTTGGAATATAATTTATATACAATAACAGTCACCCATTTTAAGTATAATTTAGTAAGTTTTGACAAATGTATGTAGTCACGTAACCATCACTGCACTCATGATGTAGAACATTTTCTTCACCCCCCAAAATTCCTTTGGGTTCCTTTTACTCAGTCCCCTCTTCTGGACCCCTTGGGGCCTCACAACCCAATCTACTTTCTGTCATTATAGTTTTTCCTCTTCTAGACTTTCATATAAAGGATTCATACAGTCAGTAGTCTTTTGTGTTATGTTTTCTTCACTTAGCTTAGTATTTTTGAGATTCATGTTGTATGTATCAAAAGTTTATTCCTTTTTAATTGCCGAGTATCTCTTTCGCATTGACTTTGTTCTTTTTGTCATACGTGCATTTTTAATCTTTATGTAGCCAAATTTAATCTTTTATAACTTCTGGATTTTAGGATGTGTTATGCTTAGAAAGACCAAATTCTTTCTGAAGATCACAAAAGAAGTTCAATAATCCTTCTAGTGCTTTTGTGTTTTTAACATTTATATTTTTTATTCATCTGGAATTTATTTTGATGACTGGGGATCCAGCTTTATTTTTACCAACTGACTTAGCATTTTATAAAAGTATCATTTGTTGAATATTGTAATTCCCTTATTTATTGAAGCCAAATTTTACAGATGCTAAATCAATATAGAATGCTTTCAGATTGCTTATTTATTGTTTCTATTTAGTTTTCTTCCTTGGTTGATTCAAGCATATATTTTGGCAAGGTTACTTGACTAATTTTCATCTTTTTCTGAAGCATAAGACTACATTTTATGTTTTAATCTAAGGTATAGAAATATTCAGCTTTTAAAGATTTTAACAAATTTAGGCTTAGGCACAGAGAAAGTTCTGGGAAGATGCCAACTTAAAGTGAATCTTGCTTCCCATCCATGTCCATGCTAAGGTTCCATCTGTGTGTCACAACCTGAACCAGGTGGTAGCTAGGTGGGAATGATGTGTTGGGTTCTGAGGGAGGCTGCTGGGAAAAGCTGATATAGGGCTTCGTCTCTTTTGATGTGAAGAGTGCTTGGGTAAGAATCAGGACATAGCAGAATCTGGGGGTAAGTTAAACATTTGTCCCATGTGAGGATGCCTGGTCTTCTTGAACCCCATGAAGCTAAATATGAGCTTAGCAGGAAGTTTGTGGCCTCCCTATTCCTGAGTTTGGAAGAGTCCAGGGATACCAGAGAGGTATCTTTTCCTCTGCCTCAGGGTGGTCTGTGTCTCAGGGTGGTACTGACAGTCTTCTCTTGTAATTACTGACCCTCAGGTATAGAAAATCCTTGTGGGGTGCTGTGATTTAGGGTACTTTAATACTCAGACACGATCCTCAGTGGGCAAAGAAATACATAAACGTATCTGAGGTGTTCTAGGAGCCAGGCAATAACTTGAACAAAAAAAGTAACGGAGCATTAAGGAAATTTAGTATAGTGTCATCCTTCCCCTGCCAATCCCCAACGCACAAAAAGATTTTCTAGGACTAAAAAACATACTTCTGGCCAGGCATGGTAGCTCACGCCTGTAATCACAGCATTTTGGGAGGCCAAGGCCTCAGGATCACCTGAGGTCAGGAGTTCTAGATCAGCCTGGCCAACAGGACAAAACTCCATCTCAAAAAAAAAAAAAAGTACTTCTTTTGTTTGTTTGTTTGTTTGTTTAAAGAGACAGTCCTTGCTCCATCACCCAGGCTAGAGGGCAGTGGTGCCATCATAGCTCAGTGTAACCTTGAACTCCTGGGTTCAAGGGATCCTTCCACCTCAGCCACCCAAGTAGCTGGGACTACAGGGGTGTACCACCAGGCCCTGCTAATTTCTTTTTTTTTTTAAATTTTTTGTAGCGACAGGGCCTTGTTATATTGACCAGGCTGGTCTTGAACTCCTGGCCTTAAGCAGTCCTCCCACTTTGGCTTCCCAAAGTGCTGGAACTATAGGTATAAGCCACAAGCTCTGGCCAAAAACATATTTCTTAACTGTAAAATGTAGTAGATGAATTGAAGGGAAAGCATGTCATTGCTGAGAACCAAATTTGTAACCTGGCAGACTTAAGTGGAAGAAGCATCTCAATTAGGGTAACAAAATTACAAAGATGAAGTATGAGGAAAATAGAGACTACTAGTAGATAGACTCAGGAAACTTGATGTGAGACTAATAAATTCTTGAAAGGAGGAAAAGAACACAGAGAAAGAGAAAATTAAATTAAAAACAAGAAAATTACTCTAAGGATCAACTTTGACCAGTTGAAAGGACACACAGAGTTTCATGTACGTTTGGTGAGAAAGGGCCCACAATAACACCGATCTGGGTGTAACTCCTTAACCTATAGGTTATAGAAGCAATGCTAAGCTACCTGCCCTTCAAGAAAAATTCCTTATACGTTTAAACAAAAAAAAAGCTCGTATCAGACTGCAAAACTGGATGGGACTATGGAATAATAGCTAAAAGGAAGAGGACTACAACCAAGATATTATTTACCTTTCGAGGATCTGCCAATAAGCAAATTCAGATTGTCATCCACATACTCCATGTGACAAAAATACTAGAGAAAGTACTCTTAAGAGGCTGGGAGCAATAGCTCATACCTGTAATCCCAGCATTTTGGGAGGCTGAGGCTGGTGGATCACTTGAGGCCAGGAAGGAGTTTAAGTCCAGCCTGGCCAGCATGGTGAAACCCTGTCTCTACTAAAAATACAAAAACTAGCTGGATGTGGTGGCCTGAACCTGTGAACCCAGCTACTTGGGAAGCTGGGGCAGGAGACTCGCTTGCACCCAGGAGGTAGAGGTTGCAGGGAGCCCAGATTGCGCCACTGCACTCCAGCCAAGAATTCACTCCAGAGCAAGAATCTGTCTCAAAGAAAAAAAAAAAAAAAGGTAAAAAGAAAAAGGAAAGTACTCTAAGCAACACATGAATTAGAATAGACCTAATTATAATAAACGAATAGTGCTAAACTAACTCAGCAAAGTCAAGGAATTAGAAGTGGAGAGAAAGGTCAATGTGTTCCAAAAGTCTCATCTGTGAGGAGAGGAAGTTAGAATATTCTAAAGACCGTATGTATGTTGGGTGCAGGGGGACAGGAGGGACTAGAGTGTTAAAAAGTATACCAAGCTAACACAGGGACAAATAGAAAACCAATAAAAATGAGTGAAAAGAATAAAACAAAAGTAAGATGGAAGAAATGAAATTTTTGTATGTCAGTGATTACGGTAAACGTGAGTAGATTTAAGTCTCTCATTAAAAGATCAAGACTCATAGATTTAAAAAGTGAGTGTTATTTACAAGAAGTCATTTTAAAACTGAATGTTGAGGCTGGGCATGGTGGCTCACGCCTGTAATGCCAACACTTTGGGAGGCCAAGGTGGGTGGATCAGTTGAGGCCAGGGGTTCAAGTGATCGAGACCAGCCTGGCCAACATAGTGAAACCCTGTCTCTACTAAAAATACAAAAATTAGCTGGGCTTGGTGGCACGCACCTACTCAGGAGGCTGAGGCAGGAGAATCGCTTGAACTGGGAGGCAGAGGTTGCAGCGAGCCAAGATCATGCCGCTTCACTCCAGCCTGGGCAACAAGGCAAGACTCTCAAAAAAAAAAAAAAAAAAAAAAAGAAAAGAAAAAAGAAAAAAACCTGAATGTTGAAAAATAATGGGATGCTTACCTGACAAATGCAAACAAAAAGAAAACAAAAGTAATAAAATCAGACAATATGAACTTTAAGGTTAAACATCCTTATGTGTAGTAAGCTTTCAGTAAGTACTTATAATTTAATTGAATAGAGAAGATTATATGTAACATAAGACAAAGATTTCCATTATAAATGTTTGCAGCACATAGCACCTAAATGTTAATATTTAGAGTGAGACTAATTTTTTTTAATAGAATGGAAAAGATAACTCAGGAGTTGGAAAATCACTCTTAGAAGGAAAGGTTAAGTGTTTAGTTTGGTTGAATTAGGGAAAAGAAGGCTTGAAACTACTTCTTAATAAAAATAAAAATATAGTGGAACATTTCAGCAGAGTGACTTCTGAGTAAGTTACACGCTTTTATGCTTTAGTTTCCTCATCAGTATAATGGGGATAATAATAACATCTATTTCGTAGCATTAAGAGGATTAAGTTGGTTAATAAATGTAAATTGCATAGAACAGTAAGTGCTCAATAAATGTGAGATACTGTTAAAAATATCCATTAAACATTTATGAAAATTGATCATATGCTCGGCCACAATGGAAACCTCAATAGTTTTTTAAAAGTAGAGCTTTTTATAGGTCACCTAGATCATAATTTAATGAAATAAGAAATAGTGACCAAAATAATATTTGTTTCTATAGAAATTAAGAAGTGTACTTGTAGATAGTTTTGGGATTAAGGAAGTAATCCAGAGGCAAATTACAAAATATTTAAAAAATGATGAATAGAAATATACTTCCTACCATTATCTTTGAGACACAGTAAAAGCTACATCAAGAGGAAAATGTCTACATTACTAAAGAAGAAAGAAAAATATAAGGGAACTTATTAGTCACTTTAAAAAAAAATAGAGGAACCACAGACTGGGCAACATAGTGAGACCTCTTCTCTACAAAAAATAAAAAATTAAAAAATTAGCCAGGAGTGGTGGCATGCACCTGTAGTCCCAGCTACTTGGCAGGAGGATCACTTAAGTCTGGGAGGTCAAGGCTGCAGTGAGCAGTGATCATTGCCACTGTACTTCAGCCTGAGACCCTGTCTCAAAAAAAAAAAAAAAGGAAAGCAATTAGAACAACTGGCCAGGCGTGGTGGCTTTTGCCTGTAATCTCAGCACTTTGGGAAGTCAAGGCAGGAGGATCACTTGAGCCCAGGAGTTCGAGACCAGCCTGGACAACATGGTAAGATCCCATCTCTATTTAAAAATAAATAAAAATAACAGAATTAGAATACCCACAAAATAACAAAAGTTATACAAAGAAATTTATTTTGTTTTTGAGACAGAGTCTCACTCTGTTGCCCAGGCTAGAGTACAGTGAGTGATCTTGGCTCACTGCAACCTCTGCCTCCCGGGTTCAAGCAATTCTCCTGCCTCAGCCTGCCGAGTAACTGGGATTACAGGCACGCACCACCATGCCCAGCTAATTTTTTGCATTTTTAGTAGAGACGGGGTTTCACCATGCTGGCCAGGCTGGTCTGGAACTCCTGACCTTGTGATCTGCCTGACTTGGCCTCCCAAAGTGCTGGGATTACAAGCATGAGCCACCATACCCAGGCTAGGAAATTTTGTTAAAGCTGACATTAATTTCGTAGAAAACAACTCAAAATAGAAAAGGAACAGATCTAAAAACTAGTGCTTTTGAAAGACTAGATAAACTGCAATCCTAATGAAGGAAAAAAAAGCTAGAAGCAAACATACATGATCAGGAATGAAAACATTAAAATAATTTTAAAAGAATCCTACATGCAAATAACTGTATAGCTTTAAAAATTGAAAATCTGGAAGAAATGGATATTTTTTAGAAAATATAAATTACCAAGATTGAACAAAAAAAAGTGAAATGTTTGAAAAGATAGGCAGTGCTGTGGTTTGCTGGCCTAATCCCCATCCACAGTTTCCTTCCTTTCTAGACTGTATTACAAGATTGTGAAAAACAAAAACAACTTAATTTCACAAGTTGCCTTATAGCTAGGGCTGGCCATGTGACAAGTTTTCAGTGAGATATAAATGAAAGTTTTGGTGTTCTGCATTTCTTCCTCCTGACTGGAACGCAGTCAAGATGCAGCAGCAATATTGCACCAAGGGAAAAGCAAACATGAGGATCAAAGCCATTGTACTAAGGAGCTGAAAATTAGATCCATTATTGAGTCATGGCATCAGTCTAACTAGTTTTGTGTGAGGAAAAAAAATATATATATTTAATGCCACTGTGATCTACACTGAAAAAAGACTTCAGGAATATAAAATGGTGTATCATATTATGGAAAGTGGTATGATGGCTTCTCAAAAAATCAAAAATAGAATTACCATATGATCCAGCAATTCTTTTTTTTTGTCACCCCAGAAACCTGTGAATATGTTGGGCATATACCCAAAACAAGAAAGCAGGGTCTCAAAAAGAGATTTATACACCCATGTTCATAGCAGCATTATTCACAATAGCCAAAAGGTAGAAGCAATCCAGGTGTCAATCAACAGATGAATGGATAAACAGAATGTGGTATATACATACAATGGAATATTATTCAGCATTAAAAAGGGAAGAAATTGTGGCATATGCTACAACATAGATGAAACTTGAGGACAAATACTGTGATTCCACTAACATGAGGTACCTAGCGTAGTCAAATTCATAGAGACAGAAAGGAGACCAGTGGTTGCCAGTGGCTGGAGAAGAGGAGAGAATGAGTTGTTGTTTAATTGAGACAGAGTTTCAGTTTTGCAAGATGAAGCGATCTGGAGATTGCTTGCACACAATGTGGATATACTTAAACACTACTGAACTGTACACTTAGAAATGGTAAAGATCTCACAACTATGCTTGACTAGCCAAATAAAAATGGTAACGATGGTAAATTTTATGTTACGTATGTTTTACCACAAGTAAAAACCAAAAATAACCTCTGGGACCAGATGAGTTTACAGCTTAGTTCTATGTAATATATAAAAAAGATGGAAACTTTCCAGCTTATTTTATAAAGGCAGTATAACTAATATAAAATATATAGTACAAAAAATAAAACTAAAAACTGACTTCCCTTATGAGTATAAATATATAATATCTAAATAAAATGTCAGTATTAGAGAATTGAGCACTGTAGTAAAATAATACATCTGACTAGATAGAATTTATTTCACAAATACATGGGTATTTGTGAAATACATGGGTAGTTGAAGTGATCATCACAATCTATTATATTAATGAATTAAAGGCAGGAGAAAAGTCATGTCATCATATGTAGAAAAGGCATTTAATAAAATTCAGCAGCCAGACCTAGTTAAAATACTACTAAGTAAAAGACGAATTAGTGGAAATTATTTAAATAAAATAAATGGCTCTTACTTGAACAGAAATAATTGCTTAAATGGTGAAAACACTGAAATCATTTTAGTTAAAATCAAGAAATAGACAGTTATCTGTTATCACTATTCAATGTAGTCTTGGAAGTGTGAACCTTGAATATCTGAGACAGATCTCAGTTAATTTAGAAAGTTTATTTTGCCAAGGTTGAGGACGCACATCCATGACACAGTCTCAGGAGGTCCTGACAGCATGTGCCCAAGGTGGTCAGAGCACAGTTTGGTTTTATACATTTTAGGGAGAAATGAGACGTCAATCAACATATGTAAGATGAATATTGATTCGCTCTGGAAAAGGCAAGACAACTGTAAGCAAAGGCAGGATAACTCGAAACAGAGAGGGGGCTTCCAGGTCATAGGTAGATAAGAGACAAATGGTTGCATTATTTTGAGTTTCTGATTAAGCCTCTCCAAAGGAGGCAGTCAGATATGCGTTTATCTTGGTGAGCAGAGGGGGGACTCTGAATAGAACAGAAGGCAGGTTTCCTCTAAGCAGTTCCCAGCTTGACTTTTCCCTTTAGCTTAGTGATTTTGGAGCCCTTAGATTTATTTTCCTTTCACATTTCCCCCCTTTTCTTCTTAAAAATATTTTGGAGAAAGCATTTTAGAGGAAAATGAGTCTCTGGTCTCAGGTTTCATGTGATCTCTCATGGCTAGGATGGTTTATTTCTAGATGAGTAGGTTCCAGGATACTAGGAAAGCTGATTTTCTCATGTCCTGTGAAAATAGGGGAAGGAAGGAAGAACAACAAGAAACAAAAGAACAATCCTGGAAAATCAATATAGGCCACATTACTCTGAAGTCCATACATTAGTAGGCAGGTATGAAAGTGACTTATGTACATAAATAGGTTGCTGTTATTTTCTTCTGAAGTTTAAGTTGTCTAGCTTCAGTTTGTAGGGCTTTACGAAAAGCACAGCTTAGTTTTCAGCGACTCCAAATTAGGGAAAATGGGGAAAAAAGAAGGAAAAAAAATTGAAAACATTATTTTGAAGACTTGTAACCAAGAAAAATTAGAATTTAGTCCAAACTGTAAAAATTCGAAAGCATTAGGCAAAACTAGAATCTAACAACAGGTGTACTAGTTTTTGAAACATAATTTTTCTCTCTCCAGTTTTCCATTTTTACTAAAGACAAGTCATGGTAGTACTGAATTGCTGTATTATACTGGGCCTGATTATTTGTACACATGTTGCAAGAATAATTTTTTTACATCAAGCCCAATCTCTAGAAAGACCATTATAATTTCCCTTTAATTAGAGACAACTTGATCATCTAAAAGTTTTTTGTTTTTTTTTCTATAAATCCTTTTATTGTGACTTACACAGGCTACTCATGATATGCTTGAACTTTCTGGTTTGTCCTGAACATCCCTTTTTCTTAAACAACCAGTCATTTTATTCTAGGACTAAATTTACTATACAAGATTCTTTCTCATATAAAATTATTTCTCTTTAAGCTTTCTTACCAGAAAAAAAACCCTCTTTGTTTTTATAACTTTCTTTACTTCTCTCTTATTTTCTGGTTCCTTTTACCTTGTTTTATACATAACCTTTAAATAAGCTTTGAATTAGACAAAAATTGTTCACCTTTTTGAAATGGACACCCTTTTTTTTAGAATGTTTTCCTACAATATATTTTTATTGGAAAATACCCAAATAATGAAATATCTACTATTTAATATAACTTTAGATTCCAAATTATGAGTTTGTCTATAAGTATTTATCCCATCACATTTGCCTAATTATTTTAATCATTTACCTAGATTATTTATGAAAACTGCAATAGTCATCATTTAAAGTTATGGAACGACCATTGCAAAATTATAACTGAGGCAGTGAAAAACATCTGACTTAACTGACCCTGCCTCACTTCTAACCTCCAGGTTGTCCTTGTTCATTCCTGGGCCTAGGCCAAACTAACTTTGGGAGGAAGTTAGGTTATAGTTTAGCTTTGAAACAAAGACAGTAACAGTCCTTTCCCCAAACAAACCTTACTGCCTGTGGACTAGACTGCCTAAAGCCTCAGATGAGAAGTTATGGTAATCTTACTAAATTCAAGATATAGCTATTTACAGGTACCTTACAGGTTAATGAAACAACAGGAGTTCCAGAAATAGAGCCCAGTATACTTAACAATTAATGTTCAGCAAAGATGATGTTTCAGTTCAGTGAGAAAAGTATAGATTATTTAATAAATGGTATCGGCACATCTGGAGAAAGTAATTTTGTGCCCGATCTTATTGTAAACCGAAGGTGTCTTGAGACAGGTCTCAATCAATTTAGAAGTTTGTTTTGCCAAGGTTAAGGACATGCCTGTGACACCGCCTCACGAGGTCCTGAGAACGTGTGCCCCAGGTCACCAGGCTGCAGCTTGGTTGTATATGTTTTAGGAGACTTAAGACATCAATCAATACATGTCAGATGTACCTTGGTTAAGTACAGAAAGGCAGGAGAACTGGGAGCTGGGGGTTGGAGAAAGCACTTCCAAGTTATAGGTAGATTCAGAGTTTCTGCTTGGCAGTTGGTTGAAAGAGTTTATCTAAAGACCTGGAGTCGGCCGGGTGCGGTGGCTCATGCCTGTAATCCCAGCACTTTGGGAGGCTGAGGCGGGCAGATCACAAGATCAGGAGATCAAGATGATCCTGGCTAACACGATGAAACCCTGTCTCTACTAATAATACAAAAAATTAGCCGGGTGTGCTGGCGGGCACCTGTAGTCCCAGCTACTCGGGAGGCTGAGGCAGGAGAATGGCGTGAACCCTGGAGGCGGAGCTTGCAGTGAGCCAAGATTGTGCCACTGCACTCCAGCCTGGGCGACAGAGCGAGACTCTGTCTCAAAAAAGAAAAAAAGAAAAAAAGACCTGGAGTCAATGGGAGAGAGTGTCTGAGGGAGTTAATCTGGTTGAGTAATAAGGTGAGTGAAAGAAGAAGGGAATGAGAGAGGCAAGCCAAAAGGTAAAGATGCACTAAAAACCAGGCAATTACATGATCCTATTTATGTCATTAATGTGCGTTGGATGGAATATACACACCCCTCTTCATTTTCCATTCCCAATTCTTTCCTATTAGGCAGTGTTAGTTTTTTTGAGGAAGCTGTATGGCATTTTGGTTACTCCAGATCACTAATGTACTTAATTGCCCAGTCTCTTATCAGAGGAAGGGGAGGTAAGGTGCAGGTGTGGTGGTATGTAAAAATCAGTGAATTATTACATATGAAAGCACTTTGAAAAGTTAAAGTGCTTTTCTATCATAAAATATTCTCATATTTTACTTTCTTTTTAGGATTTAATGAAGACACTCCGCAAAGAAACAGATTTGAAACAAATACAGACCCTGGTACAAGGAACTCAAACACGACTCAAATATTCACAAAATGAACTAGAGATTATTAAAAAGAAGCACCTTGTTGCTTTTTACCAGGTAATACAGACTTACATAAAATATGATAGGCATTTGACCCAGAACATAGAATTTCAGGAATTACATTTATATAGCTCCATGTAATTTTTAGATACTTTTTTTTTTTTTCCTGAGATAGAGTCTCACTCTCACCCAGGCTGGAGTGCAGTGGCTTTATTTCTGTTTGCTGCAACCTCCATCTCCCAGGTTCAAGTGATCCTCCTGCCTCAGCCTCCCGAGTAGCTGGGATTACAGGCATGTAATTTTTGTATTTTTTTAGTAGAGATGGGGTTTCACCATGTTGGCCAGGCTGGTCTCAAACTCCTGACTTCAGGTGATCTGCCCACCTTGGCCTCCCAAAGATTACAGCCACCGTGCCTGGCCAATTTTTAGATACTTTATCCCATGATTGAGATTATATTATAGTCCCTTAATTATTTATGTGGTATTTAACCTTTTATCCAGGTGAATTCATCTTATCTCATAGATTCTTCTTTTATTCTAAAAGATACCTATCACATTTTTGGCTTCACTATATAAAGCTAAAACAGCCATGTTAAAAAATTTTTTCTCTTTTGTTATTAGGAACAATCTCAGCTACAAAGTGAACTACTAAATATTGAGTCTCAATGTATTATGTTGAGTGAAGGAATCAAGGAACGACAACGAAGAATTAAAGAATTTCAAGAAAAGATAGATAAGGTCATGAATGTTATATTTATTCCTAAATGGTATATGTAGTTCTAGACCAGATACTAGATTTAGGGCTTCTTAAATATATGCTAAAGCAAAGGTTGATAGGTAACAGTGCCCTGTCAGAAACAACAATGTTGCAGGCTAAGTTTTACTGGTTTGCTAAATTAATTTCCTTGTGCTTTTTGAGAACCTCTGTTGCTTACCTCAAGAGACAGTGACCTGTGCCTACTCTCCTCTGCACTCCATCCTCTCCTTGCCCATTGTGAAAATTATAGTCTCATTCTTTTCTCCCACTTCCCTAATACCGTGAGGGAAAGAACTGTCATTCGGCTTACCTTTTAAGGTTATTTATTCACTCAGTAGTTTTTTTAAAAAACACCTATTCTATGTCAGGCACAGTTCTTGGCTCTAGGACAATAAAAATTTGGTCACCTAGCTTCTGCTTATAAAGGGATAGAAACTTTCTGATGTAATTCATTCCGCTGTGGGGTGTCTCTGATCCTTAGAAAGTGATTTGTTATACCACCAATCTATTAATTCCACCCACTGCTTTTAGGCCTGACGTTTACCACATGATTTGGAGCCACACTTATGTTACTTCCTAATTAGTTATCTCTTTTCCAGGTTAAATATCCCTAGTTTCTTTATTCATTTCACATTACCATGGATTTAAGACCAGCTCTGGTAACCATCCTCTGGATGTTATCAATGCTCCTGAACAGAGCATGATGTCAAAATATTGTCTGTACAGTATACTGTGGGTCTTTATGTTTATAACTGTAACTTTCCATGACTTGGATTATCTAGTCATGCTAACTGTAGCTTACTACTGCATCAGTCATATCACATTCATGTTTAATGTATATTCAACTAAAATCTGAAAGTTTTTAAAATGTCCTGTTCTTAAAATAGGTCTTTCTCATGCTGTAACTATACATAAAATCAGAGCTTTAAAACATTGAGGTTAAATTTTACTTTGTTGAATTTCCCCATTCTAGCTTTTCCAAGGCTTTTTCATTCTTAATTCTATGCCCCATTCCACTTGTTATTATACTGGCAAAGGTGCTATTGTATTACTCATACATAAAGAATCTTTCCTTTATTCACGTGGAATGTAATATTTTGGTGGGTCTAAAGTAAAAGGAATTCTTCCAGTTTTATACTAAACATTCATAAAGCCAAAACACTTAATAAGGCCAATTATAATCTTTCTTCATTTTTTTGAATAAGAAATTTGAAAGTAGATGGCATAATTTATGGAATTAAAGGAAAAGAAAGTACTGGCTTCTCAGAATACAGTAATGCTTGGTGGGATTAGTTTTTGGCCTAATTCAGGAAAATCTTGGAGGGAAAAACATATTTAAGATTATGTATTTCTTAAAATTGCTTATTAAATCAATTGTTTTAAAATAATTTAAAAGGTAGAAGATGATATCTTCCAACACTTCTGTGAAGAAATTGGCGTGGAAAATATTCGTGAATTTGAGAACAAACATGTTAAACGGCAACAAGAAATTGATCAAAAAAGGTATTTTTATAAAAAGATGTTGGTAAGGAGCTTACATATTTATAAAAATAGTTATTATTTCATAATTTAGAGGAATTATGCCTGAGTTTCATTTCATCAAGAAACAGCTAGGCCGGGCGCGGTGGCTTACGCTTGTAATCCCAGCACTTTGGGAAGCCAAGGCAGGCGGATCACGAGGTCAGGAGATCGAGACCATACTGGCTAACATGGTGAAACCCCATCTCTACTAAAAATGCAACAAAAACTAGCCGGGCGTGGTGGCAGGTGCCTGTAGTCCCAGCTACTCTGGAGGCTGAGGCAGGAGAATGGTGTGAACCCAGGAGGTGGAGCTTGCAGTGAGCCAAGATTGCGCCACTGCACTCCAGTCTGGACGACAGAGTGAGACTCCATCTCAAAAAAAAGAAAAGAAAAAAGAAACAGCTAGTAAAAATTTATATTCTTACAAAGAGATCTAACTTTTTTGTTCCATAATTTTTTAAAGAGAGAAAGCATAAATACACAAAATAAGAGAATAGGGGCATAATTACACATATACTTGTTATTAAAAGAATAAGACAATAGGCCAGGTGCGGTGGCTCACGCCTGTAATCCCAGCACTTTGGGAGGCCAAGGCAGGCGGATCACGAGTTCAGGAGATTGAGACCATCCTGGCTAACACGGTGAAACCCCGTCTCTACTAAAAATACAAAAAACTAGCTGGGCATGGTGGCAGGCGCCTGTAGTCCCAGCTACTCGGAAGGCTGAGGCAGGAGAATGGCGTGACCCAGGAGGTGGAGCTTGCAGTGAGCCGAGATCGTGCCACTGCACTCGAGCCTGGGTGACAGAGCAAGATTCCGTCTCAAAATAAAAGAAAAAAAAAGACTAAGACAATAATTTGCTTGTCTGTAAATATTAATATATGTAGATAATAAGTGGTAATTTTCAAGAAATAATATATTACCAAAAATTATCTCAAACAAGACAGAAAAATCTAAGATGGCCAGTTACAATAGGAAGAGAAAGTAAAAAGGCTTCCTACCCACCCCATTGCCAAATACACCAGGTACAGATAGCTTCATAGGTGAATTATCTCAGCAAACTTTAAAGGCACATGTAACTTCAGTGTTTAATATCTAAACAGATGTTCAATATTAAAACTGTTTCAGGCTGGGTGTGGTGGCTCACGCCTGTAATCCCAACACTTTGGGAGGCCAACTGAAGCGGGTGGGTCACGAGGTCAGGAGTTCAAGACCAGCCTGGCCAAGATGGTAAAACCCCATCACTACTAAAAATACAAAAATTAGTCTGACGTGGTGGTGGCTGCCTGTAATCCCAGATCCTCTGGAGGCTGAGGCAGAGAATTGCTTGAACCCAGGAGGCAGAAATTGCAGTGAGCCGAGATCATGCCAGTGCACTGCAGCCTGGGTGACAGAGCGAGACTCGGTCTCAAAAAAAAAAAAAAAAAGAACTGTTTCAGAGTGTAGAAGAGGAAAAAATGCATCTTTTTATGAAAGGAACATAATACTGATTCCAAAATTCAAAAAAGTACACATACAGTAAGAAACCGTAAATCAATCTCACCTATAAATAACCAAGTAAAACAAGGTTAAATACAAATCAGCAGTACAACAACAAAATAATGTACCATTATCTAGTGGGCTTTATATCAGAACTATAAGGATGGTTCTGTATCAGGAAATCTATTGTTTAATCCACCATATTAAGAAAAAATCATATGATCAACTCTAAGGATGATGAAAAAACACTTGACAAAATTCAGCATTTATTCTTGATTGAATATTCTTAAGATGTGAATAGTTAAGATACCTATGATTTGAAAAAATACATCTCAGAAATCAGCATTGTGGTTTCATGGTTTCACTTCCTAGTAATGTCAGAAATTAGAGATACTCAGTATCACTATTTTCTAATATTATTCTAGAGATACTAGTCAATAAAGTTAGACAAGAAAAATAAAGTATACAAATTTGGCAGTGATATCACCAAAATGTCAGAATAGAATCAAGCTGGCTTCACTGCTTCCCAGAGAAAACCAAAAACAAATACACAGTGCTGAGATTGTCATCAGCAATATCCTAGAATCCAAAAACAAGACTGAGACAGTTCCTGAAGCCACAGAGAAGTGAAAAATCTTGCAGACAGTAAGAGAATTGGACTTATATCTGTGGTGCCCTTCTCCCAATATGTCAGGCACCAAGTGTGCAGAAAAATTTCCCCTGACTCATGGTTACTACCCTGGAAAGAGTGAGATCAAGGTGGACAACCAGCTTCCTCACCATCTTGGGTTCCCTGGCAAGGGGCCTGTCCCTGCCTCAGCCCATAGGAAGTATCACTGAAGGGAGAAAAGTTCCTGAGGACAGACAGACAAAGCAGTGAAGCAGGACTAGCATCCCCAGTCCAGGAAACTGATGTGTAACTTGGTCAAAGGAGACACCAAATTAGAGTGGCTGTTCAGCAGCACCACACAGCAGCACCACACAGAGGTAGGTTCCATAGGTCCCCTGGGCACCAGCCTGTAGCCAGCCTTCCTAAACTGTCAGGATATCCCCTTTAGGACCTCCCCCATGCAAGATAGGCAACGCTCCAAAGTTTGCTGGAGCTGAAGCAAACCTGAGCTTAAGGTATCACCTGGTGCCAAAAAGCAGGCAGTGAGTCTATCAGAGGGGAAAAAAGAAAAGGTACCCAACAGGTATATTGCAAAGAAATTTCTCAGCAAACATACCAAATAAAAAAACAAAACAAGCCAGACAGAGATAATCCTTTAATGTGAAGAGATAGATGTACATCCACAAGAAACAATAGCAAATGGGGAACCATGACCTCCCAAAACAGACAAAGCAAGGAGCCAGTAACTGAGCCTAGTGAGACTAGTAGGCAAGCTCTCTGATCAAGAACTTAAAATAGAAGTTTTAGGGAAACTTGGTGATCTCCAAAATAACAGAAAAGCAACTCAGAAATTTATCAGAGAAGCTTAACAAAGAGATTGAAATGCTGGAACTGATAAATACATTTGCTGAACTGGAAAATTCCTTAGAGGCTGTCAACAGCAGAATGGATCAAGCAGAGGAAAGAATCAGTAAGCTTGAAGATAGGCTACAGGAAAAGACACAGAAGAGAAAAAAAGAATGAAAGGAATGGAGAATGCCTACAAGATATAGAAAATTATCTCAAGAGCAAATCTAAGAATTATTTGTGGCTGAGTGCAGTGGCTTATGCATGTAATCCCAGCACTTGGTTTCTTGGAGTTTGCCATGTTGGCCAGGCTAGTCTTAAACTCCTGACCTCAGGTGATCCATGCACCTCGACCTCCCAAAGTGCTGAGATTACAGGTATGAGCCACCATGCCCAGCCAGATTTTACTTAATGTATTTTCAAGCCTTGTTATTAGGTGCATATATATTTGGGATCACTGTCTTTTTGATGAATTAATTCATCATCATAAAATGCCCCCTCTTTAACCTTGTCATATTTCTTCTTCTGAGGTAAACTTTGAACTTGTCTAGTTATATGACTTTAAGTAATATTTATATACAGACATTCCCAAAATTTGTACCTCTAGCCTGGACCTCTTATTTAGACTTGCTTTCTAAATAATTCTGCCTATTACAATGTTTATTGAGGTTCTCACAAAAATCCAACTGGAGGCTGGACACGGTGGCTGACATCTGTAATCCTAACAATTTGGGAGCTCGAGGCAGGCGTATCACCTGAGCTCAGGAGTTTGAGACTAGCCTGGGCAACATGGCGAAACATCATCTCTACTAAAAATACAAATATTAGCTGGGCGTGGTGGCACGCGCCTGTAGTCCCAGCTACTCAGGAGGCTGAGGCAAGAGAATTGCTTGAACCTGGGAGGCAGAAGCTGCAGTGAGCCAAGATCGTTCCACCAGATTCCAGCCTAGGTGACAGAGGAAGACTCTGTCTCAAAAAAAAAAAACAAAAAAAAACCAAAAAACCCAAAAAACAATCAAAATGGAATTCTAATTGAGATTGCATTGGATTGATAGATTTGTGGAGAATTGATACCTTCAAAATATTGTCATCCCATCTAAAAACATAGAATGTCTCTCCATTTATTCTAATCATCTATATCCTTTATTAGAATTTTGGAGTTTTTTCCCATAGAGATCTATGTTTTCTTATTAATTTCTAGATAATTATAGGGTTTATTTTTTTCTTGTGAATAGTATGTGTTTTTATGATGCTTTTGCTAGTTGGTTTCTACTAGTGTAGAAAAATAATCTCAAATTTTATTTTATCTTTATTAATTCAGGGTCTCACTCTGTCACCTAGGCTGGAGTGCAGTGGCACAATCTTGGCTCACTGCAACCTCTGCCTCCTGGGCTCAAGTGATCTTCCCACCTCAGCCTCCCAAGTAGCTGGGACCACAGATGTGTGCCAACATGCCCAGCTAATTTTTGTATTTTTTGTAGAGATGGGTTTTGCCATGTTGCCCAGGCTGGTCTTCAATTCCTGGGATCAAGCGATCTGCCCACCTCAGCCTTCCAAAGTGCCCAGGATTACAGGTGTGAGCCACCATGCTCAGCCTAATCTCAAATTTTAGATTGATCTAACATCTAGTAACTTTGCTAAATCCTCTGTTACTTCTAGTAGCTTATTCACTGTGTATTCTAGGTACTGAGTTTTAAATGTCTGTGATATCCAATTAGCGGTATAGAATGGGTAGCTGAATACACAAGTTAGGAGTTCAAAGGAGAGGCCCAGGCTAGAGGTATAAATTTTGGGAATGTCCGTATATAAATGGCACTTAAAGTCATGTAACTACACAAGAGCAACAACGGAATGAATGTGGATAGAAAGGAGAAGAGATCCGGCCGGGCGCGGTGGCTCACGCCTGTAATCCCAGCTCTGGGAGGCTGAGGTGGGCAGATCACGAGGTCAGGCGATCGAGACCATCCTGGCTAACATGGTGAAACCCTGTCTCTACTAAAAATACAAAAAATTAGCCGGGCCTGGTGGCAGGTGCCTGTAGTCCTAGCTACTTGGGAGGCTGAGGCAGCAGAATGGTGTGAACCCGGGAAGCGGAGCTTGCAGTGAGCCGAGATCGTGCCACTGCACTCCAGCCCGGGTAACAGAGCGAGACTCCATGTCAAAAAAAAAAAAAAAAAAAAGAAAGGAAAAGAGATCCTACAAGATGTTAGCAAGTTGAAGAGATGAGAAACAACCATTAAAAGAGCAGCTAGTTGGGGGAAAGGAAAGCCAGGGTAGTGTGACACCCCAAAGCCAAGTGAAGAAGCGTTCCACTTCTACATCATCTGTATGTCTGCCTCCTGCGGCACAAATAAATTTCTTAACCTCTCCTACAGGCAATGTGGTCACAGATTAAGAGCAGGGATTCCATTGTCCCCCTGTCTGAGTGTGTCATCCCTGGCTCTACCACTAAGTGGGTAGCCTTGGGCAAGTTGCTTAACTCTCTGTTCCTTGGTCTTCTCATCTGTTAAATAAAGATGATAATATTACTGACCTAGTAGAGTTTTACAACTTGTAAGTTAATTCATGTAAAAACTTTTATAAGTGTCGGGTATATAGTAACCTCTCATTAAATAGTTTTTAATGTTTTAATTGTTATAGTTGTTTTTGTATTAGCAGCATCTAGCACAATAGCTGTTAGTACTTAAAAATGTTTCTTGAACAAATGATTCTGTTAGCAGGGTGTGTGGAGGGGGCAGGGTGAGTATGGAAAGGATGAGCTACAGTTGACAATGGAATTCTTTATGAGGAGTTTATGAAGCTGGCAAAGTAGTAATGAAAGCTCCCAAGTTTGGTGTTTATATAAGAATAGTTATTTGGGCCAGGTGTGGTGGCTTACGCCTGTAATTCCAGCACTTTGGGAGGCAGAGGAAGGTGGATCACTTGAGGTCGGGAGTTCAAGACCAGCCTGGCCAACATGGCGAAACCCTGTCTCTATTAAAAATACAAAAATTAGCCGGGCATGGTAGCACACACCTGTAATCCCAGCTACTAGGAAAGCTGAGGCAGGAGAATTGTTTGAACCCAGGGGGCGGAGGTTGCAGTGAGCTGAGATCACATCACTGCATTCCAGCCTCAGCAACAGAGCGAGACTCCGTCTCAGAAAAAAAAAATAGTTATTTGAAAAGACTAAATAAGAATAAACACATAAAGAAAAAGAGGGGAGGAAATCTGTAGATTATAAAAGATTTAAGCAACACATCATCCATATGCAATGTGTGGATACTGATTCAAACAATCAATTTTTCTTTTTTTTTTAAAGAATTTTTTTTGTTTTTGCTTTTGTTTTTTTGAGATGGAGTCTCACTTTGTCACCCAGGCTGGAGTGCAGTGGTGTGATCTCAACTCACTGCAACCTCTGCCTCCCGGGTTCAAGCAGTTCTTGCCACCTCAGCTTACTGAGTAGCTGGGACTACAGGTACGCGCCACCAAGCCTGGCTAATTGTTGTATTTTTAGTACAGGTGGGGTTTCACCATGTTGGCCAGGCTGATCTCGAACTCCTGACCTCAAGTGATCTGCCACCTTGGCCTCCCAAAGTGCTGGGATTACGGGCATGAGCCACTGCACCCAGACTAAAAGAAAATTTTTAAAAAGGAAATTTGGCAATGACAGCAATTTGATATTAATGAATTGTATTTTAGCCATAATACTTTATGGCTATGAGTTAAAAGTCATTTCACTTCTAGAGATATATACAAAAATACTTACAGGTGAAATTACATCATGTCTAGAACTTGCTTCAAATAAGCCAGTGGTGAGAGGGGCAATTAGTGGAGTTATAGATGAAACAAGAATGACCATGAATTGATAATTATTAAGTTGGGTGACAGCTACTTGGGGGTTCATTATAGTATTCCTTTTACTTTTATATTTGTTTGAAATTTCCCATAAGAAAAAGTTAAGAAGGAATCAAAGTTTTCTGTTTACACTTGTAATGCTTGACTTTATTATACTAGATTAGAATTTGAAAAACAAAAAACTCGGCTTAATATTCAACTTGAGTATAGTCGCAATCACCTTAAGAAGAAACTGAATAAGATCAACACATTAAAAGAAACTATCCAGAAAGGTAGTGAAGATATTGATCACCTAAAGAAGGTAATTAATAATGGGTAGCTGAAGTGCCTCTTCATTGAAATTATGACTTCCTTCATGTAGTAAACCTTTTGTGAGCTCCTGAAGGGTCCTGTTAGTGAAGGGGTTGGGGACAGATTTAAGAAATACTTAAAGTAAAATCAGCAGAGCTTTATGAATTACTGGATGTCAACATGGGAGGAAGGGCAAGGGGGTGTCACAGATGACTCCTTAGTTCTAACTTGGGTGATTGGTGAATGGGAGCAGCAGGTTAAGGAGAGAAAATTCTGGACCTGTGGAGCTTGAGTTGCCTATGTAATGTCTAGATGGCAATTTCCAGCAGGCTGCTAAAGAGTAGATAGTGGGAGAAGTCTAGGCTGAAGATACAGATTTGGGAGTTGCTGGTTTATGGGAGTAAACTGAAACTCCCCTAGCAGGGAGGTAGGCAGTGAAGAGCAGTGGAGCAGCGATGGGATCTGGAAGGTGGTCACTTAGCTTATGAGGAGAGCCAGAAGAGGTGGTATCACAGAAGCCCCAGAGTTTCAGGAAGGAGGAAATGATCAAGGCTGTCAAAAACATAAAAGTCTGGAAAATGTTTAATTGCCAGTTAGAGATCATGATAGCAAAAACACTCTCACTGGAGAATGGGGACAGAAGTCAGTGAGCTGAGGAATGAATCCAAAATAAGGACAAAAAACAAAAACAAAATGAAGGATAAAGGCAGGTAATGATCACCGGTTTCTAAAAAGTATAGAATGTGAGTCACAGTCCATGATGGAGGGTCAAGTAGCACATAGGGTGAGAAGGTTCATCTCGGGATAACTGGTTTGGTGTTATTGATAAGAACATAGAAGTACTTTATTAATATAAAAGATAGTAAATCTACAATGCAGATCCTCTCTGTTCAGGCTGAAGAAAACTGTCTGCAGACGGTGAATGAACTCATGGCAAAGCAGCAGCAACTTAAGGACATACGTGTCACTCAGAACTCCAATGCCGAGAAAGTTCAAACTCAAATTGAAGAAGAACGGAAGAAGTTTCTGGCTGTTGATAGGTAATTAAGACTTCATCAGTTTGAAAGACCTAGTCAGAGTTTTAAAGATGGACACCAACTATCTGAAATGTACGAAATGAGTTGCATTTGAATATGTGCCCTTTTGTTGCTCTTGGTCTCACATCACACCTTTCAAACATTCTATTTTTTTTCAAATATTCTCAACCAGAAGTGGTTGGTTGTTTAGAGCAAATAGTGTTTTGTTTTTTCTTCAGACGGAGTCTCCCTTTGTTGCCCAGGCTGGACAGTGGCATGATCTCAGCTTACTGCAACCTTTGCTTCCCGGGTTCAAATGATTCTCCTGCCTTAGTCTCCCAAGTAGCTGGTACTACAGGAGCACACCACCATGCCCAGCTAGTGTGTGTGTGTGTGTGTGTGTGTGTGTGTGTGTGTGTGTGTTTCTCTTTTAGTAGAGACAGGGTTTTACCATGTTGGCCAGGCTGGTCTCGAACTCCTGACCTTAAGTGATCTGCTCGCCTCAGCCTCCCAAAGTGCTGGGATTACAGGCGTGAGCCACTGCTCCTGGCCTAGAGCAAATAGTTCTTTTTGTTAGATGAAAACATGAACCTGTATAGAGTCCCTTACCCTAATTCTACCTTGACATTGGTGTCTTCCTGTTGTACAGAGAGTCCCTCTAGTCTGTGCAAGATAGCATAGAGGGTAAGGAGATAGAATTTGGAGCCACAATTTCTGGTTTCATATCCCAGCTCTGCTGTTTACATATGATACCTTAATTTCCTCATCAGTAATGGAGATAGTAATAGTGCCTACCTCACAGAATCGTTGTAAGTATTACATATGTTAATATTCATATGCACTTAGAGTGCCATTGCACTCCAGCCTGGGCAACAAGAGTGAAACTCTGTCTCAAAAAAAAAAAAAAAAGTACCTGGCACAAGCCTGTACCAAAATGACACCTGCTTTCCTGTCATGCATCATGATTTACATAACCATGAGTGATTAGACAAAATTAATTCTCTGTTTTGCTCAGCCTTTTGGCATTTCACAGTTTTTCCTCACTGTTCGAAGACCTTCAGTGTTTCAAGATACAGCCAGGAAGTTCTTTGTCTAAGATTTTGGAGTGGAATTAAAGTCCGTTTACTCTTGCTTTTTTAAAACTCTTGTATTTTGTGTAAATAGAACACATTGTTCCATTTTTTTTTTTTTTTAAGAGATGAGGTCTCATTATGTTGGTCTCAAACTTCTGGGCTTAAATGATCCTCTTCCCTTGGCCTTCCAAAGTGCTGGATTACAGGCGTGAGCCACCACACTCAGCCCGAACAGAATACTTTCTTTTTCCCTTCATATTCTTGAAAAACACATAGTTCTTACTTTCTTCTTTCTTTTTTTTTTTTTTTCCATTTTCTTTTGGTCCTCATTCCAGTTTCTTTTAAAAATCTCACATCATTTCGATTAGTAAAACCCAAGCCCTCATTTTCAGATAGAAGGCATTACTACATTAGTGGTGGTGGTAGCAAGGAAACCAGATTATTGAGTGTATGTGACTTACCTGGCAAGGGATTTCTTTTGCTAAGAGACGATTTATCTTGGTTTGAGGTCTAAAATGTAGAGCTTATATTTGAGTGAGAATTGCAGCTTGAAAAACTATACAGATTTAAAAATAAAGTAACTAGGAAAGCACTGTTTTTGGTAACCTTGATTAAATCAGTAACATTTATTAGTGGAAAATGCTCCCTTAGATTAACTGAGTATATTCATGACTTTTCTCAGGAGTGTTAACAATTAAATTACAAGCATCAATGAGAGGATTCTAGAACTTACAGCACTCACAGGAATAAATAATCTTTTTTTCATATAAGTTTATAGCATACATTTTTCTTCCTTGGTGCAGTGTTACATAATGAGTAAAATTACTTTTTCATATCTGTGTAATTACAGGGAAGTGGGGAAGTTGCAAAAAGAAGTTGTAATCATTCAAACTTCTCTGGAACAGAAACGATTAGAGAAGCATAACTTGCTGCTTGATTGCAAAGTACAAGACATTGAGATAATCCTTTTGTTGGGGTCACTGGATGACATCATTGAAGTGGAGGTATTCTAGCAAATGACTGTAAAATATGTGCCGTTGTGTGGAACTTAATGCATTGCCCTTTGCTTATTCTTTCTCTTGTTCTGTAGCCCCTTTAGGGGTGGTGAAGACATCTCCTAGGAGGGAAAAAGGGCAAAATGACTGTCGTCTCAGAGGACTAGGGCCACGGGATGAACCCATGTTTCTTACCTACATATTAGATACCCAAGAGAAATCGGAAAATTAAAGTTGTTGGAGTTAAGAATGTTTTTGCACAATGAGCCACAGGCAGTATGCAGATCATCTGCCGCATGGGCGGCTCCCTGCACTCTCATAACATTTTACATCATGTGTGGGGGTGGTTCTTGCTCTGCACCTTCTCCAACAATTGTATTGAGGTCCTTCTCAGAAGAAACGTGCCCTACTGAGTATCTCCAGGTGGTGAGGGAACAGGAGGAGGCAAGAATGGACACCAAAGAAATCACAGGATAAAACCAAGGCTCACTAACATTTCCCTGTTGGCCTTTTTTCTTTCTTTTTCACCACATTTGGATTATACAAGACACTTTAGATTGACTGGAAGTACAATCATTCCTTGATATCCACAGGGATGGTTCCAGGATCCCCCGTGTATATCAAAATCCGAGGATGCTGAAGTCTCTTATCTAAAATGGCATAGTTTTGGTATATGACCGATGCGCATCCTCCCATATATATGCATGCCTCATTTTATTGTACTTCACAGATATTGCAGGGGTTTTTCGTTTTTGTTTTTGTTTTACAGATTGAAGGTTTGTGGTAAGCCCGTGCTGAGAAAGTCTGTTGGTACCGTTTTTCCAACAGCATGTGCTCACTTTTCTGTCTCTGTGTCACATTTTGATAATTCTCGAAATCTTTCAAACTTTTTTATTATTATATATCTGTTAAGGTGATCTGTATAAGTGATCTTTGATGTTACTATTGTAATTGTTTTTGGAGTGCCATGAATCACTCCCATATAAGACAACAAACTTAATCAACAAATGTATGTGTTCATGTATTTTTCAGATGGGAACTGAAGCAGAAAGTACCCAGGCAACAATTGATATCTATGAAAAAGAAGAAGCCTTTGAAATAGACTACAGCTCTCTAAACGAGGATTTGAAGGTAATGGAAAGCTTTCTGTTGTTCATCACTCACAGTAATACGGAATATTTAAATCTTACAGAATCATTTTTGGATGATAGAATTAAGTTTGTGGTTTTTTTTAAAAGATTTCCTAATGATTTTGGAAGAAATATACAAAAGAAAAACACTGTAATCATGAAACTTCTGACACAAATTGTGGGTCTCTCCCACACCAAGCAATTCTCTAATTCTTTGAATACCAAGTGGGTGTTCTACAATTCAGTTCAATTCTGACACCGTCTACCTGGAGTTAGCATCAGATCCCACAAGGTAATGGCTCAGTCCCACAAGACTGGCCACTCTTCAGATGCCAATCACAAGTCCAGGCCTCCCAGACTCATGGCCAGTTGGCTGTAAATCAGGAGTTTTCACAACTCCTTCCACAGATTTGATAATATGCTAGAATGGCTCATAGAACTCAGGGGAATACTTTATTTACATTAACCAGTTCATTTTTAAAGGCTACAACTCATGGAACAGCCAAATGGATGAGATGCATAGGACTAGGTATGAGAAAGGGTCCATGCCCTCTCTCACACCTTCTCCGGGCATGTCACCCTCCCAGCATCTCTTGTGTGGTCACCAACCTGGAAGCTCTTCACAACCCACTGTTTAGGGATTCTTATGGGAGCTTCATTACATACATGATTGATAAATCATGGGCAATTGGTGATCCAGAATCAATCTTCAGCCTTTCTCCCCAACCTCCTTAGAGAAGAGGGGCTGAAGGTTCCAGCCCTCCAATCACCTGGTTGGTTCCTCTTGCAATAGTCCCCATCCTCCAACAGTCAGCTCATTAGGTATGACTGAAAGGGGCTTATCATGAATAATAAAAGATGCCCCTCTCACTCCTACCATTCAGGAAATTGCAAAGGTTTTAGGTATGCTGTGCCTAGAACTGGGATGAAAACCAAATATATATTTATTGTATCATGTTATCACAAAATAGTAAATATATTGGTTACTATAAAAAAATGTTTATGTCAGCATTTCTGACTGTGTTGTGTAGAACACTGGTATCATGAAATGTCTAGCCAAAGAAGAAAAGTGTCTGTGGTTACTTTTTGAGAAAGTCTTTTCCCTTCTTGGGAAGGGAAGAGATTCACAATGGATATTAAACTTTTCAAGAAGTCCTTCAATAAACAAAAGTAACCAACTACTTACTCCAGCATCCCAAATTTGCTCTGCTGGCATCCCACTGCAGTACCCTTAGTAGACACAGGCCTCTCTCAGGATTGTAGGTGATGGTGTGGCACACCCTTCACAGCTGCAGAGCACAGACCTGGAATCCAGCTTTAATTTAACTTAATTTAGTGCCTTTAATTGAGCAGCTCTGGCTCTGTTTCCCAGTCATCCCTGTAGCCATACATTTCTTTGGGTGTTGGCTTCATTCTGAAGCTGCTTTTCTCCTGAATGCAACATGAGTGCAGCTATTCTTGGCTTTCCAGCCACACAGCTACAACCTTCAGAGATGAAAGAAGCTGTCTTTTATAGTGGTGCTAGTGAAAGGAAAATGAAAACTTGGACCCCAATTCACTATACCGAGAAGAAGAAATTAGGCTGAAAGCTGAGTCATGCAAAAAACTGCCTTTCCTTTTGTTCCTAAGCAGAGAGCTACATATAAAAAATTAAGTATCAGGCCAGGCGTGGTGGCTTACGCCTGTAATCCCAGCACTTTGGGAGGCTGACGTGGGCAGATCACCTGAGGTCAGGAGTGCGAGACCAGCCTGGCCAACATGAGGAAACCCTGTCTCCACTAAAAACACACAAAATATTAGCCAGGCGCAGTGACACGTGCCTGTAATCCCAGCTACTCAGGAGGCTGAGGCAGGAGAACTGCTTGAGCCTGGGATGTGGAGGTTGCAGTGAGCCAAGATTGTGCCATTGCACTCCAGCCAGGGTGACAGAGAGAGATTCTGTCTCAAAAAAAAAAAAAAAAATTAAGTATCTCCCCAGGTAGCAACTCCATAGGGAGATATTTATGGTTTCTCATCTTATGGTAAAGTGCTGATTTACTGAGCATGAGATGAACACATAATTGACTGTTTCCTGCCTACTCCTTTCTCTTGTGATATATGGATTCAATGATGTGACCATATACTTCCTCTTGCTCCTGCCTGCTTTTCCCCTTTAAATATCAAAGCCCTCAAAATCATCTTTGGAGAAAGGCAGAGACTTCTCTCTGGGGCAAGTCCTTAACCTTGGTAAAATAAACTAAATTGATTGAGACCTGTCTCAGATACTCTTTGCTTTACATGCTGTTCTAAAATTGAAGAAAGGTTTTACCTACAAAGCCCCAGCAATTGTCCCCTCATCACAGTTGCCTGAATGGGGTCACATATTCATTGCTGAACCAGTCACTGTAGAGGGAGGAGGATGGTGGACTTTACCTTAGACCAAGCAGGCCCTGCCTCTAAGTCTAAGTACATGGGGTCCAGGAGGGAGAAGTGGATCTACCTGGTCAAAAGCATGTGCTGCATTAAAAAAAAATGGAGGCCGGGCGCGGTGGCTCACGCTTGTAATCCCAGCACTTTGGGAGGCCGAGGCGGGTGGATCACGAGGTCAGGAGATCGAGACCACGGTGAAACCCTGTCTCTACTAAAAATACAAAAAAATTAGCCGGGCGTGGTGGCGGGCGCCTGTAGTCCCAGCTACTCGGAGAGGCTGAGGCAGGAGAATGGCGTGAACCCGGGAGGCGGAGCTTGCAGTGAGCCGAGATTGCGCCACTGCACTCCAGCCTGGGCGACAGAGCGAGACTCCGTCTCAAAATAAATAAATAAATAAATAAATAATAAAAAAATAAAATAAAAAATGGAGAACAGATGCTGAGTAGCAATATCCACCACATCTTTTCAGTTCATACGCTGTTAATATATTTTGTTAGACTTTTTTTTGTTTTGTTTTTGAGACGGAGTCTTGCTCTGTTGCCCAGGCTGGAGTGCAATGGCACAATCTCGGCTCACTGCAACCTCTGCCTCCTGGGTTCAAGCGATTCTCCTGCCTCAGCCTCCCGAGTAGCTGGGACTACAGGTGTCCGCCACCACGTCCGGCTAATTTTTGTATTTTTAGTAGAGATGGGGTTTCACCATGTTGGTCAGGCTGGTCTTGAACTCTTGACCTCAGGTGATCCATACGTTTTGGCCTTCCAGAGTGCTGGGATTACAGGCATGAGCCACCACACATGGCCTACTTTTTGTACTCTGATTGTATTTGTGGCAAAAAAAATCTTCTGGAAGGGCGTGGCCACTTTTTCTCTTCTATTCATCACTTGTGTCAGGTTTAAGTGTTAACCTGTCTAGCTGGATTGGATCCCCTCTCCCTGCCCCGTAGTACCTATGCTTGCCCTATTAGAAGTCTTTTCACCTCGCTGTAAAAGCTGGTTTAAATCCCAGCTACTCAGGAGGCTGAAGTGGGAGGATTGCTTGAGGTCAGGAGCTCGAGACCAGCCTGAGCAACAGAGTGAGACCTGTCTCTTACAAAAAATTTTTAATCCAGTTTATATGTCTGACTTCCCTGTGAGTCTTTAAAGGCAAAGACTGAATAGCTTCCATCATTGAATCCTCAGTGTAATACATAGTAGATTATGAATATTTTTAAATAAATGAAGGTGAAGTATAAATTGTTGCTTTTTAGCCAGATTAAAAAATGAGCTGAAATGTATTCAAAGAAAAGAGCACTGCCGACTCAGGAAGCTACAAATATTGCAGCAGGACTGCACCTCCAGGCTCAGAGAGGGCTTTGGGGAGAGAAGGAGTGGATGCACAGGGACCTGGGGGGTCCAGATGGTGAAGGGCCCCACACACGCACCCTACCTTGCTGGATGTAAAAGACATGCTATGCCAGTCAGTGTTGTTCTTTGCCCGTAATAGGCTCTACAGTCTGATCAAGAAATCGAGGCCCACCTTAGGCTCTTATTGCAGCAAGTAGCATCCCAGGAAGATATCTTACTGAAAACAGCAGCCCCAAACCTACGAGCAGTGGAGAACTTAAAGACTGTCAGAGACAAGTTTCAAGAATCCACAGATGGTAAAATTGAGTGGAGTCACTAACAAGATTATATTCATGGGTGTTTTGATTTCTATAATATTTGCCAACAATCTCCCCTCTGTTGTCCCTTTTTGTTATAGATTTTTTCCTCTGTGGTCTTATATTAATGTGTGCTTTTAATACTGAATCATTAATTGTTTCCTTTTTGAAGTGTTTTGCTTTAATTTAAAACCAGGTTTATTGGTGATTTTAAAACACATGCAGCATTAGGAGATACACCTAATGCTAAATGATGAGTTAATGGGTGCAGGAAATCAACATGGCACATGGATACATATGTAACAAACCTGCACATTGTGCACATGTACCCTAAAACCCTAAAGTATAATAAAAAAATAAAAAAAAAAACACATGCATTTTTTTCATACCAACAAAATTGACATAGTAAATACTCTTATCAGGCTGGGCGCAGTGGCTCACGCCTGTAATCCCAGCACTTTGGGAGGCTGAGGTGGGTGGATCACCTGAGGTCAGGAGTTCAAGACCAGCCTGGTCAACATGGTAAAACCCCATGTCTACTAAAAATACAAAAATTAGCTGGGTGTGGTGGCACACACATGTAGTCCCAGCTACTCAGGGGGCTGAGGCAGAAGAATCACTTGAACCTGGGAGGTGGAGGTTGCAGTGAGCCGAGATCACGCCACTGAGCTCCAGCCTGAGCAACAGAGCAAGACTCCATCTCTAAATAAATAAATACATACGTACATACATACATACATATATACATACCCTATCAGAACTTGTCAATATTATTTAGCAATTAGCCCTACTAGAAAAGAGGCTCATGAATTCTAAGAGCTATTCTCTTGGAATTAACAATAGTTTAGGTATTTTGAAGGTAACTTTACTCAAGAGATCCAAACTCAAAACCAATTTTAAAAATATTTTATGCTTTACAGTTTAAGTAAAAGAACCTCCTCAGTGGTCTCTAAAATAAAGAACATTGATTCTCTCTTAGCTTTTGAGGCCAGCAGAAAGGAAGCCAGAATGTGTAGGCAAGAGTTCGAACAAGTGAAAAAAAGGCGATACGATCTTTTCACCCAGTGTTTTGAGCATGTCTCAATCTCAATTGATCAAATCTACAAGAAGCTCTGCAGAAACAACAGCGCCCAAGTATGTATCTTTCATCCTCAAATACTAGTGAGAATTCTGTGTTACTGGTGGGTTTTTTTTTTTTTTTTTTTGGTGGGAAATAACCGCTGCCACATTATTTGAGCAACTCACTCATGGGGCAAAGTCAGTTCATGAAGAGTGGTTATCTAGTGACCTGTGTTGTAGATCCCATTCACTTCACACTGTTCAGTGTGGACAAGTCAAAACCTGTCTGGGTCTGTTTCTTCATCTGAAAAATAAATGGACTAAATCATTTGGTTTCCAAATTCTCTTTTAGTTCCAAAATTCTGTAGTCTGGTATTAATTTGATTTTATAGAACTGTTGGTTTCTGTGGTAAATGTGGAATAATAGAGGATCCTGGGAAGATGGTTCATCTGTGGAGTTGACCAGAGTAACAAAAGAGAGGAAAATAACTAAAGGCAGGGTTCAAATTCAGATATGACCCTTTTAATGATAACCACTCCCATTCCATTATCAGTATCCATAGCAAATACTTGTGGAATTGAATGTGACATGAAGATGTAGGTCGGGACTTATGTACCTGCTCTGCTTTTGTTTTCTCGTTTTCTTTAATGACTAAAAGGTGATCCTGGATCAGATATTTAGAACTTCAACTGAAAATAACTTATTTTCAGTAAAGTAAGACTAAAACCCATTAACTCTTTTTTTTTCTTTCTTTCTTTCTTTTTTTTTTTTTTTGAGACAGAGTCTCCCTCTGTTGCCCAGGCTGGAATGCAGTGGTGCGATCTCGGCTCACTGAAACCTCCGCCTCCCGGGTTCAAGTGTCTCAGCTTCCCAAATAGCTGGGATTACAGGTGCATACCAACAAGCCTGGCTAATTTTTGTATTTTTTGTAGAGACAGGGTTTCACCATGTTGGCCAGACTGGTCTCAAACTCCTGACCTCAAGTGATCTGCCTGCCTCGGCATCCCAAAGTGCTGGGATTACAGGCATGAGTCACCATGCCTAACTCTTTGAGAACAAGATTCATCTCTGTTTATCTACAGTACCTGGCCCATAATAGGTATTCAGTACATGTTTGATGAACGTATCAGTGAGTGAACTGCATGAAGACTGTGTAAGAGTGTGGCATGTGCCTCTGAGGTTTGACTGGCAGTCTGGTGGAAAGGGCTTATCCCTGGGTATGTTAGAGTGTTTTCCCTCTACTGCCTACCCAGACAACCCTGTTGTCTGTGATTACATGTAGAACTAAATACATTATTTATAGGCATTGGTAGTTTTCCATCAAAATTGAAGAAAAGCTAACCAATAGAATATTTTGCTGTTAAACTCCAAGTTGAACTTTATCAGTTGCTTTTCTGATATTGCTAAATAAATAACATGTGTTTCAGGCATTTCTTAGCCCAGAGAACCCTGAAGAACCTTACTTGGAAGGAATTAGCTATAACTGTGTGGCCCCAGGCAAACGGTTTATGCCAATGGACAATTTGTCAGGGGGAGAAAAGTGTGTGGCAGCCTTGGCTCTCCTGTTTGCCGTGCACAGGTAAGGTCACAAAAGCTATTCAGTTTTCATATCAGGGCAGAAGCCAAGGGGACCTTCCTACAGAAGATATATTAACTATTGTCTTTATTAATATTTAGCAAATGGGATACAAAACTATCTTCTTCAGCCAGACAATTCAGATTATGTTTTAGGCCTACAACACTTTAGACTTTACACAGCAAATCTAAGACAGAATTCTTAGATTTTTAGTGGGTTTTTTTTTTTTTGGAGACAGAGTCTCACTATGTCACCTAGGCTAGGCTCAAACTCCCAGGTCAAGTGATCCTTCTGCCTCAGTCCCCTGAGTAGCCAGGACCACAGGCACGTGCTACCATGCCCAGCTAGTTAGTGACAGATTTTTATTCAATTTCTGTTATTATCAATATCTACTACTATTCCATGTTAGAAAAGAAAAAATATTTGGAATGGCCAGAGGTGACATCAGGATTGACAAAAATCCCAATTCGTGTATTATTTTCTTAGTCAGTAGTCAGAGATCTGCTACTTAGTAAAGAATGTTGAAGTATTTCTTCTATAAAAGTATTTAGGCTGGGCGCGGTGGCTCACGCCTGTAATCCCAGCACTTTGGGAGGCTGAGGCGGGCGGATCACGAGGTCAGGAGCTCGAGACCATCCTGGCTAACACAGCGAAACCCTGTCTCTACTAAAACTACAAAAAATTAGCCGGGTGAGGTGGCGGGCGCCTGTAGTCCCAGCTACTCGGGAGGCTGAGGCAGGAGAATGGCGTGAACCCGGGAGGCGGAGCTTGCAGTGAGCCGAGATCGCACCACTGCATTCCAGCCTTCCAGCCCGGGCGACAGTGAGACTCTTGTCTCAAAAAAAAAAAAAAAAAAAGTATTTAATCTCCTTATTTCCACTGATGGTGGTGGAACTGGAACTGTTTCTTTGTAAAACAAATCAAGAAACAAAAAGTTATCTACAATTAAGGCAATTAACCTCTTTCAGCATTCAGAACATTAGATGAAGATCTAAAGTACAGATGCTGAACCTGGGCAACATAGTGAGACCCCGTGTCTACAGAAAATAGAAAAAAGTTAGCCAGATGTGGTGATACATGTCTGTAGGCCCAGCTACCCAGAGGCTGAGGTGGGAGGATTGCTGGAGCCCAGGAGTTCGAGGCTGCAATAAACCGTGATGACGCCACTGCACGCTAGCCTAGGTGAAAGAACAAAACTCTGTCTCAGAAAATATACGCATAATACAATTAGTAAAATATAGATACTGCTGCTTCTCTATTTCCATGACCAGGAACAAAAACATTTGACAAGAGTTTGAAAACTTTTTACTGGTCTCTAGAAGGAAAAGGAATAGGCTGCCACAGGAAAGGAAAAGAGAAAACCATAAAAGCTGGAGGCCTGCTTTGAACAAGTCATCTGAGCAGAATCAGACAGGTGGCACCCACATCCATTTAGTCAACCGATATTTACTAGTTACTGTGTATCAGGTGCTGTTGCAGGCACTGGGGAGACAGCTGTGAACAAAACAAAATGCCTGCCTCAAAGATACTTCATTTTAGTTGGGGAAGGCAGATAATAAATAAGGTAAATTAGTAAACTAATTATCCAGTATAGAGAATATTAGAAAGTAACAAGTTCTATAGAGAAAAAAAGCAGGGAATGGAGATGGTGAGTGGCAGGGAAGTGGTTAGCAATATTAAAGAGTCATCTGGAAAGGTCTATTTGAGAAGGTAACATTTGAGCAAAAATTTGAAGGAATAAATGGAGCAGGTCATGCAGACAGCTAAGGGAAGAATGTTCTTAGACATCAGCAATAGCAAGTGCAAAAGGCCCCGGAGGCCAGAGTGAGCCTAGCATGGATGGAGAATAGACTGTATGCAGCAGTGGCAGGCACAGGGCTAGGAAACTGGTCATGATCAAGGTGAAAGACGGCGATGATGATTGGGCCAAGGTGAGAGGATTTGGTTGTGCAGACAGAATTTGCTGACAGGTATGGGTGTGAAGGAAGAGATGTGAAGGGGATGGCTCTGTGGGTTTTGACCTAATCAACTAGAGTAATAAGAGCTGCCACTAACTGCGATGGAGAAGACCACAGGAGGGAACAGGTTTGGAGGGCAGGGGAGAAGTTTGCTTTGAGATGAGTTCGAGATAATGTATTAGACACCCACATGGAATTGTAGAGAAAGCAGTTGGACATTTGAGGTTAGAATTCAGGAGACAGGTTAGAATTATTGGTAAGAGGGCGGGAGCCATCAGTATTTGGGTGGTATTTAAAACCCTGAAGCCAGATTTAATCACCAAGGGAGTTGATTAGATAAGCACAGAGCCCTGAGGGCACTGCAGCCATCCAAAGTTGGAGAGATGAAGAGTTCTCAGCAGACTCAGAAAAAGCAGGGGCTGAGGGGAAGTAGACTGTGTCCCCCTACAAGTCACAAAGCAGTATTTCAAGGAGGAGGGAGTGACCAATCCCAAATACTCCTTGCATAGGTCACATACATGTGGACTGGTAACTGAGCACTGGATTTAGTAACAGAGGTCACCGATTACTTAGAAATATCCAAAAGAATGTGTTTTATTTATTCTGAATACTGTTAATCTTTTCCTCCAAGTCTTTTGTAAAACAAATAGAAAATTGTAACTTACTTGATTGTAATTTTTTTCTAGTTTTCGTCCTGCCCCATTCTTTGTTTTAGATGAAGTGGATGCAGCCCTAGACAATACTAACATAGGCAAAGTAAGTTTCTGCTTTTCATTTTCAATAGATTGTCTACAATTCAAGGATCATGTGAGGCAAGCAATGGAAAATGCTCATTAAAAATCAGTCCTTGGGCTAGGCGCGGTGGCTCACGCCTGTAATCCCAGCACTTTGGGAGGCTGAGGCAGGCAGATCACGAGGTCAGGAGTTTGAGACCAGCCTGACCAACATGGTGAATCCCTGTCTCTACTAAAAATACAAAAATTAGCCGGGTGTGGTGGTGGGCGCCTGTAATCCCAGCTACTCAGGAGGCTGAGGCAGGAGAATCACTTGAACCCGGGAGGCAAAGTTGCAGTGAGCCAAGATCGTGCCACTGCACTCCAGCCTAAGCGACAGAGTGAGACTCTGTCTCAAAAAAAAAAAAAAATCAGTCCTTGGCCAGGCACCCGTGGCTCAGGCCTGTAATCCCAGCACTTTGGGAGGCTGAGGCAGGTGGATCACTTGAGGTCGGGAGTTCGAGACCAGCCTGGTCAACATGGTGAAACCTCGTCTCTACTAAAAATACAAAAATTAGCTAGGCGTGGTGGTGGGTGCCTGTAATCCCAGCTACTTGGGAGGCTGAGGCATGACAATTGCCTGAACCCAGGAGGTGGAGTTTCCAGTGAGCTGAGTTTGTGCCACTGCACTCCAGCCTGAGCGACAGAGACTTTGGGAGGCCAAGGCGGGTGGACTGCTTGAGTCCAAGAGTCTGAGACCAGCCTGGGCAACATAAGGAGAACTTGTCCCTACAAAAAATTAAAAAAAAAAATATCTGAGCATGGTGGCACACATCTGTGGTCCCAGCTACTCAAGAGGCTGAGGTGGGAGGATCACCTGAGCCTGAGAGACAGAGATTGCAGTGAGCCGAGACCATGCCACTGCACTCCAGGAAAAAAAAAAAATCAGTCCTTTTGAAATCTAAGCTAAATATCTAAAACAAGTTGATTCAGGGTAGTTTTCATTCAAGGCTTAGAGGACCTTCCAGAGTTGATGAGAAATCAACATGGGGGTCAAATGAGGATCACTGCACTTGATCAACAATGTTACTGCTGGCATAACAGGTTTCTCACCAAATCTAGATATTGGGAATTAGAGAACCCCTAATAACAGGCCCAAGAGTACCATCTGTAAATAAATTCCAAGACAATTAAAGTTTAAAATCCTACTTTCCCAGTTTTTTAAAAAATTTTAATCTATTTATTTGAAACCAGGTTATGAGACTGGCTAATTTTTGTGTTTTTGGTAGAGATGGGGTTTCACCATGTTGCCAAGGCTGGTCTCAAACTCTTGGGCTCAAGAGATCTACCCGCTTCAACATCCCAAAGTGCTGGGATTACAGGTGTCAGCCACCACGCCAGCCCTACTTCCCAGTTCTATCAAAATGTATCCAATAATTTACTGTACTTGAGCACGATCCTGTTTTCAGTCTTTGAGAGAATGAGAGAACTAAGGAACAGTTTCACACTTACGAGTTAAATTTTAGTCAGTACTCAAGGATCAGTGGGTAGATACTCAGAGCCCACCTCAAAGAGCTGGGCTCTCAGCCCACACATCTTGACGGTGACTAGATTGAATTTTGGACATGAGAGTGGGGTCTGCGATGGAACATGAACAAAGGATGGAGGCAAATCCTGGCAGTGCCCGACACTACCCAGGGGAAGGGTAGCACCGGCCTGCAGAGTTCCCAGTATCATGGTTCTGCTACTGGGGCCATTCATTCTTGGAGATGGGTGAATTAGGTTCTCCTGGTTCTGATTCCAGGCCCATCCATCTTCTAGAAATGACCAAGCTTTGCATTAACAGCTGCTTACAGGGTGGCTGCTCTGGTCATGCTGAGAGATGTATTTCTCATCATTTATTTATAAATTGGCATTCTGGGCCAGGTGCGATGGCTCATGCCTGTAATTCCAACACTTTGAGAGGCCGAGGCGGGAGGATCACTTGAGCTCAGGAGTTCGAGACCAGCCTGAGCAACATAGTGAGACCTTGTCTCTATTATAAGGAAATTTAAAAAATAAATACATTGGCATTCTGGTTTATAACCTAGTCTTGTGAGTGATGTTAAGGAGCCCATGGCTGAGAGATGTTTTCAGTCTCGGGGTACCGCCCAGTAGGTTCTGCACCTCCGAAGCTGACCTCCTTGATTTCTTACTCTGTTGAGTCTCACATGAATTGCCTGGGTAGCTGCAACCTGAGGTACCTTCTGATGGCATGAATGTAGTCTTTGAGCATTTCTCAAATTGTATTCATCTGAGAAAATCTCTTGAAGGCCCTGCATTTTTAACATGGCACAGGATACACAAGAGTATCACATCAACTCCATACCCCCAAAAAGTCTCTGCCAGAAACTTCATGGTAGCTGGGTAAAGGAAACATAGGAACAGAAGAACATCTTGAGTTGTCTCTTGAATGCCAGCCAGTGTGCATCAAATGACTGGACTCCATGGCTGACTCATTTGGGAGAAATCTCCCCTTAGGAGGATAATTTTGGCACTATATATCCCACATTCTGTAAGGGGAAATCCTGGTGGCTATCTTTTTCTTGGCTGCATTGAAGGTATTTGTTTGAGGAAGAATTAGATATTTGCATTGGTGGCATCTCCAGGTACTAGGTCTTACTTAAGACTCCTATTAGTACCCATCCTATGTATTAAAACCTCTTAATTGCATTATCCCTTTTGAGATGTATCTTTCTGACACTCTGTTGCTGAATTGAGTACGAGCAGTTATGTAGTATGAAGAACTATGAAGCACCCTCCACTCCCTCTTGTGATCAGGGTGCCCAACAGGTAACTCTCCAGGAAAAACGCATGCCCTGCATCTTCGCATCCTATCTCCCCTTCTTTTCCTATTATGGGCCCAAGACCTTTTTTCAGCCCTGTCATAGTGGCTACTACCATTGCCTCTAATGCTGGAAGTTCCTTCTGTGAATTCAGCCTCTTAGAGCAGTTTCTTTCCTTTCTCACGTAAAACATGGCCACTCATTCCTCAATGGAAGCTGCCATTCCTACTTCCAGAGCTTGTGTCCACAGGATCTTTGGTGCACATAGAGAAGACCCATTCTAGGCCCTCAGAGAAATCCCAGGAGTTGGCATTACCTTTGTTAAACTGTTGGTAGTTTTCCTCTTCTTGGGGTTTATCACTGTCCTAGTTCTGAGTGGTTTGTTCACCAAGACTCATCTCTATTGAGTCCATTTTGCACATCTCATTTCCTTGGAATTGAGCTTCCTTAAGGAACCAGAGTTCACCTCTAACCAAATGACTTGATTATGGATTACGAATACATACATAATTGCCCTGTTTTTCCTCTCAGGCTTTGAGTTGGCAAAATAGGAAGATGGAAATTATTTTGGATTTTTGCTGTTGTTGTTGTTAGATGGAGTCTCTCACTCTGTCGCCCAGCCTGGAGTGCAGTGGCAATCGGCTCACTGCAACCTCCACCTCCCGGGTTCAAGCGATTTTCCTGCCTCAACCTCCCGAGTAGCTGGGATTACAGGCACCTCACGATGCCTGCCTAATTTTTTTGTAACTTAGGCTGGTTTTGAACTCCTGACCTCCGGTGATCCGCCTGCCTCAGCCTCCCAAAGTGCTGGGATTACAGTTGTGAGCCACTGCGCCCGGCCTGGAGGTTATAAGTTTAAATACCAGCCCTTTCTCACCCTCAAAAAATACTTTTGAGTGGTAGTTTTTTTCTTGTTATAAAGGCTGATTACCTATTCACATCACAGTATCTTAAGTTGGAGCTTTATTCTTTAAAGTGTTCTTAAAGTTTTAGATCATAGGTTTAAAGAAGTTTATCTCATTTTAGAATCTATTTCCATTTCTGCAGTTGTTGAGGACTTATTGAATTATTGGAAAGGTGGATAAGTCCTTGTCACCTTAACTGACCAGACTCAGAGGCATGCAGAATTACTGTCCCCAGAGCCCAGACAAGGCCTTTCCTTCCTAGTGAAATGTGTGTTTTTATTTCTTCCAGGTGTCAAGTTACATCAAAGAGCAAACTCAAGACCAGTTTCAGATGATAGTCATCTCCCTAAAAGAAGAGTTCTATTCCAGAGCCGACGCACTGATCGGCATCTATCCTGAGGTAAAGACAATCAGAGGGGAGAGGAGTGTACCCACTGCCAACTTCCCTTAGTACCCTGACAGCCACCGGGCTTTCCTTTTATAATTAAAACTTCCAAATGGAGTCTAAGGCTGAAATGATTTTTTAATCAAATAAGATTAAAAGTAACTACTGGTGTTTTCCTAGACAATACATAGAGATTGAAGATATATTTTAAGTGAAAAAAGCAAATGGAAAATTGCAGAACAGTAAGTAGGATAGTTTTGTTTTGTGAAATAATAGTCCATGTTAATTTACACAAAGTTAACATTATACTTATTTCTGTAGTGTTTCAGTGTTTTAAGCAAAAACAAATGCACTGTGGTAGAGCAAGGAACCATTTATCCTCCAAAAGTATCAGAGGACAAAACAAAGAAATACATTAGAAGTTCCAAGTTGTACAGTAACTTCTAAAATGTGAACACACCTTTCTCAAGCCATTGAAAATACTAACCTGAACTCATGGAGTACAGCCACTAGTTCAGGTCATTTGGTTTTGGACAGTTAGGATTTACTTCCTGAATTTTCCTTTAAGCAAAGATAAAAATTTACATTCCTGTGCCTACAGAATGTTAGGGGACCACCTAGAAATATAATGCATGAGTAATGGTAATGGAAATTCTCATACCAGATAATACCAAAAAAACCCACAACTGATATAAATGCAGATATCTTATTAGGTTGAAGAAGATTCCTTTTGAATGCAATTCTAGACTCACTAATGGCTCTTATTTTACTTTAATAATACTTTTTCCCTAATTAGGGGAACTTTTAACTGTCTTCTCTCCCTTTTAGTACGATGACTGCATGTTCAGCCGAGTTTTGACCCTAGATCTTTCTCAGTATCCAAACACTGAAGGCCAAGAAAGCAGCAAGAGACACGGAGAGTCCCGCTAGGGGCAGTCCTGCAGCAGTCACCTGATCACTGTTCAGTTCCCACTCTAATACTCACACAGCTCTTCCACAGGAGACTTCTGGAGCAAACAGGACCAGCCTGGTGCACCCTTTAAGAGAAACCTTAGTCGTTCTAGCCAAAGAGGCTGTGGCTCACTTTAGTTGAGTGTTCAGACCCCATTCTAGTAGGGAAAGTTTTCAGTGAGAGCTGGTGTTAAATGAGTTTTTAAAAAACAAACAAAAGGTACAATTTTGTACTATAATTCTAACTTCTATTTTGAAATAAGCTAGTCTAGTTGGAAAAATTTGGAATTCGGCTTCATCTTCACTCTGATCTTGCCTTGCACCCAAGTAATCTTGAAGGGAACTTCTCTTGGTTTTTAAACATACTAGTTATAAGATTGTTAATAAACTGTTGAACCTGGCTTTTGGGAAATTGTTTCAGAGAAACTGTTTGTTAGTATTGAAAATATCAATAAAAAATGTTCTAATTTCAAATGTCTCCAATGTAGAATTTTAGAAGCCAAAAATATTTTAATGGTGAAACTGAATTATGTCTCTTTCAATGCAATCTGAATTTTTCTAAATAGAATTTGTTCCAGAAATATTGAATACAGAGTTTCTCAAGTGACAACTGACTTCTCCACTTACAAACGTTGTTATGTGCAGGAAAGCTGCACTTTCACCACTTCATTTCCACTTCAAAATGGAACAAGACAGGCCAGGAGTGGCAGCTCACACGCTGGTAATCCCAGCACTTTGGGAGGCTGAGGCGGGTAGATCACTTGAGCTCAGGAGTTCGAGACCAGCCTGGCCAATGTGGTGAAACCCCATCTCTACTAAAAATACAAAAATAGCCAGGTGTGGTGGCACATGCCTGTAATTCCAGATACTCGGGAGGCTGAGGCAGGAGAATCGCTTGAACCCAGGAGGTGGAGGTTGCAGTGAGCCGAAATTGCGCCACTGTACTCCAGCCTGGGTGACAGAGACTGTCTCAAAAAAAAAAAAAAAAAGGAACAAGAAAATTCTGAGGTGGGCTTCCACTTCAGACTGCTTTGGGCCCAAGTGCTAACCAAGGAGTAGCCTCCTGAGTAAATGTATCCGTTTTAACAACACTGATTCATGTACTAACAGAATGCACTGTGTGAGGAAGAAATTAAATCTCAAAAAGATTTGGTTCCTTCCCGGAGGGGACTTCCAGTACGGTGAGATAGCTGACCTCTATGAACTGCAGACAGCAGAAGCCACTCTATTTGTCCTTCTCTTTTTTTGACACGGAGTCTCGTTCTGTTGCCCAGGCTGCAGTGCAGTGGCGCGATCTCTGCTCACTGCAACCTCCACCTCCTGGGTTCAAGCGATTCTCCTGCCTCAGCCTCCCAGGTAGCTGGGACTACAGGCACCTGCCACCGTGCCCGGCTGATTTTTGTATTTTTAGTAGAGACAGGTTTTTACCACATTGGCCAGGTTCGAACTCCTGGCCTTAAGTGATCCACCTGTCTCAGCCTCTCAAAGTGCTGGGATTACAGGCGTGAGCCACCGCGCTTGGCCGTTCTCTTTCATAACTTTGACTTATAGACTGTCAGTGATCCCACCAAGTTCAGTCATTTCTGATACAGCACAGCATACCCAGTAACCTAATTTAAGGGCCACAGCACATATTCAGGCTTTGTTGAGATAGTAAGGAGGTTCCTAGCAGGTACTTGTATAACTATTTAAAATGTAACCATTTTATTTTATTTTTTTTAGATGGAATTCCCTCTGTCGCCCAGGCTGGAGTGCAGTGGTGCAATCTTGGTTCACTGCAACCTCCGCCTCCTTGGTTCAAGTGATTCTCCTGCCTCAGTCTCCCAAGTAGCTGGGATTACAGGCGCACGCCAACACCCCAGGCTAATTTTTGTATTTTTAGTAGAGACAGGGTTTCACTATGTTGGCCAGGCTGGTCTCAAACTCCTGGCCTCAAGTGATCCGCCCCCCTCAGCCTCCCAAAGTGCTGCGATTACAGGTTTGAGCTACCTGCCTTGTCTTAAAATGTAACCATTTTAAAATGTAATAGCTATTCTAGCTTGAGGCAGTAAACAGCAGGGCCAACTTTGTTGCCTCCTGATGTGATGTTTCTCACTGACTAAACTATACACAAGCAAGTGCACTATGCTGGAGTTGCCTCTAGTCTATCAATCGGATTGGAATAAACTTTACATTCTACAATGAGCATACAACAGAACTGGATACATCCGACTAGATACATCCATGTGGTGCAGCAACATGGCTGCATCCCCCAGCAGAGCGCACAAAGCTTTTCTTAAAAATGGGCTGTAATGAGCTTTACACCCTACTGCACAGCATCCTCTATGCTTGTAATTCTGCTATACCCTGTGTCTGGCCAGCTCTCAGATTCAGATATTCCCTGACTGCACTTACTAAATGACATTAAAAAAAAATTTATAATGTTTGCTTTTTAAAACATTTAAATACATTCAAGTAATCATTTAGTTGATTTCACAGTTGGGTGGCAACTCAAGCTAAAAATTCTCACTAAATAACATTCTAGCAAGCCTTGGCGTAACTAAAGAAACACTGAGCACACAGGGTTGAAGTTAAAATTTTATTTATGGCTGGAGCGGCATAAAAGATTTGTTTTCCATGCTTCAAAAAGAAAAAAAAAATGTTTTCAGGGCTTCTCTCCCTCTCTATGCATTCTACCCTTCTGTTTCCTGTTCTTAACTTTCTCAGTACCTATGGGAGTCATCAATGGGGAGTGTTACAGGGCGTGGCAAGAAATGTCACATGGAAGGTAAGTGGCCTCAAACTGAAACCAAGCAGGGCTGTTTGTTTCCAAAGACAACCCTCCACTGTAGGGCCGCTCATGCACCGCCACGGAAGCCTCTGCAGGGTCACAGTCAGAGAAGCTCCCCGGCACCAGCAGCGCACTCAGCACAGCCATTTCATGTGGGTGAACCTGAGAAGGTTTAAAGTGTTGCAGGCCCTTTTCAAGTTTTGCCTCCCTCACTCTCTGCAAACTCCCTTAATGTGGGCCATGGAAGAGAATCTTAAGAGACAATAACAGAAAGACTGGATCTTACCCCAGAGAATAAAGACTTGCAAAGCCTGGAATTTGTAATGCTTGAAACCTGGTCTTTCGAACTTGTGCTATCTCGGTTGTCAGTCCCACAGTGGCCCTGCACAACGCTGGCCTGAACTTCTGAAAAGGGCCTCTGCCTCCTCCGATTTCAGTTCTTAGCAATATCAGACCTGTGTTTCTTTGAAACAGAAGTTACTAAAACAACCTAATTCCAAAGAAGCCCTTTTGATCCAGCTGTTCTCCCTAAAAACATTTTCACTAGCGGATTCATTCTTTACTATTTAACAGTGGAACAAACATACCTTTAAAACATACCTTTAAAATGCTTTGTATAGTAACATGTTTCCACATACAAATTATAAAATGTGTTTATTTTGCCGGGCACAGTGGCTCATGCCTGTAATCCTAGCACTTTGGGAGGCCAAGGCAGGCGGATCACCTGAGGTCAAGAGTTCGAGAGCAGCCTGGCCAACGTGGTGAAACTCCAACTCTACTAAAAATTAAAAAATTAGCTGGGCATGGTGGTGGACGCCTGTAATCCCAGCTACCCGGGAGGCTGAGGCAGGAGAATCACTCGAGCCCAGGAGGTGGAGGCTGCAGTGAGCTGAGATTGCGCCACTGCACTCTGTCCTGGGTGACAGAGTGAGACTCTGACTCAAGAAAAAAAAAAAAAAAAAGTGTCTATTTCGTATTTTCTCTTTGGCAACTACTGTTGCTTGGACAGTCTTTACTCTTCCCCTTTTATTACGAAAAATACCACCTTGACAAAAGAGAGCCTGTCAGATGGGAACGGGAACACCAGGTCCACCCCTTCCCACGGATTCTGGCCCCTGAGGTAGCTATCCATCAGTCCTTGCAAAGTCCACCTGAAGTGCGTCTGCGTCACCTCCTGCACAGTTCAACACACAGGGGAGCCCTCTCACCCAGCCTTGAGGGCCGCATGCCCATGTGGCTCTCTTGGTGTATGTGGCGGTTTCGCAATCAGAGATCACGTGGAGTTCTCCACACGTTCCTCTTCGTTTGGGCACTGTGGTTACAGAAGGCTAGTTTTCAAGGTGCAGGTTTTACTGGTTTTAAAGATTTCAAGACCCTCCAGCATCATCTGTTTAAATAAAAGAACGAAATGCCCAAGGGTTAAAGTCCAGCTAAAAGAAGTTATTTGCAATAGATTTCTATTTCAGAAACTGCTTTACAATTGTTCTTATGTACGGAAGATTTTGAAAACCCCTCCACAATGGAAACAGTAGCCACTGTCTGGAAATGACCTTGCGTAATTATCAATACTATCAGGGGATCGAGCAAGTGATGACATTACATTTGCAATGATCTGTGGGAATCTCAATCCATGAACATGGATGCTCTTTTATTTCTTAGTGGACTGAGAATGGGGCAATTTCAACAAACATACAGTGAGAGCCTGTCGGAGGTATGGAGAAGAATAAGCCTGTTGATTCCTCTGGGCTCCCCAGGCTTGGCTTCTCTCACCCACATGCAGGACAGGCCAAGGCTTTCTGTACAACAGAGGCCAGGAGCTTCGCCCTAAGGAGACATGCCTGGGTGGGGAGAGCCGGGGCTGCAGGTGCAGGTGATGGTGTCTAGGGGCACAGATCTCACAGGTATTGAAGAAAACCCCTACCCAATGCTCCATAGCAAGGTCTACCAGGCAGTAGGCCCTGCTCCCGATGTGCACACCAGTCAGAGGTAGGCCATGGGGGGACAAAATCTATGTACACGCAACAGCAGCAACAGCAGAAGAAAGCCAATCTATTGAGAATAATCGCCCGGGCAGGCACTGGAGAAGCCCAGATATGCAGAAAACAAAACAATGAACATGAAAGAAACTAGTGGAAAAGAACCACCTACCCCAGAGCAAACAGTTCACAGAACACCAGTTTTGTGTTTTTACTTATATGATGGTTCTACTAGCTGAACTCACAATCCAAATATTTGCAAAAAGATTTCAAACAGTTTGATCCAAAACAATATCAAAATCGAATTCTCTAAAACGTGTGTGCCCCCAAGTGCACTTGAAGTTGTATAAAACTATTATTATTATTTTATCTTTTTTGAAACGGAGTCTTGCTCTGTCACCCAGGCTGGAGTACAATGGTGCGATCTGGGCTCACTGCAACCTCCACCTCCTGGGTTCAAGCAATTCTCCTGCCTCAGCCTCCTGAGTAGCTAGGACTACAGGCGCCCGCGACCGCACCCGCCTAATTTTTGTATTTTTAGTAGAGACGGGGTTTTGCCATGTTGGCCAGGCTGGTCTCGAACTCCTGACCTCAGGTGATTCACCTGCCTCCACCTCCCAAAGTGCTGATAATACAGGCGTGAACCACTACGCCTAGCCAAAGTTGTATAAAACTAAATGAAAGGATGTTGAGTCTGTGACAGCTGCCCCTCACAGCTCTCCCACAAGGACCCCCACATCAGCTCATTCATCTTCCCTGCCCCTGGACGGCAGGACGCTAGGGCACCCCCACCCCCTACCGCCAGCCCTCGCTTATGCTATAATTCATTCTGCAGGTGGCCCTTTTAGAGCTGCCTTATTTTACTTGACTAAATTTGCACTCACTAAGAATCTTTATAACATGTACTGTTATGGTCCCTGTGGTGTTGAAGGAACATGCAGGGACATAATACTGCTCCAGCACACCCACTGAAGGATTTAAATGTTAAATGAAGAGGTAACTGATAAGCTGGATGCTTCATAGCTCTCAGAAATTTTGGGTGGACTGCTATATAGGTATTTAAGAGTGTTTTACTTTGGTTTACTTATATAAAGTACTAAATATAAACTCCTATTATATGAAAATCCTCTCTCCCAACGTTTTCAGGAATGTAGTAGAGTCAGATAACCAGGTTGACTTCTGTCTCCAGAGTTCTCACAGACTTACAACAACAGATGCTCTGAGAAAAGGTAACTAAGAAAAGAGCTTGGCCGGGCGCAGTGGCTCACGCCTATAATCCCAGCAGTTTGGGAAGCCAAAGTGGGTGGAACACAAGGTCAGGAGTTTGAGACCAGCCTGGCCAACATAGTGAAACCCCATCTCTACCAAGAATACAAAATTAGTCGGGCATGGTGGTGTGCGCGTGTAGTCCCAGCTGCTCAGGAGGCTGAGGCAGGAAAATAGCTTGAACCCAAGAGGCGGAGGTTGCAGTGAGCCGAGATCGCAACACTGCACTCCAGCCTGGGCGACAGAGCAGGACTCTGTCTCAAAAAGTAAAAAAAAGACATCAGAGAAAACTTAAAAGACGGTGGAAATCAATCCAGGCAATCCCAACCAGTAAAACTTCCAGAAAAGGAGAACAGAGAAGATGGAAAGAAGAAATAAAGAGAATCACAGACTATTCCAGAACTGGAGAAATGGAAGAGGAAAAAGAACATGTGAGTAAGGCAGGTAAAAAACTTTTCCACCTAAATACATCCTCACTGAATTTCTAATCAAGGGAAAAGAGGATCCTAAAAACTCCCAGGAAAAAAAGCAACGGGTACCTTCAAATCACTGGGAACAGGTTCCCATCAGACCCTCTTCATAGGAAACCTGGTCTTCTGACAGTGGACTCCGGGGGAATCACAACCGAGAACCCCATGCCAAAACTCGCGCGAGCATGAGGATGGCACAGACACCTGCAGACATACGGCCCTCAGGAGGCGACCCCACACTGGGGTCTGCAGAAGCAGCCCCAGGAGGTACTAGCAGGATGGATGGGGGGCCGGAACAAGGGAGACCTGGGCCTCCATCTCAGAGAGGAGGGAAGCTCAGGAGGCAGCAGTCCCCAGCGGAGCCGACCAGGAGAAGGTGTCCTGGGAGATGTGGAGTGGCAGGATGAAGAGAATGCATACTTTAAAAAAAAAAAAAATTCTTCTTCAGTTCTGAAAGCTGAGGGAATGCATACGTTTAAGAATATTGGGAAACGTTAGTTTTTGGAAAACAAAGGGGAAAGAAGAACCTAAAAGCTCCTCAAAAAGTAAGAAGTAACACAAATGTCTTCAAGCCCCAACATTAAACAATAAAAAATGGGAGAATGGAAAGCAAGAACAAGCCACATTTGACCCTGACATTGAGAACACATCTGCAGCTGGCACAGGCGACGTGGCACTGGGCCCACGGCCACAACACACATGCTGCAGCTGGCACAGGCGACGTGGCACTGGGCCCAGGGCCACGGCCACAAGCTGGCTAAGCAGGAAAGAACACTGGCGCTGTTTTCATCAAGTAAATGCTTTTGTTTGCCAACTTTTACAATCAACCTACAGACGGACTGGGGGTCTCATTTCCTTTCCGTCCTGTCACCACGGAGACCGACAAAACGGGGAAGCCAGCGGGCTAGGGGGTGGGATACGCAAGCGGGGGCCCATCCAGCCCAGGCTTCGTGTTGAGAAGTCTGGCTTAAGTATGTTATTTAAAGAATGAGAAATAACACACAGCACTACGCAAACCTGGGAGGAGGAGGAGAAGGGGAGGAGAGGGAGGGACCGGCATGAAGGAGCGAGATCGCCCTTCATAGTGTCAACAGAGAGGCCTATTCAAATACACTGTTGAGATAAATAGTTCATCACTTAAATAAATCTTAGTCTGTAACAGAGGCAACAAAGCTTAAATGGGTTAAAGTGCTTTTCTCCAGAGACACAGGTGACATGCGTCAAGCTAGTGGTCACCCTTGGGGGCTGGAGGAGGCTGGAGAGTGACAAGGGGCGTCCTGGCAATGCTGCTTCCTCAACTGGATGTGATTAGATAGGAGCGTTCACTTTGCAAAAATGCACTGAGCTGACCTTACATAACTTGTGCACTTTTTATTCATCTTTTTAACTTTTCTTTTTGTAGAGAGCACCCTTTTGCCCGCTGCACCTTCTTAGCGTATGTTTTCTCCGTAACATTTTTCTAAAGAGGTACCAGTACCTCTGGGCAGTTGGAATTGGGTTGGGGTGAGAGGTCAGGGCCTCTGCTAAGCCTCCTGTGCTCTCTGGCCCTGACAGAATGTATGCACCGTCCTCCCACCATAGGGCCCGGGGCCTTAAAGCGCAGCACGGTTCCTGAAGATGCCTGCCAACAAGAGCGACCTGAAGCAGCTCCCCACAAAAAGAACAGACACAATACCAGTATCTGATTGTCTGTGTTTTTTTGAAACTTCAATTCCATTCTCTTCTAACTTCCTCTTTGCACAGTCCTGGCACGCATTACCTGAAAGAGAAAAATTTATTAAGAAGCTTGTTTATTTAGAATCCACTCGCTAAGACACAGTTTATAAATGTGACCTTACTGAAGCACTGGCCAAACAGACCCTGCCATCCACTACAGACGACATCAACCACGCTACGGCTTCTCTCCAAAGCAAGCCATGCTTCCAGGAGTCGCATTTCAGTAAGAAAGCAACTGTAATAGAGATGTCCTTTCGCATGGGAACAGGTGGAAATGGGAAGCTGACTGCGGCGGTTTTATACTTCCTGCACCACTAACATGGATATGACGTGAGCAGCTCCCACATCGATGCGCGTTTCCTCATCTGTGAACGCACTGGGCCAAACAGCCAGGGGAAACAGGGCTGCACACAGAGGCCTCTGCGCCACTCACCAGAGTCCCTTTTACCCAAATGATTCAGCAAGGGGAGGCACCTGGGGCCCAGTTCACACACAGGAGGACGCCCATGGCCACCGAGTCTTGTTAAATTTATAAACAGGCAGAATTGATCCCAGCAAGAAGAGCGTTCACATTTCAAAACAAGTATTAAATAGAAAGCTTCTGTGTGCAAGCTCAGACCCGTGCAATGAAGATTTCAGAAGAGCTGGGTCATTCTAAGGCACTGCATCTGGCGCTACATGGTATCACACAAATACAGCCTGTTCCAAATCCCGTCACTCTTGATTCTAGGGCAAGAAATTATTCTCAGGTGCCAGCTGGCCCACGTGTGACTCGGCTGTGCTTCCTCATCAAAGGGATGGCTTTTAGTCTCTCGGTGTGGCAGGGACCATGCTAAGGCATGGCTATTTATCATCTTCAGTGGGGCTGTTTTAATACAAGCTAATTATTTAAGGTGACAAACAAATGTTTATGATTTTACAGTTAGTGACAGAAGACAATGGAATGTGTAGGCAAAAAACAGGCTGGCGAGAAGAAAGATCTGCTTTACCCAATAATGTGGTGCTGTCCACTCGATCAGCATCTGAAGGAGAAAGAAAAGCAGTCAGTGGAGCCGAGATACCAAGAGCTCATCCTCCTCAGGCCACCCTGAGGCAGTGACTAGGAACGGCAGTGACTGGGAACAGGCTTCTGGGCAGCTCAGCCCGCGCGGGCTGTGGACTCCTGAGCTGCTGGCTGCCCTCACCTCTACCTCCCAGGCTTGGCGCGAGGACTCGCTGAAGGAGCCAGCTGGCAAAGGGAGCATGGTGTGGTGTGGTGTGTCCGCGGTCGCTAGCATGACTGTCATTGTCACGGGCCTCCTCTCCCATCAGGAGTGGCATTCCATGAATTCGAGTACAAATGTCCTTCATGACACAGTCACAGATTAAAACTCCCAATGACCTTGCAGACTTCTGGCAGCCTGTCGAATCCACTTGCCTGCCCCAACCTGGAAAGGGAGCCTCAGTGGGACAGAAGGCTGCTCAGCCCCACTCTAGGAGCCTGAGCACATGCAGGATTACCCTGGGTCCTGTTCTTCCAGGGAGCGTGCGGGCGGAATGAGAAGCGGCGGACAGGGGCAGAGATGAGGAAAGCCCGCTGCCTCTCTGCAGAGCCATGCACGTGGGCCGGTGCCAGGATGCACCAAATGGTGTATTTTGCTCTGCAGTCAGGCCAGGATCCCAATCCCAGCTTCAAAATGTCTGGGCACGTTATGTGCCTGTGCCAGCTCAGCTCGTCTCATCTATGAAATCATCTACTTACTAGCACTGCATGCTGCCACCGAGAAACCAAGTGAGGTCAGAATATGGAACTCCCAGTGGAGGGTGACACACAGCAAGCAGGGGCTCTTTTCTTCCGCCCTTAATAAGAAGCTGTTGCCCTAATTATACTTTTATTTATGGAAATGGAACTTAACATTGGTCCATTTTGCTAATTATTAGCAATTCTGAAAAGAAATGATAGTGGTTAAAAAAACAACAAAAACCTTAGCGAGTGGATTATCTGCGCATTCTCTAGTCTCCAAGTTCACAGCTGGTCACATATACCTGCCTCTGTGGCTAACCTCGTTCCAGTGTGTGGTGAGTGTGCCTGGGTTTCCTGTTAGAATTAAACGAGCCAGCACAGGCCTTTCCAAGCTTGCCATCATCAATGTTTTATGATGCCAAACTCGCAGCTATTAATTCCCTTATGTCAAGATGCCCAAGTTTAAGAATTTCTCACTTATCCTGGTCATTCCTGATAGATGAGCAATTTCTCAAAAGGGCCAAGGAGCACTACTTAAAAGAGGTGTTGCATTCAGAACAGGGAAAATACATTACGTGAAAAAAGAAGTAAAGTGTTCATGAAATCATTTTGTGCTCGTGAAGTTGTAACTTTTCAACTGCAGCGACAGGACACAAATATGAGATGTCTGCGTCTTTCAAGTGTTAAGTATCACAACTGATAAAGCTAGCCTGGTAGTTTTCTTTCTTGGTTAAGGAAACCTGAAACAGGAATAAATGTGTCCAGCTATACATGTGTGCACAGCTGTAAACTTCAAAGTTACTTTATTTTTTATTTTTAGAGACAGGGTCTTGCTCCGACGTCCAGGCTGGAATACAGTGGCGTGATCACGGCTCACTGCAGTCTCTAACTCCTGGGCTCAAGTGATCCCCCACCTGAGCCTCCAGAGTAGCTGGAATCACAGATGTCCAGGACCAAACCCAGTTTTGTTTTTTTTTTTTTTTTTTTTTTTTGAGACAGAGTCTCCCTCTGTTGTCCAGGCTGGAGTGCAGTGGCATGATCTCGGCTCACTGTAAGCTCTGCCTCCCAGGTTCATGCCATTCTCCTGCCTCAGCCTCCCAAGTAGCTGGGACTACAGGTGCCCGCCACCACGCCCAGCTGATTTTTTGTATTTTTAGTAGAGACGGGGTTTCACTGTGTTAGCCAGGATGGTCTCGCTCTCCTGACCTCGTGATCCACCCACCTCAGCCTCCCAAAGTGCTGGGATTACAGGCACGAGCCACCGCGCCCGGCCCAAACCCAGCTCATTTTTAAAAACATTTTTGTAGAGACCAGGTCTCCCTATGTTGCCCAGGCTGGTCTTAAACTCTTGGGCTCAAGCAATCCTCCTGCCATGGCCTCCCAAAAAACTAGGAGGACAGCCGTGAGCCACAGCACCCAGCCTAAAGTTACTTTAAAGTTCTAGTTACAGACTGTCACTAGGACACCAATTACTCCAATCTTCTAATTTTCAATTACAGAGGCAGTTTTAAAAAATAATAACTGAAAGATTGGTGAATTTTATGGGTATGTGAATTACATCAAAATAGAGTGAGAGAAACAACTGGAAGAGCCCTATGAGTTTTGTACTTGAAAAGTGAAGACAGGCCGGGCACAGTGGCTCTCGCCTGTAATCCCAGCACTTCAGGAGGCCAAGGCAGGTGGATCACCTGAGGTTGGGAGTTCGAGACTAGCCTGACCAACATGGTGAAACCCTGTCTCTACTAAAAATACAAAATTAGCCAGGCGTGGTGACACATGCCTGTAATCCCAGCTACTCGGGAGGCTGAGGCAGGAGAATCCCTTGAACCTGGGAGGCAGAGGTTGTGGTAAACCAAGATGGTGCCATTGCACTCCAGCCTGGGCAACAAGAGCGAAACTCCGTCTCAACAACAACAAAAAAAAAAGAAAGAAAGAAAGACAGACAGACAGACAGACAGAAAGAAAGAAAGAAAGAAAGAAAGAGAAAGAAAGAAAGAAAAAGAGGAAGTGAAGCCAGCCCCCATACCTGGGCTTTGCTGTTTGCAGATCTGAGTGGCAAGGTCTTGCACATATCCTGGAAAATGGTCAAAACAGCCCCCGTAGGATACAACTTTGATTCCGTGCAGAAGCATATCTGCCTGATGCTTAAAGAAATGGTCTTCATTCTCCTTCAGCACAAGCATGTAGTGCTCCAAATCCACTTTATTCGGCACGGAGTAAAGAAACAGGGCCTGGAATATCTGATCACGAAGGGTCTCTCCACAGCCCACAAACAGAAATGACTTGGTGCGGTATAAGTTCTGGAGGACTTCCTAGAAAAGGCCAATGAAGAAATTGAGTGCTCATTTGAAAGACAGCAAGAGCTTACGACTAACCAAGTCACATGCGTGTGCTTTTATATCACTGCTCCCTGACAGGCATTCCCAGGGCCACACTGAGGAACACAATTAGAAGGACAGTATCCTCTCCCGACATGGCACTCAGGTCACCCCACAGAAGCAACCTGTGGCGGCAAAGACCAGAGCTGGGCTGCGCCTGCCTGTCCCCACCTAAGCCGGGGTAACTGGTCTTTGGCCGAGGTGGGTGGCAGTGCACACGCCCCTTACAGCAAGGCCAGCCCATCGCCCACCCCACACACTCACCAGCGCAGTCACCCAACTCAAATCTTCTCAAATTGGGTACAATTTTAAATTATTAAAACATAAAATGAGGACGGTAAATGTTTTCAGTTCAGAATTATGCACATAAAACACCCTGAAATTAATGTTGACCTCAGTGGGTCACATGTGGGAATTCTTGCAGGGGTGGTTTTGCAAATGAGGGCAGGAGAGTTGAGGAGGGGATCAGTGACCATGACTGACGGGGTCGGGTGGGCACAGGGAAAGCAGATTGCATGGGGTCACTCAGGCAGGCAGGAGGGAATCACCAATTCAGCTAACCAAGTATCTCAGAGAGGCTCAATCTCAGCACAGGTATTTCTTATAACCAGGCAGTATTAATGATGCAACTGAAAAGCATCTGCCCGGTCATCCTGCTGACACCTGTTGCGGCATGACACGGGCCCAGGGATGAGCACTGAGGAACAGGGCGCCTAGCTGTGTGCTCGTGGGTGAATCCGCAGACACTGAGTTTCTCAGCGCTTAACAGAAGCACAGCTTTTGCACACTTCATTCTAGGGCATCAAGAAGACCTCACAGCCGGGAGCAGGGGTGCACACCTGCAGTCCCAGCTACTCAGGAGACTAAGGCAGGAGACTAAGACCAAGGAGAACTCCTTGGGCCCAGGAGTTCAAGGAAGCAGTGAGCTTTGATCATGCCACCGCACTTCAGCCTGGGCCACAGAGCAAGACCCTGTCTATTTAAGAAGAAGAAAAATAAAAACCTCACAGAGAATAAAGTTTTATTTACTTGTATTTATTTATTTTAGAAATGAGGTATCGCTGTGTTGCCCAGGCTGGAGTGCAGTGGTGCGATCCCAGCTCACTGTAGCCTCTCCCTCCTGGACTCAAGTGATCCTCCTGCCTTGGCCTGCCACAGCACTGGGATTACAGGCATGAGCCACTATACCAGTCCAAGAATGAAGCTTTACAACTACAGGAAGGAGAGCAGAGAATTTCAGACCAGAAGATGCCTGGAAGAACAAGGACAACATTCTAGACTGCACGGGGCCCTGTATGTCATGCTGAGGAGTTTCACTGTATACCTGGGCAGGTGAGAACCACCAAACGGCTGGGGCTCCTGGAGAGGGTAAGGGCAGATCTATGCTTTTAAAGGAATCATGAATTCCTTCCTCCAGCAAATGTTCGCCAACCATCTACTCAACATGGAGGCACCATGCAGGACCCCAGAGGTACAGACGAGGACAAGAGACGTGGCCCCTCCCTCAGCAACTGTGTGCAGGGCCGACCTGAAGGGCACGGACACCTGGAGCCTGGGAAGCCACTGGACTGCAGCCAATGGCCAGTGGCCACCAGCAATCCCTGAGAGGACGCACCGATGCTAATTAGGATGGGCCGTACCATGACTTCTGCGTCTTGAGTGACATCTTTATACCCCGATGGGTCCAGCACCATCCCGCAGGGGTCCGTGTAGAGGCCGTGAATGTGGAGGACGCCGTACTTGATGTGCCCTCTTGCCCACTCAAGGACCTACCAAACATCAAGCCAAGAAAAAGAAACACATCCTCAAACTGTTTCAAACAGAGAGAAGAAAATACTGAAAATGGACTCATAGTTTTTAAATCTGTCTTGGAAAGAATGAGAGAGATGCTTCACTTTACAATTACACCTTCAAAACCTAAGAGAAACTTGGCTGTGAGGCCTAGTTATTCCCGTCCTACGACGGTACAATCCCACCTGTAAAACCTGAGAGGATCGGCTGTTAGTGCCAGTCATGCTGGTCCCATGACAGCAAAAGAGCTTCTGGGTGGCTCATACCTATAATCCCAGCTACTCAGGCCAAGGCCAAGACTTGAGCTCAGGAGTTCGAGACCAGCCTGGGCAACAAAGTGAGACCCCGTCTCAGGGGGAAAAAAAAAAAAGGACTTATTTAAAGACAGACAATTATATAGAAAATGTCTTTAACAGTTGAGATTACAGCAAACTGTTATGAGTGATTACTTTAGGTGGGTTATGGGGACTTTCACTTCTAAGTTATATGTTATATTTTAATTACTGCTATTTCTGTATTACTTCTACACACCCAGAAAAAAAATATATATATGTATGTGGAGAAAAGTATTTATCAAATGGCTAAGTGCATTCCTTTCAGTTCAGGATACAGAACACAGGACCTTATAAAGATGCCCAGCGGGTCACTGTCAAGTCATCTTCACCCCAGAGCCCGCGCAGCAGCAAGTGGAATGGACACAAACACCAACAGCCCTGCTGCCATCATTGGGTGGTGAGCCAGCTGGCAGTTCTGTTTATGCAACTGGCTGTTTGTTTCCAACAGCAAGCCCCAGCAGTGGGGACAGTGTGGCTCAGACGCAAAGAGCAGGTGTCTACCCCAAGGCACTGCCAGCAGGAGTGGGTGCCTTGACCCTGCCCGCTCCCCTCAGGTGGCCCTGCCCCTGCGTACACTGCCCCGTGCCCCATAATTCAGTTTCTTTGTACACAGAGCAGGGCCAGGGCCTTCCCTCACAAGGCAGCCCAGACAACACAGGCAGCAGTGTTAATTATGAATAACATAAGCAGACACACAAAGGTCGCAAGTGTGTCACAAAAGAAATATCAAGAATCACATGAAACTAGGCTCGACCTTTAGTAACACAAGAAATCAATGTTGAAAATTTCCAGCTATCAAATGGACAAAGTGTATTTCACTTTGTTTTTTAATAACACCATGTGTTGGCAAGATACAGGAAATGGACACTCCCACACACAGCCACTACCGGGAGAGTAACTGCTGCTCTGCCTGGAAAACAATTTGGTAATTGACATCATCAGTCTTTAACATATTCATACCTTTTAACCGTAAAACTCTTCTAGGAATTGATCTTGAAAACAGGACATTAAAGTATGAGGACCCTGTAGTGTTATTTATAACTGTAAATACATGCTAACTGATACAGTTTGGACATTTGTCCCCACCCAAATCTCATGTTGAATTGTGATCCCCAGTGCTGGCGGTGGGGCCTGGCGGGACATGCTTGGATCAGGGGACAGGATCATCCCTCATGGCTTAGTGCCATCTTCGTGATAGTGACTTCTTGAGAAATCTGGTCATTTAAAAGCATGTGGCACCTCCCCCCTGCCACTCTCTCTGTTGCCATGTGACATGCCTGCTCCTACTGTGCCTTCCGCCACTACTGGAAACTTCCTGAGGTCTCCCCGGAAGCAGGTGCTGCTATGCTTCCTAGACAGCTGTGGAACCGTGAGCCAATTATAGCTCTTTTCTTTATATATTACCCAGTCTCAGGTATTTTTTTTTTTTATTTTGTTTTGTGAGACAGGGTCTCACTCTCTTGCCCAGGCTGCAGTGCAGTGATCTCAGCTCACTGGAACCTCTGCCTCCCAGTTCAAGCTATTCTCCTGCCTCAGCCTCCCAAGTTGCCAGTGTGCCACCTTCCATTATTACTTTTTTTTTTTTTTTTAAGAGAAAGGGTCTCACTCTGTCACCCAGGCTGGAATAAGTGGCATGATCATAGCTCATTTCAGTCTGGAACTCCTGGGCTCAAGCAATCCTCCCACCTCGGCCTCCCCAGTAGCTGGGACTGCAGGCAGGCGCCACCACGCCTGGCTACTTTATTATTAATTCACTGCTATAAAGTGAAAGCGGCTCCCAACCCAGAGCTCCCCACACCTGCAGGCTGCCCGCACCCCCAGCCCATACCTTGGTCTTGTCCTTCAAGTCCAGAGACTCCATGGGCTTGTTCTGCTGCTGGCCGAAGATCTCCAGCAGGTTGTCGTAGTTGGTGGTCAGGACCATGGTGCCCCTGTCCATCAGGCTGAGGATCGACTGCAGCACCAGAGGGCTCTGGATGTGCTGCTCCAGGTTGTCAAACACCTCCATCAGGCAGTCCTGGAAGAAGCTGGGCTTGGTGTCGCCTGTGCGCTACAAAAAGGTGGAATGACAGTTACAAAAACATCAGCTCTCAACAACTATTGAGCAGCTAAGCAGGCCATGTTCTGGGTGCCAGAGATACAGCAGCTGAAAACAAAGAAAATCTGGCTTCACAGAGTGCACTGAAACTCCAGAGCAGGGGGACAGGCAATGTAGACATGTAGCACGCCACTGGTGACGCTGCCACGGGAAAACACAGCAGAGACGGGGACAGGCGCTGTCGGGGGAGGGTGGACAGGACCAAGACGCTAGCAAGCCTCCCTGAGAAGAGGGCATCTGAACAGGGGCCTGAGGAGGTGAGGGCTCGTGGACAATGTTCTAAGCAGAGGGAAGAGCAAGGGCCACAGCACTGAGGTCATGGCTCAGGTACGTCCCAGGTCAGCAAGAGGCCACTGAGGCAGGAGAGGAGTGAGGGGAAGTGTCGTCAACAGAAGCAGATGACCTGGGCCTTGCGGACCACAGTGAAGACTCTGGCTTTCCCTGAGCGCTGCACAGTCCCAGTTTTCTCTTTCTTGGTGGTAATGAGACAGCGTGTCTTCATGGCACCTTCAATGAGGCGGGAGGCACTGTTTCTTTTTTTTCTTTTCTTTTTTTTTTTTTTTTTTTTTTTTTTTTTGAGATAGGGCCTTGCTCTGTCGTCCAGGCTGGAGCACAGTGGTGCCAGGATAGCTCACTGCAGCCTCCAACTCCTGGGCCCAAGCGAGCTTCCCACCTAAGCCTCCCACGTAGCTAGGGCTACAGGTGTCACCACCACACCCAGCTCATTATATTTTTTAAAAAACATTTTAATTTAATTCTTTATTTTATATTGTTTTATTTCATTTTTCATTTTATTATTTTATTTTTTGAGACAGAGTCTCACTCTGTCACCCAGGCTGGAGTGCAGTGAGTGGCACGATCACGGCCCTCTGCAGCCTTGACCTTCCAGGCTCAAGTGATCCTCCCACCTCAGCCTCCCAAGTCGCTGGGACTACAGGTGCACACCATCAACCTAGTTAATTTTTACATTTTTTTTTTTTTTTTTTTTGAGACAGAGTCTTGCTGTGTCACCTAGGATGGAATGCAGTGGCGTGATCTTGGCTCACTGCACCCTCCCCTCCTGGTTCAAGCGATTCTCCTGCCTCAGCCTCCCAAGTTGCTGGGACTACCACACCCAGCTAATTTTCGTATTTTTAGTAGAGATGGGGTTTCACCATGTTGGCCAGGCTGGTCTCAAACTCCTGACCTCAGGTGATCCACCTGCCTCAGCCTCCCAAAGTTCTGGGATTACAGGCGTGAGCCACTGTACCCGGCCTAAAATTTTTGTTATTTTTTGTAGAGACGAGGTCTCACTATGCTGCCCAGGCTCATCTTGAACTCCTGCCCTCAAGTGATCCGCCTACCTTGGCCTCCCAAAGTGCTGGGATTACAGGCGTGAGTCAGCACACCCAGCCAGTAGTGCCACATACACTCTGAGAGACACAAGAGGATCAGGGCTGAGGCAGCCTCAGTGTTTCACCGGCGGCCTTGACAGGAGCTGCCTCCAAGGGGCCTTGAGGGCCAAAGCCTGGCTGGGATGGCTTCAAGAGAAAAAAGAAGGGCTGGCGACAGCAGATGCAGCAACCATGCTGCAGAGCTTTGCTGGGAGGGGACAGAGAGGCGGGGTGGGGGCGGGCTCAGGAGGACACAGGGTCCCCTCTGCCCAGCTCCCAGCCTCATTGTCACCCTCTGCCTCGGCAGCTAGGTATCAAAATCCCTCCCCTGGGCCCTCTGTGCCTGTTCGTGTTGCTTGGCCGGCACAAGAAAACCAAGACTCACAGGTTCCCATTCATCGCCACAGCTCTTCTGACTCTCCCACCCCCCAAACCCTCCCACTGTTCCCAGGGGGTCTGCCATCAGCCAACCCCCACATCTCCATCCTCTCCTGGGAATGCTCACCTTCTCCCTGACCTGAGACCTGGCTCTATGCATCCCTGAGACCCCTCCCGGGTGCTCCCCTGCACTCCCTGTGCTGTCATAATTTGGGGTGATTCTCATGTCCACTTGGATGATTCTCCCTGGGATCATGGCCTCTAAATTCCACCCGTCACTCTCCTCCAACAGTCCTGGTCCATCTCAGCCATCCACACATACAGCCCCCAAGGCCTCATCATTACCAAGACCTGATCTTTCCAGAACCTCTGGGCCAGCTTCCCGTGTCCAACCACTCCCTCCCATCTGTCCACCTCTCTAGCACTCTGGCTCCCAGGGAAACTTCAAGCCCATTGAGGCCCGTGAGCTACCGACCCCACTAGCACTGACCAGTCACTCGCTGCCCTGCTGTCCTGCCTTCTTCCATCAAGCAGCTTAGAGTCTACCATGGATCACTACCACTTTCCCTGAGTTGAATGATGCTCAACTACTTGTTTTCAAAACAAACGATTCTCATTCTAGACAAACGGCCTCTCTTCACACGAAGGACAACAAGGGCCCTCGGTGCTGCCCAGCGACCCCACTACCCTTCCCTGGCCTCCCTTCAACTCCTCCCTTCTTCTTCCTATGATGGGTGAGCAAATGTTGTCTATAAGGGCCAGAGAGAAAACATTTTTTTTTTGAGATGGAGTTTCACTTTTGTTGCCCAGGATAGAGTACAATGGCACAATCTCGGCTCATTGCAACCTCTGCCTCCCGGGTTCAAGCAATTCTCCTGTCTCAGCCTCCTGAGTAGCTGGGATTACAGGCGCATGCCACCACGCCCAGCTAATTTTTGTATTTTTAGTAGGGACGGAGTTTCATCACATTGGTCAGGCTGGTCTCAAACTCCTGGCCTCAGGTGATCCGCCTGCCTAGGCCTCCCAAAGTGCTAGGATTACAGGCGTGAGCCACAGCGCCCCCGCCTCAGAGAGGAAATATTTTAGGCCTTGTGGGCCATGAAGTCTCTGTTGCAACTACTCACCTTGGCCTGGAGGCATGAAAGCAGCCGCATACTATATGTAAATGAATGGGTGTGGCCACCTGTCAGAACCTCCTTTGCAAAAACAGGCCCAAGGCTGTAAATTTCCAACCCCAGCCTATGATGAGAGTTGTCCCTTATTGATAGAACACCCACGTGTGGCAGAGTTACCTAACCAAAAACATTTCCCAAGCTCTGGCAAAGCTAGGTGCAGCCCTACATAAAACTCTGGCCAATGAGATGAAACAGAAGTGGTGTATGTGACTTCGGTGGTGGCCCTTGAAGCCCCCCACTTCCTCCCCTCCCCGCACTTCCCTCCTCCACACACTCCCTGCACACGCACATCATTTACAGCTGCCCGCAGAGCACCAGATGGAAGCTGCCTGTTGAGGGTGGCAGAGCCAGCAAAGAGGAGCCCTGCCCAGCCAGCGTTTTCTCCTTGGGCTGCCCACCCGGGTCTCTAGGTGCTCACATGAAGCCATGTGGTTTAAGGTCTCCTTTCACAGCCAAGCTCAACTCTCCCACTTTCCTTGGTGACGAGCTCACTTTTTTTCCTGCCCTCTCCTCTGTTCAAACAGCCAACATCTCCTCCCGTCCTGACTCTCAGATGGTGACTGTGCCTCTTCAGTCAATGCAAGACAGAAGAAGACAACGCCTGCCAAGAGCCCCAGCCACGGGGTCCAGCTTCCCAGCCTTTATGGCCACACTCCATGGCTGACCTGGGACAACAACGGCCTGCCACGCCCCTCCCCCTGCACCAGACCCATCGGCCCCAGGGCCTTGCTCAGGAATAGCTCCTGAATCATCAGTGCTTCTCCTCTGGACTAGACCATCTAGATAATCTCTGCAGCAGACAAAAAAGCTGGAACTTCTCCCATCTTCAAATGTTTTCTAGGAAGCACGTGTCATCTGAAGAAATACGGCCGGCCTGCTTACACCAAACACGCCTAAGGGATATCCCTTCGCTAAGTGAACACACCACCACAAAGTTCATACTGAGTGCAGCTGGACGATCTCCCTGAGACGATCTCACACAGTCAGATCTCACTCCGTTTAATAGGAGCTACTTTAGGAGCCCCACGCTGCACTGTGGCTGGCATCCCCTCAATTTTAAAAGACGACACTCCAATGGACTCAAGGATTTCTGGCTCATCAGCCCGACTCTGCTGAGCACTGAACACAAGTTAGGCCTGCAGAGTTTAACATTAGGTTCACAGACTCATCCAACCTGGTGAAGAACCAAGCTGTCCCCAAGAAACCAGAGGTACTTGTCTGACACTTACAGGTGACATCTTCCGGATCAGATCATGGGCAACAACCAACAGGTCCCGGTCCTTCGTCACTTTCCTCCGGAACTCGGCGACGTCTCCGGGGTGCAGTACCTCCAGCTGCTCTGCAGCCTCGATGACGGCCTCGATGCAGCTTCTCCACGAGCAAAGGGCAGGGATTCCCGGGGCCACTGCTGCGCTGACGCCGGTCCCAATAACCAGCAGCAGTTCCTGGGGCTGTTTCCGGATGAGGCTTTTTAAAAACTTTCTACTTGAAAACAAGGGAGTGAGAGAATGTAAGTCAAAGCGGAAACATTGCAAACACAAAGTCTAGAACTCTCTGCGAGTTCAGGCCTTGTGCTGTACACACACACACACACACACACACACAGTCCCCTCTTACACTGTGGGGAGACAGCCTGTGTATCCTTCTTCATGTATTTATTTCACATGTTCTACCCTTCTTCCTTAAAGGACATGGGACAGCTGTGTCTCATGCATTTTAAGTTGCCCAGCGTTAAGCTCGGTTTAAGTGATATATATTTGCGAACCAAAAGCTCAGCAATTTTCATTCCTTTGAAGCTGCACACAGGTTATGAATACAAACGATGATGACAAAATGACCCCTGCTTGCAGTGACGGATAAGAAAGTTACTGGCAAATGCTGGTTTTCTGCCACCCACCAATCCCAACCCATTCTATAGTAAGTACCTCTTTATCACGCTTCACTGTACAGCAAACACAACTTGCTGTGCATCTGTAGTCAAAGAATTCTTTCTTAGGAAGCCTAACACTCCCAGTTCTAGACGTGACCCCTCTAAACATGTTGCTTGGTTTGGAGACTGGGCAGAAAGCTGCCTTCTGGAACGTTCCTTACATTGAAGCCAAAGGTGGAAAATGGCCCTCGAGGTTCCCTCAAGCCCCAGTGTTTCCATTTCACTTTTGCCTTTGCAGGTACTAAAGAACAAGTGCGCAGACTCACGACAGACGCTAGATGAAGTCAGTGAAGCTGCTTGAAGGTATAGTTGCCTTTAATTACCTGGATTTTTGTTCACTTCTATTTGTTGTCTTTTCCACTGAATCCATCTGTGAATTCTAAAGAGAAAAATTAGTCAGAAGTGACTTCTGTCTCCCAGGTGAAAGCTTTTATTTGCACCCTGGAAGATAGTTAAGGCTAGAATTAAAATCAAAGGTCTTCAATCTTTATTTAAATTATAATATCTGAAAAATGTCATACGCAAATGACGTACATCCAAAATGCTTCCTAAGCCACCATTCCTCATCTCATGTGACTCCTCAGGCTAGTCGGACTCTCACTGTTCCACACGGGACAGCACAGAAGGAAAATGCACACACAGGAGCAGATGAAGGATGGGCTCTGCGGGCTCCAAGCTGGGGTTTTCGCTGTCTCTTGGGACACTGCTCTAGAAGAATTTCCAGTGCACATGAACACAGATGACTTATCACAGAAGCAAAACACAGCAAGCGGCACAACAAAGCGAAGCCACGGGCGGTTTTGCAGAGGAAGCCAACGAGTGCTGTGAGGTGCAGAGCACTGGACTGGAGCATGGTCATTCTCGGCATCAGCACCAGCTCCAAGGCACCAGCCCTCCCCTCAGCCTTACTGAAATCCAGTCTAAAGAAGGCATCCAAGGAAAAAGCCAATTCTTACCTTATATAAAAATAGAAATCCCAAACCATCTGGGTCTCTATCACCAAGCTAGCTCCATATTCTTTAATTTTTCCAAAATCAGACCAGGCATGGTGGCTCATGCTTGTAATCCCAGCATTTTGGCAGGCCAAGGTGGATTGCTTGAGCTCAGGAGTTCAAGACCGGCCTGGGCAATACAGCAAGATCCTGTCTCTACAAGAAATAAAAAAATTTGCCAAGCATGGTGGTGCATGCCTTAGTCCCAGCTACTAAGAAGGGTGAGGTGGGAGGGTGACCTGAGCGTGGGAGGGTGACCTGAGCGTGGGAGGGTGACCTGAGCCTGTGAGGTTGAGACTGCAATGAGCCGTGGCCACGTCACACCACTCCACTCCAGCCTGGGCAACACAGTGAGACCTTGTTTCAAAAATAAAAAATAAATAAAAAATAAAAATTTTCCAAAATCACATTTCCCCCCAATTCTAGAAATAATATCTACTGTAAGCAAGGAAAAATACCGAAAAATAAGGTTTTGCCTATAATCCTATGACTGTGAGCAGTAACTGTTAACATTTATATATTCCCTCTACTCTCTTTTAAAAATGTTTACAAGGGAGGCTGAGGCAGGAGAATCGCTTGAACCCAGGAGGTGGAGGTTGCAGTAAGCTGAGATCGCGCCACTGCACTCCAGCCTGGGCAACAGAGCAAGACTCTGTCTCAAAAACAAACAAACAAACAAAAGTGTTGACATAATTTGAGAACACAGTGCATATCCTACTTTTTCATGCATTAAAATAAATACATCTCCCTTATGTTATTAAAAACTATTCATAAATGTCAGTGTAATGTACATATATGGAATTCTCTCTTACTGACACGTCTGATGCAGAATGTTAGTATAACACCCTGACGACCGACGTGGTGCACAAAGCCTGTATATTGTGAAATTATTTATTTAAGAGAGATTTCTGAGAAGAACTGCTGAGTTGGAGAGTATGAACACTGTAAAATATCTTAGACACACCACCAAACCACTTTCCAGAAAAGTGGTCAGCAGAACACGTCGGTGCTTGCTTTGCCACATCCAAACCAGCACTGACTGAAAATTACTTTGGCAGAGTACGGTGGCTCACATCTGTAATCCCAGCACTTTGGGAGGCCGAGGCGGGAGGATCCCTTGAGCCCAGAAGTTCAAGACCAGCCTAGGCAACATCATGGGGAAACCCCATCTCTACAAAAAATACAAAAATTAGCCAACATGGTGGTGCTCATCTGTAGTCCCAGCTACTTGGAAGGCTGAATGGTAAAATCACCTGAGCCCAGGAGGTTGAGGCTGCAGTGAACCACGATTGTGCCACTGCACTCCAGCCTGGGTCGCAGAGTGAGACCCTGTCTTAAAAAAAAAAGAAGAAGAAGAAGAAGAAGAAAGGAAGAACAGAAAAAGAAAAATTACGTTTTTTTTTTTTTAGATGGAGTCTCGTTCTGTCACCAGGCTGGAGTGCAGTGGCACAGGCCGGCACCACCACATCCAGCTAATTTTTGTATTTTTAATAGAGACGGGATTTCACCATGTTAGCCAGGATGGTCTCGATCTTTGACCTCGTGATCCGCCTGCCTCAGCCTCCCAAAGTGCTGGGATTACAGGCATAAGCCACGGCGACTGGCTGAAAAATCACTTTTTCACATGTGTAATCTTCACACACACACACACACACACACACACACACACACACTGCCACTAGAATCAGGTTATCAAAAGTAATTTTCCAGGGTAAGGAAACAAGGCTTAATCAGTCCATAAGCATCATTAGATCGCAGAGCTAAATGGGATCCCGGTTATCCTCTGAAAATGTACACAACTACCTAAGTCCACGCATATATTTTCCTAGGGAGAGTTCACAGCTTCCACCAACTCCCAAACATGTCTGCGACCTTACCCCAAACGCTAAGAAATCACAGTCCACAGGCAAAGAAAACGAGGCTCACAGATGCCTGTAACCTGCCCCAGGGAAAGACTGGCAGAGTCTGGGCTGGGGCTTGGCCCTAACACTGATCCTTCTTCCCACTGAGGAGTTAACATCAGTCATCAAACTAATCTTTTGTTTTTTTTAATCTACTAGATACTTTCTAAGGAAAGTAACAAATGTTGAGTTTCTCCGCTGTATAATATAATCCCTCCACCATATATTAATAATATAAGCAACTCTGGACCCCACCCCTGAGATTTCAATGACTGATTTAACTGTTCACCAATCCTCAGTTTTACCAACTATAAAACATGGATTCTCGCCAACAGGCCGAGTTTTGAAAGCTCAGGCCTCTGTCTGAAAGTGCTCTGGCAGCTGGAACTGCTGAGTCCAACAGCTCAGGCTCTGGCCTATGGATAAGGCTGCCCGCACACTTCCCTTCCTGGCCTCCTGCCGTGGGGCAGGACTCAGGAGCCACTCCTGTTCAATCCTGTTTGGAAGGGGACGATAAGAGGGCTCATCAGCTGACTAATTCAAGTGCCCCCTACTCCCACCCCCCAAAATAATCCACATCACTTCCAAGTAGTTACTCCTCCCTGTCTATGAGAAGGGCTTGTTTAGTTCAGCCTTCTGTACATGACATTTTAGAATATCTTTTAAACACGCACTGGTCAACCAGTGACGTAAAAAAATCACATGCCCAAAACTGTTACCACAGTAAAGAACTTTCAAGATCTACCTCTAGTTCTTTCAACTACTGTTCAATTGCTTTTGATTCTCCACATATACGTGATTATGGTTACAAATTCAAAACCTAAATACTGCATTTACACATCTTCAAAACAGTATGAACAAATTAAACTTTTGCAGGCTATATTTAACTCCGAAATTAAGTGGTTTCAAAGTTTCTCAAAAGAACAAGGTATCACTATTCCTAACACTTACGTAACAGGCCACAGCCTGCACTCCTGGGTGGTTTGTGGCTGGCTTAAGTGCTCAAAACCTCTTTCTCAGCCTGAACTACAGGTCTGGTGCTGGTTCCTCAGACAGTATTTCAAACAGAACCACACAGAGTCCAACCTCAATAAGCAGATGGGCCTCTAGACTTTAATACTGCTGCATACCTTTAAGGATCAAAGGAGGCAACACGGAAAGTACCCAATTATATAAAAACTCAACACAGTAACTCTGCAACCTGAACTGCAGTTGCCCATATTTAGACATTTACAGTTCATTATCACACTACATGTTTAAAGACATTACCTCATTTCCTGTTTTACAGCAGCATAAACATCGGAGTCAAATCTCACAATAATCTAGAAATTACCCTAAATCTCCCCCTTGTTTTTAAACCAAAATCCAAGTAAGGTGATCTCCAAAGCACTCAGCACCAGGTCCTAGAAGTTTCAGCAGGACAGCAAGCTCCAGCGTTCTGCTCCCATCCAAACACCGTCTAAGCCAATCAGATCCCAGAAAACAGTAACAAAACCCTTCGGAGGCCTTTCAGACGCTGCATCTCTCGGTTTCCTTAGTGACTATGTCGTCACCACGGTTTGCAGGCCCAGAGCCAAGTCATCATAGCAACCCTTCTTTTTTTTCAAGGACCTATCAGCATTTCTGAAAGCAAAACCTGGCCCCAGCAGAGATTCTTATAAGCAGTTCCTGTCTTTTTTAATCCAAAGCCAAAGTCTTACCAGGATGCTGTCTGCTTAGAACTTGAGATCACTAGCATTTTATAAACTAGCACAGAGTAGCTAGAGACTGTCTTATTCTTCAATCCCTGGCATCCAGCACTACGTAAACGTTCATCAAACGGAGTTCAATACAAAATAAAAGCTACCAAAATCAAACTTCTTATTTACAGGTAGTAAAACAAAGTACCTCACAACCCTACCGTGGTAGGATGTTAATGGCCCCGCCCCTCTCATGCCTGCTGGCAGCCACACCCTTCTACAGCCCCTCACGGACTCCAGGCTTAGCCATGTGACTTTTTGGCCACTGAGATATCGGCAAATGGGATAATGGGAAGCAAGTACAAGTCTGACACACCCTTTACCACACAGCCTGTCCTGGTGGAACTTTGCCCTGCAGAGCTCTGGCCTGCCACTTGGTGGGCAGCCGAGGTACCATCCACCGACACAAGAGCAAGGCTGCCTTGGGCCACAACTGCATAAGTGACCCCAGTGAGCCTGGCAGAAGAACCTGCTGGGCCAGGACCTGGGCCTGGCGCTGAGCTAGCAAATAGGCTGTGGCTGTTTAAACCCTGGTGGGACAGGGAGAAGCCCAGAGTGCCAAGGAAAACAGAGTAGATGGACGAATGAAGGAACATCATGAGGCTCTGTGGGGAGAGGGAAATGTGTGTCAAGAACTGGAATGACTAAAAGTGGCGTAACAAAAAAACCTTAAATTACTCGCTTTCCATTACAAGCTATATTTTCACTTAACAAGCACAAACCATCAATTGGAAGTGTCAAGATTGTGGGATCCTCAAAAGTATCCTTTAAGAAAACCTTTTTTTGTGTGTTTTGAGATGGAGTTTCGCTCGTTGCCTAGGCTAGAGTGCAATGGCGCAATCTCGGCTCACTGCAACCTCTGCCTCCCGGGTTCAAGTAATTCTCCTGCCTCAGCCTTCCAAGTAGCTGAGATTACAGGCACACGCCACTACACCCGGATAAGTTTGTGGTTTTTCAGTAGAGACAGGTTTCACCATGTTGGTCAGAGGCTGGTCTCGAACTCCTGACCTCAAGCGATCCACCTGCCTCGGCCTCCCAAAGTGCTGGAATTACAGGTGTGAGCCACTGTGCCCAACTTTCTTAATTTCTTTCTATAAATAGATGATCACATGGGCTTTGAGCAGTTTCAAAAAGCAGGGAGATAAGGGTGTCCAAGCAGCATCTGATTACAATGAAGCAAGAAGGACTCAGAGTAAACACAAGCTCAAACTACATCCGTCTCACACAGGAGTGAGTGGTGTCACATTTATTCGGCAAAGTTTCCGAATGCTCACCTTTAACTCACCTGTAGTCAATCCACCGTGATCATAAAATGACCCCAGAATTTGCAAAGAAAGTCAGACAAGGTCACCGTGACTACAAATGAGTTGATCTATGTTGAGCCCTCAGAGCAAAGCCCGGCAACACAGTAGGCTTTTAGTACCAGTATGACTACTGCCACTGTGACAAAAGCGCCTCAAACTAAGAAACCATTTATACATGTGCTACTGACGGGACAAGAGGCTTGGAAATCCTAATTTAATCTGTGGCCAGGGTGGATCCTAAGGACTGGAATGTCCTTACATGAGGCCAGATTCTGTCCACTGCATTCTGACTACACCAAGGCAGCTCTGGAAGACGGGGAGCCTTCAAGCAAGCCTTTCCCAGCATGACCCTCAGCGTGACAGATGACTGCATGCCATGGAAGCTCAATGGCCAGACCCTGCTCATCAATATCTTCCTCTCCCTTCATTCTAGATGTGATTCCCACAAACTTCCTTGTTCACAGCAATCAGGTTTCCCACGTAGGCTTGGGAGAGGAGAAGAGTGTGGCAGCAGAAATCACTGAGCAAGGCTGGATGTGGAGGCTCACACCTATAATCCCAGCACTTTGGGAGGCCTAGGCAGCCGGATCACCTAAAGTAAGGAGTTCGAGACCAGCCTGGCCAACATGGTGAAACCGTGTCTCTAATAAAAATACAAAAATACAAAAATTAGCCAGGTGTGGTGGTGCACACCTGTAATCCCAGCTACTCTGAAGGCTAAGACAAGAGAATCGGTTGAACCTAGGAGGCAGAGGTTGCAGTGAGCCGAGATCGTGCCACTGCACTCCACACTGGGCAACAGAGCAAGACTCCATCTCAAAAAAAAAAAAAAATCACTGAGCAACAGTCTTCAAGCACATGTGACAGTCATATTTCTAACCACAAATGAATCATCTGCGATCTAGCTGATGGGTTTCTGGTGAGTTTGATTAGCATGACTAGGGTCACCTGAACTGGAAACAAGGCACAAATGGGCAAAAAATTAAGCTTCTGGAACTGCAAAGGAGAGGCTTAGCCTTGAAACCACAACACCCCTACCTGAAGCAGCATTAGGACTAAGGTGGAGAAAACACAGGATCTGGAGACAAGGAAATGCCACCGTTTCCCCAGCCAGGTAGACCCCTCTAAACCTGTTCCCTGTCTCCCAAATGGGGATTCCAACATGTGCATCACCGACTGGGCGGCTGCAGACTTTCAAGGGAGATGCATATCTGAAAGGTGCTTAATAAAGTGCACAATGTCTGTTACTCTCAACCGTCTCACGCCAGCACCACTCTTCCAAGGCAGTCACCACAACTACATTTCAGTGTAATCATGGTTCTGGTAAAACTTAATCTCAGCCATTACTACTAATAAGGGATCTTCAGGATGAGTTATTTTCTTCAATTTACAGAAAATATGAACCCTTAATTTGAACGCACTCCACTTAACCAATTACTTTTTATTCTGTTGAACTTAATTATAATGGGAAAAATGCCTTATTTTGTAATGATGGAAATAAGTTAATTGGATTCCTGAAACCAGTCCCACCAAAGAGAGCTGCTTGGACGTATACACCCAAACCCGGAAAACAGCAAAACCCACTACTAGAAAAAGAATCTAATTCAAATTTAGTTTAATTTGGTCACAAATTAATTCAAAGAGCAACATTAATTACTGTCACTTTTTCAGCCCTTAATAGAGATTCAAGGGAAAATGCTAAGCGTTTTACACGCACTATCTCAGTTAACCTCAATAACCCGATGAGGTGGCGACCGCTGTGACCCACAGCCTGGCCCAGGCCGACACCGAACCCTTCTAACAGGCCAGCCCCAAGTTGTGTATTACATATTCTTGCGCCTTTCCTCCTAACATCAGTGCAGCTTGAAATGGCAAACAAATATACCTGATATTTTACTGGGAACTCTGCCATCCACTAAAGCATTCAACGTTCTACATACAGTTTGTCCACCAGATGTGACACATTAACCCAAATAAACGTGTTACTTAACAAGCCAATGTTAAAACATGCCAAGACAGAGGCCAGGGGCTTGTGGACCCACCTGCCTTTACCCCACCTCGAGGGGATACGTAAGACGTGTTCTAGAAGGTAAACCTCCAACAAAATGTAAAATGACAGAATTTCAGAGCGGGCAGGATCTTAAAGGTTACATGAAACCAAATGCCCTAATTTTTCAGCAGTGAAAATTGAGACTGAGAGGCAGTGACTTTGTCAACTTCCCCCACGGGGCTGGGAACAAGCTATAAAGTAACTCCTGGCTCATGTCCCATACCCTTCCCACCGGCCTGGGCATTGTCTGGTCCACTGTGACCCCAACACTCTAAGGCACTCATTTCTACCTCTTTACCACCAAATCGTTACAAATAAGGCACACAGTTTAGTTTTCTACAGTTTCTCCTTCCCCGGAAATGTTGAAAGAGTTGCCATTAGGCAGACAGAAGAGGCGGCAGGCCGAGCAGCTCCAGGAAAAAGACCAGCCCCTGCACAGCGTGCTTATCACTCAACTGTCCATGTTAGCTTGGGGGGGTGGGAACAGATAAGGAGGGCCACATGGAGGAACAATGCCATCACTCAAGAGGACGGCATTTTCCTGACAAGGAGATGCCGCAGCCTCCTTGGGGGAAGGAGGTAGGATATAGGAGCAAGAGTCTGGCCAACAAATCAGTACTGGCTGAACTCCTTACTACCTGGGCAAGGACTCATTCCTGAGCCTATTTACTTTCTCTACAAAGGAAAGAATATCTTACACCTCCTAAGGTTGCTGGAAGCATTAAATGGAATAAAAGAACAAAGCCTGGAACAGTGTGCTTCCTACTACACCCTAGATGTGTGATGAGGAATCCTTCCTAGATTTAATTAAAATTAAGCTAATTAAATAAAATTAAACAGCTGCGTCACAATAGTCATATTTTCAGTGTTCGGCAGCCACAAGCGGCCAGTGTGTACTGGACAGCAGTCATTACATTTTGGTTACTACAGGAAGTTCCATTGTACAGTTATCCCTGAGTCTCTCTCTCCCTCACCTAAGTCCAGACTTCAACAAACATGTCCTGTAGATTTTTCTTCCTAAATCTGTTTAATCCATACCGTCTGTCACAGTCTTAAAGCCCTCACAACTTGGCTGGGAGTGGTGGCTCACACCTGTAATCCCAGCACTTTGGGAGGCCAAGGCGAATGGATTACCTGAGGTCAGGAGTTTAAGACCAGCCTGGCCAACATAGTGAAACCCCGTCTCTACTAAAAATACAAAAAGTAGCTGGGCAAGGTGGCAGGCACCTGTAATCCCAGCTACTGGGGAGGCTGAGGCAGGAGAATCGCTTGAATCTGGGAGGCAGAGGTTGCAGTGAGCCGAGATCCCACCATTGCACTCCCGCTCTGGCAGCAAGAGCAAAACTCCATCTCAAAAAACAAAAACAAAAACAAAAAAAACCCTCATGACGTGTCTGACACTGAAAGGCACCTGCTTCCAGTTCCAGCCCCTCTAGTCCTCTAGTCCCACATAGTCACCAGAGAGAAATTTCTGACACATCTGAACTTGTCTCCCCTCCAACAGCTTTCCATTTTGTTGAAATCTCTATTTGGTCTTCATCCTGTTTCCCGTCTTACTACTCCTAGAATCCTTGGAATCTCCAAAGCGCTGTCATTTTGTATGCTAATGAGCTGATTGACGCAGATAGGCCCTGGGCAGCTTCAGAAGGGGGCTTATCACCAGAAAGACCAAGGCAGGATTAGATCCTTGGAACTTTCAGCCCCACCCACTAACCTGGGGAAGAGACGGCTAAAGATTACGTTGATCACCAAAGGCCAATGGTTTAATTAAGCATGCCTACATGTTTAAGAAGTCTCCATAAAAGGCCCAAAAAGGCTGGGTTCTGAGAGCTTCCTGAGAGATAAATACAAACATGCGGAAGTTTTTGGAGGATGGTACACCCCGGGGAGGGCACAGAAGCTCTGCATAGCATCCCCCACGCCTCACCCTATGCATCTTCTCATCTGTGTCCTTTGCGATATCTTTTATAACAAACCAGTAAACCTGAGTGTTTCCCTGAGTTCTGTGACCTGTTCTATAGCAATTTTGAGACAGAGTCTTGCTCTGTCTCCCAGGCTGGAATGCAGTGTCACAATCTCAGCTCATTGCAACCTCAGCCTTCTGGGTTCAAGGGGTTCTCGTGCCTCAGCCTCCTGAGTAGCTGGGATTACAGGTGCACACCACCATGCCCAGCTAATTTTTTGTATTTTTAGTAGAGATGGGGTTCTGCCATGTTGGCCAGGCTGGTCTCGAACTCCTGATCTCAGGTGATCTACCCTCCTCGGCCTACCAAAGTGCTAGGATTACAGGCGTGAGCCACCGCGACTGGCAAATTAATCAAACCTAAGGAAGGGTCATGGGAACCCCAACTTGAAGCTGATGGATCCGAAGTTCCAGAGGATCAAGCTTGTGACTGGTGTCCGAAGGGGTGGAGGGCAGTCTTGGGGGACTGAGCCCTCGACTTGCAAGATTTGATGCTATCTTCAGGTAGACAGTGTCAGAACTGAATTGGAAGACACCCAGTTGGCGTCTCTGGCACTAATGATTGCCCGCTTGGTGGCAGGGAGAAACTTCTCCCCACATTTGGTCACAGAAGACGTCTCTGTTGATAGTCGTTGAGTCAGAGAATAGAAAAAGCACGCTGGGTGTTTTTTCCACACACAGGTTCTCTTCAGGACCCCTAGCCCAGCATGGTCCTGGCCCACCTCTGAGACTCAGCCTCTCCCCACCCTGCCCCACTGCGTCCCGTGTGGTCATTAGACTATGGTGAAGCACACATACACAGTCACCATGAAGCACTAAGGTGACCACAGACCCTATGGTAATAGGTCAAAAACCTCACTTAAAGTTCAGACCCCAGGCTCAGACAAGAAAGAGCGGGAACGAGTCTTCTGGGCCTGGGCTTTCGGAAGCTTGGCCCCGTTCCAGAAAGCCACAGTCCCCCACTACCACCGCCTTGGTCCAGGTCACCCCCATCTCTCACAGGGTCTTGCTTCCTCCAAAAAAGTCTCCCCACCACAGCCACATGGATCGTTCAAAAACACAACTCCCGGCCCCCTCCTCCCCAAGCCCTTCAATGGCCACCCACTCCCTTGAAGTACCAAACCCTCCACTCAGCTTAAACTGGGCATGCTTTGGTCCTGACTGGCTCTCAGAATCACACCCTCTTTCTTGTCACTCCCACCTCAAACCCAGTACTCTGCAAAAGTCCCAGCTTCTCCCATACCAGGTCTCTAGGGAGACACTTCTCTCACTTCTCCCCCTGACCACTTCCCACCTTCCTTCAGCTCAGCTGGATCATTTCTCAGGACAATGGCAGGTGCAGTCGTTCAAGAAAGGGCCAAGGGCACGGTGGGCCTCCGGGAGCAAAGCTGGGTTCTCCGCACTTAGCATTCACTCCCACACCACCTTCACTAGGTGCGCTCCAGCCACACCTCCCGCCTTCCAATACTGTGTGCGGTGGCAGCCTCTCTGCCTTTTGACATACTGGCTTTCCCCTGGAAATGCCTGGAATGACCCTGGCAAACTTCTCCTCTAGCTCAACCTTCAAGAATCAGCTCACCTGCTACTTTGCATCTCCTCCCCACGACTCCTAAGACGCCCTCCTTAACACCCACCGCTTGCCCAGAATCCCACCCCTTCCCAGAATCCCATGCCCACCCAGATGTGTTCCCTGCCAGCGACGACACAGCTTCCTCCAGATAAAAACGACCTACTTGTCTTATACCCCAGGTCCCTAGGCCCTGACAGCAGGGACCGTGTCATCTCTATTTCCAGTGTCAATTCCTGGAGCCTATCAGGTACTCAAAAAAAAAAAAAAAATGTTAGTTCCTTGCATGAAAAAATTGAGGAGACAACCTAAAAGCGTCCCCATGTGCCCTAACTCGCCCCCTCCCCGGTTCGGCCGCCCTCGGCTACCTCAGGTCTCCTGCTCTATCGACTGTCCTGTGGCGCCACATGAGTCTCGGCAGAACATTAAAAGTTAAACCCGGCCCTGCACCTGCAGGCGCGGGGACCACAGCTTAGGAGGTGGTCGTCGGGCGCCCTGTTACCGTCTTAAGTTATCATCAGCCCTGGGAACACTTCCACCCACGCCCCGCAGGTCCAGGGACCTCAAGTTGGAGAAACCTAGCCCTGAGATCCGGTCGGAGAGGGAGCCTCAGGGTGGGCGGCACGGGGGCCCCGGGTCTCGCGGGGCTAAGGACACTGGGAACCACGGCTCCCCCCAGGAAGATGCCCCGGGCCTGGGGGCTTCTGAGGAGGCTGCTGGAAGCAAGTCCCAAGGGAACCTCGAGAGTTTCCGGAACCAACAGTTCTCAGGGCCCACTAGCGGCCGGGGTTCTCAGGGGGTCTCGGAGTCCAGAGAAAATCTTGGAGTTTCGGGGTTCGCGGGCCTGGAGGGGCAGGGCAGATCCTGAGGGGGTCTCAGGGGCAGGGGCTCCAGGGGAAGAGCTGAGAGGGAGCCCTGGGGTGACCCCGGGGCCGGAGCTTATCCTGAGGATCTTGGGGTCCCCAGGGTCTCCGGATGCAGGGACCGCGGGCCCGCCCCGCCCCCTCACCTGCGGCGCCTCTAAGACGCTGGTCTCAGCTCGCGCTCCCACCTCTTCTCTTCCGCAGCCGGCTACGCCTCCGGGGTCTCTCGGCGGCCGCGCGCCCCAGACGCTGGGCGGGGCAAGGGGATGGTTCTCGGGGAGGGGACTGCGCAGGCACGCGGGCTAGAAGCGAGAGCCAGAGCCGGAGCCGGAGCCGGAGCCGGAGCCGGAGTCCGAGCGGACGCCACGCCGCCTCCAGGCGCCCCTCCGCGTTAGCCGGCAGCGGCGCCGCCGCAAACCCTTCCTCCGCGCGCCCGCCCCCGCCGCGTGAACGTTCCGTACCGAAACCAACGGCCCCGCGGTCCCCGGAGGCCCCGCCCGGGGGAAGGGCGGAGCCAGGACGCGCGCCCCGCCCCGCCGCCAGAGCCTCTGGCACCGCCCACCTGGGTGACCACGGTCCCGCCCACCGGGGAGGCCACGCCCCCCGGGGGGTGTCCAGCGCAGGCGCGGTCGAGTGTGCCGGGGAGGGTTTGTGCGGGAGAGCGCTTGGGCCCAGAGTCCGCGTCCCAGCCCTACCTGGCCCGGCGAGCCGCGCGTCCAGTTTCCTCGTTTACAGAATGGGGGCGGGAGCACTTTGCAGGGACGTGGCGAGCATCAAGTGCGATCGGAAGCGCTCCTTTGCAGCTGCATCCTGCACCACACTTAGGCACAGCTTCTGTCCCCAACCCAAGACGGACCTAGACCTGAGGCTGGTCTCCGTCCCCCAACAGACTCCAGCCCGCTTAAATTGGCCAGTCACCAGCCCTACCTTCTTTCTTTTTCAGAGTGCTTGTCACTCTCCGAAATTAGGTGCGCTTCTGACTGGCTCCCACTTCCCATGAGAGCCGGTACCTTGTCTGTCTTGTCCACTGGGGGTTCCCAGAAGCCAGCACGGCGCTGGGCACACCGTGGCCGCCCACATGTTTGTGCGTGCGTGAGTGTCTTCCCCGCGCTCTTCCCTCATCAAGAAATACTCTTCCCCGAGGCTGAGAATTTCTGCTAAAAATACAAGAAATACTCTTTCCCAGCTTAGGTTCGATCCAGCGAGGCCCCCTGACTCCTCGCGCATCCCTGTCCCAGGTGCCGCGTCCGTAAAGGGTGTGATCCTAGCACCTACCTTGGGGATATTGCGAGGACTAAGTGAGATTGTGCGTGGGTGGGCTGGGCACGGGCCCCCTAGCTATCTTATTACTCCTCGTTTGTCTGCCACTGAAGTCTTTCTCTTACCTAAACAAGACCCAATCCACTTCCTCTTCCCAGCCTGCCCTGCCCAACCCGGAGTCAATTATTACTTCCTCTCTCCTTGGCGCCTTTTTTTCCCGCCTGATTTTAAAGTTGGCTGTTAATATCTCCCCCTACCCTAGCCCACTAGGAAGCTCTCATTTTGTGACACAAGGTAGTGTTGTGTTAGCGGCCTGTGAAATTTTAGGGGGGGCCAGAGCCCAGAAAACAGTGGGAGCAGTGACTCTGGGATGAAGAGGGCAGCCCCTGGGTGCTCTGTATGTGGGGTCAGGCACTCCCTGAGCACTTTGCATGCGTTCCTTCGTGGTGTTCCTGGAACAACCCTATGAGGAAGGTGTCTTCATTGTTATTCCAATTTAACAAGGGGAAGCTCAGGCCCAAGAGGTTGTGTAGTTCCATGCGTCAGCCCACACATGTAACCACCACTGGGTACAGCTCCCCAACCCCTGGAGGTGCCACTTAAATGCAAAAAAAGGCCGGTGGCTCACGCCTGTAATCTCAGCACTTTGGGAGGCCGAGGCGGGTGGATCACTTGAAGTCAGGAGTTCCAGACCAGCGTGGGCAACATGGCAAAACCTCATCTCTACTAAAAATACAAAAATTAGCCGGGCGTGGTGGCGGACACCTGTAATCCCAGCTGAGGCAGGAGAATCACTTGAACCCGGGCGGCAGAGGCAGCAGTGAGCTGAGATCATGCCACTTCACTCCAGCCTGGGCAACAGAGCAAGACTCTGTCTCAAAAAAAATTTTTTTTAATGCAAAAAATATATAATTCAGTTCGTGAACACCTGCTCCTGTGCTGGGTGCTGAAGGCCTAGACCTGTGGGAGATGTGGCCCCTTCCCTCAAGGAGCTCCCAGGCCCCAGCAAGGATTTTGATTAATAGGACCTTATGGGCTGGGTGCTGCCGAGGTCAGTCAGACCCAAGACTCTGCGCAGGGCATCCTCTGAGGGGTGGTGGGACCAAAGCAATCATAACCTCCAGCCACGTTCAGCACCATCTGAGATAGGCTGGGGGCCTCAGCCCCTCCACCCAAAAACTCAGCCAGTCAGCCTTACAAGAGCAAGGACAGCAGGAAGGATGCCTCAGAAACGAGGGCTCCCCTCTTCCCCACATCTGAGAGAGACACAGCTTTTTCTCAGGTTGTGGAAAGTTACTGAGAGACACTGTCCCCTGGGCACCTTGACCACTCTGAGTAGATAAGGGGGCAGATATGGCAGGTTGGCAAGAGGTCGGCGTGGTGCTAATGTGTGGGTGTGACACATCAGTGGGCACTGTGGGGTGTCCGTGTCTGTCCCAGCCTCCACACAGCCGGTGTGAGCACAACTCACAATAATGAAGATGTGTGTGCACAGCAAGCCTTGTCACCAGGAGCCCAGTGACCAGACCCAGTCCATTTCTTTCCTTTTTAAAAGTTTTCAAATTATATTTTTTAAATTTTTAATTAATTATTTTTCATGGAGACAGAGTCTCACCATGGTACCTAGGCTGGTCTTCAACTCTTGGGCTCAAGTGATCCTCCCACCTCAGCCTCCCAAAGTGCTGGGATTACAGGCATGAGCCACCACGTCCAGCCCAGACTCAATCTATTTGTGTATTGAGGGTACCTTGAGGGGCGTCGGTGCATTTGGAATGTACATACCTGTGGGGGGGCATATACACTACTGTGAATTGAGCACCTACTGTGTGCCAGGCACTATTCCAAGCTCTTCATAGGCATACCTTTCCTCACTGTCGCTGCCACCCTGCGCGGTAGGTGTTATTAATCTCCCTTAACAGACCAAAATGCAGACTCAGAGGCTTTAGAGCAACTAGTCCAAGCTGGTAAGTGGGCATCTGCTTGGCATTGCTGCCAGGGTCTGTCTGGCTGCAGAAGGAGCTTTGCACTGTCAGAAAAGAGAGAGCCAACAGATTCACAGGCAGAGTCCCTGGTGGGATGCTCTCAAGAGTGGACAGAAAGGACACCGGAGACCACCTAACAGTCCTCCCATCCTGGAGAGGAAGTTGTTGCTTTATTCGCTGGACAAACCCACATCATAACACATATATGCCCTGCACCGGTGTACAAGAACACACCCCACAGAGATAACACGCACCATGCAATATACACCCTCACACCATGTGTGTCATTACACATACATGCTGTAAACACACTCATGGTAAAGGAGCTAATTAAGTCTTTTAGAGCCTCCCCACATGCCACCCATGCCCATGTCTATTTCCTATAGAAACTCTCCTGCTGCTCCCTGCCTCTGGGCAGGCTGGCAGGAGGGGCTGTGATGCCATCGCCGAGCAGCAGGCGGGGTGTGTATGGCAGGCAGGGGAAGGGAAGAGGGGAGCCTGCACCTTGGAAAAGTCTCTCTGGCCCTCCTTCTCCATCCGCTCGTCTCCCTTTCCTCAGACCCCGCCCGTGCCCCAGCTCAGGCCCCCTTACTGCTGGCCTGGAAGTTTTGCAACAGGCTGCTCTGAGGTCTCCACTCACCAGTCCATGTCACCTGCCCCCAAGACACGCCATGTCCGGGAGGACTGGCAGGAGCACTGAACAACATCCACTGAACCACTGTGTAAGGAGCCAAGGACATAGCGGGAAAACCAGCCCTGCCCTCATGGAGCTGACAACATGGTGTGCCAGGCCCCTATTGACTCCAATGAGAATGGCACCATGTCCAAGAGGCCGAAGAAGAGAGCCAGAGCCAGTGAATGAGATATGGGGTTTATTGAGGACTTAGATACAAAAGTGATCCAGTGGCAGTGGGCTGGACAGGAGAAACACTATCATTTGTAAAAAGCGTGGAATTTATATAGCAATTTTTATGGAGCCCCCTCCACCTAGCAACCTCCATTTAAGCCACAACAAAGGGCCTGTATCCCCTGTACGACCTGCATTCCAAGGGACCAACAGGCCAGGGGTTCAGATCTCTTCATAGATAAGAAGTGAACCTCCTAGTTGGCCACTCCCAGATTCCTTAGCTCAGGACTCCAAACACACATTCTTCTTAGACCAAAGGGTCATTTTCAGGGTACGCTTAAGTTACTGCCGTCAGGTCCATCTGCCACTCACAGCATAGTGGGTGGGGAAATGGACAATGAACCCGGGTGTCAGGGCGTGATGAGGCTATGAAGGCAAATGAAGTTGTGTAAGGGACAGATGTTGCTACAAAATTTAAAGGGCAAGACATAGACTGAAGAAATTTGCAAAATATATGTCGGACCAAGGACCCAATCTAGAATATAACAAGAACACTCACAGTTCAATAAGAAGGGGCCAGGCGCGGTGGCCCAAGCCTGTATTCCCAGCACTTTGGGAGGCCGAGGTGGGAGGATTGTTTGAAGCCGGGAGTTTGAGACCAGCCTGGGCAACATAGTGAGACCCCTGTCTCAACTAAAAAAATTTTAAAAATTAGCCAGACATGGCCGGGCGCAGTGACTCACGCCTGTAATCCCAGGACTTTGGGAGGCCAAGGCGGGTGGATCACCAGGTCAGGAGATCGAGACCATCCTGGCTAACACAGTGAAACCCCGTCTCTACTAAAAAAAAATACAAAAAATTAGCTGGGCGTGGTGGTGGGCGCCTGTAGTCCCAGCTGCTCAGGAGGCTGAGGCAGGAGAATGGCATGAACCTGGGTGGCGGAGGTTGCAGTGAGCAGACATTGCGCCACTGCACTCCAGCCTGGGCTACAGAGAGAGACTCCATGTCAAAAAAAAAAAAAAAAAAAATTAGCCAGACATGATGGTGCACTTCTGTAGTCCCAGCTACTTGGGAAGCTGAGAAAGCAGGAGTGCTTGAGTGAAGGAGTTGGGAGGTTTCAGTGAGCTATGATTGTGCCACTGTGCTCCAGCCTAGGTGACAGAGTGAGACCCTGTCTCTAAAACAATAAATAAGAAGGTCAACAACTCAATCTTAAAAATCTGTGTAAGGCTGGGCACAGTGGCTCACACCTATAATCCCAGCACTTTGGGAGGCCAAGGCTGGCAAATTGCTTGAACCCAGGAGTTCAAGACCAACCTCAGCAACATGACGAAACTGTGTCTCTACAAAAAATATAAAAATTAGCTGCGTGTGGTGGTGCACGCCTGTGGTCCCAGCTACTCGGGAGTCTGAGATGGAAGGACCACTTGAGCCCAGGAGGCAGAGGTTGCAGTGAGCCGAGATCGCGCCACTTCACTCCAGCCTGCGTGACAGGGCGAGACCCTGTCTCAAAAAAATAAAAAACATAAAAAAAACAAAAAACACTGGGCAAAAGATTTGAACACATACTTCCCCAAAGATATATGGATGACAAATAAGTACCTGAAAGCATGCTCAACTTTATTACTCATTAGGAAAATGCACATCAAAAACACAATGTGATACCACTATACACCTACCAAAATGGCTAGAATAAAAAAGAGAGATGAGGCCAATTGCAATTGCTGGTGAGAATGCAGAGAAACTGGACCATCCATACATTGCAGGTGAGAGTGTAAAGTGGTACAGTCACTCTGGAAAATAGTTCGGCAGTTTCTTTTAAAAGTAATTTGCGCCGGGCGCGGTGGCTCATGCCTGTAATCCCAGCACTTTGGGAGGCCGAGGCGGGCGGATCACAAGGTTGGGAGATGGAGACCATCCTGGCTAACATGGTGAAACCCCGTCTCTACTAAAGATAAAAAAAATTAGCCGGGCATGGTGGCGGGCGCCTGTAGTCCCAGCTACTCAGGAGGCTGAAGCAGGAGAATGGTGTGAACCCAGGAGGCAGAGCTTGCAGTGAGCTGAGATTGCGCCACTGCACTCCAGCCTGGGTGACAGAGCAAGACTCCGTCTCAAAAAAACACAAAAAACATAAAAGTAATTTACACTTACCAAAACATCCAGCAATTGTGCTCTTGGGTATTTATCCCACAGAAATGAAAACTATATTGATATAATAGCCAAAAACGGGAAACAACCCAAATGTCCTTCAGTGGGTGAATGGTTAAACAAACTGTGGCACATTTATATTGTGGAATACTACTCAGCAATAAGTAGGAGGCCGGGCACGGTGGCTCACACCTGTAATCCCAGCACTTTGAGAGGCTGAGGGGGGAAGATTGCCTAAGGCCAGGAGTTCAAGACCAGCTGGGGCAACATGTTGAGACCCTGTTGCTACAAAAAATACAAAAAGAACACACTCTTTTTTTTTTCTTTTTTTTTTGAGACAGTATCTCGCTCTGTCACCCAGGCTGGAGTGCAGTGGCGTGATCTCGGCTCACTGCATCCTCCACCTCCCAGCTTCAAGTGATTCTCCTGCCTCAGCCTCCCAAATAGCTGGGATTACAGGCGCCCGCCACCATGCCCAGCTAATTTTTGTATTTTTAGTAGAGATAGGGTTTCATGATGTTGCCCAGGCTGATCTTGAGCTCCTGTCCTCAGGTGGTCCACCTGCCTCAGCCTTCCAAAGTGCTGGGATTACAGGCATGAGTCACCACATACGGCCAGAATGTACTATTGATATATGCAATCATTTGAATGGATCACAAGGAAATTATGCTGCATGAAGAAAAGGCAATCTTTTAAAGTTACATAAACTCTATGATTCATTTCTAGAACCGTTTCTATTTTATTTTTATTTTCATTTTTAATTTTGTTTTTATCATCCAGCCCAAAATGTCATATAGAACAGTTTTTAAATGACAACATTGTCAAGATGGAGAACAGATTAGTGATTGCCAGGGTTTGGGGCTGGGGAAGTGGTGCGTGTGGCTGTGCAGGGGTGCAGGAGCCTTGTGGACACGAAGCAGTTCTGTATCTTGATTGTGTTGATGGTAACCCAAAGCTACATATTTGATAAAATTACATAGAACTACACACACACACACACACGAGCACTTGTGGCTGGTGGAAGCTGAATAAGCTCTGTGTATCGTACCAATTTGAATTTCCTGGTTTTTGGCATAACTATGTTGTAGTTATATGAGGCATTAACCCGGGGAGAGGCTGGGTAAAGGTGCCCAGGACTTCCCTGTACATTTCTTTTTTACAACTTCCTGTGAATCATTTCAAAATAAAAAGGTTTCCTATAAAAAATGTACAAACACTTTGGAAAACAATTTGGCAGTTTCTTTAAAAATTCATCATACCCCGCGGCCAGGCGCTGTGGCTCACACCTGTAATCCCAGCACTTTAAGAGGGTGAGGCGGGCGAATCACCTGAGGTCAGGAGTTCGAGACCAGCCTGGCCAACATGGTGACACCTGTCTCTACTAAAAATACAAAAATTAGCCGAGTGTAGTGGTGCACACCTGTAATCCCAGCTACTCAGGAGGCTGAGGCGGGAGAATTGCTTGAACTCGGGAGGCGGATGTTGCAGTGAGCCAAGACCGTGCTACTGTAATCCAGCCTGGGAAACAGAGTGAGACTCTGTCTCCAAAAAAAAAAGAGGCTGAGGTGGGCAGATTATTTGAGGCCAGGAGTTTGAGACCAGCCTGGCCAACATGGCGAAACCTCATCTCTACTAAAAATACAAAAAATGAGCTGGGCGTGGTGGGGCTTGGGAGGCTGAGGCATGAGAATTGCTTGAACCTGGGAGGCAGAGGTCGCAATGAGCCAAGATCGCGTTGCAGCCTGAGACTGCCTCAAAAAATATATATATTTTCATCATACCCCCATGATATGACTCAGCCATTCCACTCTCCAGTATTTACCCAAGAGAAGTGAAAGCAGATGTCCACAGAGAGACCTGCACGTGAGTGCTCACAGCAGCTTTATGTGTGATAGGCCCGCACTGGAAACAAAACAGGTCAATGATGGATCCACACATTGTAGAATATCCACACAGTGGGATACTTCTCAGCAAGGAAAAGGAGCAAAGTGTTGATACACGCAGCAGGATGATGAATCTCAAAATAGTTATGCTGAGTGAAGGAGGCCAGACACAGAAGAGAACATACCATGTGGTTCCATTTATATAAAAATTATAGAAACTGCAAACTAATCTTTAGTGATGGAAAGAAGATCAGGCTGGGTGCGGTGACTCACGCCTGTAATCCCAGCACTTTGGGAGGTTGAGGTGGGCAGATCACTTGAGGTCAGGAGTTTGAGACCAGCCTGGCCAACATGATGAAACCCTGTCTCTACTAAAAATACAAAAAATAGCCTGGTATGGTGGCTCATGCCTGTAATCCCAGGTACTCAAGAGGCTGAGGCAGGAGAATCACTTGAACCTGGGAGGTGGAGGTTGCAGTGAGCCAAGATTGTGCCATTGCACTCCAGCCTGGGCAACACAGTGAGACTGTCTCAAAAAAAAAAAAAAAAAAAAAAAAAAAAAAAGGATCACTGCAGTACAGGGTGGGCAGAGGTGGGAAGGAGGGATTACCAAGAAGCCCAAGGAAGTTTCTGAGGGAGATGGATGTTATCACCATCGCAGTGGAGCTTTCACAGGTGTATACATTTGTTAAAACTCATTAGGCCGGGCGCAGTGGCTCACGCCTGTAATCCCAGCACTTTGGGAGGCCGAGGTGGGCGGATCACAAGGTCAGGACTTCAAGACCAGCCTGGCCAATATGATGAAACCCCATCTCTACTAAAAATACAAAAATTAGCCAGTCATGGTGGCGGGCGCCTGTAGTCTCAGCTACTCAGGACGCTGAGGCAGGAGAATCCCTTGAACCCGGGAGGCGGAGGTTGCAGTGAGCTGAGATCGCGCCACTGCACTCCAGCCTGGGCGAGAGAGAGAGACTCCCTCTCAAACAAAACAAAACAAAACAAAACAAACAAACAAACAAAAAGACTCATCAGATATGTTCTAAATAGGTGCATCTTATTATATACATCAGTGATGCCCCAATAAAGTGGGAAAATCAAGCTGGGTGAGTTGACAGAGGGTGATGAGGAACGGGTGCCCTTTTATTTAGGGTGCCAATTCTGTCCAAGATTCTGCTCTGACAATTCCTCGGGGATTTCCGTTCTTCTGACCGCATGGGTGGCTCCCAGGTTTCCTAAGCCTGGGGCTCCAGGCTCCGTTGGATCAAACTGAATGGCATCCCTTGTGATTGGCCTGAACTCAGAAGAAATTACCCATTTGGGAGCAGCCTTCCCAAGCATCTGACCCTTTTTGCATAGATGAGATCAGGGGAGCCCAGAAAGGTTACCTCCTTGCCCCAGATCACACAGCACACCTAGGGTGAATAGCTAACCCATGAGCCAGGGCTGGAGTGGGAGGAAGGTGAAGCCGCCCTCTGTGTAGAAGTAGGAAGCTCAGCTGTTAAGTCCCTGCCATCCCGGCCATGGCAGATGAGTCCTACAGACTTGGAGAAGCGAGCCAATAAAACTGCTTCTGCATGGATTTATAATTAGCAGTTTCTGTGAAGCCTGAGTCCAGCCCAGAGCTCAGGAGCCAAGCGCAGCAACTCCCACTCACCCCCACCACCAGCTTGGGCTATTCAGCTCAGGGGGATTGGGGAGAGCTGATTGGAAGCTGGCAAGGGCTTGTCCTACCCCCTCGGAATCCAAACTTACTGCCTCTCCCCTGGTGCTGCCTAGGAGGGGTCTGGGATCCACATTCTGCAAGGACCCATCCAAAGAGGAGGAGCTGTTTTGTCTGCAGAAGTGTGGGTGGAGGGCCGGGTGTGGTGGCTCACACCTGTAATCCCAGCACTTTGGGAGGCCGAGGCAGGCGGATTACCCAAGGTCAGCAGTTCAAGGCCAGCCTGGCCAACATGGTGAAACCCTGTCTCTACTAAAAATACAAAAATTAGCCTGGGCGTGGTGGTGGGTGCCTGTAGTCCCAGCTGCTCGAAAGGCTGAGGCAGGAGAATCACTTGAACCCAGGAGGCGGAGGTTGCAGTGAGCTGAGATGGCACCACTGCACTCCAGCCTGGGTGACAAGAGCGAGACACTGTCTCAAAAAAATATATAAATAAATATATACACATATATATATATATGTATATTGCTCCTTAAAGTGGATGCCTCATTCCTTCCATGAACACGGAGCACAAAACACGTGTCCAATAAATAACGACGCGAGTGACTATTAGGATGACCAAACTCTTTCCCCTCCTTGCTGTGTGCTGGGTGGGGTGGGGGTCATAAAAATGCATCCAACCTTTACCGGCCCTCCAGTAGCTCAGTCTAGACGCTGCAGAGACACTCACCAGCCAGAACATGGGGGCTGTAATGTAGCGGGGAGCAAGGATACCAGTGGACACGCACTGTTCCACTTCACCCTCACCCCCACCGTGTGTAGTCCCCATTTACAAATGAGGAAATGGAGGCTGCAGGAGGTGGCGTAGCTCCTCCAGAAGCACTTGCTGAAAGGTCACCTGGCTGAAAGGTTAAGTCAGACCCCTCTGACTTCAGAGTGACTGCACTTTACTGCCTCGGCAGCCTCTCCCAACAGTCTCTTTGGGGACAGAAGCGGGAGGAATTAATACTCTCTGGGGAGGCCGGGTGCGGTGGCTCACGCCTCTAATCCCAGCACTTTGGGAGGGTGAGGCGGGCGGATCACGAGGTCAGGAGATCGAGACCATCCTGGCTAACGCAGTGAAACCCCATCTCTACTAAAAATACAAAAAATTAGCCAGGCATGGTGGCACGCGCCTGTAGTCCCAGCTACTCGGGAGGCTGAGGCAGGAGAATCACTTGAACCTGGGAGGCGGAGGTTGCTGTGAGCCAAGATTGTGCCACTGCACTCCAGCCTTGTCAACAGAGCGAGACTCCTTCTCAAAAAAAAAAAAAAAAACAAAACTGCAGACTGGGTGGTTTGGAAACAACAGAAATTTCTCTCTCACAGGTCTGGAAGCTGGACATCTGGGATCGGGGTGCCTGCATGGTGGGGCTCTGACGAGGACCGCCTTCTGTGTCACACGCTGCAGCTTTCTCACTGTATCCTCACATGTGGAAAGAGGGCTCCACCCTCACGCCTCATCTCCTTCCAAAGGCCCCACCTCCAGATCGCATCACAGCGAGTGTTAGGGTTTCACCCCATGAGTGTCGAGGGACACAAACATTCATTGCTTAACGGTGGCCCTGGGGTAAGTGTCTGGTCCACCTGGGGCACCCGCCAGCCTGCCTGGGCTGTCGTATTTGTCACGCTTGGGTAGCATCCACTCTGTAACCAACCCTGCTCTGACAAACCACATCTTCCTTCAGCAACAGGAAGACGGACTGTGATTTTGTCTTGCACACCCAATGGGGAAGCAGTCCTTCTGCCTGGCTCAGAAGAGAGAGTTGAAGCTTTTGAATGGAGATCCTAGACTGGGATAGCCCCTTCATCCCCCAGGCTGACCTGGTGTCCCCTCCCGGGCGTCCGGCAGCCTCAGCCCAGAAGGGACAGCTTCTGTCGCTGTGCCTCATTCACCTTCCTCTGGTCTTCCTGCTGGAGTGGGAGTGCACTGAGGCCTGGGGCAGGGGGGCTGGGCAGCTCTTCTCTTTTGCTAGCCAGGTGTGCGTGGCCTCGGAAATTCACCATTTCCACCAGCCCATGTTACAGATGAGAAGACTGGGACTAGGGGCTTAGAGGGTAAGGGAGGGTCAGCCAACTTGTTTTTTGTTTGTTTGTTTGTTTGTTTGTTTGTTTGTTTGTTTTTTGAGGCAGAGTTTTGTTCTTGTCGCCCAGGCTGGAGTGCAATGGCACGATCTCGGCTCACTGCAAAATCTGCCTCCCGGGTTCAAGATATTCTCCTGCCTCAGCTTCCCGAGTAGCTGGGATTACAGGCATGCGTCACCATGCCCGGCTAATTTTGTATTTTTAGTAGAGACAGGGTTTCACCATATTGGTCAGGCTGGTCTTGAACTCCCGACCTCAGGTGATCCGCCCACCTCGGGCTCCCAAAGTGCTGGGATTGCAGGCATGAGCCACCGCGCCCAGCCTGTTTGTTTTTTGAAACAGTATCTCGCTGTGTTGCCCAGGCTGGAGTGCAATGGCACGATCATAGCTCACTGCAGCCCTGCCTTCCTGGCCTCAAGCGATCCTCCCACTTCAGCATCCTGAGTCCCTGGGACTACAGGCATGTGCCACTGCCTGGCAACTCACATGCCGTAGCCTTGACTGAAAATTAGTCCCCTGCTCCCACCTACCCTCTAGAGAAACAATTCAAGTGCTCAGTTTGACATTGATTCATTCATTCACCCTCTCACTCATTCATTCGGTAAGTGGTTACTGAACTAGAACTCATCAGAAGATTTTATTAAGGGTTTTCCTGCAGTTGGAAGGACAAGCCCTGTTTCACCTTCCCTGAAGTCAGGATGTGACAACCACCGCTGCAGGGCCCGGGGCAAGGCCAGAGAGGAGGATGCTGCTGCCCAGGGGTGGTGCTGGGTTCAGTCCTGGAGCTTGCTGGAATACACCTCAGCCCTGTCCAGTGGCGGCCCCCGGTTCACGGACGTGTAGGAAGACTCCGAGGCCCCCAGTGACTTGGGAACAGCCTCTTGAGTGATTTGGGAGTCGTGAGTCATTTCCCCATCAGAACTCCCCATGTCCCTGTCCAAGGGGATAGAAAGACCCAGGATTAAGGGAACAGAGGAAACCCAAATGCCTTTAGCTGCTTGGGGACCTTCATACTCAGACATAGCTTTCACAGATACTGTCTTCGTAGACATGAATTCAATCAACCCATCTTTCTGGAGTGCTGACCCTGCACCAGGCCCTGGGAATAAGGAAGAGGTCCACCTTTTGGAACGATGTGAACAACTTACAGGTCTTACTGGGAGCTGGACAATTTGAGTCCATTGTCCCATGTTCCCAAAGAGCTAAGGTTGCAGGGGGAGACTGACTGCAACAGTGACCACGCAGCATGGACAAGCGCAGGTGGGAGCTGCAGGAAGGCTTTCTGGAGGAGGCAGCAGCTCATGTGGCCCTAAAGAAGGTGTGTGGGCTGGGCGCAGTGGCTCACTTCTGTTATCCCAGCACTTTGGGAGGCCAAGGCAGGTGGATCACCTGAGGTCAGGAGTTCGAGACCAGCCTGGCCAACATGGTGAAATCTTGTCTCTACTAAAAATACAAAAAAATTAGCTGGGCGTGGTGATGGTCACCTGTAATCCCAACTACTCAGGAGGCTGAGGCAGGAGAATTGCTTGAACCTGGGAGGTGGAGGTTGCCGTGAGCCGAGAGCGCACCATTGCACTCCAGCCTGGGCAACAAGGGCGAAACTCCGTCTCAAAAAAAAAAAAGGAATGTGGGGGAAGAGAAAGGCATTCAAGTGTGGGGTCAGTCAGCACATGGTGGGTGTGAGGCAGGAAGGGCTGAGGAGTATCTGGAGCGATAGTACAGATCGCAGTTTGGTGCAGCTGGAGCCGGAACAGAATGGGGATAGCAGGGGGAATACATGGAAAAGCTGGAGCTGAATTCAGATAACGGGGTCTTTCATGCCAAATCAGGGCACTGTCCAAAAGGAAGGAGGAACATTGCCATGTTCTGACTGCTCCCGGGTGCAGCCAGGCAGAGTTTCTGGGAGGCTGATATCATCTATTTTGTTTTTGTTCACTTAAATGTCAGAGTCATTTGTCATTAAATGGTAAAGGTAACACAGCCTGGGACCAGAACCCAGAGTTGGGGGCCTACAACCTGGGACTCGGGACTCCACTCACACCTCTGATTTGTGTCAGCATTGGATGAGGACTCGAGGTCTCCCGGGGGGTGTACCAGGGTTAGCAGGGCTGGGGGTGTGGAAGACAGGTGAGCCCACAGTCCACCAACCTGATTCGCAAGTTCTCAGCCTCCTTCCTCACTCGATCTCCACCCACCCCACCTATATTTTCCTGCCTGGCTAGTTTCCATGGATCCACTTAATTATACCTACTCCAAGAAACTTTCCTATCTGCTCCACCCCTACCCACACTGGGACCTCTCTCAGTCTTCAAAGTCCCCTGGGCCTCCCTGCCTCCCTGCCTCTCACTGAGGAGCACTCTGCTGATGAGAGTTTGCTCACGCTGACCCTTCCTCCAGGAAGGTCACCCTGATGCTCCAGGCAGCACCCCTCTGCCCTCCTCTGGATTCCCACGGCACCTTGGTTTGTCCCCTGCCTGGTCTTCCCAGGGGCTAGTGGGCTGTGGGCTCACCTGTCTTCCCACCCACAGCCCTGCTAAAGCCGGTACACCCCTCAGGAGACCTCAAGTCCTCATCCAAAGGCAACACAAATCAGAGGTGTCAGTGGAGTCCCGAGTCCTGGATTCTAGGCCCCCAACTCGGTTCTGGTCCCAGGCTGTGTTGCCTTGGGCCACTCTGACCCCCTCTGGGCCTCAGTTTCCCCCTCTGTACTGCAAGTAGGTGTATTATAATGACAACGAAAGCAAATACTTGTTGAGTTCCCAGGCATTGCTCTAGAGACTCTATAGAGATTATTCCACTTAATCTTCACAACTCCGTGAGATGACTAATATTTATTATTTCCATTTTCCAGATGGGGAGACTGAGAACAGAAGGATAGCAAGCCATACCTAAGGTTGCATAACTCTTAAGTGTCAGAGCTAAGATCGGAATCGGCCGTCCGCCCACAAGCCCAGGTGCTGAGTCCCACCCTTCCCAGCTGAGCAACTTGACTTTGATGGTCCTCCCGCTTTGAAATCCCAGGACTCTGCTCCCTCTTCACCAGACCCCACCCACGGGGCACAGGGTAGCTTCCTTGCCTTCTGGGCCGTCCCCTGCCTCGGAGGACCCCGCTGCTGAGTCCCTGCGAGCCAAATGTGTCTGGCATGTCCCTGGGGTCCAGCCCTCCCAGCTGGCAGGTACTTACACGAGGCTGAGGACAATGGCGCCAGCAAAACCCACAAGTAGAAAGAAGGGCAGGGAGCCCAGGATGGAAGTGATGACGATCATGCCTCCGCTCCGCCGGCCTGGCCACGTGTCAATCGTCGAGTATGGGGTGACTGTGGTGGGATGCAGCCTAGTTACTCCCCAGACACCACGCCACCCTCAGCCTTCTCCCAGGAGGCGGCAGGTGTCTCCCCCGCCCTGGCTGCCGGGGATCCAGGGATGACCCTGCGACTCAGTGCGGCGACTTCTCTCAGGTTTTAGGCACAATTACCTTGTTTTCCCCACATCCCACTTCCCAACTTTCTTTTGTGTGTTTCTGGCTACTTCCTCTTTTTACTCTTTCTTCTCTCTTTTTTTTTTTTTTTTGCATTATTTTATGTTATTGTTTTTGAGACAGAGTCTCGCTCTGTCACCCAGGCATGAGTGCAGTGGCGCCATCCTGGCTCACTGCAGCCTCAAACTCCCAGGCTCAAGCAATCCTCCCACCCCAGCCTCCCAAGCAGCCGGGACTACAGGTGCACACCACCACGCCCAGCTAATTTGTTGTACTTTTTTTTTGTAGAGATGGGGTTTCACCATGTTGCCCAGTCTGGTTTTGAACTCTTGGGCTCAAGCAATCCTCCCACCTCAGCCTCTCAACATGTTGGGATTACAGGTGTGAGCCACCAGGGCGCCCAGCCTTTGCATAATTTTAAATAATAAACTGACTCAAATCTTCTGATGAGATGGATGAGATACAGATTATAAACAAAGATGAGGCAAAGGGCCCTGGTCTGACAGGGCCAGGTGGACAGTGGCTGTCACTCTTCTGGGGCTGGCCTCACCCTTTAGAACGATGTGAACAGATGATTTATAGGTCCTACTGCAGCCAGCCACTTGCAGCTACTGTTCCAGGTAGGTCCCCTGGAGACCCCCATCCTGCAGATCACTCACTGCGCTCAGGGAGCCTGAGTCCCCAGCCAAGGACATGCAGAATCCAGGCTCAAGCTGGGCCGGCCTGGTCCTGAGGTGCATTCTTTCCCCCAGATGGGCCCCGTGGTCCTCCCGCAAGAGAACTGAGCCTTGTGCTTCTGCCTGGGTTCTCCAAAGGAACCCTGCTGCGGAGGCCCATCAAGAATTCTTCTTCCCTCTTCTCAGATGAGGAAACCGAGGTCCATAATGGCTCACACGGCAGTGAGGGGCAGAGGCTGGGCTTGGGCTCAGGACTCTTAGTCCCAAGGGTTCCAAGGCTGTTTCAGTGAAACCACACTGCATGGGAATGCCACAGGACAGGCGGCAGGGAGTGAGGATGGGGGGAGCCACCTCAGCCACACACACTGCCACTCTCACACACCACACACCACACATACCAACTGACACACACTGCCACACTCTCACACACCAGACACCACACATACCAACTGACACACACTGCCACACTCTCACACACCACACACCACACATACCAACTGACACACACTGCCACACTCTCACACACCACACACCACACATACCAACTGACACACACTGCCACACTCTCACACACCACATACCACACATACCAACTCCACACACACAGTCACACTCAGACACCACACACCAACTCACTCGTACACACACACACTGCCACACTCTAACACACCACACACCACACATACCAGCTCACACACACACTCTCACACTCACACACCACACACATCACACAACTCAAACTCACACACACACACCTGCCACACTCTCACACCACACACCACACACACCACACACATACAATACACACTCTCACATACACCACACACACACCACATACACTCTCACACACCACATACTACACATATATCACACACCACACACATACCACACACCACACACACCAACTCACACACCACACACCACACACACCAACTCACACACACACACCACATACCACACACACCACACACCACACACAACTCACACACACACACCATGTACCACACATGACACACACCAAATCACACGCACACTCACACACAATGTACCACACACACCATGCACCACACATGGTCTCACACACACACCACACACCAGACACATACCACATACCACACACACACCACATACTACATACCACACACACCAACTCACGCACACCACACACACCAACTCACACCACACACCAACTCACACACACCACACACACCACATACCACACACACACCACATACTACATACCACACACACCAACTCACGCACACCACACACACCCTCATATTCACACACACGCCCCCACCACACACCACATACACCAGCAGTCCCCAACCTTTTTGGCACCAGGGATCGGTTTTGTGGAAGACAGGTTTTCTGCAGACGGGAGTGGGCTGGGGGTGGTTTCGGGATGATTCAAGCACATTACAGTTATTGTGCACCTGATTTCTATTATTATTACATTGCCATATATAATAAAATGATTGTACAACTCATCATCGTGTAGAATCAGTGGGAGCCCTGAGCTTGTTTTCCTGCAACTAGACGGTCCCATCTGGGGTGATGGGAGAGAGTGACACATCATCACACATGAGATTCTCGTGAGGAGCATGCAACCTAATCCCTGGCATGTGCAGTTCACAACAGGGTTCACGCTCCTGTGATACTCGAATGCCACTGCTGATCTGACAGGAGGCGGAGCTCAGGCAGTGAGCGGCTGCAAATGCAGACGAAGTTTCACTCACCCACTGCTCACCTCCTGCTGTGCGGTCCCGTTCCTAACAGGCCGTGGACTGGTACTGGTCCATGGCCCAGGGGTTGGGGACCCCGATATACACCACACACTGTCACACTCATCCACACCACACTCCTCATATACTCTCCACACACCACATACCACACACATTCTCACACTCACACACCACTCACACACATATGCAACACCATAAACTACATACACATTATACAGATACCACACACCACACACAACACAAACACACATAGACATACCACAACAGGCACAGGCACTCACATACACACAAGGCTTTCTACCACCCACTTGTGTATGACCTCGGGCAACCTTTCGGAGCCCCCCACACCCCTGGGGGTGCACACAGGCACAACAGGAGGCTCTGCAGGTGAAATGCACAGCCCCCTGACACTCATCCTGCCAGACAGCCTCGTCTTAGGGGCCAAGATGTGGCGGGAGGGGGTCTTAAGTTAGGGTGTCACTTGCCCAAAATTACCATCAAAGACCCTGGTGTGGCCCCTGCCATTCAGCAGACTCGACTCTGTATATGAACTTTGGGTTTCTGCTGAGCAAGGAACAGGGCAGGACCCTGACGTTCCACCCTCAGGAAAGCCGTCCAGGTGCTAAGGAGTAGGCGTGCAGGGAGGGAGAGCAGTTCCTTGCTGCCTTTGCCATCTTAGTTTCAGGCCTTGGAGACATCTTACCTGGCCATAGGGTGCTTGCTGCTATGAGGATTTAGCAAAGGGGCTGGTTAGGACCTAAATGCCGGGTCAGCTCCACGTGCCTTTGAGGCCAACCCACTGTAAGGACTGGAGAGACAGAGGAATGGGCCGGCTTTGATCCACTTACACCCATCCCCAGCCCAAATGCCACCGAGGCCTCCACCTTGATCTGTTCCCACACCTGGCCCTCAAGGATGGAAAGGAGGAAGGAGGAAGTTCCAGGTTCAACGACTTTTTTTTTTTTTTTTTTGAGACGGAGTCTCACTCTGTCACCAGGCTGGAGTGCTGTGGCGTGATCTCGGCTCACTGCAACCTCTGACTCCCTGGTTCAAGCGATTCTCTTGCCTCAGCCACCCGAGTAGCTGGGATTACAGGCACGTGCCACCACGCCCAGCTAATTTTTTTTTTTTTTTTTTTTTTGAGACGGAGTCTCACTCTGTCGCCCAGGCTGGAGTGCAGTGCCGCGATCTTGGCTCACTGCAAGCTCCACCTCCCAGGTTCACACTATTCTCCCGCCTTAGCCTCCCGAGTAGCTGGGACTACAAGCACCCCCACCACGCCTGGCTACTTTTGTTTTTGTATTTTTAGTAGAGACAGGGTTTCAACGTGTCAGCCAGGATGGTCTCGATCTCCTGACCTCGTGATTCACCTGCCTCAGCCTCCCAAAGGCTGGGATTACAGATGTGAGCCACCATGACTGGCCTGGCTCAACGGCTTTAAGGAGCATTTTACTCATCACTGCCTGGGCTGGGAGGCTTTCACAGGGTCAGATGAGCCTTGGTTCTCACCACCATGCCTGGCTCTGCCTTCTCGGGTCCCCTTGAGCATCACCCCCACCACTGCCCACCACTGCCCACCACTTACGCTGGTTGGTGCGGATGGGGTCCGACCACAGGGTCTGGTCCTCTACCAAGCCCGTGGACATATTGACCAGGACATACTTGAACCTGGAAGGAGACGGAGCCAGGGTGACTTTTATGCTTCCTGTGAGCCCCAGCCACAGGGAGGTGGTGGGGGGACGTAGGATGGCCTAGGGGTGGGAGACGGTAGCGGGGGTCCTTCCAGGAGATGGAAATGTAGATGGCTACTGAGTGGGCTCTGGGCAACAGGACAGTGCTGAGCTTGGCCAATAGGACCCCCTGGACCCTTCCCCGGATTAGCTGCCACCTCCTGCATCCATGAAGCCTTCAGAATCAGAAGCCACTCCTCTAGGCACTCCCTCTTAGAGCTCCCCTCCATTTCTTTCCTCCATGTAACACACGTGGTATACTTGCTGAGCACTAATGCATCTGTCTTCCTTGCATTTCTGCCTTCCATTACTCCGAGCCTGCTCCTGGGCATCACAAAGAAAACTTAAAAAGAAAAAGGCTGAGGCTGGGCATGGTGGCTCATGCCTGTAATCCCAACAGTTTGGGAAGCTGAGGCGGGCAGATCACCTGAGGTCAGGACTTCGAGACCAGCCTGGCCAACATGGCAAAACCCCATCTCTACTAAAAATACAAAAATTGGCCAGGCGCGGTGGCTGACGCCTGTAATCTCAGCACTTTGGGAGGCTGAGGCAGGCGGATCACGAGGTCAGGAGATCGAGACCATCCTAGCTGACACGGTGAATCCCCGTCTCCACTAAAAATACAAAAACAAAAGTAGCTAGGCATGGTGGGGGCGCCTGTAGTCCCAGCTACTCAGGAGGCTGAGGCAGGAGAATGGCGTGAACCCAGGAGGTGGAGCTTGCAGTGAGCCGAGATGGCGCCACTGCACTCCAGCCTGGGCTACAGAGCGAGACTCCGTCTCAAAAAAAAATAAAAAATAAACAAAGAAAAAAGAAAAAAACTGAGGGTGGGTGCGGTGGCTCATGCCTGTAATCCCAACACTTTGAGGGGCCGAGGCCGGAGGATCCCTTGGAGACAGAGGGTGCAGTGAGCTGAGATTGCGTCACTACCCTCTAGCCTGGACACAGAACAAGACCCTGTCTCTAAAAAAAAAAAAAAAAAAAGAAAAGAAAAAGAAAGAAAGAAAGAAAAAAACTGGAATAATATCTGTCACAAACCCTGCTGCCCTTCTACAGGAGGTATATTTTAAGTGCAGAAACCCTGCAACAAGTATTACTAATCACAAAAGAAGATTGGGCAATGCAGTACAAAATAGCCACAGCCTACTTAAGGTCTCATACACAGTCAGTTTAAAATGATGGACGTTCTGATGACAAAGACATCTACGGCCTGTACCTTAACACGCAAATAAAAATTAAGATCCTTAAAATCTCATCCAGGCCAGGCACGGTGGCTCATGTCTGTAAGCCCAGCACTTTGGGAGGCTGAGGGGGGCAGATGACCTGAAGTTGGGAGTTCGAGACCATCCTGACCAACATGGAGAAACCCTGTCTCTACCAAAAATACAAAATTAGCCAGGCGTGGTGATGCGTGCCTGTAGTCCCAGCTACTCAGGAGGCTGAGGCAGGAGAATCGCTTGAACCTGGGAGGTGGAGGTGGCAGTGAGCTGAGATGGTGTCACTGTACTCCAGCCTGGGAAGTGGCGAGACTCCGTCTCAAAAAATAAATAAATAAATAAATAAAATGAAGAATTTCAAGACTGTAGTTGCAGAGCATCAATCCAAGAGGGGCCCCTTCTGAACTTGAGGCTCAGCGTGGCCTGCCTGGAACCTGGGATGTTCTCAGCATATAAGGTCTCAAGAAATGTGGCTGCTCCCACTTTGCCCCTGCTCTCCCTCGTCAGGACTGGGGAACTGCCGCGGCTCTCCCGTAGTGGTTTGTTTACACCTACCTGTACTCCGTGGCTGCCGACAGGGGTGGGTTACAGAGGCCCTGGAAGTTGGGATCCCACAGGCAGGTCCTGTTGGCACCCACCCTGACCAGGTATGCATTCAGGATCTGTGAGGCCTGGGACACATCCCCAATGGCATCCAGGCTGGGCAGGTCACTGCAGGGTATCAGGTCAAAGGCCACGGCCTTGTAGGGACCTGTCCTCCCACCCTCTGTTTGTAGGAACGTTGAGCCCAGTGGGGTCTTGGTGCTGTCTTGCACTGAGGCATTCCAGGAAACGGCTGCAGAGGCAGTGCAGGGAGTGAGGCTTCTGGGCACTCCGGCTCAGCGGCACTCACTCAGTTATTCATCAAACGCCCGATCATCCTTTCTGCCCCAGCCCTGTGCTGGGCACTGGGGTCACAGGCATGGGGCAAACTTAGTCTCTGCCCTCTCAGTGCAATGTGGGAGATGGATAAGGATCACCTCCCTGCTTTGGGCGCTGTGTCTGACTCTCGCCTTCTCTTGTGACATTCCTGCAACCCCCCCCCCATCCCAACAGACCTTTGTCACTTCATTGCTGAAAGCCCTGGATTCTCTCTTGTGTAAAATGGGAAAGGAAGGTCATCTGTCCAAGGGGAATAACGTGGAGGCAGGACCCAGCTCTCCTCCTTACTAGATGGGTCACCTTGGACAACTCACTCTACCTCTCCAGACCCTATTCTTCTATGAAATGGGAGAGAAATTCCATACAGTGCCCGGAGATCAGGCACTTTAGTTTATAGTCAATAAACACGTGCTGAAAGAAGAAAACGATGGCCTAAATGAGCTGTTGTAAATGACTGGCTGCTAGAAATGCAAGAGTTGATGTTGGCTTGTCTCAGAAGCTCAGCATCCCCTCCAGGGAAGGGGTCGGGGCTGGGCCAGAGCAGCAGGTCCGAATGCGTGGTTTTGCCTCAAAACCACCAATCTTGAGCCACCTTTCGGAGCCTCAGGAACGACCTTGCGCTTGGGGACTAGAGAGATCAGGATTCACTCTCCCGCTCTGGGAGCTCCAGGGAGGTTATTCCACCTCTCTGAGCCTCGCTTGCCTGCTCTGTAATGGGGATTGGTAATAGCTACCTTACAAGCTGCTTGTAGATATTAGCTCTGTGGTGTGCAAAGTGCCTGGTATGGTGTAGGTGTTCAGTGACTGGTGGTGTTATTACTTCCCTCACTAACTAGATGTCCCTGCAGGGCAAGGACAGGTCTGTGGCTGCAGCACCCAGCCAAGGGCTGGCCCGGAGTGGAGGCCAGGGCATGCTGATAAAGAGCATGGGTAGTTTAATGAGATGACTACAGGCATGGAGGGTTCCTCTATCTGCCTCCTTCCCTCCTCCCTGCAGACAGGTCAGAGCCCCTTTTGGAGTAGCCAGAAGGAAGCAGGACCCTTACCTGAGTCGACCAGGACGTACAGGTAGACCTCGTGGGTGCCAGTGAGGGCCTCTGAGCTGTCAAACATGCAGAGAGGCTTTTCCAAGGCCACAGTGGTAAGTGTGGGGTTGTTGGTGGCGAAGGTCACACTGGCCAGTTGGGGCTGCAGGTTCACAGCTGGAGGAGGCAGTGAGGATGGGAACTGACCCCTGGCAGAACTGTCCACACCAACTCTGCTAGCAGTTACTGAGCACCTTCTGTGTGTCAGGCTCTGGGCTTCACCCTCCCCGGGGCCACCACATAAGCTGTCTCAGACACTGCCCCCTGCCCAGTCATCCTGCTCAGAAATGGAGCAGTTGGGCCAAACTGCTGCCTTCTCTCCCTGCTGCAGACACTCAGTTGCCAAGAATTCCATTGCCCCTCCTAAGCATCTGTCCACGCCATCGGCCCAGCCCTCCTCCATCCCACCTTCCTCACCTGGGCCCTAGTAACAACACCCTCCCCCCACATGTAAATCTGACTGCCTCATTCTCCTGCTATGCCGTTCCATGGCCCCCAGCGCCCCCTGACGAAGTCCAGCCTCTCTGGAAAGGCAGTGAGGTCCTGAAATTCTGGGCTTTGCTTTGTTGGGTCTCCAGCCTCACCCCTTCCCCCACAGGCTCCCCTCACCCCACGCTCCAGCTGGTCCCATGGACTGGCAATTCCCAGGACAGTCCAGTGCTGTCTCCCACCTCCATGAACTTGCCCACGCTGCTTCCTCGGCCGAAATATCTCTCTATCTGCCCCCGTCCAGGCGTCACCATGGGGCTGGGGTTAGTCCCTTCTCTGCCCTCCCGCAGCCCCCCTGCATGTTGGTCTCTTGCAACACACATCGCAGGGTTGCAGCCATCCATGAGCCCTCGGATTCCTACCAGAAGATGCACGTAAACGTTGGCTATCACTATTATTCATAATGGTAATATCTGGGTCCCCAGCGCCAGGAATCAGGGTCCAGGCGGCGGGAGCCCCAGGACACAGCTGCCGGCTCTCTCTGGGCTTAGCCCCCTCCTGCCCTTCCCCGCCTACCCGAGCTGAACCGCAGGCAGCCGAGGGCCAGCAGGGCCCAGAGCAGAGGCATCGCCCGGGAGGAGCCGCCAGAGCGCGGGGCGGGCGGTCCAGCGGGCGGGCGCGGGCATCTGACCTCTCCCCGCCAGCGCACCTGCCAGCCCTGGGCCCACTGCGCGCCCCGCCCCCGCCCGGGCCGGCCAATCCGCGGCCTCCTCGCGCGCTATTTGCATACCCTGCCCGGGCTTCCCCGACCCGTGCGCGGTGCCCCAGGGCGCAATCCCACCGGGCAGGACCTTCCCGAGCCCGCATCAAGGTGCCTACTGTGTGCCCAGGCCAGGGCAGCCCTTCCACAGCGTCTCTCACCAATGAGACCTTGAGGGCAAGCCACTCCCACTTGGAGCCTCAGTTTCCATACTGTAAAATGACGCTAATTTCTACAACTATTTATGGAGGCTCTATTACGTGCCAAACACTCACTGGGCTCTTGTGAAACAAAATGGGTTGACCAGTAAAGGTGATACCCTGGAAAACGAAGTCCAGGCCTGGGAGCTATCCAGAGACCATAGTATGACCCCTTTGGTTTACAGGTACAAGCCAAGGCCCAGGAGGCCGGGGGTGGGGGAGGGGGTAAGTATTGGACCGTGGTGGGGGGCGCGGGGACAGGGACTCACTCCCCGGCCACGCTTGGACTCCTGGAAACACTGAGGCTGGTGGAACCCAGGAGTCCTGTGCTCAGCCCAGGGCTGCCTCCGAAGGGATGGAGCAGAGTGTTAATGCTTACCTCTTAAAGGGGTGTTTGAAAATTGTGATGGACTCCTCACCTGGACTGCGTGGTTCCTTCCATCACAAGAATCTGTGCACATCTCTGGATGCACCTTAAATCAATTTTACCTTTAAGAAATAAAAGTAAGTCAACAAGGATAGGAAAAAAAACAACAGAAGAGGGGCAAGGAGGCTTATGCCTGTAATCCCAACACTTTGGGAGGTCAAGGTGGGAGGATCCCTTGAGGCCAGGAGCTAGAGACCATCCTGGGCAACATAGCGAGACCCCATCTCTACTAAAAAAAAAACAAAAACAAAAAACAAACAAACAAAAAAACTAGCTCAGCCTCGTGGGGCATGCCTGTAGTCCCAGGATTGCTTGAGCCCAGGAGGTCAAGGCTACAGTGAACTGTGATCATGACACTTTGAGCTATGATTAAAGCTGCAATAACAGAGCCAGATCCTGTCTCTTAGAAAAAGGATAAAGAAAATCAACAGAAACTAATTAATCTCTATATGACTTTGATGACATAACCCCACTTGCAGAAAAAGAATAAAATGATCTGAGTAACTATGGAGCTGGGTTGTCCAGGGGTACCTCCTTAGTGGAGTATACTGTAAGAACTGGGAGGTCTGTGACAGAACCCCAAACCTCACTAGTGAATTTGTTATTGGCAGTGGGGAGCACGGAGCCATTCTGAAGCAACTTTGGGTTATCCTAGGATTGGCGGTACCAGAACCCAGATTGTCACTGCAGGATGAGGGAGATTTGGAATAGAGGAAGGAAGCACATGAGGTCAGTGTGTCCCATTATTGGGGATGTTCCATTTCATCATTTGGTAAAGTTGGTATCTCTGGATTAATGTATGCCTTGTTCCCTAAAAATCTTTTTTTTTTTTTTTTTGAGACAGAGTCACACTCTGTTGCCAGGCTGGAGTGCAGTGGCGTGATCTCAGCTCACTGCAAGCTCCACTTCCCGCATTCACGCCATTCTCCTGCCTCAGCCTCCCAAGTAGCTGGGACTACAGGCACCCGCCACCATGCCTGGCTGATATTTTGTATTGTTTTAGTAGAGACGGGGTTTCACTGTGTTAGCCAGGGTGGTCTTGATCTCCTGACCTCGTGATCCGCCCACCTCGGCCTCCCAAAGTGCTAGGATTACAGGCGTGAGCCACCGCACCTGGCCCTTGATCCCTAAAAATCGTACCCCAACTGGACACGGTGGCTCACGCTTGTAATCCCAGCACTTTGAGAGGCCGAGGTGGGCAGATCATGAGGTCAGGAGTTTGAGACCAGCCTGGCCAACATAGTGAAACCCCTTCTCTACTAAATACACACACACACACACACACACACACACACACACACAACTAGCCGGGCGTGGTGGCGGGCGCCTGTAGTCCCAGCTACTTGGACATCCATGTCCTGCCCAAAAGGTTTAACTTGAAGCTCATCAATAGGAAACCATCAGACAGTTCTCAGCCTTTTGTTTTGTTTTGTTTTGCTTCTGTCTTTCATGGTGTGAACATTTGCAAAGCATCCAGGCCAGCTGGTTTGCAGAAAGTCCCTGCATGCGGATCTGTCTGATGGTTTCCTATTGATGAGATTCAAGTTAAACCTTTTGGGCAGGACATGGTCATGACGGTGAGTTCTAATCAGTGCTACTTGGGAGGCTGAGGCAGGAGAATCGCTTGAACCCAGGAGGTGGAGATTTCAGTGAGCTGAGATGGCGCCGTGCCACTGTACTCCAGCCTTGGTGACAGAGTGAGACTCCGTCTCAGAAAAAAAAACAAGCTGAATGTATGACTTCCATTATTTATTTTGTGCTCAAATGTTCCCAGGCCTGGCTGTTGGCAGCTCCTTCCAGCAGCTCTGTGCTAGCTGCTTTCACGCTTCCACCATTCTTTGAGCATCTCTTTACTTTCTGGCATAATAAAATGTCCCGGGCTCCTCTTGATGTTCCCTGTCCCAGCTCTGGAGTCAGCCATCTCTCCAAGGGGCACTGGTGCCTTTCACTGGGGACTGGAGTTTAAAATCTAACAGTGGCAAGGTGCTTCTTGCAACTGGGTATTACTGCTTCTACATCTGTCTCAGTGAACCCAGTTTTTTCTCTTTCTTTCTTTCTTTCTTTCTTTCTTTCTTTCTTTCTTTCTCTCTCTCTCTTTCTTTCTTTCTCCTTCCTCCCTTCTTTCTTTCTTTCTTTTTTTCTTTGAGACAGTTTTACCCTATTGCCCCGGCTTGAGTGCAATGGGGTGATCTTTGCTCACTGCAACTTCCACCTCCTGGGTTCAAGAGCTTCTCCTGCCTCAGCCACCCACCTGAGTAGCTGGAACTACAGGCGCACGCCACCACGCCCGGCTAATTTTTTTGTATTTTTAGTAGAGACAGGGTTTCACCATGTGGCCAGGCAGGTCTCGAACTCCTGACCTCAAGTGATCCACCCGCCTCAGCCTCCCAAAGTGCTGGGATTACAGGCGTGAGCTACTGTGCCTGGCCAGCCTTTTTCTTTTCTTTTCACTTAAAAATCTTGTTTTAGTAATTTTTTCCCATAACTAATTACAAAGAGCAAAACACCAGCATTTTCCTTCCTCTATTCCAAATATCCCTCATCCTGCAGTGAGAATCTGGGTTCTGGTACCACCAATCCTAGGATAACCCAAAGTTGCTTCAGAATGGCTCTGCCCTCCCCACTGCCAATAACAAACTCACTAGTGAGGTTTGGGGTTCTGTCACAGGCCTCCTAGTTCTTAGAGTGTACTCCACTAAGGAGGTACCCCTGGACAACCCAGCTCCATAGTTACTCAGATCGTTTTATTCTTTTTCTGCAAGTGAGGTTATGTCATCAACGTCATATAGAGATTAATTAGTTTCTGTTGATTTTCTTTATCCTTTTTCTAAGAGATAGGGTCTGGCTCTGTTATTGCAGCTTTAATCATAGCTCAAAGTGTCATGATCATAGTTCACTGTAGCCTCGACCTCCTGGGCTCAAGCAATCCTGGGACTACAGGCATGCCCCACGAGGCTGAGCTAGTTGTTTTTTTTTTTTTTTTAGAGATGGGGTCTCGCTATGTTGCCCAGGATGGTCTCTATCTCCTGGCCTCAAGGGATCCTCCCAGCTTGCATGTGGACAGTGTCATGATACCTGAAACTAACACGTATATGAGATTCAAGAGAAAAAGAGAAAGTAAATTTAGTGTAATGTTAGCAATTGGTAAATAAGTATGAGTATTTACTGTAGTGTTCTTGAAATGTTTCTGTAGGTTTGACATTTTTCAAAGTGAAAATGTTGGGGGACAGAGTCTGTTCTCTGCCACAAAAATGCACTGTTCCCCTCTTTGGGTGTCGGTTTACCTTCTAGAAAATGGGGAGGGAGTTTGATCACCTCTCAGCCCTGACGTGCAGAGAGCTGATGATCAGATCCTTATCTTCAGCACACAGAAAATGTCCCAGAGGTAAGGAACTCTTGAACAGGGCTGCGGTTTTCTTCCAGGAATTTTTATAGACTGACATTTCTTGTTCAACAATTGTTCGTGAACCTGGTTGTGAACCTGCAGTTTATCAGAGGCCAGCAGGGTTGATTTTTTTTTTTTTTTTTTTTTTTTTGAGACAGAGTCTTGCTCTTTCACCCAGGCTGGAGTCCAGTGGGGCGATCTTGGCTTACTGCACCCTTCGCCTCCCAGGTTCAAGCCATTCTCCTGCCTCAGCCTCCCAAGTAGCTGGGACTATAGGTGTGCACCACCACACCTGGCTAATTTTTGTATTTTCAGTAGCGACAGGGTTTCACCATGTTGTCCAGGCTGGCCTCGAACTTCTAACCTCAAGTGATCCACCCGCCTCAGCCTCCCAAAGTGCAAGGATTACAGGTGTGAGCCACCGCTCCCGGCCTCAGCAGGGTTGATCTTAAAGGCACAGCCCAGAATCACCTGTGAGAGGAATTAGGCCCGGGAAATTTTTTTCTCCAAGCGCTGCAGTTTCTTTAAAAAAACAAAACAAAACAAAACAAAACAAACCCAAAAAGTCCTCTTGTCTCTGGCCTTGCCCAAATATGGAGAGAACATTTGAAGGAAACTGTTAAAACAATAATCTGCAAAGGCCCAAAACGTGTTCTGGAAAGAAAAAATCTTAGATTTATAAACAAATGTCCACTTCAAAGATTGCTGACTTTTGTTTGGCTCGTTCTGAAGAGGGGGAAGTACAGGAGAAATGAGTCATTGTGGGGAATTCACTTGGGAGAGACCATTGCTGGTGTCAGTGGAGGGGAAACAGGAGAAAAAGGGGGCCTGACACCTGCCAGTGTCCCTTGCTGCTCCACGTGCACTTTCCTAAGTTTATTTATTTCTTTTTTCTTTTTCTTTCTTTTCTTTTTTTTTTTTTTTTTTGAGACAAGGTCTCTCTGCATCGCCCAGGCTGGAGTGCCCTGGCATGATCCCTGGTCACTGCAGCCTCGACCTCTCTGGGCTCAAGCGATCCTCCCACCTCAGCCTTTCTAGTAGCTGGGACTACAGGCAGGGACAACTACACCCAGCTAATTTTTGTATTTTTATAGAGGTGGGAATTCACCATGTTTCCCAGACTAGTCTAAAACCCCTAGGCTCAATTGATCCTCCTGCATTGGCCTCCAAAGTGCTAGGATTCCAGGTGTGAGCCACGGTGCCCAGCCCAAAGTCAAAAAAAAAAAAAATTTTTTTTTATGTTTCCTGTTTGATCAGGCCACTTCTAGAGCACTCAGATTCAGTCTAACTTGAGGTCATTTATATATCTAGATCCATCAGACCGTCGTTCTGAACCCTGGCCTGGAGGATGTGTTTGTCTGAGGTCAGAGAAGCAGGAAGTTTTGCGATGTGAAAGGTTAAGCAAAGCCCAGCCCTTCACAGACCTCCTTTGAATCTGAAGCATGGGGAATTTATGGGCTGGAAATTCTTGACCCAGAAATGTCTCTCTAAACACTGAAGAGGCCGGGTCCAGTCGGTTTCCATGACTCCTTTCCTTAGAAGTCAGAGAAGTTGCAGGAATCCCACCACAGCAAGTGCTGGCTTTCAGTGTGGGGGCTCTGTCCCAGGACTCTGGAAGCCAAGCTTTTCAGATTCAGCTACTTTATTTATTTACTTAGAGATGGAGTCTCGCTCTGTTGCCTGGGCTGAAGTACAGTGGGGCAATCTCAACTCACTGCAACCTCTGTCTTTCGGGTTCAAGCGATTCTTCTGCCTCAGCCCCCCATGTAGCTGGGATTACAGGTGTGTGCCACCACACCCAGCTGATTTTTGTATTTTTTTTAAGTAGAGATGGAGTTTCACCATGTTGGCCAGACTGGTCTCGAACTCCTGACCTCAGGTGATCCACCCGCCTCAGCCTCCCAAAGTGCTGGGATTACAGGTGGGAGCCATCGCGCCCGACCAGAGATTCAGTCACTTTAGAACAAGAAACAAAAACCCCAGTGGAGAAACCCAAGTCCCCGCCTGGTGCTCACCCGTCTATCCTCGCTCTGTGATGAGGACACCCACTTTGCTCTAAGGGGCCCCCACCTGTCTCCCAAGCTCCAGACCCACATTTCCAGCTGCCCGTCCTGCAGAACATGCCCTCCTTGGTGACCCCAAGGGGCCGTGCATGACAGGACTCTCTGAAGAGCCGAATTCAGCCCTGGCTCTGATTCTCATTGCGGTGATCCTTACCCTCGGTTTCTTTTTCAGCAAGATGGGGATGCTCAAGGGGGCCTCTTGAAGAGGGGTGGGGTGAAGTGCAGTCGTGGGTGTGAATGTGCCCTGTGACTGCGGGGGTGGGCAGTGGCAGGGTCCCCCACAGTCCCCAGGTGTCACCCCCGCCCTGGGCTCTGTTGGGCTAGTCCTGTCTCCTCTGGGCCATCTCTTTCCTTTCAGGCCCCTCTCACGTAGAATCCAAACTTATTCAGCAGGTGTTTGTTGAGTGCCTACTGCGTGCTGGGCACTGGGCTCTTCCCAGTGACTCTGGAACCCACCTCTTCCATTCTGATGCTGCCACCGCTGCCTGACACGGTGCATTCGTGTTCCAGGGTTGCTGTAATGAGTAAGGCAGACCGGGCGGCTTACACAGAAATTCACGTTGTCAAGGTTCCGGAGACTGGAAGTCCAAGATCAAGGTGCTGGCTAATCAAGATCAAGGGTTCTTCCTGAGCCCTCTCTTCCTGGCTTGCAGATGGCAGTCTTCTCCCTGTGTCCTCACATGGGCTTTCCTCTGTGTGTGTGTCCTAATCTCCGTTTTGTTTTGTTTTTTTTTAAGAGACAAGATCTCTTTCTGTTGCCCAGGCTGGAGTCCAGTGGCACGATCATAGCTCACTGCAGCCTCCCGCTCCCGGGCTCAAGCGATCCTCCTGTCTCAGCCTCCCAGATAGCTTGGATCACAGGCATGTGCCACCACACGTGGCTTATTTTGTTTTAATTTATTTTTGAGACAGAGTCTCACTCTGTCACCAGGCTGGAGTGCAGCGGCACAATCTCGGCGCACTGCAACCTCTGCCTCCCGGGTTCAAGCAATTCTCTGCCTCAGCCTCCCGAGTACCTGGGATTACAGGTGCCCGCCACCATGCCCAGCTAATTTTTGTATTTCTTTTTTTTTTTTTTTTTTTTTAGTAGAGACAAGGTTTCACCACTTGGCCAGGCTGGTCTTGAACTCCTGACCTCATGGTCCACCCACCCCCGGCCTCCCAAAGTGCTAGGATTACAGGTGTGAGCCACTGCGCCTGCCGCCACCTGACTTATTTTTAAATTTTTGTAGAGATAAGAGCTCACTTTGTTGCCCAGGCTGGTCTTGAACTTCTGACCTCAAGCAATCCTCCCACCTCAGCCTCCCAAAGTGCTGGGATTACAGGTGTGAGCTACCACGCCCAGCCCACTAACCTCCTCTTGTTATTTATTTATTTATTTATTTTGTTTGTTTGAGACGGATTCTGGCTCAGTTGTCCAGGCTAGAGTGCAATGGTGCGATCTCGGCTCACTCCAAACCTCTGCCTCCTGGGTTCAAGTAATTATCCTGCCTCAGCCTCCTGAGTAGCTGGGATTACAGGTGTGTGCCACCATGCCCGGCTACTTTTTTTAATTTTTAGTAGAGACAGGGTTTCTCCATGTTGGCCAGGCTGGTCTCGCACTCCTGACCTCAGGTGATCCGCCCGCCTCAGCCTCCCAAACTGCTGGGATTACAGGCGTGAGCCACCGCGCCCAGCCTTAACCTCCTCTTGTTATAAGAATACCAGTCATATTGGATTAAGGCCCACCCTAATGACCTCATGTTACCTTAATTACCCTTTTAAAGACCTGTCTCCAAATACAGGCACTTACTGAGGTACTAAAGCTTAGGACTCTGACAGATGAGTTCTGGGGGGTGTGGTTGAGCCCTCACACATGTAATTGGCCCTCTCCACACTTTCATGCCTGGACTAATAACATACTAACAATTGACCCCACGTGTCAGGGACTGTGCTAAGGGCTTTACACATTTCAACTTATTTGTCACATCTGGTCTGGCAGGCGGGTACTGTTATTACCTCCATTACCTTCAGATGAAGTGAGGCTCAAGGCAGTTGAATAACTGCCCACTAAAACTCGAGCTCTAACTACGGCACCCGCACAGTGCCTGACCCTGCCGGGATGGACAGGGAGACAGACCCAGCGTCCTCCAGGTAAGACACAGGGAGTAGGTAGGTGGGTTTTAAATCCAGGCCATGGGACCCTAGTGTCCACACCCTGTCCTTTACAGAGACTGGCCTCTTGCTGGGTCTCCCTGTTCATGCGTCACTCCTCTGATGCGTCCCCACCCGGAAGCCAGGGTGACATTTGTTTTTTAAAAAAGTTTCTCTGGGTCGGGCGCCGTGGCTCACGCCTGTAATCCCAACACTTTGAGAGGCCGAGGAGGGCGGATCACCTGAGGTCAGAACTTCGAGACCAGCCTGACCAACATGGTGAAACCTCATCTCTACTAAAAATACAAAAAAAAATTAGCAGGGCATGGTGGTGGGTGCCTGTAATCCCAGCTACTCGGGAGGCTGAGGCAGGAGAATCACTTGAACTCGGGAGGTGGAGGTTGCAGTGAGCTGGGATCACACTGCTGCCCTCCAGCCTGGGCAACAGAGTGAGACTCTGTCTCAGTAAAAAAATAAAAAATAAATAAAATAAAAAGTTTTTCTGGCTATAAGTTTATTCAATGCAAAATAATCCTCTCCAGTTTTACTGACATGGCTGACCATGTCCACGACCAAATCTGCCTCTAAACTTGGTTGCTGACCCAGCCCCAGCCTCGGCTTTCTGGTCTGCACCAGGAGGCACAGTGCCTCGTCTGCGGGTCTCTGTCAGCTTCCCCTCTTGTGACTCTTGCAGGTCGATTGCCCTCCAGACCTAGCCGAGGCCTGCCAGTCTCTGGATGGCTGCAGTGTGGGGTGGCAGGCACAGTCTCAGGGGGTAGATGGAGGTCATCACGGAGATTCTGGATACCCTCACGGGTGAGGTGCCCAGTAGAAATGTCTCCAGGCAAACTGTTCCTCCCTGTGGCATTGGGACTTGAGAGACTGCATGGCCTTCATGACATGAAGGTTGGGCACATTCTTGTCTGCCAGCTCCGGGTGCCTAGGCAGGTGGACACCCTCCTTAGCCACCATGACTCCTTCCTTAAAAAGGAGTTCATAAATGGCAATCTGGTCCTTCTTAGGCATCAACATCAATGCGGCTGCAAGGTCCGGGGCCGCGGCTGGAAAGGAAGGGGCAAGCGTGGTGCTGCGTCTCATCCGGGCCCCAGAGTGACATTTCTAAAGTGCAAGTCTCGTTGTCACTTTCCTCATGTAAAGCCCTTCAAGGCCGCCCACTGTCCTCTGAATAAAGCCCACGCTTCCGGCCGGCCGCAGTGGCTCACCCCTGTAATCCCAGCACTTCGGGAGGACGAGGAGGGCAGATCATGAGGTCAGATGACCGAGACCATCCTGGCCAACATGGTGAAATGCCTGCCTCTGCTAAAAATACAAAAATTAGCCGGGCGTGGTGGCGTGCACCTGTAGTCCCAGCTACTCAGGAGGCTGAGGCAGGAGAATTGCTTGAACCTGGAAGGTGGAGGCTGCAGTGAGCCGAGATTGCACCACTGCACTCCAGCCTGGGTGACAGAGCAAGACTCCATCTCAAAAATAAAATAAAATAAAAAAATAAAGCCCACGCTTCCTACCCCGGTGTGCAAGGCCCTGGTGGCCAGTCAGCTCCCACCAACCTCTCCACCTCCCCTCCTTCCTGTCTTACCTCATTCCCTGGCACCAGCCCCACTGAACACTGACAGATCCCCAAGCTCACCCAGCTCTCTCTTGCCCTTTGGTGGCTCCAAGGATGAGGACTTTTGCAGTGCCCTCCAACTCTGACATCAACAGTCGAAGCCCCCACCCCTACCTCGAAGCTCTTTTTATACTTGCTGTGCCCACTGCCTGGGGTGCCCATGCTCCATGTTCCACCATGGAAGCCCCCCGTTCTCCAGGGCCTGGCCCAAATCCTCCTCCTCCTGTGTCCTGCATAGGGCACATTCTCAGCAATGTTTGATGAATGAATGAACAAGTAAATTTTCTTTCTTTTTTTTTTTTTTTTTTTTGAGACAGAGTTTCACTCTTGTTGCCCAGGCTGGAGTCCAATGGCGCGATCTCAGCTCACCACAACCTCCACCTCCTGGGTTCAAGCGATTCTCCTGCCTCAGCCTCCCGAGTAGCTGGGATTACAGGTATGTGCCACCACACCTGGCTAATTTTGTATTTTTAGTAGAGATGGGGTTTCTCCATGTTGGTCAGGCTGGTCTCGAACTTCCAAGCTCAGGTGATCCACCCGCCTCAGCCTCCCAAAGTGCTGGGATTACCGGCATGAGCCACCGTGCCAGGCCAAACAGGTAAATTTTCTAATCAACATGCGTGGAAGATGGAAGGCTCTTTCTAGGTGCTGAGTTCATCTTGGATCACACCAGACAGGTAGAGGAGGGAGCAGCACGGCGTGGTGCAGGCTGGTACCAGTGCAGGCAGGAGGAAAGTTCTCGTGGTGGATGTATTTTGAAGGTTCAGCCCACAGGACTTTGCTGATGGACTGGAGGTGGGGTGAGAGTGAGGGAGGAATCAAGGGGGACCCTAGTTCTAGCCTGAGGAGCTAAAAGGATAGAGTTGGGGAACTCCCAACTGAGAAGAGATGGGGAACAGCAGGTTTGGAGGGGAGAGGGGATCAAGACTCCTTTCTACAGCTGAGGGTCTGGAGCTCAGAGAGGGGAAGTGGCTCGGCCAAGGCCAACAGCTGCTCAGTGGGGCAGTCAGATCTCTGTGTTCTTCTCCTCCTGGCAGCGTCCACGTTGGGATCCATGAGGCTGGTTTCTTGATAAGGGTCCCAGCACTGGCTTCGGAGGCAGCTTCTCCCACGAAGAAGTGGTGGAAGGTGGCGGGCTGGATTTGCAACCTGATTTTAGCAAACATCCCCCAGGCCCACCGACGGCCCAGTCCATGCTGAGCACAGGGGCCTGAGGACAACAGGACCCATGGGGCCCAGGAGAAGTCCTGTGTCAAGTCCAAAGGGCAGTGAGGTGCGATGGCAGGGGTGGGGTGTCCTCTCAGTCAGCAGCAGTAAACTGGTTCGTCTGTCTCTGAAATGAAGCTCAGATCAAACATTAATTTCTCCTTATCTGGGAGATCTGGAAGCCAGTGGGGATGAGGGCCTTTCCTGTCCCCTGAACAGAGTCTGTTGGCTCAGAATTTCTCTCTCTCCGCCATGCGGACCACTGACCCCTCACCCTGAGCCAGTCCTGGGTTGGGGGTCAGAGCCAGGAGGACTCGTGCAGGCCCCAGGTGGAAGCAGGAGCACCTCACGGCTCCCAAATAGTGCCCCTTCAACCCTGTAGCAACTCGAGGAGACCGTCCATGCCACCCCCACTTTACAGAGGAGAAAAATGGGGTTACAACGCTGCAGTGATTTTCCCTGAGTCTCCTGCCAGATCTCTGGATACATTTTTTTTTTGAGATGGAGTCTCGCTCTGTTGCCCAGGCTGGAGTGCAGTGGCACTATCTTGGCTCACTGCAAGCTCCACCTCCTGGGTTCACGCCATTCTCCTGCCTCAGCCTCCCAAGTAGCTGGGACTACAGGCACCCGCCACCATGCCCGGCTAATTTTTTTGTATTTTTTAATAGAGACGGGGTTTCACCATGTTTGCCACGATGGTCTCGATCTCCTGACCTCGTGATCTGCCCACCTTGGCCTCCTAAAGTGCTGGGATTACAGGCATGAGCCACAGCGCCCGGCTCAGATACATTCTTTTAGAAGAGAAGGGGTCTCACTATGTTGCCCTGGCTGGTCTCGAACTCCTGAGCTCAAGTGATCCTCCCACCTTGGCCTCCCAAAATGCTGGGATTACAAGTGTGAGCCACTGGACCCAGCCAAAAACTGAATGGATGCTGTGATCCCCTCAGTCCAGTTTCAGGAGTTCTGGTGGATGGAGGGTTGGGGTGGGCACTCCTAGGCCCCAGTGATGGCTGGACACTAGGAGCCTGGACTCTGGGCCTTGGTGTATTTTTACCGTTGCCCACCCCCATCCTGCGTGGTCCATCCCAGGCACTGCCTGACCAGCGGCAGGGGCCTCTATGTGAGTCAGATCCACCCCCAAGTGGTTTTGGTGAGGAGACCAAGGCTCAGAGGGAAGCTCAGAGTCCAAACCCCAGCACGGCCCCAGCAGGGCTGGCCTATTTTACTTCATTTTTTTAGAGGCAGGGTCTTGCTCTGTCACCCAGGCTGGGGTGCAGTGGCCCAAACATAGATCACTCCAGCCTCGACCTCCTGGGCTCAAGTGATCCTCCTGCCTCAATCTCCTGTGTAGCTTGGACTACGGGCGCATACCATGGGGTCTTGCTTTATTGCCCATGCTGGTCTCGAACTCCTAGCTTCAAGCAAGCTTCCCACCTTGGCCTCCCAAAGTTTGGGGATTATAAGCATGAGCCACCATGTCTGTCCAGGATTGGCTTAAAACTTGTGTTTTTGCCCCATTTCTGCCCCAGCTTCCCCATCTACAAAACAGGTGTGCTTATTTACACAAATGTGTATCAAACCACAGTCCTCTCTGCTGCCTCTCCCAGCTCAGACACAGACCACTCCTGACCCGGTCATTTCGGACAGTGTCCTTTGGCTGCTAGTTCCTATTTTTGGAACATTCTGCCAGAAACCCCAGCTCCAGAACTAGTTCCATGTCCCTGTCCCCACTCAACCCCTAACAGCCACCAGACTTTAAGTCCTAACAAACTTGCTCACATGGGCTGTGAATGCCTCCAGCTGTTCCGGGTGGTTTCCTGGGGAGGCTGGGAGGCCTGAAGGTTAAACCTAAAGGACTCGCCTCTGTGGTCTTGGGCAGGGCGATTTGCTTCTCTGCACTGTATCCACATTTGAAAATGATAACCATCGCTTCTCAGCCTTTTGGCTAAGACCAAATGAAAATGATAACAATCTCTCCCTTGTGGATCAGCTCTTAGGATTAAATAAGATAACGCACACAACAATACCCAATTGTGAAGATTACATGGGGCGGTGCACATCACAAGTGCTTGGTGACCGAATGCTGGGCCTTGGCTTGTTCAGTGGAACCTTGCTTCAGACAACCTGCACTGACGGATGAAGCACGCCAAGGGGCGGGGCAGAGGGTGCCTTTTGCGAAGAAGCTGATCTCTCACTGCCCCTCGAATCAGTCTGTGTGGCCAAGCCTCTCCTTTCTCTAGAACTGCACTGTCTCATACTATAGCCGCTAGACACACATGCCTGTTTAACATTAATTAAAATTAAATTTCAAAATTCAGTTTTTGGCTGGGTTTGGTGGCTCATGCCTGTAATCCCAGCACTTTGGGAGGCTGAGGTGGGAGGATCACTTGAGCTCAGTAGTTCAAGACCAGCCTGGGCAACATAGTAAGACCCCTTCTCTACTAAAAATTCAAAAAAAAATTAGCTGGGCGTGGTGGCACACACCTGTAATCCCAGCTACTTGGGAGGCTGAGGCAGGAGAATTGCTTGAACCCAGGAAGCAGAGGTTGTGGTGAGCCGAGATTGCACTACTGCAGTCTAGCCTGGGTGACACAGTAAGACTCTGTCTCAAAAAAAAAAAAAAAAAAAAAAAAGAGAGTGAGAGAGCACAAGCTTTCTCTAATGAGGGCACTAATCCCCTCATTATGGCCCCACCCTCGTGACCTCATTGAACCTTAACTAACTCCTTATAGGTTCTATCTCCAAATACAGGCATTTGGGGCTTCAGTGGATGGATTTAAGGCAGACACAAACATCCAGAGGTTGGGCACGGAGTGGGCAGTGCAGAGGAGGATGCCGGGGCTCAGAGCAGTCAGGTAGTAGGGGCCTCATGACTGGCAGGCAGGTGAGCCAGAATTTGAATCTGAGGCTGTTGGAAGCCGACGCCCCCATCCTTAGCCACTGTGTGACACTGCCCCTGGCATATGCATTCATTCATTCATTCATTCATTCACTCAGCTAACACGCGGAGCTCCTGCTTCCTCAAGTCAGGACCTTGACTCCCACCCCAGAATGAAGAGTTCTTGCCCAGGAGAGGAGGGCAGGCACATTCTCCCTTGCCCCCAACAATTCAGCCCTGTCCTCCCTCCAGGAGTTCTCGGTCAGGAGGATGGGGGGGAGGACAAACACAGGTGCATCCCCCACGTGTGTCCAGGGTTACATGAGAGGAGTGTGAGAAAAGAGGGTCTCAGGGACTTCACGCAGTGCCGTCCTGGGGCCAGGCAAGCTTCGCTCCTTTCTCTCCTGCTTCCTTGAGCACATGACAGTGACCCTGAAGGCCTAATAGCACTGCTCACTACTAACCCCTACTGAGCACTTCCTCTGTGGCCCACACCCTCCTGAGTGCACCACAGGCAGTTTCCTGAATCGTCCTGAGAATCCCGGGGGTGGCTCTGACATCACCATCCCACTCTACACATGAAGAAATTGAGGCACAGAGAGGCTGAGTACTTTGCCTAAGGTCACACAGCCATGGAGAGGAGCTGGAATTTAAACCCAGGCAGTCCGCTTCCCTCTGTGCCTGAACCAGTCACACCTGCATGTGTGAGCCTGATGCCAGCACGCAAATGAAAGGTTGAGCATTTGCAAGACTTTGTGAAACCACTAAGTCTGCAAGGTTGCAAATGAGTGAGACAGATTACTACAGAGATAACTGGAATCTTCTCTATTATTCGTAAGAAAATAGTTTTCAAATATCTTTAAGTACTTTATTATTGCTCACAATTTGAAGACAAGTCTCACAAACGATCCCCCACCCCAACTGAACAAGGGAATAGGCAGAGACTGTGAACGGGGGAAGGGTGTTAGATGCAAAGGCTGGGTTAGAAGCTGGCCTGCGAAGGATCACCTTCAGAGCCTGAGGTTCTGCAGGAGGACGATTCAGCCCTCAGATGTTACAGATGGGAAGCTGACAGGCTGGGGCAGGAGCCAGGGAGCCCAGTTACTTACTGAGCGTCTGTGGTCGCAGGCTCTAAGCAAAGGTGGGTGGGGGAACAGGACTTCCACCATCGATTATCTGAGTAAGCTGCGTGGGGCTCCCGGCTCCCAGATTTATTCACCTGAAACCCACTCACCACGTGCTCATTCTAGGATCGTGGGTGACCCAGCCCCATCCCGGCCGGGGGACTCACTGTCCACTGTCCCAGGTGACGAATACAGAGTGACAGTGTGGCCAGGACACCTGTAGGAGCCCAAGGGAGGTGCCTGGTTCAGCCTGAGGCTCGGGAAGGCTTGCTGGAGGCGGTGGTGCCTCGACTGGGTCTTGAACGGGGAAGGTATGCCGCGTGTTGCCTGTGGAAGGAACAGTATGCACTACGCCGGGCGGTGAGAAGTGCAGGGGGTCGGGTTTGGGTGCAGCCGGGACCGCAAGGGTGGGCCGGGAGAGCAGGGTCCTGGCTGTGGAGCTCGGCTTCGTCCCCCCGGGCCGCCCCCCGGGCCCGCCCCCGTCCCTGCCCCCGTCCCGCCCCCGTCCCTGCCCCCGTCCCTGCCCCCGTCCCTGCCCCCGTCCCTACCCCCGCCCCCGCCCCCGTCTCCGCCCCCGCCCCGCCCCCGTCTCCGCCCCTGCCCCGCCCCTGCCTACCCAGGCTCCGCCCCCACCTCCTCTCCGCCCCGCCCCGCTGGCGCTTCGAGCCTCACGTGGGTGTCGGGCGCCCCCTGGCGGTGCAGCGCGGGCGGTTCGGCCGGGGAGGGGGCGGTGCCGCGCCCACGGCAAGGCTGACTCCCACAATTTCTATTAGCATCAGAAGAATGCCCTCTCGGGGGGAAGCAATTGTTTTCGCGTATAATTTCGACACATTTGCCTTTATAGCAGCGCAGTCGTGAGATGCTTTTACTTTAATTTATTATTTTTTATTATTTTTTTTTTTTTTTTTTGAGACGGAGTTGGGCAGGGGGCAGGGGTCTCGCCCGGCCCCAGGGTTCTAGCGCTCAGGCCCCGCGGCCTCCACGATCCGGGGACGACAACACGGCGGGTGCCCACCCAACTCCATCCTGGCCTCCTTCGCCTCACTTCCAGGGGCTGCAGGGAACACCGAGCTCCTTTCCCTCTCAATGGTGCGAAAAACCCAGCGAGCACTGCTGCGTGCCCGGCGCTGCTAGGGACATCAGGACAGGGCAGAAGCCTGTGCTCCCGGAGTCGCCTTTCAGCGGGGACGCGGGCAGCAAACCCGCGGCGCTCTCTAGTGCTGGGAGAGACCAGGGCAGGAGATGGGGCGAGTGAGGGGCGGGAGGGATGGGGGCGGGCTAGGGGGATGGGAGCGGTTGAGGGGTGAGGGGGGTGGAGGCGGGCGAGGGGAATGGATGCGGGTGAGGAGTGAGGGGGGTGGGGGCGGGTGAGGAGTGAGGGGGTGCGGGCGGGTGAGAGGTGAGGGGGTGGGGGCGGTGGAGGGGTGAGGGGGTGCGGGCGGGTGAGAGGTGAGGGGTTGGGGGCGGTGGAGGGGTGAGGGGGGTGAGGGCGGGCGAGGGGAATACGGGAGGGTGACGAGTGAGGGGGGGGGGCCGGTGAGGAGTGAGGGGGGTGGGGGCGGGCCAGGGGGATAGGGGAGGGTGAGGGGAGCGGGTGAGGGGAGTGGGGCTGATGAGGGGGATGGGGGCGGGTGAGGAGTGAGGGGGTGGAGGCGGGGCTTGCATCGGTGGTCCTTCTCCAGAAGGGACTGTGCGGGGACCTGGAGGAGGGGACAGAGGGAGGTTGGGGAGACTGGGAAGATCTTCCCGGCAGAGGGAACCGCAGGAGGAGGGATGGGAGAGGGCTGGGTGATGAGGTCAGCAAGGGGCAGGGGGTGGAGGATGGGGGGCGACGGGGCGGGGCCTGGCAGCCCAGGAGGGTTTTGGAGCTGGGGGGAAGGTCTGAGCAGAGGGTCGGGGGCACAGGTTGGAAGGCTGCAGGCTGGTGGGGAGGGAGAGGGGGGACAGGAAGCCCAGCAGTGGTGGGGCATGCACCCCCTCCCCTCTGCCCCCTCCCTCGGATCCCCTCTCTCCTAGGCTCCCCCACTCAGCTCGCACAGATCCCCTTGCCCCGGGTCCTTCCTCTGTGTGCGGCAGAGGGAAGGACCATGCGTGGACACGGGTGGGAGGATCATTTAAGCCCAGGAGTTCAAGACCAGCCTAGGCAACATAGTGAGACCTCATCTCTACAAAAATAAAAGATTAGCTGGGTGTGGTAGCGCATGCCTGTAATCCCAGCTACTCGGGAGGCTGAGGCAGGAAGATTGCCTGAGCCCAGGAGTTTAAGGCTACAGTGAGCTATGATAGTGCCACTGCACTCCAGCCTGGGTGGCAAAGCAAGACCCTGTCTCAAAATAAAATAATAAAATAAAATAAATCACACATATTTGAAGTATACAATTTGATGAGTTTTGACATATAGATGTACATTCTGTGAATCCATCACCACAGTAAGATAATGACCATTTCCATCACTCCCAAAAGTGTGCCACTGGCTGGGCCCGGTGGCTCACGCCTGTAATCCCAGCACTTTGGGAGACCGAGGCAGGTGGATCACCTGAGGTCAGGAGTTTGAAACCAGCCTGGCCAAACATGGCGAAAACCCATCTCTACTAAAAATACAAAAATTAGCCGGTGTGGTGGCAGGTACCTGTAGTCCCAGCTACTTGGGAGACTGAGGCAGGAGAATCGCTTGAACGAAAGATGCAGAGGTTGCAGTGAGCTGAGATCGCACCACTGCACTCCAGCCTGAGTGACAGAGTGAGACTCCATCTCAAAAAAAAAGAAGAAAAAAAAAGTGTGCCCCTGTCCCTTTGTAATCCATTCCCTCTTCATCCCCCTCCCCTCTCTACCCCACCCCCATCCCACCCCCAAGCAACCACTGGTCTGCTTCTGTCACTGTAGATGAGACTGAAATTTTCAGAATTTCGTGTAAGTGGAATCATAACCTGTTCTTTTTTGGTCTGGCTTCTTTCACTCAGCATAACTATTTTGGGGTTCATCCATTTTCTTAGATGCCATTAATAGTTCATTCCTTTTTATTGCTGAGTAGTATCCAATTGTAGGATATGCAACTGGATATGCAGTTAGCTGATCTGTTCACCTGTTGATGGGCACTTTTAAAATTTTAGCTCTAAAGTGACTATGAACCTTCCTGTTCAAGTCTCTGTGTGGATGTGTGCTCTCATTTCAGTTGGATAAATACCTAAGAGTACAATGGCTGGGCCATGTGGCAGGCATGTGTTCAACTTTTCAAGAAACGGTCAAATTGTTTTTCAGTGGATGCCCATTTACATTCCCACCAGCAGTGCGTGAGAATTCCAGTTCCTCCACGTCCTCACCAACACTTAGTGTGTTCAGTCTTCTTCGTTTTGGGCCATTCTGGTATGTGTATAGAGGTGTCTCACTGTAACATCTTATTCCCTAGGGAATCTTTTTTTTTTTTTTGAGACAGAGTTTTGTTCTTGTTGCCCTAGCTGGAGTGCAATGGCACGATCTTGGCTTACCACAACCTCTGCCTCCCAGTTTCAAGTGATTCTCCTGCCTCAGACTCCTGAGTAGCTGGGATTACAGGCATGCGCCACCGTGCCTGGCTAATTTTGTATTTTTAGTAGACACGGGATTTCTCCATGTTGGCAAGGCTGGTCTTGAATTCCCGACCTCGGATGATCCGCCCGCCTCACCCTCCCAAAGTGCTGGGATTACAGGCGTGAGTCACCGCGCCCGGCTGGGACTCATGGTTGTTGTTGTTGTTGTTGTTTTCAAAACAGTCTTGTTCTGTCACCCAGGCTGGAGTGCAGTGGCGTGATCTCGACTCACAGCAACCTCTGCCTCCTGGGTTCAAGCGATTCTCCTGCCTCAACCTCCCGAGTAGCTGGGATTATAGGCATGCACCATCACACCAGGCTAATTTCTGTATTATTATTATTATTATTATTATTATTATTATTATTATTTTGAGATGGGCTCTCACTCTGTTACCCAGGTTAGAGTGCAGTGGCATGATCTCGGCTCACTGCAACCTCTGCCTCATGGGTTCAAGCGATTCTCCTGCCTCAGCCTCCCAAGTAGCTGGGATTACAGGCACCCGCCACTGCACCCAGCTAATTTTTGTATTTTTAGTAGAGACGGGGTTTCACCATCTTGGCCAGGCTGGTCTCAAACTCCTGACCTCGTGATCCACCTGCCTCGGCCTCCCAAAGTTCTGGGATTACAGGCATGAGCCACCTCGCCCAGCCAATTTTTGTATTTTTAGTAGAGACAGGGTTTCATCCTGTTGGATGGGCTGGTCTCAAAGTCCTGACCTCATGATCCTCCCGCATCGGCCTCCCAAAGTGCTGGGATTATAGGTGTGAGCCACCACGCCCGGCCAGGACTCAGGGTTTTGAACTTCTTTTCATGTTCGTCATCTGTGTATCTTATTTGGTGAAAAGTTTATTCAAACTTTTTGCCCATTAAAAATAAAAAAAAAAATGGGTTGTTATTGTTTACTAGTAAGAGTTTTTTTTATATTCTAGGTCATGTATTTTCTTCTTCTTCTTCTTCTTTTTTTTTTTTTTTTTTTTTGACAGGGTTTCATTCTGTTGCCCAGGCTGGAGTGCAGTGGCTCATTGCAGCCTGGACCCCCGGGGACCTCCAGGACTCAGGTGATCTTCCCACCACAGCCTCCTGGGTAGCTGGGACCACAGGCATGCACCACCACACCCAGCTAGTTTTTGTACTTTTTTGTAGATACTGGGTTTCACCACGTTGTCCAGATTGGTCTCAAACTCCTGAGCTCAAGTGATCTGCCTGCCTCTGCCTCCGAAAGTGCTGGGATTACAACGGGCGTGTACCACTGCGTCTGGCCTGAGCATGCATTTTCAATGGAGGCAAAATTGCCCCCAGTGGGAAAAATTGGTTCTTCTGAAATGAAAACATTGTGCTCTTTATCTACAAAGCACAATAAACGCACAATACATAACCGGGTACCTGTGTATTAAATTTTCATGGGGGTGATTAGGAAGGATTGTCTAAAAATATTCCTTGGATGAGGAAGGGAATGGAAAAAGGCTGAGAAAGTGTTCTAGATACAAGTCCTTTGTTGGATGTATGCTTTGCAAAAACCAGAAAAATTTAATTTGGATAAAGTCCAGTTTATCAATTATTCCTTTTATAGTTTGTGCTTTTTGTGTGCTATTTCAGAAGCCTCTGTCTAACTCAAGGTTAATAAGATTTTCTGCTGTTTTCATGTAAAAGTTTCACAGTTTTAACTCTTCCATTTAGGTCTGTGATCCATTTTATAGACTCCCCCAAATTTATTTATTTATTTAATTTATTTATTTATTTATTTAGAGATGGAGTCTCGCTCTGTCACCCAGGCTGGAGTGTAGTGGTGTGATCTTGGCTCACTGCAAGCTCTACCTCCTGGGTTCAAGCCATTCTCCTGCCTCAGCCTCCTGAGTAGCTGGGATTACAGGTGAGCGCCACCACGGGTGATCTGCCCACCTCACCCTCCGAAAGTGCCGGGATTACAGGCATGAACCACCACGCCCGGCGTGCCACACGCTTTTAAACAACCAGATCTTGCGTGAACTCATTGCCACTTATTACCATGATGAGGACACAAGCCATTCATGAGGGGTCTGCCCCCATGACCCAAACACCCCCCACCAGGCCCCACCTCCAACATTAGTAGTCACATTTCAACATGAGATTTGGAGGGGACAAACATCTCAGCCATATCGCCCCACGAAGAGGATGTTTGTGGTAGGCGAATTCTAAAATGACTACCAGTGACCATATCCTTGTGTCATTTTCTCTGCTTCAGTATGAGTGAGACTTGTAGATATGATGGAATATCACTCCTGTCATTATGTTACATTATTTGGCAAAAGAGAAACTTGCAAGTGTGATTCGGGTCCCTCACAGTTGAATTGATCAAAAGGGAGATGGTCCTGGGTGGGCCTGACCTAATCAGGTGATCTCTTGAAAGGGGACTCTTAAAGACGGGGTAAGTCAGAGAGATGTGCTTCTGCTGGCCTGAAGAAGGAACTAGAGGATTAGTGTTAGTTTCATTAGGTGTGATGATGGTATTGTAGTTATGGAGAAAAAATGTCCATTTTAAAAAGTTCAGCCAGGCGTGGTGGCTCACACCTGCAGTCCCAGCACTTTGAGAGGCCAAGATGTGTGGATCACCTGAGGTCAGGAGTTTGAGACCAGCCTGGCCAACATGGTAAAACCCCATCTCTACTAAAAACACAAACAAAATTAGCCAGGCATGGTGGCAGGCACCTGTAATCCCAGCTACTTGGGAGGCTGAGGCAGGATAATTGCTTTAACCCGGGAGGTAGAGGTTGCAGTAAACCGAGATCATGCCATTGCATTCTAGCCTGGGTGACAGAAAGGGACTCCATCTCAAACACACACACACACCCCAAGGGGCTGGGCACAGTGTCTCACGCCTGTAATCCGAGCACTTCAGGAGGCAGAGCCAAGAGGATCACTTGAACCCAGGAGTTTGAGACCAGCCTGGGCAACATAGTGAGACCTTATTTCTATTTTTAAAAAATAATAAATAAATAAATAAAAATAAAGGCCAGGCACAGTGGCTCACACCTGTAATCCTAACACTTTGGGAGGCCGAGGTGCATGGATTGCTTGAGCCCAGGAGTTCAAGACCAGCCTCACCAACATAGCAAGCCACCGTCTTTACCAAAAAAAGATACAAAAATTAACTGGGCATGGTGGTGTGCACCTGTGGTCCCAGCTAGTTGGAAGGCTGAGGTGGGGGGATCGCTTGAGCCCAGGAGATTGAAGCTACAGTGAGCTGAGATCATACCACTGCACTCTAGCCTGGACAACAGAGCGAGACCCTGCCTAAAAAAAAAAAAAAGTCAAGGAAGCCTCCGTGAGTTCTCTAGCTGCAAGGAAATGAGTTCTGCCAACAACTACATGATCTGGGAAAAGGGCTCCAAGTCCCAGGTAAGACCTCAGCCTTGGCCAATACCAGGATTTTGGCCTCGGGATGCCCTGAGCAGAGAACCCAGTTACAGTGAGCCTGAACTACCAACCAATAACACTGTGAGCTGACAAAGCACTTAGTCTGTGATAATTTGTTATGCAGGAATAGAAAACAAATACGCTGTTAAAAGAGTTCACGCAGAAGAACTCGCGACAGTGGGGATGGTGTGAAGCAGATGGACCTGAGAGTACTTAGAAGATGAAATCGCCAGATGGATGAGAGCTGAGAGCAAAGGAGGGGGCGTCTGGAAAGAAATCGAGAGGGAGAGCCTGCAGGAGGATGAGATCTGGCAGACACATTGAGGTGTCCTTTCCGGCATTTCTATGAACTTCTTGAACTTTTAGCTGGGCACAGGAAAAGGTAAGGGCTGAAGGTCAAGCAGATGTGGGGAGTGGTTGGTGTGTGATGGAGTTTGGTGCCATGGGAGGGAGGAGCTGGGCCCAGGATGGACCCCTAAGGACCTGACTCTGAAGAAGCCTGGAGGGGCTGATTCCTGGGTCCTAAAAGGTGGGTGTTATGGTTTGAATGTGTCTTGTGCTGGACACTTAATCCCCAATGCAACAGTGTTGAGAGGTGGGGCCTTTAAGAGGTGATTGGGTCATGGTGGCTCTTCCCTCACAAATGTATTAATGTCATTATTATGGAGTGGGAGTGGGTTTGTTACTGTTGGAGTGGCATCCTTATAAAGGATAAACTTGGCCTCCTTTCTCTTGCACACCTGAGTGCTCTTTTGCCCTTCTACCTTCTGCCATGTGAGGATGCAGCAAGAAGGCCCCCACCAGATGCTGGCACCTTGGTTTTGGACTTCCTAGCCTGTAGGACTGCGAGAAACAAATTTCTCTTCTTTATAAATTACCCAGTATTCTGTTATAGCAGCACAAAACTAACTCAAACACCAGGGAGGGGAGAGGGCTCAGGGTGAGAGACAGTGCAGTGTTGGCTGCATGTCACACAGGCCACCAAGGCCTGCCAAATGTGACTGCTTCATTACCTCTGGATTTGGTCTCCTTCCCTTCTTCACTCCCACAGCAACACTCCAGCCCAGGTCTCCTGGCCCCTCCTGCAAATCCCTGCAAACTCAGGGCAGCTCTGGGAAGGCAGGAACTGCAGCTGACTCACCCTCTTGTCAGGCCCTGTGTGGACGCTGGTGATAAAGTCACAGATATTACCAGTTTATCTGTGGTCTGTAGCCTACAGTCATAATGAAAGGCATGCCAAATTTCCGTTCAACATTGGTAAAAATAAAGGTGTTATTTTCTTCCTATCCAAGTTCACAGATCTCCTGAATTCTGTCCACAGACTTCTACTCAGGATGAAGGGCCCAAGCTCTATGCCACGATGAGGCATGGATTGGTGCACTTCGTGAACAGAACAGCGTGGCCAGAAGGGAAGAAAATGTCAGCAAGCAGTGGCAGCAGAATCAGCAGGGCTGTTATGGGGGGTTCAGACAGGACACATTGGGCTTCAGCAGGGAGACAGTGCCTGCTGACAGCCAGCCCACTCTCGGAGAAAGCCCATGTGAGAGGCCTGAGCTGAGAGTGAGGGTGAATGGGCATTCTAGGCTGACGGCAGCACACATGTGACCTCAGGCTGGTCCCTGCCTCTCTGGCTTCTGTCCCTTCAATGTGAAATGGACAGGCTGGACCAGAGGCCTCCTAGGGCTCTACCAGGGCTCACCCTCTACTGCCTGTCCCACTTTCATCTCTGGTAGGGAGGGTCCAGCAGCCAACATACCACTGGGACTCACCCGTTTGTTAAGTGAGAGCTCATGGTGGTCTCTGTTTCAGTCAGAACCCACTGATGAGTGTTAACTGCATCATTTTATTATTACTACTATTATTATTATTTTAACACAGAGTCTCCCTCTGTCGCTCAGGCTGGAGTGCAATGGCGCGATCTCTGCTCACTGCAACCTCCACCTCCTGGGTTCAAGTGATTCTCCTGCCTCAGCCTCCTGAGTAGTTGGGATTACAGGCACGTGCCACCATGCCTGGCTAATTTTTGTATTTTTAGTAGAGACAGGGTTTCACTATGTTGGCCAGGCTGGTTTCGAACTCCTGACCTTGTGATCCACCCACCTCGGCCTCCTAAAGTGCTGGGATTACAGGTGTGAGCCACCGCGCCTGGCCTGTTATGAACATTTTTCCAGGCAGCAGGCCATGCCCCCCAGACCCCTCCTGCCCAGGCCTATACATACTCCAGCCTGTAAGTGGCAGTGGCCACTGGCATCAAGCTGGTCCCCACCTCCGCAGGGCTGATGCTGGACATAAATGCCTGTGTTTGCTGTAGAGCCGCGTCCCCACCCCCCACCTCTCTCTATCTCTGTGTGTGTGTGTGTGCGTGTGCGTGTGCGTGTGTGTGTCTTCCTTTAACCCTTGCCTTTCCTTCAAAACCTAACAATGAGTAAGGGCCAGAAACCCCTCTCAGCTGGCTTCAGCAGGAAAGGGGGCGTATTGGCTCCGCAACTGAAAGACTGGCCTTCCCTTTCCATCTCTCAGCCCTGTTCTCCTCTGTGTGCATTCCATTCTCAGCCAGGGTCGCCCTACCAAGATGGCGGCTGGCAAGGTGGCGGCTGGCAAGGTGGCGGCTGGCAAGGTGGCGGCTGGCAAGGTGGCGGCTGGAAGCTGTCCTCTTAGTGGCCCTACTGCAAAGACATCCAGAGTCCTGGGATTGGCCCTGACTGGACCATCCCTGGACTATCACTATGGCGAGGGAGATGCTCTGTTTTAATGGGCCAGACCTGGCTCATCTCTCATGAACTGAAATGGGCACAGGGGAAGGCTGCAGCAGTGAATTAAAGTTTGTCCCCCACTTCCTGCAAAATGAGATGTCTACCTGTGAATGAGAGTGACCTTATTTGGAAAGAAAATCTTTGCAGATGTGATTAAGCTCAGTCTCTTGAGGTGACAGCATCCTGGATTCAGGCTGGTTCACTTCAATGTCAAGTGAACTTTTTTTTTTTTGGGTGGGGGGACAGTCTTGCTTTGTCGCCCAGGCTGGAGTGCACTGGTGCAATCTCGGCTCACTGTCGACCCCGCCTCCCGAGTTCAAAGGATTATCCTGCCTCAGCCTCCTGAACAGCTGGGATTACAGGCACCTGCCACCACGCCCGGCTAATTTTTGTGTTTTTAGTAGAGAAAGCATTTCACCATGTTGGCCAGGCTGGTCTTCAACTCCTGACCTCAGGTGATCTGCCTGCCGTGGCCTCCCAAAGTGCTGGAATTACAGCTGTGAGCCTGTACAGCTGTGAGCCTGTACAGGTGTGAGCCTGAATTTTTTTTTTTTTTTTTTTTTTTTTTTTTTTTTGAGAAGGAGTCTCACTCTGTCACCCAGGCTGGAGTGCGGTGGCATGATCTCGGCTCACTACAGCCTCTGCCTCCCAGGATCAAGCAATTCTTCTGCCTCAGCCTCCTGAGTAGCTGGGATTATAGGCATGCACCACCATACCCAGCTAATTTTTTGTATTTTTAGTAGAGACGGGGGTTTCACCATCATGGCCAAGCTGGTTTCGAACTCCTGACCTCAAGTGATCCACTCGCCTTGGTCTCCCAAAGGGTTAGGATTACAGGCGTGAGCCACTGCACCTGGCCGAGCCTGAACTTTTAAGAGCAGCAGGGGAGACTGAGTCGCAGTGTGACACAGAGGAGGAGGCCATGTGAAGAGATGGAGGCAGAAACTGTAGTGGTGCAGCCCCAAGCCAAGGAATGCCTGGAGCCACCAGAAGCTGCAAGAGGCAGGAAGCCTCCTCCCCTGGAGCCTCTGGAGGCAGTGCAGCCCCATGGATGCCTTGGTTTCTGACTTCTGGCTTCTAGAACTGTGAGAGAATAAATGTCTGTTGGCTTAAGCCAGCAGTTTGTAGTGACTGGTTACGGCAGCCACAGGAAACTGACAACTCACTCAGCTCACGTTTCTAATTTTTTTTTTTCTTCTTTTTGAGGCAGAATCTCACTCTGTTGCCCAGGCTGGAGTGCAGTGGAGCCATCTCGGCTCACTGCAACCTCCGCCTCCCAGGTTCAAGTGATTCTCCTGCCTCAGCCTCCTGAGTAGCTGGGACTACAGGTGTGCACCCCTACACCCGGCTGATTTTTGTATTTTTAGTAGAGACGGGCTTTCACTACGTTGGCCAGGCTGGTCTTGAACTCCTGACCTCAGGTGATCCGCATGCTTCAGCCTCCCAAAGTGCTGGGATTATAAATGTGAGCCACTGTGCCCAGCCTCAGCTCATGTTTCTGAAGCACCATAAATACTCCTTGGTCATGACTCCCAGGATTGAAGGTCTATACAAGGGCCTGGGGCTTCCAAATGTGCCCAAACTTTCCCATCCAGCCCTTATCCACCGCTCCCATGATGCACCACTGCACCATCGCCCGTGTAGGAAAGGGCAGCACTGGGCGGGGACAGGTGTGGGCTCTTCACTAAGTAGGTGCTAAACACATCAATATAACTGAAGTGAGGCCAGATATACAAGTACAGTCACTGCCTTCTTCTCAGCGGTTACCACGGGCACAACCCCCTGGCTTTGTGGCCTTGAGTAAGCCACTCGGCATCTCCGCTCCCTGCAAAATGTTGTCAAAAGGTGAGCCTCAACGTTCTTACCTATAAAATGGGGATGTTAACAGTACAATCCAGGCCACGTGCGGTGGCTCAACGCCTGTCATCCCAGCACTTTGGAGGTGGATGCAGGCAGATTGCTTGAGCCCAGGAGTTTGAGAGCAGCCTGGGCAATATGGCGTGACCCCGTCTCTACTAAAAATACAAAAATCTGCCCAATGTAGGGGTGTGAGCCTGTTGTCCCAGCTCCTCGGGGGGCTGAGGTGGGAGGATCACTTGAGCCTGGGGGGCAGAGGTTGCAGTGAGCTGTGGACTGCACTCCAGCATGGGCAACAGAGTGAGACACTGTCTCAAAAACAAAAACAAGGCCGGGCGCGGTGGCTCATGCCTGTAATCCCAGCACTTTGGGAGATGGGTGGATCACGAGGTCAGGAGATCGAGACCATCCTGGCTAACATGGTGTAAACCCCATCTGTACTAAAAATACAAAAAATTAGCCGGGCGTGGCGGCACGCGCCTGTAGTCCCAGCTACTTGGGAGGCTGAGGCAGGAGAATTGCTTGAACCTGGGAGGCAGAGGTTGCAGTGAGCCGAGATTGCGCCACTGCCCTCCAGCCTGGGCGACAGGGCGAGACGCTGTCTCTAACAAAAACAAAACCCAAAAATACCCAGTACAATCCTGCAGTTAATTTAGGGGGATTAAAGGGATACAGAGACCTCGGCATAGCACTGAGTGTTGTTAAGAAGTGCTGTCTTTTCCCTTCTCCAGAGACACTATCCCTCCAAGTGAGCAATGAGTTGTTAATTTTTCTTTTTTCTTTTTTTTTTTTTTTTTAGATGGAATCTCGCTCTGTCGCCCCAGGCTGGAGTGCAATGGCGCCATCTTGGCTCACTGCAACCTCTGCCTTCCAGGTTCAGGCAATTCCCATGCTTCAGCCTCCGAAGTAGCTGGGATTACAAGCACCCACTACCACGCCTGGATAATTTTCGTATTTTTAGTAGTGACAGTGTTTCACTATGTTGGCCAGGCTGGTCTTGAACTCCTGACCTCAGGTGATCCACTCCACCTCAGCCTCCCAAAGAGCTGGGATTACAGGCGTGAGTCACTGCACCTGGCCTAATTTTCTTCTTTCATCAACAGTTACCTTCCACGTGTAGGCCCCATGTGGGCTGGAGGACAGAGCCATTTCCAGGCATTTGTTGGCCTGAGTCACTCTAGCTTTTAGAGGCTCAGCCTGTATCATCTCCAACATGAATGCACCCTTATCAAAATTTTTCACCTAAAAAATTCTGAAAAGATTTCAAGGCCGGGCACAGCTGCTCATGCCTGTAATCCCAGCACATTGGGAGGCCGAGGCGGGTGGATCACAAGGTCAGGAGATCGAGACCCTCCTGACTAACACTGTGAAACCCCGTCTCTACTAAAAATACAAAAAAAAAAAAAAAAATAGCCGGGCGTGGTGGCGGGCGCCTGTAGTCTACTCCGGAGGCTGAGGAAGGAGAATGGCGTGAACCTGGGAGGCGGAGCTTGTAGTGAGCCAAGATCGCACCACTGCACTCCAGCCTGGGAGACAGAGCAAGACTCTGTCTCAAAAAAAAAAAAAAAAAAAAAAAATTCTGAAAAGATTTCTATAATTTTGCCTTTGAATTTTCTTGGCTACGTGACTCTGCCTTTGCTAATCTTGGAGAAGATACATAACCTCTGTAATGCCTCAGTTTCCTCATGCATAAAACAGGAATAATGATGGCTCTTAACTCATAGAATTCAGTGTGTTGACATATGTAAATTCATAACACCACGCCCAGCAGAGGTAAGTCCTGAATACATGTTTGACAAATAAACTAAAATACCAGTAACTTTTAGTTTCTGATTTCTCATCGACCATCTGGCACTCTCAGAATTCTTGCTATGTGAGAAAATCTAACCCACAAAGAGTTTTCAAATGTAGTGAAACTTTTATAAATACCAAATCGAAAAGATGACATAACCTTCCATCTTGTAGGTATTTAATGAAATGTCTATTAATTTTAATTTTGCCATTTTATTTTTGCATTTTACAGTAGTACACAATGTTAATTATTAACACAGTGTTCACCGCCCCTCAAAATTCTGTGAGCTCCAGCCCTGTAAGCCTAACCAATAACGTAGCGTCAGCAGGGGCAGAGGTCACACAGCTGCCTCCAAGGGGGCTGATTCTGAGATGACCAAATGGAGGCAATGACCAGACCTATTGCCCAGTCCCACCTGGCTCTGCACACCAAAGCTGTAGGGGTGGGGAGATGCCAGGGAGCTGTGTTAGCAGAAGTCAAAAGGTTCTGTCCAGAGACAGGTAGGTCAGGTTCACCTGGATCACAGCCCACAGCCATGACCAGACAGGAGGCAGAGGGTGCCAAGGCTGTGTGTTCATGGACAAGGGGAACGGCTTCTGAACTGGAGCCTCAGGGAGCAGGAAAAGGGGAACAGGCTCTCCAGCTCTCCCTGCCCTGGTCCACCCTACCTGATGTCAGAACTGGAAAGGCCCAAGGGGATATCTAGTTTAGCCTCCTTCTCATTGACGGATGGAGGATCGAGGCTCTGGAGCAGAAGGGATCTGCCTGGTTCAGGCTGCGCTGGTCTCAGGTGCCCCTGCCCTGGAGCACCCTGCATCTCCACTCCACTTCCCAGCCATGAAACTGTCCTGTGTTGCATGACATAGGTTTTCTTCCTTCAAAACAGCATTCCAGGGCTGGGCGCGGTGGCTCATGCCTGTAATATAACCAGCACTTTGGGAGATGGAGGTGGGTGGATCACTTGAGGTCAGGAGTTCGATACCAGCCTGGCCAACATGGTGAAACCCCATCTCTACTAAAAACACACACAAAAAGTTAGCCGAGTGTGGTGGCACATGTCTGTAATCCCAGCTACTTGGGAGGCTGAGACAGGAGAATCGCTTGAACCTGGGAGGCAGAGGTTGCAGTGAGCACTCCAGCCTCAGTGACAAGAGCAAAAAACTCTGTCTCAAAAACAAAACAAAAGAAAAAAACACAGCATTCCAGGGCTGGGTGTCTGTAATCAATCCTAGCACTTTGGGAGATGGAGGTGGACAGATCACTTGAGGTCAGGAGTTCGAGACCAGCCTAGGTAACATGGCAGAACCCCATCTCTACAAAAATACAAAAAAAACTAGTCAGGCATGGTGTCACATGCCTGTACTCCCAGCTACTTGGGAGGCTGAGGCAGGGGGATAACCTGAGCCAGGGAGATGGAGGCTCTGGTGAGCTGTGATCACGCCACTGCGCTCCAGCCTGGGTGGCACAGTGAGACCCTGTTTCAAAACAGCAACAACAACTTAGCATTCCACACTCTGCTCTCCAGTGGACCTTCCCACCTTAAACCAGAAAACGGATGAGTTAATACCAGAGTGTACACTGATATCTCTTCCTTCGTGGCTACGGGAGGGTTGGAATCCTGGCTCAGTTCTGATTTGTTGTGTGATTTTTTTTTTTTTGACGGAGTTTCCCTCTGTCGCCCATTTGAAGTGCAGTGGTGTGATCTCGGCTCACTGCATCCTCTGCCTCCTGGGTTCAAGTGTTTCTCCTGCCTCAGCCTCCTGAGCAACTGGGATTACAGGCGTGCGCCACCACGCCCAGCTAATTTTTGTGTTTCTAGTACAGACAGAGTTTTGTTTCTTTTCTTTTCTTTTTCTTTTGAAATGGAGTCTTGCTCTGTTGTCCAGGCTGGTACAATGGCGTGATCTCGACTCACTGCAACCTCCACCTCCTGGGTTCCAGTGATTCTCCTCCCTCAGCCTCCCAAATAGCTAGGATTACAGGTGCCCGCTACCACGTTGGACTAATTTTTTTGTATTTTTAGTAGAGACGGGGTTTCGTCATGTTGGCCAGGCTGGTCTTGAACTCCTGACCTCAGGTGATCCACCCACCTCAGCCTCCTAAAGTGCTGGGATTACAGGCATGAGCCACCGCGCCCAGCCCAGAGATGGGGTTTCACCATGTTGGCCAGGCTGGTCTTGAATTCCTGACCTCAGGTGATCTGCTGCCTCAGACTCCCAAAGTGCAGGAATTACGGGCATGTGCTACCACGCCCGGCCTGCTGTGTGATTTTGAGCATGACTCAACCTCCCCTAACACATGAAGAAAAAACACTGGCTGCCTCTTCCGGGTCTCAGGGGTTCTAGTTGTCCACATCCATGAAGCTCCGGGCATACGGCAGGGCCTCAGGAAATATTAGTATGTATCTCCGGACCCCCAATCCCATCAGGTGCTTCCTCTTTCAAAGTGTCTTCTGAATCTTTTATTCTCACCAAGGTGTCATGCCTAATAATAACTTTAAGGCTACTCCCTCCAGGGGAATTTTAGCAGGGATCTGTTTAAAAAAAAAAAAAAAAAAAAAAAAAGCAGATCCATTATGGTAGAATTTCTGACAACATCCGAGAATGAGAAAATATTTTGTGTGGAGTTAGGTTAGGTGGGGGTGCTGGGGTGGTGCAATGGTGTGGAAGGGAGGAAGGGAGGCAACTTGACCCTTTTCAAGTAGTGCCTCTATCTTTGTAGCAGGTGAGAAAAGGCCCGTGTTGGAGGGGCTGCTGCAGTCTAGGCCTGGGGACGGCTGGGTTTCATCTGTTTTCCAGATGAGAAGCAAGGATTCCCAGCAAAGGAGAACCATGAGTCATGGGGACAAGTCTGGCCGGAAGCTGCTGACACACATACTCACAGGACCACAGCAAGTATGTTAACGATTTCCAAGGGTGGATGGACGAGCCCTGGAACCTGGCCTTTGGAACACGAGCTCATGGACCTGAGATAGGAGCTGTTTATACCTAACGTGACTGGGAATTAGTTATCTTTTCTTCTTCGGGACCAAGGAGAAAAGATGAACAACTGGAGTTTCATAACAGTCTTGCAGAACATTAAGGCCAGGAGTGATCTCAGAGATCAGCCAGTCCCACCACCTCCTATACAGACTGTGACGTGAACTGAGGCCCAGACAGGAGAGGGTGGTGGCCAGGGCCTCGAAGCTGAACTGGCAAGTCTCTGGGCCTGTCAGTCACTTAAAACATGGCAGGGGAGTTTCTAAAGAAGCTTTTGTGGCAGGGCACGATGGCCCGCACTTGTAATCCCAGCGCGTTGCGAGACCAAGGCAGGTGTATCACTTGAGGCTAGGAGTTCAAGACCAGCCTGGCCAACATGGTGAAACTCTGTCTCTACCAAAAAATACAAAAAAATAGCCGGGTGTGGTGGCACGCACCCTTAGTCCCAGCTACTCAGGAGGTTGAGGTGGGAGGATGGATTGAGCTGGGGAGGTGGAGGTTGCAGTGAGCTAAGATCGTGCCACTGCACTCCAGCCTGGGCAACTGAGTGAGACTGTCTCAAAAACAAACAAACAAACAAACAAACAAAAAATCACATCAGTAAAGTCCGTTTTGCCAGGTAAGGCAACATATTCACAGGAATTAGGGTATGGGCATTTTGGGGGCCATTATTCTGACGATATATTTTCAATTCTATTTTATATTCTGAATATTTGTATATAGAAAAGTGCATAAATAATTACAAAATGCCAGCTTTATATATGTATTACATATATAACATATATATTACATACATTACATATATATTAATATACATTACATATATAACATATATATTACATATATTACATATATAACATATATTACATCTATAACATATATATGTACATATAACATATATTATATATACATATATATGTACATATATACATATATATGTATATATAACATATTATATAACGTATATATTATATATACATATATACATATATATGTATATATAACATATTATATATAACATATATATGTGTATATATATATATATTTTTTGAGATCAGGTCTCACTCTGTTGCCTAGGCTGGAGTGCAGTGGTGTGATTGCAGCTCACTGCAGCCTCAACTTCCCTGCCTCAAGCAATCCTCCCACCTCAGCCTCCTGAGTAGCTGGGACCACAGGTGTGTGTCATCATACCTGGCTAATTTTTTTTTTTTTTTTTTGTGAAGACGAGGTCTTGCTATGTTGGCCAGGCTCATCTCAAACTCCTCAGCCTAAGCCAGCCTCCCTCCTGCCTTGGCCTCCCAAAGTGCTGGGGTTACAGGTTTGAACCACAGCACACGGCCTTTTGATTTTCTAACTTTTTTTTGTTGTTGTTGTTTTTGAGTCTCGCTCTTGCCCAGGCTGGAGTTTAGTGGCACGATCTCGGCTCACTGCAACCTCTGCCTCCCAGGTTCGAGCGATTCTCCTGTGTCAGCCTCCGGAATAGCTGCGACTACAGGTGTGCGCCATTACACCCAGGTAATTTTTGTATTTTTAGTAGAGATGGGGTTTCGCCGTGTTGGCCAGGTTGGTCTCGAACTTCTGACCTCAGGTGATCTGCCCGCCTCGGCCCCCCAAAGTGTTGGGATTACAGGCGTGTGCCACCACGCCTGGCTGTGCAGCCTTTTAATTTTCATAAACTGACCACACCCGTGTAACCAGCCCCCAGATCAAGAAACAGAACATGTTCTGTATCCCCAGAAGTCCTGCTCCTGCCCTCTTCCCGTGCACAGTGTAATTTAGCATTTGTTGACATTAGAAAATTCTGTGTATATGTGAGGTCAGGAGTTCAAGACCAGCCTGACCAACATGGAGAAACCCCATCTCCATGAAATTAGCCGGGCGTGGTGGTGCATGCCTGTAATCCCAGCTACTTGGGAGGCTGAGGCAAGATAATCACTTGAACCCGGGAGGTGGAGGTTGCGGTGAGGCAAGTTCGCGCTATTGTACTCCAGCCTGGGCAACAAGAGCGAAACTCTGCCTCAAAAAAAAAAAAAAAAGAAAAGAAAATTCTGTGTATAGGTAATACCTGGAGTATTATTGAAATACAAAGGAGAGAGCGCAAACGATGTTTGTTTATTCATTCAACAGATATTTTTCTGGCACCAGTCCTGGGCTGGGTGCCAGGGGAAGTGGGATGAATTGGTTCAATGCTGGTCTTATGACACAGAATCCATGGAGGCAAATGTGTGCAGGAGGGTGGGGTGGGGAAAGGGGGTTTGTGGAACAAATAAGAACACAATGCATTGGCCAAGCATAACCAGGCAATGTGGGTCCCAAAGGCAACTACAGTTGTGGAACAGAAAGGATTTCAGGCCAAGGGAACACCATGGGCAAAGGCATGGCAGTGGGAACAGGCAGGGGGTACTGTGGAGTTTGGGGAGGCAAAGAGGGATGTGACTATTGGACTTGACAGCCTTGGAGGACTCGCTCATGCTGTCTGATCCACCATCCCCAGTTCTCATGTCCACCAGCCCAAACCCCAGCTCTCCAGATGTAGAACCAGAGGCCTCAGCCCTCATGCCAGTGTCCTCATTTTACAGACAGGGATGCAGACCCACTGGAGAAGAGAAATACACCCGAGGCTGGTCCCGCACTTCATTCATTCCCCCACTTCTCACCTTTCTACAGAGCCCTCCTGGGCCTGGCACTGGGGACACGGAGGGGTCAGACCTGGCTCTGCTCTGAAGAGTTCAGGGGCTAGTGGCACAAAACTGGGGCAGAGGCCTGAAGCAGGATCCAGATCCCATTTCCCTTCTGGGGCTCTGCCCAACACCACAGCTCCTTCCTGCTGTGCCTCCCAGGAAGACCCCTCTGTCCCCGTCAGACCTCTCCATGATTCTTCGTTTGTGTGGCCTACATTGTTTTTCTTTTTTCTTTTTTTTTTTTTTTTTGAGACAGGGTCTTGCTCTGTCTCCCAACTTGGAGTGCAGTGGCGGGACCTCGGCTCACTGCAGCCTCCACCTCCTGGGTTCAAGCAATTCCCCTGCCTCAGCCTCCGGAGTAGCTGGGATTACAAGTGCGTGCTACCATGCCCGGCTAATTTTTGTATTTTTAGTAGAGATGGGGTTTCACCACTTTAGCCAGGCTGTTCTGGAACTCCTGACCTCAGGCAATCAGCCTACCTCGGGCTGCCAAAGTGTTGGGATTACACGCCTGAGCCACCGTGCCCAGCCTGCAGCCCATATTTATTTATTGGGCGTCTAATGTGTGCCAGGCAATGTTCTGGGTATTGAGACAAAAGCTATATAGTAGACAGGCCCCTCCCTCGGTGGAGAAGACAATAAGTGAACCCATAGGTATCCAATGTGTTGGGAGGAGGCAAGTGTCGCCCTGTGAAGGAGAAACAGACTAAGGGAAGAGAGAGGGAGGGAAGGCGGTCAGGGGAGTTTCTTTGAGGAGGTGACACTCGGGACACAAAGGAAGCAAGTTACACAGGAATGGGGAGAAGAGGACTCCAGACAGGGGATAGGGGGGCCTTGATGGGTCTGGGGGTCCACACGGAGGCTGTGAATGCAGGGAGTGATGTAGATTTAGCTTTGGGGAGACCTGGAAATCAATGCTGGTCTCTCCATCTCCCCCTGTTCTTGGAAATGGACCACCAGGCGTGAGGTTTGGGGAGGCCACTGGCTGCTTCTCCAGGGTCTTCCTGTATCAGCCACAACCAGCACACGGAGGGATGCTGGCCAGACCTGGCTTCATCAGCATGACACGCCCAACTAACCTCATACGTCCCCCTTCATCAACACCCCCCCCATGTTGGGGAGGCAAGGCAGGGAAAGGTCCCCCATGGTGCAGCTGAGGAAATGGAGGCGCAACACTCCGCACTGTGCCAGGTGCAGAGGAGGGGGGCCGGAAGGGCTTTGCCACGGTGTCCCCCAGGAGACCACCTTCTGGGGGCAGGTGACCTCTTGAGGGGTTCTGCGGAGGAAGTTCCCAGAAGTCAGCCGAGGGGACTTGGTGGAGGTGGCAACGCACAGGGCGGGTGACAAAGTACGCATCCCGTGGGGCACAGGGGAGGGGAGAGGGGCCCTGAAGGGGCGGCGGGAGGGGCTCAGGGGCGTGATCCTGCTGGCAGGGCGTTTAGGACCGTGGGTGGAGGCGGGACCCCGCGAGCGGTTTGAGGGAGGGAGTCCTGGGCATCCGAAGATTGGCGAAGACTGGCCGTTTGGAAGTGGGCGGGGCCAGGGAGGTCAGGGGGCGGGGCCAGGGAGCCGGGGTGGGTCCGGGCCGTTGAGAGGCGGGACGGGAGGGGACAGGGGCGGGGCCGGGGCGGGGAAGGGGCGGGGCCGGCCCTGGGCTGGACCGGGGCGGGGCGAGCGGAGCCGTGGGCGCGCGGGCGGCGGCGGCGCGGAGGTGCGCTCGCCGGTGCTGGGCTTGGAGGTTGGTGGCGGCGGCGACGGCGACGCGCACAGAGGCGGATTGTGGCTTCCCTGGTGCTCGCGGCGGGCTGCATCGGGGCGGGGGCGGCGGGGCGCGCCGGGAGCCCCTGCGGGCGCGGCGCAGGCGATGAGCCGGGGCCCGGCATGGCCTCCGCGCGGCCGCCGGGCCGGGCCTGCGCCTCGGCGTCCGCGCCCGCGGGGCTCCGGGCCGGGCCGCCCGCCCTCCCCGCCGCCGCCGCCGCCGCCGCCGCCCCCGAGCCTGCTGGCGGCGCCGAGGCCGAGGAGCGCTCGCTGCAGCACATGCTGCGTGCCATAGCGGAGGAGCGCGGCCGCCTTAGCCTGCGCCGCGAGGTCTGCGGCCTCGGTGAGTGGGACCCGGGGGCGAGGCCGGGCCGGGGGAGGTGAACGTCTTCGGGGCCGCCTCTACGCGTCGGTGTCTCTGCGCGGGTGTCGTGGTCTCTGGGTCTACCTGGGTACCCTGTCTTCCTCCATGCGTCCCCCTCCCCTGCATCTGGGTCTGTCTCTGCTTTCCGTCCGACGAGCGCCCCGCACCCCTGTGCCCGGGTCTCATTCGGCGTCTCCCCCTGTCAGTCCGTCTTGGTGTCTGTCTCATCTCCCTCCTTCCTCTTCGTGCTTCTGCGGGTCTTCTTCCTTCTCCAGGAAGCCCGCCCCGGGCCCTCAGCACGGCGGCAGGGAGTGTGGGCGTGGGATCTGGGTAGCCCAGCGCGGCAGGGTCGGGCCCTCGTTGGACTCTGGGGGGTGGACCTCGCCGCGAGCGTGCCCTGGCCACTGTCTCCTGCTACCCGAAGCCTTTGTCTTTCCGCACCCACCGGCCCCTCTCATCCCTTAGCTGTATCCAGGGACCTGTTGGGCAGTGGCCCCCCGAACCCGCCTGCTTGGCTGAGGGGCAGGGCCTGCTGCCTCTCGGTGTGATTCTGGGCTTTAAGTCATGGATCTGCTGGGGGGCGTGGGATGGGGGTGCCTCGTATTGTTTGGAAGGGCCTGGGACTGCAGGTGTGGGTGGGGTCTCCCAGCCAGTGAGGTAATCCATTACTGATGGATCGTGCCCGGACTCAAGCCCAGCAGAAGTCCCGTCTTTTGTCGTCTCAGGTTCGTCATTTTCTCCATGGAAAAGACCCCTCCCTCATCCGTGCAGGGAATGACTTCATACCACATTGTCAGCCACCCCCCACCCCACCCCCAGGCTAGGCTGGGGGTTTCTGAGGGGGTGACAGCATTGCTGAGTAGGGAATGCCAGCCCTCCAGATTCACCCCGTGGCCCCTTCATTTACCGATGGGGAAACTGAGTCCCAGAGAACAAACGCATCCCCCTAAGGTCACACAGCCGCAGGGACATGGCAGTCCCAGGCATTCAGGGCCCCTCAGCAGGCCACACCCTGGAGGCTGGAGTGAGGGGAGAGGAAGTAAATTTGAATCCCTTTTGTAGGAGGCAGGCTTAGCATGAGAGGCTTCCCGGTGAGCAGGCCCCAGCCTAGCCTGCCGGGGTGAGCCTTTGCTCATGCAGGGGTGGGGGTGGGGGGTGCTTATGAAGTGAAATGGACAAGAACTTCAATGGTTGACAAGGTTTCAATGGTTTCTTTCTGAAAAGGTGTCAAGATTTACTTTTGAGCAGAAATTGGAGCATGCTCATTCATTCATTCTGTAAACATTCATTGAGCACCTACTGTGTGCCACCCTGGCAGGCCCACCTGTCACCTGGCACCGAATATCTGAGCTGGGATGCGTCTGAAGGACCATCTGCTGCAGGTCACTTGGCCCTGTTTGCTCAGCAGCTTCAAGCAGTCCCTCCCCACTCCCCTGTCCACACATACCTACTGTCCTCTGACCACCTTTACCTGTGAGCCCCTTCTCTCCTCTTTTAGGCAGCCCCTCCCGCAAGGAGGCTGCAGGGCCATGCCCAGAAGAACAGTGAACAGTGAAAATGGCACCTAGCATTTACTGAGCACTTACTATGTGCCGAGTGCTTTACTCATGCTGCAAATTTAATCCTGACACATACTGACTTTGCCAGGGAGCAGTATTGTCTCCGTATCAGCGATGAAGAGCCTGAGGGTTAGAGAGAGAGAGAGGAGGCCTGCCCAGGGACAACCAATGAGGAAGCAGCATAGCCAGGACTGACCCTCTGCCAACCTGATCTCAGAGCCTGCCCTGCACTCCCCGAATATCCCCAGCCAGGTCTTTCTGTGCCTACGATACTCACGCTGTTTCCTTGTCTCCTCTCCAGGCCTCCCGCACGTGCCAGGTCTCCCCTGTTCCCCTGCTGCTGAACTCAGTCCCTGCAGGGCTCTGAAGCAGAGAAAACCTGCTGTTTTCTCTGCCTGGAAAGCTGCCCCTACTCATGTGCCCCACAAGCATCTCTAAGTTTTCCTTTAAGTCTCAGCTCCAATGCTGCCTCTCCGGGAACTCTTTCCAGCTCCCAGGCACACAGTCCTGTTCTGCCTGTATTCTCTTTGTGCCAGGCACATGTTTGTTGGGACAATCAGGATGATCGTGGCCTTGTCATGGTCTGTGTGCTGTCTCCCCAATTAGCAGGTGAGGCCCTCAAAGGCATTACCCAGTCTGATTCATCTTGGTGCCCAGCATGGGGCACATATGGAGCAGGTGCCCAGTAAACATTTAGTGAACAAGGAAGAAAATTATTATCTGGACTGGCAGATGAAGGGCGTGGAGGGCCACGGAGATGGGAATCTTAACTTCTTAGAAGGGCTCATTTTTGGCTGGGCGCAGTGGCTCACGCGGTGGATCACAAAGTGTAATCCCAACACTTTGGGAGGCTGAGGCGGGCGGATCATGAGATCAGGAGTTCGAGACCAGCTTGGCTAACACGATGAAACCCCCGTCTCTACTAAAAATACAAAAAAAAAAAAAATTAGCCGGGCATGGTGGCGGGCGCCTGTAGTCCCAGCTACTCAGGAGGCTGAGGCAAGAGAATGGTGTGAACCCAGGAGGTGGAGGTTGCTGTGAGCCGAGATCGCACCACTGCACTCCAGCCTGGGCTACAGAGCGAGACTCTCTCTCAAAAAAAAAAAAAAAAAAAAAGAAGGGCTCATTTTTCAGATGAGAGATTTGATGTTCAGCAAGGGGTGAGCTTACTAGGAACTTGATGCCTAGAGTGGCGCTCACCTCTCAGGTGTGAGTCCCGAGAGGAGCCAGAACACCAGCCCCGGAGCACTTCTGCGTCCACTGAATCATCAACACGCTCAAGCTGTGGGGGCAGGGTTGTGTTTGATCATCTCCACTTCACATCTGTGACAGCTTGTTAGATTTATGAATGGATTTAAATCTCCCAGATTGTTGTTGTTGTTTAGCGAAAGCTTGGGTTACTCCGAACCCTGCTGTGTCCTCTGAGGTTGTTTTGAAGGTGTCAAGGGAGCCTCAGGTGGAGGCGCTGGGCTTTGGTTGAGTGGTTGTCATTCTCTGAGTCAGTGTCTGTCTGTGAAATGGGACTAAGCTCCTGGCCCTCCCCACTCAGGGGTCATCGCTCAGCTCTCGTGATGAAAAGCACCTGGATTTTGAGGCTTGTCTGTGGCAGCCTCTGCAGTAGAAGGGGACATGAGCACTTGCTCTGTACTGAGAGGGGGCAGGAGTGTTGGGCCCTGATCCCTGCCTTGTGGGAGGGCACAGTCCATGGGGGAGATAGCCAGGAGCACAGGTCACTGTTAGCTGAAGTACAAACCCTGCTGGAAGCAGCAGGGCTGCGGCTGCCCAGAGCAAGATTTTGGTGTTGCATCCACAGGACACTGCTCGTGACTCCAGGTCACAGATAAACCAGGTGATTCAGGACCCAGGTGTGGGATGTAGACGTTTGGACCGAAGGAGGACAAACCTTGCCACTTCCTCTCCGGGCTTGGGCCTTCTCCTTGGCCCTGGACCTCAGCAGCCCAAGCACGCAGGCCCCCTTTCAACAGGGGCAGTCCACCCGGCAGTTGGTCAGGCAATGTGGACACGACCTGGGCCCAAGACTCGGTGTGAGTCCTGAGAGGTGCCGTGAGCAGGCGGGGCCCATATTCGGCTGCTTGTCTCTGCACTCTGCCTCAGCTGAGCAGTTTTGGAGCAATTTGTGCCTGGCATTTGGGGCTAACCCCCTTTTAGGTGGCCTGGGGGATTCTCCCTATGTCTGGAGTGCTGCAGAGAAGGGGCGTTTTATGTTCATTCTTTCCTTTTGTCTTTGGAGTAATCCTGTGGGCTAGATATTGTTCTATTCTTCTCTTTGTCCTGATGAGGGAACACAGGTTGGGGGGAAGTAAGGTGCCCCCAGCTGCAAGGCTAGAAAGTGGCCGAATCTTGCTGAGCCCAAGCTTTTAATTGCTTGGCCCTGCGCAGAGATGAGGCCCACCTAGACCCGTCCTCAGGGTGCTGAGGGTCTGGTGTTTCAGGTTGTGTGGCAGCCTGGCCACAGTGGATGGAGGCAGGGCCCCAGTGGAGCTGTGAGCACTTAGCCAGAGGCCACAGAGAACGGAGCCACCAGCGTGGCCCACGGGAGGGGTTTGTGGACAGCGTAGTCTTCAAGCAGGGCTGAGGCTGGGTGGGCTTGTGTGGATGGAGGAGCAGAAGCTCACTTGGCTCTAAGCAGGGCTGTGGAAGTGGAGGCTGGAGTAATCCCTGGCTGAGAACTTGGTATTTCCCAGCCCTGGCCTCGGGAAGCCCTGCAGGTGTGATTTGTGGGGCAGCTGCACGGGAGGGGCCATCAGTGCAGAGGATGCTGCGTGCCTGCCGCGTTTCCTTCAGTCCCACTCCCGGAGAGGTGGGTTCTGTCTTGACCTCATTCTGCAGGTGAGGAAGCTGAGCTTCAGAGCGGGGAGGGATGTACCCACAGCCACGTAGCTGGCAGGTGGCAGGGCCGCCATTCCAGCTGAGGCCCATCATGTGCAAATAGCCCTCGGGGAAGGGTTCGTGGAATGGGCCAGAGGAGTGAGGGAGACGGCCTTGCCTCTGTGCTGAACACCTGTGTGTGCTAGGCCTTCGAATGGGGAAGAGCGCTGTGCACCCTTCACCTCCCCCAACCCCCCATCACTTTGCCAGGCCAGCTGTAGCTGGGCATAAGTGATGGGGGCCGGGGGGCCTTTAGTGGGAGGTGCCACTGGAAAGGAAGACTGTGAGCCCAGGCTAAGCACTCCAGCCCTCGGGCCTCAGTGTCCTCATCTGTAGACTGGAGACCACAAACTCTCTAGGGACTTGGGGATTGTATGAGAGAAGTGACGGAGTAAATGAGACGTGGCAGGTACAGGCTCAGCACAAACCCCTGGTGTGGAGTCAGGTGCAGTCCAGGCTGCTGTTATTATCCAGGATACAAAGCACCTGGGCCCAGTGCCTGCACGTGGAATTAGGGTTGTATTTGCGCCTGATGCTCAGGCTGCTTTGAGTCAATGCGGAAGCTCTCCCTGGGCTCCTTGGGGCCCTCCAACCCCACGGCAGTCAGAGCTGGTTGTGGGCCAGCACAGTGGGGAGGAAGTGTGGCCGTGTGGCATGGCAGCAGAGCCTCTTTCGGTTCCTGGGCCTATTTTAAGGGTTGTGGGTTCCGGCCTCTGCCCGTTCCTGAGGCTGGAGCAGCCCAGGAGGCCCTCCCCTGAGCCTGAGACTCTGTGTCCTTCGGGACGGAACCTGAGGACGCTGGACCTTACACTTGGAAGAGGCCGAGGACCACAGCTGCGTGGACGTCTTTGCAGCGGCCATGTAGGCACCGCTGGCCTGGGTAAGAATCCCGTGCTGCTCCGCTCAGGGGCCTTGGGGAGTCATTTCCGCCTCCGGCTTCCAGCCTTCTGCAGAGGAACTTCCATGGCATGAGCCGTCCCCTCACTGTCCTGGGTCTCCTTGCCTCCTTCATCGAGCTGGGGAGGCTCGTATCAGCCACACCACTAGGCTGCCGTAAAGAAACCCCAAGTGGGAGACTTGTTAAACATCCTCAGATTTCCCAAACAAATTTTCTAAAGAAAAAAAATGTTACATGCACCTTACCGAAACTAGAAAATAGAAAGGAAACAATTATTCCTAGTTCCAATTACCCAGAGACACGCTATTAACTTTGCAAAGTCCTGCCCTCTGATCTTTCCAGAGGTTTTTAAAAGAGTACTTGATCTTCTCTATACAGGTTTCTTAATCACGCTTTTTCATTTAAAGTTCCTAAAACATTTCCCATGTTGCTCAGACTCTAAACATTAAATGACTGCTGGAGAGTTGGGTGGGCATGTCATGATTTACTTAATTGGTCTCATGTGGTTGGAAAAATAGCGTGGATCCCGTTTTCAGTTATAAATAACTTGCAGCAAAGCTTTTTATACGTGCAAAGGTGTCTGTATTTGGACGATGTCTTTAAGCTGGCAACCTGGGAGGCCATTTCTTGGAGGCTGCTGTGTGACCCCCAAGGGCAGGGGTAGGACCGTAGGTGGTAGACGGGTGTTCACGGGGCTGAAGGAGAGCGCTTTTAGATAGCTTGTGTGGATGAGGAAGGAAGGTAAGCCGCAGAAGGTAGTGATGGGCGTCCCCGCCGAGGGCATACAAGGAGCTGAGAAAGGATCCAGCCTCAGACTAGACTTTGGGCCCATGCCTTGCCAGTCTGTGATCCTCCAACCTTGTCTTCTTACCCGAGAGCTCTCCCCCTGGCGTTTCAGGCTTGTCTTCGCAGAGCAGGAAGCAGAGGCCCCCTCTTCCCCATCGGAGGACCGTGAGGCCTGGGAGCTGAGCCCTGAGCACAGGCCAGGCCAGCTCCCCAACCGCACCCACACACACACTGACCTTCCACTCCTGGTCACCCCTCAGTCCAGGCCGCCCCAGCTTGCCGGGGCCTCGGAGACAACAGAGACGTTTGCCCCTCAGGGTCAGTACACGTGCCCGGCCTGTGCCAAGGCCCCCGGGTCTCAGAATTCAACCAGCCTCTCCCTGTCACTGCTATAGACAGGAGCTCTGCAAGCCCCAGTCCAGGCTCTTCCCGCTAGGGGTTCTGTGGGGTTGGGGAAGCCCTGGTGCATAGCCGCAGCCCCAGCCCCAGCTGAGCCCCAGCCCGGCTCTTCTGTCTTCTGGAGGCCCTTGTCCCTCTGGGCCTCCGATCCCTCCTGCATGCAGTGCTGGGCTAGGCCGGGCCAGGTGGGACTTGTAAACAATACGTCATTTAATCTCATAACCCCCGTCAGGTGGGAGTTAGCCCGTGTCTTACAGGGATGAAGCAGAGGCTCAGAGGGTTGGGTAGACCTTCCCTCGGTCATTTCCAGCAGCTTGGGTCTGGTGCACTCAGCTTCCTAAGAGGGCAGAGCTCACTGCCCATCACCCAAACCCGGCTGTCCTGCCCACCCTCCCAGCGTCCTGAGAGCAGCCACCAGGTCCCCTGCCACCTAGTGAAGGTCCTGCCACCCAGGTGGGCACCAGGGCTGTTCTGCAGCTGACTTAAAAGCGTGTTTTGACTGGATGTGATTTCCCAGATGTTCCAGGTGATGTCTGCCTCTGGGCCTTTATGGCTGTGGCCCGTGTGCTGAGGAGACCTTTCTCACCCAGGCCTACCAACTCCTTGGAAGTGGGGCTGCATGCCCTGCGTGGCCTGTGCTGGGGAACTCGGCCCAGCACCTGTGCTTACTCGTTCCACTTGAACCTCAGCCTCCACTCCTTGGAACACCTCAGCTGCCTCAGTCTACCCACTCTTTAGCACACCGTGTCCAGAGCACAGAACCATGGGGAACTTGAAAACAAAATGCCCATTCCTTCCCCTGACCTGGGCATCTGAGCGAAAGTCCTCCCGGGGTCCCTGGAGCCTGTGGTGTAATTCGTTCCCTGTGTCTGGGTATGTCAGCCTGGGTTGGTGACCACTGGGCTGTCTGTTTACCACCCCTGCCCCCACGTGAAAGATGGGGCCACTGAGGCTCAGAAGCAGGAGGGACTGGCTGTGATGCCTTCTTCCACCTTCCTGATCTGGCCTGCTCCCAGCCGCCTGTCCTTGGACCCACCTGAGCCCCAACAGCATGAACCTTAATGTTATCGACACTGATACCTGGCAGGTGGTGGGTGGGAAAATAAAATGCCCCACGGGGTCCCTTCCTCACCCCCAGAGATACCTGTGCCCCTGAGTCAAAGCCGAACTCTGCACATCGGGGAGAAGGAGACTGAGGTCAAGTACAGAGCCTTGGCTCAGCCCTACCACATGGAGAGGCGGTGGGCCAGCCTCCCCTGGAGCCGGTCCCCGCCCGGCCCACTCTGCAGGATGGGCATTCTCCTGGGAGAATATGTGACTCCAGGCTTCCTGTGCCTGATGAGCTCAACCCTCCCAACGTAGGGGGGAAGTTTGCTCCTAGTGTCCCAGTTTTGGCTCAGGCAGCAGAATGCCCTCTGGGTCACAGCCCGTTCTGGGGGAGCTGGGATGGAGAGAGTTCCAGAATTCAACCAGCCTAGCCCTATCACTGACACAGACGGGAGACTCAGAGTGGACCCCGACTGGCTGAAACAGGGTGACGAATCAGGAGGGCTGGCTGCCTGATCTCACCAGTGCTGCCTGTTGCCCTGTGGTGCAGGTGAGGAGACCGAGGCCCGTGAACAACAGGCAGAGTTCCCTTACGCCATGTCCGTTATCTTTAATGTAAAAAGGCTTTGTATTGGGATGTGCTTTGAATCTTGAAAAATGCTTTTCACACTTGGAGCGACACTTATGGCAGAGAAAGGGAGAAAAGCAGAATACAAATCCACATGTTATGAAGCATGTGGATTATCCCTGTAATTATAATAGAGAAGTGCTGCCCTGCACACCCTCGTGTGTCCTCACAGCAGTCCTGAGCAGAAGGCAGGAGGGGTGTTGTCCCGTTTACAGAGGCAGACCGGGCCTCAGAGTGATAGGCGGACCTGGGGTGAGGTGGCCCTGGACTAGGCTTCTGCCTTCTAGTTCTTTCTGAAACCTTGCTTCATAGGCACCTTTCCAGCAACAACAGCCATTCAAGACCCTTGTGCCTGTTAATTTCTTTTTTTTTTTTTTTGAGACTGAGTCTTGCTTTGTCACCCAGACTGGAGTGCAGTGGCGCCATCTCGGCTTACTGCAAGCTCCGCCTCCTGGGTTCAAGCAATTCTCCTGCCTCAGCTTCCTGAGTAGCTAGAATTATAGGTGGCCACCACCATGCCTGGCTAATTTTTATGTATTTTTAGTAGAGAGATGGGGTTTCACCATGTTGGTCAGGCTGGTCTCGAACTCCTGGCCTCAGGTGATCCACCTGCCTCAGTCTCCCAAAGTGCTGGGATTACAGGCATGAGGCACCATGCCCAGCCTCAACCTGTTTATTTTCTATGCTAGGTTTGATAAAGAAGTGGGTAATTGTGGAGGAGTCTGATTGGATAAAGAAGTGTGAATCTAGGGTGAGCGAGGTGGCTCATGCCTGTAATCCCAGCACTTTGGGAGGCCGAGGTGGGTGAAACCCCATCTCTACTAAAAATCTAAAAATTAGCTGGGTGTGGTGGCAGGTGCCTGTAATCCCAGCTACTTGGGAGGCTGAGGCAGGAGAATCACTTGAACCCGGGAGGCGGAGGTTGCAGTGAGCCAAGATCGCGCCACTGCACTCTAGCCTGGACGACACAGCAAGACATCGTCTCAAAAAAAAAAAAAAAAAAAAAAAAAAAAAATGCGATCTGGTGGTGGTTAACTGGGGGTACTTAGCAAGGCCTGTTTGAGATTCTTCTCTCAACTAATCGCTGTGTCTTCAGAGATGAGGCTGCTCTTTTCCTCCGGACATAGAGAGGGTGCCTTTCACATGAGGGTCTTATGACCTGCTTCAGGGAGAAGGGCAGGGGAGGGTGACAGAGACCTTCCTGCTTCTGCTGTTTTCTCAAATGTCAGCGTGTCGTGTTTTGGGGTAACGTGGCCTGAACCCTGTCACCAACTGCCCCGGGACATCTGCTCCCACCTATATGTGTCTCGGGCGCCTCCAGCTCAGCCTGACCAAGATGTGACTCGCTGCCCGCCCCGTGTCTGCTCTCCCCTGCACTCCTCGGCCGCAGGCCAAGAGTCAGCCCTCCCTTGCCCCTCAGCCAGCTATGGCTGAGGTCCAGGCTGTGCCTGGACTGTCTCCTCTCCCCACCTGCATTGTCCCATATGTCCGTCCCCATGTGGCCATTCCTGACTGCCACTGTCGCCCAGGCTGGAGTGCAGTGGCACAATCTCGGCTCACTGCACCCTCCGCCCCCTGGGTTCAAGTGATTCTCCTGCCTCAGCCTCCTGAGTAGCTGAGATTACAGGTGCCTGCCACCACGCCTGGCTCATTTTTTGTATTTTTAGTAGAGGCAGGGTTTTGCCATGTTGGCCAGGCTGGTCTTGAACTCCTGACCTCAGGTGATCCCCCCACCTCAGCCTCCCAAAGTGTTGGGATTACAGGTGTGAGCCACTGCTCCCGGCCCATGTTCACACCTTTAAGAACCTCTTGATGTCTGCCAGGCATATAGTCCAAGACCCTTGGTGACCTGCCCCAGCCGACCCCCTGAGCCCCAGCCGTAAGACTTGTTGGAGGGGATTTCCCGAGGGCCCCTCCACACTCCGCCTGGAATCACCCTCCTCAACCTGTTGTTGGCGGAGAGGGGGGCCCTTGGCTCTAGGGCCCTTCTGTGGCCTCTTCCTGACCCGTTGGTGGAATCGGCCACCGCTCCCCTTGTTCTTGGTGCCACCTGTCAATTCCTGCCCCTGTGCTGTGACACTGCATAGTCCCCCATGTGTGGCTCCTGTCCCTCTCCCACCTGAGCTCCCCTCCACGGCTCTGGCTTTTCATCCCTTCCACCAGCTCACAGTAGACACATGCCTGGGCGCAGGCCCCTGGGAGTGACGGGGAGCTGCCTAGCGCGTTTGGTGGTGGCAGGGTGGAGAGGAATCTCTCGGGTGAGTGTTTGGTGGGGGGGGGGGGGTGGGAGGAATCTCTTGGGTGAGTGTTTGGTGGTGGGGGGGGTGGAGAGGGATCTTTTGGGTGAGTGTTTGGTGGTGGAGGGGTGGAGAGGGATCTTTCCGGTGAAGAGGTGATCATTTGTTGGGGAACTGGCCCTTGAGCGAGGCATTGCCCACACAGGGCCCCGCCTGAGCAGAGGCGGCAGGAAAAGGGCAACGAAGGTTCACACTGTAATTTGCTGAGCCGCTTCCCGGAAGTCACTGTAGGCCTCTGGACTCCGTTCCCCTTTGCAGAGTAGGACTGCTTGCTGCTCTATCTCTACCTGGGGAGGGAGCGAGGGTCAGACCTAGAGCCTCAGAGCGTGTCATGGAGGCTGCCTGTGACAGGTGGCAGAGCTGTGCCTCAGTTTCCTTTTATGAATTAGGGAGGAGAAGGTTGACCTGGTCACTGCTCACAGCCAAGGTTCTGGGACACACGTTTGCTGGTCCACACTCTTAACTACTTGAAACCAAGCTACTTGTAAAAAGCACTGTGGGTAGGCAGGACCAGCTGCTCAGGGAGGTTGATGCTGTGTGTGCTGGGGTTCAGGGACATCAGAAGTGAAGGAAGCAAAACAAGCGAGAAGAATCACACCCCACTCTGGCCCCACAAAATAGAAATCGAACCCTGTCATCCCACAACCCTGTGAACTGTGACTTCACACTTTGGGCCATAGATGTCCTGCCCCAAACCTCCAGCTCTATCTGCAGGTATCTCCTGCCAGCCCACGGATTGTCTGCGTTGGCCGGTGCTGACCTGGGCCATCCCTGAGACCATGCCTACCAGGGGTGTGGGGGTCTAGGATTCCAGGTTTCTCCTGATCCAGGGAGGAGGGAGCTGCCCCCGTACACAGTGGGAGCTCGTTAGCTGCTGCTCAGCTCCCGGGAGCCCTCTCCCTGCAGCAAACCCCGATGGTTCCGCCCCAGCCGGAGCTGCTACTGCTTTAGGGTACAGGGATGAGGTCATCTCTATCAGAGGCTGCGACAAGAAGGCTCTGCGTCCAGGATCCTTCCCTGAAGTTCAGTGGGGCCCGTTCTCACCCAGGGACAGTTGGAGCCGGAGCAACTGCAGTCCCCTTTACGGAGGGGATTTCATTTCCTCCAGTATTAGCAGCATTTCATTCCAGTGACAGCCCAGTGACGAGAGGGGTGTTGTCCCTGTTGGCAGAGGGAGACAGTGGGACTTAGGCTAAAGCACTTGTGCAGGGTCCCATAGCAGCAGGGGATGTTGGACCTAATTCTCCTGGATTCGAGGCTGGCGCTGCCCTTCTCATGCTCAAACATATCCCTTTCTCCAGGGAAGGATGTTTGATGCCCTTTTTTTCCTGGGTGGGCCTGTCCTGGCATAGTGTACGACGCAGAGCCCAGCCCCCTGGTGTTCACAATGAAGTGGGTCTCAGAAGTCAGAGTAGAGGAGGGCTAGGAATGAGGATTGGTGCGGGAGTGGGCATTTCCGAGGACGCTGTCTGCGGAGAGCATGAGATCGAGCAGGGGACTGAGACCCCTGGGAAGGCAGAGCTGCAGAAGGGCCCAGAAGGTGCCTTGCATCCTTGTCCTGTGTGGTGTGTTGTCACCTGGCACCTAGTACACGCGGGCTGCACACTGAGCACCTGCCGTGGGCTGGGTGTTGGGCACAGGGGTGGGTGGCATTGGTGGATGGGTCCAGCTGTGTGCCTGGCTCCTGGCTCAGGGCCTGGGCAGGGAGTGGGGAGTGGAAGAGTGAGGGAGCGGCTGAAGCATGTGGCCTGAGTTCCTCCGCCAGGGTTTGGCATCTCCGCAGATATCGTGAGCTGGGGGCGTGGGTGGGCCTCAAGGTTCAAGGGTTCTCTGACTTCCTGGTGCCACAGAGCATGCTGGCATGGAGGCAGGAGGAGGTGGAATGATGACTGGGCAGTGGCCGGGTGGCCTCAAGCCCAGGCAGTGGAGGAAAGGGCGGGGAAGCTGGCAGTGCTGGCTCCTGGCTGAGATGGGGCATCTTTGCGTGAGTGTCAGGAGAAGCCTGAGAAATTACTCAGGAAATGGTCAGCTGGTTGCCTACGAGGCCGTTTTCTGTGTCTGAGCAGAGCAGTGAGTTAGGAGCTTGGATGAGGCCCCCGTGAGGATGATCTCACAGAAAACGAGAATTTGAATCTGGAGCCACTGTTTCAGCTTGATGATTGTGCTTAGGAGATATTGAAACTGTCTGGAAACAGCTGTGGAGTGGGGGGCGGCAGGTGCGGTGGTTACAGGAGGTAGGGGGGTTTCTGGGAATTGTTGCTTAGAGGAGGATAAAGGACGCTTTATGGGAGCCCCAATCCAGCAGGAGCCTCCACCCCATGCAAGGCACCTTGAGGTCAGGGTTGATTCCCCTTTGTCCCCCAGGACCTCATGCAGCGCCTGGGGCAGAGCAGGCCCGCAGAACTGGATATGAAGCCCAGCTCCCACAAGCTTGCCAGGTACCCGGACTTGAAGGCCTCGGTTTCCTTAACTGTAAAATGGCTATTAAACGGTCACAGATGTGGCCTGGGGATTGTGAAAGCACTTCGAGGATTTCACAACGTTGTGCAAGTCTAAGACAGGCCCATGAATAAAGTTCTGCCTGCCAGCAGCTGGGGGTGAGTGAAGAGGCTGCCGCGTGCTCTCAGCGCACTGAGGACAGGGCTCAGCATGTCCTGTGTTTGTTGTTGTTCACTGGCTCCCTGTGGTGGATACTGCCCTGCGCTGGGCCCCGGATGCCCTGCCAGCAAAGGGCCTTGTCTGGGTGGGGAGGGGCCTTCGGGACAGGTGGTTAGGAGCCAGTGTGACAAGCCTGCAGCGTGGAGCCAGAAGCGTGGCTCTGCAGGCAGGTGGGGCCGTGGCCTGGCTCTGACCCATGCCAGCGGAGTGACTGCAGACCAGGCACTCAGGCCTTGAGTCCCAAGTTCCTCATCAGGTAAATGAAGGGAATTATCCTTACCTCTCAGGATCTTTGTGAAGATCAAGTGAGGCGACGTGGTCAGGTGCACGTGGGCACGGGCAACACTCGGGATGTCTTGCAGGGCCCCAGCTGGGTCAGGGAAGGCCGGTGCTGGGGTGGGGTGGTAAGGAAGGCACCCCGAGGGGGTGACTGCAGAGGTGGAGGTGGCCACTGAGCCGACTTGCACAGACCAAGTTGGAATGGGCGCCGTGCCCGTGTCCTATGCCCTGTGGTGTGTGGTCGAGACCTGGTGAGAGGGAGTGAGGCCCTCCAGGGGGATGCAGGGCGTTTGGTCAAGGAAGAAGGGCCGAGGCTGGCTGGAACATCGGGGACCACATGGCAGATGTCGGGGGCTGCCTGGAGAGCCTGGCTTGCCTGGTAAGGGAGCCTGGACTTCTTCCAAAGGAAGATGTGGAACAGGGGTTTTAGGCACCGCAATGTGGAGACCCCATGCTTCCCTTTGGTCAGAGGAGAGGGCATGGCACTGCTCATGTGGGGACTCAATGGTCCAGCTCCCCTCCTCCAAGTGCCTCGTCAGAGCAGCCAGGGGCCTCCCTGGACAGTGCCTTTGTTTTCTGTGCCCCGAGGGAGGGAGGCCCTCAGCTGGAGAGGCTCTGAGAGAGGCTCTGCGAGGCACGAGTGAATGAAAGGCCTATTGAGGGGCCACAGAAGCCCATTCACCCGGCCCTGGCTGCCTGGGTGCGGAGGCTTCCAGAGGGCCAAGGGCCGCCTGGACTCTCCCCAAAGAGGCCAGTTGACCCCACCTTTGGACTGTGGCCAGGGCCAAGTGGAGTCTGTTGCTGAGTCCGGTGTCCTCTGGAGAGGACCCTCAAGGCCCTTGACCCCAGACAGTCCCAGGAGAGGCACCCGGCATCTGCAGGCCACCCCACGGCAGAGACGCCTTCTCAGCCCCCTCCCCACCAGACACTTCAGGGGTCCCCAGCCCTCTGGGGATAAGACAGAACCCCTGACCCAGGGAAGAGGGCCCGGCCCCTCCAGCTCTTCTTCCCACTCCACTTCCTGAGCCTCAGGGCTGATCCACCATCCTGGCCTCACTCATCTCGCCCACAGGGGAGCGTTGAATGCTGTCCACCTTTGCTCGCTTGATTCCTAGTTTTCGTTGAGTCCCCAGCTGACTGGAATTCCCTGTCCAGCCACTGCCTTCCCCTCCTGGCCCCTGCCACAGCTACCATCTCACTTCTGTCTGTGTTACTTGTAAATACATCCTGCTTCCACCGAAACTGGGGATGGCGGGGGGAGCAGGGACCGCATGAGACCAAACTAACTTATGTGAGGACCGAGTGGGTTCAAGCACCAGCTGCAACCAGCCGCGGGAGCCGGGCAGTCTCTCCCTCCTGCCGTGTCCTCATTTGTAAAATAAACTGCTTCAGTTGTTGTGAGATAAGGGCGTCAGCCCCCCCGCCCCGTGTTTAGCACCATGCCTGGCACACAGGAAGCCCTGGGTGTATTTGTAAACATGCCGCAGAATATTTGTAAAACAGGACAAAGTTATTCCGGCCTCACTTGTTTTGTCTTTGTTTTGTTCGCAGGATGAGGATCTGTGCACTGCACCACTCTTAACCCTTCACTGCGGGCATGTGCGTGTAATTCCTTCAGTCTTTCCTCCTAGGCATTTTTTAAAATAGACAGTTTCCTTCATTTAAGTATTCAGGTATAATTTTGTGTCCTGGCTTTTTTCCTCTACCATGAGCGTTTTTCCAAGTAACTGCATTGTTAGAAATATTTTGGTTGCTTTTTGGATAGGTAAACATGCTCAGGGTACAAAATACAAAAGGTATGAGAAGGTTCTTAATGAAAACACTGAGTCTTTCTCCTTCATAGTTTTTCTCCCCAGAGGCCATGAGGACACTAGCAGTGATGTAATAATACTTTCCCACCCTGGGTGCTGGCTCGGTGGTGACCCTGGGTGCTCATCTGGTGCTGATCCTGGGTGCTGTCTCAGTGCTGACCCTGGGTGCTCATCTGGTGCTGATCCTGGGTGCTGTCTCAGTGCTGACCCTGGGTGCTCATCTGGTGCTGATCCTGGGTGCTGGCTCAGTGGTGACCCTGGGTGCTCATCTGGTGCTGATCCTGGGTGCTGGTTCAGTGGTGACCCTGGGTGCTTATCTGGTGCTGATCCTAGTTGCTGTCTCAGTGCTGACCTGGGTGCTCATCTGGTGCTGATCCTGGGTGCTGGTTCAGTGGTGACCCTGGGTGCTTATCTGGTGCTGATCCTAGTTGCTGGCTCAGTGCTGACCCTGGGTGCTTATCTGGTGCTGATCCTAGGTGCTGGCTCAGTGCCAGCACAATTTTAAAGGCTTCACATGGATGGACTAACTTAAACTCTCAACAACCCAGGAGGTAGATACCATTGTTACTGCCATTTTACAAGTCAGGAAACCGGCACCAAGAGGTTTGGATTTGTCTGTCACATGACCAGAACTGCTGGAGCCAGGATGGACCCTGACAGTCTGGCTTCCTCACCTCCCTTCTCTTCCGCAGGCTCCAGCAAGCATTGGAGTCATCTTAAACGATTGGCTTTAATAGGAAAAACCTCTAATATTGGTCTGCTCTCCATTTTTCGCTTCATTTATCCTAGAGAACTTTCCTCCTTGGAACAGATAGAGTTGCTTCAATCTTTTTTAATTGCTGCGTAGTATTCTGTTCTGTGAATGTCTTATAGTTAGTTTATTTAATTACTATCCCTATTGATAGGACAACTCCAGTATTTTGCCAACAGTGCTGTAATGCTTAAAGGATTTTATGTAGGTGGTGGGTAGTGAGACCACAGGGAAAAATTCATCTGTGGGTTCGCTGGGTCAGAGGTAAAATGCGTTTGTGATTTTGACCATCTGGTATTTTTAAAAGGCAGTTTACGTTTCTACTGCAGGATATAAAGTCCCTGTTTCTCCACATCCTCTTTGACCTGAAGTGTTGTCAGGTATTTTGATCTTTGCAAATCTGATAGGTGGAAAATAGAATTTTGAGGCTTTAATTTACATTTCTCTAATTGTGTCAAGCTGAGCGCGTTTTTGTGTTCTAAAACCACTTATATTTCCTTCTGCTTTCCGTGCCATTTTATTTTCTTATGCATTGTATACAACTTAGCATTTGTTAAGGAAATTGCCCTCATTTAAGAGTTCCGTCTGTGTTTCCAGTGTGGTATTTGTTTTTTGCTTTGTTTATGGTGTATGTGTGTGGTGGTGGGGTGCGGGGGGCGGGAGGGGGTGGGTTTTTTTCCCTATAGAAATTTTTAATTTTTGGCCAGGCCCAGTGGCTCATGCTTGTGATCTCAGCACTTTGGGAGGCTAAGGCAAGCGGATTGCTTGAGCTCAGGAGTTTGAGACCAGCCTGGGCAACACAGTGAGACCTTATCTCTACAAAAAATACAAAAATTAGCCAGGTGTGGTGGCGTGCGCCTATAGTCCCAGCCACTTAGGAGGCTGAGGTGGGAGGATCACTTGAGCCTGGGGAGGTCAAGGTTGCAGTGATTGTGCCACTGGACTCCGGCCTAGGTGACAGAGGGGGACCCTGTCTCAAATAAAAAAAGAGAAATTTTAAGTGTTTATGTAGTTTGATTGATCATTCTTTTCCTTAATAGCTTTTCTGTTCTCCTTAGAAAGGCTTCTCCCTCTCTGAGGGAATAAAACATCCTCTCACGGTTTTTCTTTTTTATAGTTTTACTTTTAACATTAAAAGTTTTAATCTTTTTGGGATTTATTTTGGCTTGAGCAGGGACCTAACCTTATTCTTTTTCCTCAGCAAGCCACTTGTACCAAGACCAATAATTGTGGAAGAATAATCTGCATCCTATTGATTTGAAGTGCTGTCTTCATAAAAACTCTTGGCCAGGAGCAGTGGCTCATGCCTGTAATCCCAGCACTTTGGGAGGCCGAGGTGGGCAGATAACCTGCAGTCAGGAGTTTGAGACCAGTCTGGTCACCATGGTGATACCCCGTCTCTACTAAAATAGAAAAATTAGCCGGGTGTGGTTGTGCGTGCCTGTAGTCCCAGCTACTCAGGAGGCTGAGGCAGGAGAATTGCTTGAACCTGGGAGGCAAAGATTATTGTGAGCCAAGATCGTGCCACTGTACTCCAGGCTGGGCAACAAGAGTGAGACTCCGTCTCAAACAACAACAACCCAAAAACTCAGTTGTTGTGTGTTTGAGTTTTGTGTTTTTGCTTTCTATTCTGTTCCATTGATCTGTCCAGTCAGGTACTGATACCACCTTGCTTTCATTAATCATTTAATTCATTTATTCAATTAGCAAATATTTATTATGTTGTATATGCCAGAAGCCATTCTGGAAACTAAATGTATAGCATTGAACAAAATGATCATAGAGCAAAAATAATCATCTCTTCGTGGAGCTTAAGTTCTGGTAGGGCATCTGCGTGGAAACATACATCTTTGCTAGGGCAGGTGTTGGCAAACTATAACCCCAAATCCGACTGTTTCCTGTTTTTGTAAAGAAACTTTTATTGGAACATAGCCACGTCCATTTCTTTATGTATTGCCATGGCTGATTTTGTAGTTGAGACAGGACCCTGTGGTCTGCAAAGCTGAAGATATTTTCTCTCTGGACTTTCATGGAATTTGCTGACTCCTTTACTAGGGAAAGACTGAAAGTAAACAGAACAAATAGGCAAAATATATATTCGATAGTGACAAGTGCTGTGGAGAAAAATCAAGCTGGAAGTGGGATAGGGCATATTGGGGGTGGGATCTGCAATTTTAAATCAGGTCGTTTGGGAAGGCCTCTCTGAGAAGGTGATAGTTCAGTAAAGAGCCTGGGGGCAGGTCAGGAAATAAGCTTGGTGGAGGAATTTGAGCCGAGAAGTGACGAGAACTGATTTGTTTTCTAACAGTGGGCAGTGGAAATGGGGAGACCAGTGAGCAGGCAGTGATGGCGATATGGGCCGGGATGGTGACGCTTAGCACAGGGTGGAAGCAGGGTTTTGTGAGAAGTGGGTGGGGTTTTGGGGGCCAGGCACAGTGGTTCACACCTGTAATCCCAGCACTTAGGAAGGCCTAGGTGGGAGGATTGCTTGAGCCCAGGAGTTCAAGACCAGCCTGGGCAACATGGCGAAACCCTGCCTCTACAAAGAATACAAAACAGAGCTGGGCGTGGTATTGCATGCCTGTAGTCCCACCTACTTGGGAAAGTAAGGTGGGAGGATCGCTTGAGGCTGGAGGTCGAGGCTGCAGTGTGTCATGATGATCGCACTGTGCTCCAGCCTGGGCCACATAGGCCCTGTCCCAACATAAAATAATAAATACATAGAAATCAAGAATGGGTGTTGAATTTGATTGAATGCTCTTCCAGCATCTGTGGAGATAATCCTGTGTTATTTCTCTTCTGAGCTTTAAATAGATATGAATTCTAATATTGAACTTTTTTTTTTTTTTTTTTGGAGATCGAGTCTCTGTCACCCAGGCTGGAGTGGCCCGATCTCGATCACTGCAACCTCCACCTCCTGGGTTCAAGCAATTCTCCTGCTCTAACCTCCCGAGTAGTTGGGGGATTATAGGCACCTGCCACCACACCCGGCTAATTTTTTTGAATTTTTAGTAGAGACAGGGTTTCACCATGTTTGCCAGGCTGATCTCAAACTCCTGACCTCAGGTAATCCACCCGCCTCGGCCTCCCAAAGTGCTAGGATTACAGACGTGAGCCACCGAGCTTGGCCTAAACCATTCTTTATTCCCAGTTAAATCCTGCTTGGCCAATGGCATCTATTTTTAATCAGTTGCTGGATTCTTTTAAATACCGTATTGAAGATTTTTGTCTTGGCATCTGTGAGATTAGCCTGTAGTTTTCTGTGTATGTGGTCTTTGAAATCAATACTGTGCCTCCTTGTGAAAAAAAATTGGCATGTTTCTTCGGCTCTCAAGTTGTGTGAGTAGCCCTGATGAAGCTAGCTGTCTGTTTCCTGAAAATCTGATAGAATTGCCTTCCCAAAATCACTTCTTGGGCTGCGGGCAGTGGTTCACGCCTGTAATCCCAGCACTTTAGGGGGCCGAGGCAGGCGGATCGCTTGAGCTCAGGCGCTCGAGACCAGCCTGGGCTGGTGAAACATGGTGAAACCTGTCTCTACCAAAAATACAAAAATTAGCTGGGTGTGGTGGTGCATGTCTGTGGTTCCAGCTACTCAGGAGGCTGAAACAGGAGGATGGCTTGAGCCCAGGAAATGGAGGTTGCAGTGAGCCGAGATCACGTGACATTATTCCAGCCTGGGTGACACTGAGACTCCATCTCAAAAAAAAAAAAAAAAAAATCACCTCTTGGCCTACTGTGTTAATGTACTTTTTTGGGGGGTAGCTCTTGGAGATTTTTCTTTATTTAATACAGAACCATCATTTTTAATGGCTATAAACTCTTTTAATTAGGGCTTTACTGTAACTTGCTTAATTTGTGTGGCTTAATGGTTTAATCCTTTTCTAAAAAAGGATTGGGGTGGATTTCAAGGAATGCCTTCTAAAGTCTAATTCGTGATTATTCCCAGGGTCTGGTTAGTGGAAAATGTTCCAAGTTATCATAGTAACCACAGTGGCAGTTGTCATTCATCGTTTCTAAGTGCGTGTTGCACTGCTGAGCACTGTGTAGGAGCTCATTTGGTCTCCATGGTAACCGTAGGAGGCAGCTGTGCTGATTTTACTGATGAGGAAACCGAAGGTCTGAGAGGTTCAGTCACTTACCCAGTGCATCACGAATGGGAATCAAGTCTGCTCTTGAACTCCAGTCTGACAAAGTCTTCCCCCATCCCGTATTGTGATTGGATTCACGTGAAATGCCTCGAAAGCTAAAAGTTTCCCTTCCTTTTCAGTGTGCATCTGAAGAACCATCCCCATGGAAAATAATTAAGTTATGTTAAATTGGCACTCGGCTGGGAAGTGGACCCCACAGCCCCTGTGCATGAAGCTCTTGTCTGAAGTTCTTCCAGGGGTTCTTAGGCTATCCCAGGAAGCCCCGAGGGTGCTTCAGGGCTCAGAGTGGCCCCTGTGAGCCCACCCTGCTGGGGGCTCAGAAGCTGGGGGAAGGGGGAAGTTTGAAAGCCTGAGTTGCGGCCAGGCGCGGTGGCTCACGCTTGTAATCCCAGCACTTTGGGAGGCCGAGGCGGGCGGATCACGAGGTCAGGAGATCGAGACCACGGTGAAACCCCATCTCTACTAAAAATACAAAAAATTAGCCGGGCGTGGTGGCGGGCGCATGTAGTCCCAGCTACTTGGAGAGGCTGAGGCAGGAGAATGGCGTGAACCCGGGAGGCGGAGCTTGCAGTGAGTCGAGATCGCGCCACCGCACTCCAGCCTGGGTGACAGAGCGAGACTCCGTCTCAAAAAAAAAAAAAAAAAAAAAAAAGCCTGAGTTGCTTTCCTAGCTGTTCACCAGGTGACCCCCGGGTTCTCTCAGTTTCTGCATTTGTAACATAGCTGGGAGAATCCTCGTGCAGGGCCAGGCTAAGGAAAAGGACGTGGGCTTATCCAGGGGAAGGATATAGGCTCTGTTGGAGGGGCTGGGTTTGAGTCTCAGCCCCTGCACACGCCATCTGGCCACTAGAGTCTCAAGTTTTGGTTGAAAATGAAGACAGAGGTTTGAAACTAATCTGAGGTTGTCCCCACCTCATAAAGTTTTCATGAGGATCTGAAAAGACAATGGGTGAAAGGGCTTTATAAACTATAGGGTGGGCCGAGCGTGGTGGCTCACGCCTGTAATCCCAGCATTTTGGGAGGCTGAGGCAGGTGGATCACCTGAGGTCTGGAGTTTGAGACCAGCCTGGCCAACATGGTGAAACCCCGTCTCTACTAAAAAAAAAAAAAAAAAAAAAAAAATCAAAAAAATTAGCTGGGTGTGATAGTGCATGCCTGTAATCACACCTACTTGGGAAGCTGAGGTGGGAGAATCACCTGAACCTGGGAGGCTGAGGTTGCAGTGAGCCGAGATCGTGCCATTGCACTCCAGCCTGAACGACAAGAGCGAAACTCTGTCTCAGAAATAAATGAATAAATAAACAAACTGTAGGGTGCAGGGCACGCGCGAGCTGTCATCACATTCCTCGCTCCTGAAACCAGCACTGTTGAGCTCTTGGTGCTGTCATGTCACCAGTCCAGTGTCATGCAGAACCAGGAGGAGAACTAGTGGCAATTCAGAGGTGGCAGACACTGCACTGGGGTGTGGACGGCCCGGGCTTAGTGCTCGCTTCCCACGCGCCCTCTCCCCTGCTCGTCCCTGGAGTCACTCACCTGGAAAGGGCTCTTCCAGTTCTGGAGTTCGAAGAGAGTGACTTACAGAAGCAGGTCACTTGCTTGAGGTAGGGGAGGCAGCCGGATCACCAGAACTCCTGGCAAATATCGGTTTTCCTGGTCCAGGCCATTGTCATTATTCATGGATTCACCTACTCACTGAAATTTATTTGTAACCCCAAAATCAGTACTCATGGTACTTTCGGGTTAATGACTGACATTCACGGAGTGTCGAAAAATTCCTTACCTGGCACACGTTCCCAGCTGAGGTCAGATGAGGCAATGCTCCGCCTCACAATGTAAAGAAGTATCCTTTTTGCAGTCTACTTAGTGCCATGTGTTTTGCATTTTTTGTGTTTTGTCAGTGATTTAAAATGGCCCTGAGCTGAGGTGCTGTCTAGTCCCAGGCACAAGATGGCTCTGATGTATTTATGGAGAAAATACATGTGTTAGAGAAGCTTCGTTCAACATTGATTGTTGTTGGCCATGAGTTCAATGTTAGTGAATGAACTATGTGTTGAATATGGTGTCTTTTTTTTTTTTTTTTTTTTTTTTTTGAGATGGAGTCTCACTCTGTCTCCCAGGCTAGAGTGCAGTGGCGTGATTTTAGCTCACTGCAACTTCCACATCCCAGGTTCAAGCGATTCTCCTGCCTTAGCCTCCCAAATAGCCGGGATTACAGGCGCCCGCCACCACGCCTGGCTAATTTTTGTATTTTTAGTAGAGATGGGGTTTTGCGATGTTGGCCAGGCTGGTCTTGAACTCCTGACCTCAAGTATTCCACCTGCCTTAGGGTTCCAAAGTGCTGGGATTACAGGCATGAACTGCCACATCTGGTCTTAAATAAGGTGTCTTGAAAGAGAAACATACATAAAGTAAGGCTATGAATTGATCAGTTGCTGAAAATGTGATCAGAGGACCCTAACCTTGTATTTGCCTTAGGAGCCAGTGGGTCGGTATTGACTAATTCAGTGTTCACGGCTGCCTCAAATCAGGAGAATGGATGTAATCTGGCTCCATAGGACCCCAGGGAGGGAAGGCAGGGCGGCGAGCACAGAGCTGTCCGAGGTGCTACCACCGTAAGCCTGGCTCAGCTTTTGGGGGCCACATCTGCTTCCGTAAGTCTCCACTGTGCTTGAGGGTGGGGAAAACCTGCAGCCCTGACTGGCAAGACGGTAGGGAGAAAGGGACAGAGAGAAGTCTGGAGACGAGGAGGCTCTGTGCTGGACTAGCAGCTCCCAGGGCTTGTGACCCAGGGGATTTCTTGCTTGGCAGGCCCTGGGAAAGGGTGAAGGGAGAAGGGGTTTGCTTGTGGGAGAAAGAGTCAGCAGTGACTTCACAGGTCAGCTGTACTTTGTGTGTTTATTCACAGCCAGTTACTGCACCCTGAGGCCAAGGGACACTGGAAGGTTTGGGATCCACCGACGTCATCCAAGCAGGCCACACTGCCGTGCTCGGTGTCAGTGTTTCTGACGTGCAGGGCAGCAGAGCAGCGGGTCTCCAGCAGCCCACATTGCAGCAGCTGGAGCTGTGCAGCCAGCAGAGCACTTTCACTTCCAGCCAAGTCCTCACCTTGGATTCTGGGAGGGTGGCAGGTTAGAGACCCATCTGACAGATAGAATCACTGAGGGTCAGAGAGGTTGGCTGAATGAATTGGCCATCTGAGTAGGAAAGGGTAGCATCAGGACCTGAGCTCACATGTTTGACTGCAGCTCCTAACATTGTACTGTGCTTCCAGGAATCAGAGATATCCCTCCAGTCCTGACCTTTCCTGGCTCTTGGATGTGGAGTGTGTCTGTGTTTGCCTCCCTTCCTCCCTCTGAAGAGAGAATTTCTTCTCTCTCCACTCTCCCCGCTCCCTTTCGTTTTTTTTGAGATGGAGTCTCGCTCTGTCACCCAGGCTGGAGCGCAGTAGCGCGATCTCGGCTCACTGCAAGCTCCGCCTCCCCGGTTCATGCCGTTCTCCTGCCTTAGCCTCCCGAGTAGCTGGGACTACAGGCGCCCGCCTCCCCGCTCCCTTTCTTAATGAGTCCTATGATATTAAAAATTGCACATTCATGGGAAAAAGTAGTATAATCTTATGACTGAAAATATTAAGTCCAAAAAAAAAAAAAGGAAAACTTATGCTGTGTTCAATTCATCCACTCCTAGCGTTCTGGTCTGCTTACCTCTGGTGTTTCCATGTGATTTACGTAGTTGTCATCAGTGTGTCTACAACTTGGGGTTCCGCTTTTCCACTAAACACCATATCACACGTATTCCCATGCATCTGCATGTAGTCTTTATAGCCATCCTTTAAGAAGATTGGTGGTGATTTGGTTGAATCCGTATGGCGTGCTTTACCTCGGGGAAATGTCAGAAATGGCAGAATATTGCGTCCTTTCCTTTCGTCGTCTTCATTGTGGTTATTGCTGTTATATTATTTTTTTCTCATTAGTAACACATGAAATATTTTTGTGCAAAAAGCCTTTAATTTGTACTCTGCCATAAGGTAGATGCATAGGAGTGAGAAAATGCTCATTGGCTTCTCACACGTCTTGTTCTCTAGCGTATCGGAGAGTTCCAGTTCAATGCACCCTTGCCAGCATCAGCTACAACTTAACAATTTTATTGGAGGATAATTTATGTAAAATAAACTGTATGTAGACTAAACAGTTTGATAAGTTTTTACGTTTTTTAAATTAATTAATTTTTTGAGACAGGGTCTTGCTCTGTCTCCCAGGCTGGAGTGCAGTGGCACGATCTCGACTCACTGCAGCCTCCGCCTCCCAGGTTCAAGTGATTCTCGTGCCTCAATCTCCCGAGTAGCTGGGACTACAGGTGAGCACCACCACACCCGCCTAAGTTTTGTATTTTTAGTAGAGATGGGGTTTCACCATGTTGCTCAGGCTGGTCTTGAACTCCTGACCTCCAGTGATCTGCCCGCCACGCCCTCCCAAAGTGCTGGGATTACAGGTGTGAGCCACCGCACCTGGCCTAAATTTTATTTTTTAAATACACTTTTAGAGACAGGGTCTCACTTTGTCCCCCAGGCAGGAGTGCAGTGGTTCGATCATAGCTCACTGCAGCCTCAAACTCCTGGGCTCAAGTGATCCTCCCACCTCAGCCTCCCTAGTAGCTGGGACCACAGCCACGTGCCATCATGCCCAGCTAATTTTAATTTTTTTGTAGAGATGGGGGTCTCACTATGTTGCCCAGGCTGACCTTGAACTCCTGGCCTAAAGCAATCCTTCTGCCTTGGCCTCCCAAAGTGCTGAGATTACAGGTGTGAGCTATCTCACCAAGCCAAGTTTGATGAGTTTTGATGGCCGTACACACCTGTGAAACCGGCGTCACAATCAAGATCCAGAACCTTTCAGGGCAACCACCCTCCTGCTTTAAGTCACTACGGCTCTGCCTTTTCCAAAACATCGTGTGAATGGGATCATACAGTAAATAGCTTTTTGCGCCTGACTTCTTTTGCTCTGCAGGGCAAGTTTGAGGTTTATCCACGGCAGATCACTAGTTTGTTTTTATTGTAACATGTGTGCATTCTCCTGGTTTCCAGTTTGGGGCCGTTATGATTAAAGATGCTGTGAACATTTGTGTACCAGTCTCTGCGGACGTGTGCTTCATTTCTCTTGGGCAGGTACCTAGGAGTGGCTAGTGGCTGGTTTTGTAAGTATATGTTTAACTCTGTGCGAATCTGGCAGTTTTCCTAAGGGCTGGTTTTTTTGTTTGTGTGTTTGTGTGTTTGTGTGTTTGTTGAGACGGAGTCTCGTTCTGTTGCCCAGGCTGGAGTGCAGTGGCGCGATCTCGGTTCACTGCAACCTCTGCCTCCCGGGCTCAAGTGATTCTCCTGCCTCAGCCTCTAGAGTAGCTGGGACTACTGGCACCCATCACCACGCCTGACTTATCTATTTATTTACTTTTTTCTGAGTTGGAGTCTCGCTCTGTCGTCCAGGCTGGTGTGCAATGGCGCAATCTCGGCTCACTGCAACCTCTTGCCTCCCAGGTTCAAGTGATCTTCCCACCTCAGCCTCTCGAGTAGCTGGGATTACAGGCACCCACCACCACACCCGGCTAATTTTTGTATTTTTACTAGATACAGGGTTTCACCATATTGGCCAGGCTGGTCTTGAACTCCTGACCTCAGGTGATCCACCCACCTCAGCCTCCCAAAGTACTGGGATGACAGGCGTGAGCCACCACACCCAGCCGAGGGCTGGTTTTTAAAGACCAAATTTATTCTGTTATTCCGTTGGGCTCTAAGAGGGAACAAAAAGTGAAGCAATGTTAAGAGGAAGTAAAAAAGAATTGAAGTTTATCCAGGAATAATCCTAGCCCTTTGCTTAATTTTGCAAGGGTCTGTAGTAGCATGACTTGGGCATTGCCTGTTGCAAAAATGCGGCAGGAATTTCAAAGCGACTCTGCAGACAGCACGCATGTTTTTTTTCCCCTGGGTCCTGTGAACCTGGGAGATCTTGCCAGTCCCGTGGGCTCTCCTGGCCCTCACCCCTGGAGGCTGACAAGGCTCACTGACCGAGACCCTCACCGATGAAGCCTCCTTCTCTTTTCCTCCCTCTCACTGCCCTAGAGCCCAGGAGCCAGGCAGGGCATGGGAGTGGGTGAGCAACACACTGTTGGGCTGAGGGCAGAGGGCTGAGGGCTGGGGCTGGCTGTGAGTCCTGGTTCTTTGCTTAGTGGTGTGACTGACGTCAACCAAGGCTAGGGTGTTCTGCATTTGACTCAGCTGATGGCCGAGTCCTGGTCGGCCCACTGGCCTGCCTGTGAGGGCGAGAGAGGTTCCCGGCACCACTGGCCCTCAGGTTCCCCATCTCTAAGTGTCGGGATTAGTTCCTTCCAGCCCGAGTACCAGCACTAGATCACACTGGTCAGTGAGGAAGACAGAAAACAGAAGCAGACCCGGTTTAATCTACTGAGTTGATAAGAGAGAGCTTGGCTGCATATTTTGAAGTGTTGAATCTGTCTAGAGAGGGGACAGCCCCACCTATGTTGATCCTGCTGTGTGCCCGTGGTCTCGGTTTGTCTGCATGTGCCCTGAGGAACCTGTGGCTCAGAGCCCCCTCCCATTGTCCCATCACCAGCGGCAGCGCTGGAACGGAAACCCAGATCTTCCCTACTAAAGCCTGTGGGCTTTTTCTCTTTTGCAGGAAAATATTACAAATATTTATCATAAAGAAATACTATTTGTAATAGAAGGAGAAGTCCCTTTGAGGATCAGATGAGCACGAAGCTGCGCAGACGTGGGGCAGGGGTGGGGCGGGTGCTGTCTCCCCGCGGTTCCCGCCTGCAGCCTTGGCTGGCTGGAGGGCGGCTGTCCCTTTAAGTCGGGTTCCCGTTGGGACTGCCGCAGCCAGGGGGAGTGGGTGGGGGTGAAAGATGTTGGTGAGAGCCCTGCCTCTCCAAAGGCTCCCCCCCAGCCAAGCCTTCCCGGCTTCCAGCCCAGACAGCAGCCAGCCAGTGGCGTTCCTGGCTCCTCGGGATTTTCCTTTTCCTCCGAAGCTGCTGATTCATCCCCAGGCTGGAGTCGGGCTCAGCTGTGGGGCTGGGAGCATGGGCTCTCAGGCTGCTGCTGGGTGGAGGAACTGGGCCTCCTGGGAGGTGTCCTCCAGCCCCTCTGGATGCTCCATGGGTGGGGGTCAGGAGTGGTGAGGGAGGGGCAGCGCATCTCAGAGCCCTCAAAAATTTCTGGCCAGAAATGTGGGGGTATGGGCACAGCTTGGCCAAGGCCATGCTGCAAGGGCCAGGGTGGCCGTCCTTCCTCACTCCTGTCTGGCCTCCCTCTGCAGGGTGCTTCAAGGATGACCGCATCGTCTTCTGGACTTGGATGTTCTCCACCTACTTCATGGAGAAATGGGCTCCCCGGCAGGACGACATGCTTTTCTACGTGCGCCGGAAGCTGGCGTACTCCAGCAGCGAAAGCTGTGCAGATGGGAGGAAGGTGAGTGACCCCCGGCCCCGGCCCCTGCGTCTGTGCCCCAAGCATCCCTGTGGTGTCTGCTCTCAGCGTGCATGTGGGCTTTCCTACAGTGCTCATGGGTATCAGAGGGTGAGTGATATTTATTGAGCACCTACTGTATTCCAGGAACTGTGCAGGCAGTCTGATGTGCAAATCTGGATGTGCTGGGTGTCTGTACACATTGTCATTCATCTTCACTGTGACCCTGAAGGGCAGTGATTGCTGTCACCCTCGTAGCTTTGAGGAAACAGGTTCAGAGACAGCTGACTCGGCTGGCCTCTTATAATTAGTCAATAGATGGTAGAGCAAAGGTCGGACTCCAGAGCCCAGCGCCCTCCCTTGGCCATGGCAGGGTGACCTGACTCGGTGGCGATGATGACGGTGCCTTCCACTTATTGAGCCCTCGCCATCATCTGGACACAGTGCTGAGCTCTCTTCTTCTTAGCCTCATTGTGAAGTCCCAACAACTCAACAGGGTGGGTGTTCTTATCCCTTTTACAGATGAGGAAACGGAGGGCTCAGAGATGAAGTGATTCACCTAACATATTTCATCCACTAAATTGAAGTGTGGGAGGAGCTAATAAAATACATTTTGCATGCTTCCTTCTCTGTTTTTCACAAGCTTTTGCAGTTTGTAAAATGTTTAAGCAACCCCATATGCCAGACATGGAAATGCTTTTGTTTTCCTTTAAAAACAAGAAATGAGAGGGCGGTGGAGCCAGGTCTGGAACTTGCAGCCTGCCTGGCTCTGTGACTCCGGGGCCATGGTTTGCTGGCAGAGGCTCATGCAGGGATTACTTGGAGCCTGGCCTTGCCTCGGGCCCATTTTCTGAGCCTGAACATGTGCGGGATGGATTTTCTACAAGTGGACAGGCCTGGGTGCCTGCATGCTGGCCCCGAGCCCTGAGCTAGCCCCACTTTGGAGGGACCAGCAGGAGACCATGAACAACTGGCCAGAGAGGTGGGGGAAGAGCCAGGAGAGGGGAGGGCACCCCAGGAGGAGAGGTCTGGAGACCTGGGTGCAGCCAGTGGGGTGCAGTGTCTGAAGGGTCCATTGGATTTGGTACCAGGGAGGGGTGGCGGCCTTGGCGCAGCAGTTTCAGTGGCAGGTGTGCAGGGACTAGAGCCACACTCAGGCAGGCAGGGAATGCTTTCTGGGAGGGACGAAGAGGAGGCCTGACTGGTGATGGGATCCCTAAGAACCTTCTGGAGCTGGCTCAGGGCTCCTTAGAACCTGCTGCCACGCCCGCCCTGTCTGGGTGTGCAGTTGAGAGACCAGCTTTCAAGGCCAGTCTTGTTTCCCCCTGGTTTACCATATGACACTCCAGGTCATCTCCTGTCTGGAGTAAAAGGGGATCAGGGCAGGTGCCCCGAAAGGTGAGGGCCCTCCCATTGTGGACACCTGGGAGGCTGGGATGTTTGGGGTTGGCGTGACCATATGAGTGCCCTTGGCAGGGAGGTGGCTGGTGCCTCAGGATCCTCACTGTCCGTGACCCTCATGGCGGGCACAGGCTCCTCTAACCTCAGCACAGTTCTGGGGGAGGCACTCCTCTCACCCATGGGAGCCGGAACCCAGAGGCTCAGGCCCTCTGTCATCCCAGGGCTGTGGACCCTGCCCCTGCCTCCGTCCACTCCGGCCTCTCAGCTTCTGCTGGAGTTCAGGTTGCAGAGAACCTTTCCCCCACCCCCAAATGTTGGTCTTTTCCCCAAGGCAGAGTCTGTTGCAAGCAGGGGCTCTAATGAGCACTTGGCGCATTTGAGACACTCTCAGCTGTACTTTGAATTTTGATTCCAGAGAGGTCACGACTCTGGTCAAGAGGGCAGACAGGGAGGTGGGAGGACAGGTTGTGTGCACCCTGGATAGGCTGGGGTAGGGGGAGGAGAAAGGAACGGCAGATGAGGGGTCTGTCTTGGGTGGAGAAGTTAAAGGTGAGAGCCCATCCACTGAGAAAGCGCAGCCCTGGATCCAGGCCTGAGGAATTTGGAGCAGAGGGGATGGGGCCACATCCAAGCTCTGCTGAAAATTTGGCGGTGTCAAGGTCAGTGAGGGAAGCCTGAGTCCCACGGGAGCAGGTGGCAGTCCAGCTGTTCACATGCTAGAATGTTCCATTGAACACCCACTGTGAGCCATGTGCAGATGCCCCCCCACACTCAGTGCTGGGAGCACAGAAATGACTCCTATCTGGCCTCAGTCTGTTCGGACAGACAGACGGTATAGCCAGTGGTACGGAGCCATCAGTGCTGTGATGGTGGGAAGAGGAGCAGGGTGGCGGTGGTGGGGGGAGTGCAGAAGGTGACATCTGGCGGGCGGGTTGTAGGACAGAGAGAGTGGGCAGCAGCGGGCTGAGGACACGCCCTGTGGAGGGACCAGCGAGTGCAGAGCAGGAGGGTGTGTGATGAGTGCCACATGGGATCTGCCAGAGTGGGCCAATGGAGATTGCGGGGCCTGGTGGGTGGGTCCTGGGGCCGCCCCAACTTGGCATTTTTCCCAGCTTGCTGGGCTGCAGTGCTGAGGGTGGCCTGCAGGGGGCAGGCTGGAGGCACTGATGGAGAGACGGGGAGCCCCCCGTGGCAAAAGCCCTGAGCCCTGGGTGGAGGTGGGGGCCCCGCAGAGGCGCCTGCGCACTGCAAGTCCTCTGCGGCAGCCTGGCTGCTTCCCGCCCCCTCCTCATGCCCATCCCACTGGTACCCAGTCGCCATAGCAACCAGCCGGGCCTCCTGCACCTAGCAGGGGAGGGTGGATGGGCAGGAGCTGCAGTGTCAGGGGGACAGGATGCTGGGAACCCCGCAGTCCTCCAGGGCCCGAGGGACATCCCTAGTCCAGCATTTCCTAGGGAGGGATGTCCTGGATTCCCTGCCCTCTGTTTCCTCCAGCCCTGGACAAAACAATCCGTGTTCCTGGGCAGCCCATTGTGTGCCTTTGGCAGGAGGGGGACCTGGCTCTGTGTGCTGCTGGCTCTGCGCTGGTGGCCCGAGCCCTGTATCATGGTCACATGACACCTCAGGATCCTAAGGTGCAGATCATCTTCACACCCACTCAGAAAACCAAAGCTCAGAGACGGGAAGGAAACTTCCTGGGGTCACACAGCTTGCCAGCGGTGAAGCCCTGTCCCCAGTCTCACTTTTTCCTTTTTGGTAGATTGTTTTCAATATAACATCTATACAGAAAAACAAAGACGTGTACACAGCTTGATTTTTCTTAGACTGAACACCTGGTTTCACCAGCCCCCAGATACAGAGTGTGATGAGAACGCCGAGGCCCCTTCACCCCACCCCAGGGCTCACCCTCCCCCTGGGCAGCTGCTGCTCTGCCTCCTCACACTTCCCGGGCGGGTTCTGCCTGTTCTCACAGCTCCTGTGTGTGGAGTCGGTGGTTCTGCCTGTTCTCATAGCTCATGTGTGTGGAGTTGGCGGGTTCTGCCTGTTCTCCCAGCTCGTACATTGGAATCGGGCAGTATATGCTGTTTCAGGCTTCTTTCTCCCCGTGTCATGTTTGTGAGTCATGCCTGTTGACACAGGTGGTTGTAATCTGGTCTCACTGCTGGGTAATGCCTGCGGAGTGTACCATGGCGGCCTGGCCACCCTCCTGTCAGTGGGTACCGGGCAGCTCCCAGTGTTCTCTTGGGCCTGGCTTTGGTGCGCACAAGGGCACCTTTCTGATGGGGAACCTGCTCTTTCGCCTGCCTGTGCTGTGATGCTGCCCTGAACAGCCGTGTGATCGTGCCCATGAGCCTTTCATTCACTGAGTCCACAGCGCTTTGCTGAGCAAAAGCAAATGAACAGGTCAATGAAGTGAGACCAGGAGGAACAGCAGAGTCTTGTGAACCCCAGGACTCTCAGCTCAGGGGCTCGGGGTGACTGCAGAACCATACAGGCGGTGGAAGTCGGAGGCCCCCCGACCCGGGGACGTCTGTTTCTCACTCCTAGGCAAGGTTGGACTCCTGCACCTCTTTCCATAGATCCGAGCTCTGCCCCTGGGGGGGGTGCACAGGCCTGTGCACCTGCAAGAGGGCCCAGCAGTGCCCAGCCCCTCAGAGCCTGAGTCAGTGAGAGCACCCAGGACCAGGACCAGAGGCCCCCAGTCAGCACAGCTGCTTCAAAATTGAAAGCCAGGCTGGGCTCAGTGGCTCACGCCTGTAATCCCTGCACTTTGGGAGGCTGAGGTGGGTAGATCACTTGAGGTCAGGAGTTCGAGATCAGCGTGGCCAACATGGTGAAATCCCGTCTCTATTAAAAATACAAAAAAAAAAAAAAATTAACCAGGTGTGGTGGCAGACACCTGTAATCCCAGCTACTTGGGAGGCTGGGGCAGGAGACTCACGTGAACCCAAGAGGTAGAGGTTGCAGTAAGCCAAGATTGTGCCACTGTACTCCAGCCCGGGTGACAGAGTGAGACTCTGTCTCAAAAATAAATAAATACATAAATTGAGGCCAGGCATGGTGGCCCATGCTTGTAATCCCAGCACTTTGGGAGGCCGACGCGGGCAGATGACCTGAGGTGAGGAGTTCGAGACCAGCCTGGCCAACATGGTGAAACCCTGTCTCTACCAAAAATACAAAAAGTAGACAGGTGTGGTGGCACGTGCCTGTAATCCCAGCTACTCAGGAGGCTGAGGCAGGAGAATCACTTGAATCCAGGAGGCGGAGATTGCAGTGAGCCAAGACGTGTTGCACTGTAGCCTGGGTGACAGATGGAGTGAGATTCTGTCTCAAAAAAAAATAAAAAATTGAAAGCCAGTCTCCCAGGAGAGGTGTAGACATGCTTTGGTTTCTCTCTGATATGTATTTATTATTGATCTTTAGTAAATTTGACTCTGATCTGTTAAAATGGGGCTAATGATACCTGCATTGCAGGGTTGCTTTAAAAGGATTAATAGCCGGGCGCGGTGGCTCACGCTTGTAATCCCAGCACTTTGGGAGGCCGAGGCGGGCGGATCACGAGGTCAGGAGATCGAGACCATGGTGAAACCCCGTCTCTACTAAAAATACAAAAAAATTAGCCGGGCGTGGTGGCGGGCGCCTATAGTCCCAGCTACTCGGAGAGGCTGAGGCAGGAGAATGGCGTGAACCCGGGAGGCGGAGCTTGCAGTGAGCTGAGATTGCGCCACTGCACTCCAGCCTGGGCGACAGAGCGAGACTCTGTCTCAAAAAAAAAAAAAAAAAAAAGGATTAATAATTTGTAAAATGTGTAGCCCAGACCCCGCCGTCCACGAAGACCTCAGTAGGTGTCACTATTATCATTGATGCCACTTAGCAAATATTAGCTCTTTAAATCATTATGACAGCTTTGAGGGGAAGACGCCCTTAGTCCATTGTACAGATGAAGAAACTGAGGCTCAGTGAGAATGGATGGCCCCCGGGTCCCATCTCCCGTCGAGCAAGAATTGGAGTTCTGGCTGGGCACGGTGGCTCACACCTGTAATCCCAGCACTTTGGGAGGTCGAGGCAGGAGGATCACCTGAGCCCAGGAGTTCGAGACTAGCCTGGACAACATGGCGAAACTCCACGTCTACAAAAATTTTTAAAGATTAGCTGGGTGTGGTAACATGTACCTGTGGTCCCTGTTGCTTGGAAGGCTGAGGTGGGAGGGTCATTTGAGCCCAGGAGGTTGAGGCTACAGTTAGCTGTGACTGCACCACTGCCCTCTAGCCTGGGCAGCAGTGCGAGACCCTGTCTCAAAAAATAATAATAAAAAAGAATTGGAGTCCTTGTCCATCGTAATGCCTGCATAGTAGTCAGGGAAGAAGAAGAGTGCCACAGTGGGCCCTGAGCACTCACTTCTGCTTTGGGCCTCGCAGGCAGCTGAGCCCGAGGTGGAGGTGGAGGTGTACCGGCGGGACTCCAAGAAGCTGCCAGGCCTGGGAGACCCTGACATCGACTGGGAGGAGAGCGTCTGCCTGAATCTCATCCTGCAGAAGGTATGGGGTGGGATGGGTGGGGCTGCGGATTGGCCCCGAGGGACGGCTGACCCCTCCCTGCACGCTGACCCGTGCTCTCTTCCAGCTGGACTACATGGTGACCTGTGCGGTGTGCACACGTGCTGACGGCGGGGACATTCACATCCATAAGAAGAAATCTCAGGTGAGCCCTGGCGCCAGAGCCCCCAGCCTCCTAACTGCCAGTTCAGCCTGGGCGTGGCAGACCTCTGGCTGCCCAGCATTTGAGAGAGACAAGTCCTCCTGCTTACTTCTCTGCCCCCGAGGTGAGGGGTCTGACTCCAGAAATCCGCTCAGCTCCTGGGATCCTGTATCCCATTCGAGGAGCACAGAACCAGCTTATCCCCCACATCTCCGGGTAGGTCTCTGGCTTTGGACTGGCTCTGGGCCTGTGTGCTGGGTGGGGCCTCACTTGTCCTCCAAATCTGCTTTCTTCCAGCAAGTGTTCGCGTCCCCCAGTAAACACCCCATGGACAGCAAGGGGGAGGAGTCCAAGATCAGCTACCCCAACATCTTCTTCATGATTGACAGCTTCGAGGAGGTGAGCTCTGCACAGGGCCTCTCTCTGTAGCTTCCCCTTCTCGTGAGATGGGTGTTAGGCGCTTCTCCCCCGGGCCTTAGCCTTGCAGAAAGGCGTGGGCGGCTTGGAGCCGGGAAGAGTCCGGCTGCGGCTGAGGCTCGCGGTCTTCCCAGCGTTTGCTTGTGGGCAGGTGAATTCCCCCGGCGCAGCCTCCGTTTCCTCCTCTGTAAAATCAGTGTCATGACCATCTGTCCTGCTCACCGTCAGGGCTGAAGACTAAAAGGCTCCTGGGTGGGAGGATGCCTCGTAAACTCTCGCAAGAAGCACTGCCCGGGCGGGAGGAGCCATTATTAATGCTAGTAAATGATAAGCGCCCCCACACCTGCACTGACTTGGAATCCTAGGATGTCAAAGAGGGATGGGGTTTCCGGAGTTATCTGGGCCAAGCCTTTGTTTTAAGGTTTGGGAAATGGGCTTGGGCAGGAGACTCACCGAGAAACACAGAGCACTGGGAGGGCGGGGAGGGAGCCGGTCGCAGCTCACTCCCTGCTCTGCCCACTCGTGTCTCTCCTCTGTTGAGGCCCTGGTCGGGGTCCTTGTGCGCATCCAAGGCACTCAGGGCCCTGAGGACTTAGGAGGAGGGCGTGCGCGTCTGCAGGAAGATCCCAGGTTCAGGGAGGTCATGTCCCCTCCCCAGGCACACGTAGCTCCTGCGTGGCAGAGCTGAGATTTGCATCTAAGTCTTTGTGACCTTGGAGCTCACAGTCTGTGCACCAGGCCCTGGGAGCAATGACTCGGGAAGGTGGCAGGATGAGGCCTGTGGCACCTTAGTCTGGTGTTGTCACCCCAGGTGGGCAGTCACCCTGCCACCACACTGAGCCTTTGGCCACACAGGAGCCTCGAAGATGTGGCAGGCAGGGCTGGGCACCCCTAGGCGGTGGGGAGGGGCCCAGACGGTGGCCGACGGTGCTGGTGAACCGTGATGAGGGCGTGCGTCTTCTGCCAGTCCCAGAGTCTCCGTAAGGGTCCCTGTCCTCTCCTGCTGCTCAGCCCCTGCCCCAATGTGAGGCTGTTCCTGTCCTGTGGGGCTTGGAGGGCATGGGGCCACAGGAGTGTGTGACAGCCACAATGGGGTTTTCTGAGCAGCCCTCCCTGCCAGTTGGGCCAGTCTGTGGTGTGGGCGGTGGGAGCTGATGGTCACGTTCCTGTCTCTTTGTGCCCTGGCCCAGGTGTTCAGCGACATGACTGTGGGGGAAGGAGAGATGGTCTGCGTGGAGCTGGTGGCCAGTGACAAAACCAACACGTTCCAGGGGGTCATCTTTCAGGGCTCCATCCGCTACGAGGCGCTCAAGAAGGTGTACGACAACCGGGTGAGTGCGGGGCGGCCTCACGGGTGTTCTTCTGGGCCCGGGGACGGCGGCTCCACAGCCCACCTTGGTCCATACCGTGGGGCCTCCCAGCCTGCTTATGCGTGGTAGCAGCCGCCAGGGCTACCTGCAGCCCTTCCGGGCTCCCTCTAGGCGCTCCCTGGCCCTCTTAACGTCATTCTTCATGGTTGGCCTCGGCCCATGCGGGCCACTTGCCTTCATCTGAAATGTGAGCGGGGACTCCCTCCTCAGTCTCTAGTTACCTGGGAAGTGACGGCTGATGGTGTCGCTGTCCCCTCCTCACGGCCACTTGCTTCCTGCGACTGGCCCTGGGAGCGCTCCGAGTCGCCCCAACTAAGCAAGCAGATGTGGGCAGGCCGCTCTCCCCCAGCGGGCACCATCCGCAGCCAGCCTCACTGCCAGCCTGGGGCCCTGTCCTCAGCCTGGTCCGTGGTTCATGGGGCGGTGGGAGGGGCACCAGGAGGGGCACCAGGCAGGGATATGGGTCCATTCCAGCTGCCCCGCCTGCCGGCTCAAACCCTCCCTCCCGGGCAGCCCCCGCTCCTCGAGGGATGGTCACCCTGGCTGTTCATGTCCTGGGGAGGGGCCCCATGGAGCCATCGCCACCTCCCTGACTCAGGCTGCCCCACACCGGCCCCCAGGTGAGCGTGGCCGCCCGCATGGCACAGAAGATGTCGTTTGGCTTCTACAAGTACAGCAACATGGAGTTTGTACGCATGAAGGGCCCCCAGGGCAAGGGCCACGCCGAGATGGCGGTCAGCCGAGTGTCCACAGGTGACACGTCCCCCTGTGGGACTGAAGAGGACTCCAGCCCAGCTTCGCCCATGCACGAGCGGGTAAGGGCTGCACGGCTGGGGGCGGGGGCTCCCGTCCCTCGGGTTCACTATCCACTGTCTCCCCCGTGCTCACGGCCCCCTGGGGACATAGGTGTTGTCATCCCCAACCACCAGTGCGCAGGCCGAGGTGCCGAGCGTGCGGAGGCCCGGACCACCCAGCCCTTCTCTTTGCCCAGCGGTTTGTAGGAGGCGCTGCTGCAGGGGAGGCGTTCCTGCCTTGCAGACCTGGAGGGCTGTGCCTGGCCAAGGTCACACCGCAGGCTGGTGTTGGGCCAGAGCTCTTTCTGCCTCCCTGAGATGCCACAAAGCCAGGCTGAGTCCACAGGGCCAGTGGGCAGAAGAGACTGGCTGGGGACCCAGGCCCGGCCCTGGCGCCTGCCTGGGTGGACCTGCTGGGTGAGCGTGGGCACATGGCCAGCCTTCCCCGGTGAGTCAGATGGGGATGATGGTGACTGAGGGTCAGCCAGAGCATGCAGAGGCCTAGACCATCCAGCTCTTTGCCCCGCGGTTTGTACGAGGCACTGCTGCAGGAGAGGCGTTCCTGCCTCGCACACCTCGAAACCAGACTTGCCAGCTTGCCCCAGGTCACAAGGTCTCTGGGATAGCACTGGGCTTGGGGCCCTGCTCTGTCTAGGCCACTCTCCTTCCCCAGGGTGGGAGGCTGAGGTCAGCAGCAGCTTTGTTCCCAGAAGCCTTTGGTGGGGTACAGACAGGAGAAGGTCTCCAGCCCACTGGCTGCTTTGCTCTGCCTGGTTCTTCCAGAGGGGTTGCCCAGAGCTGTAGTTCTTGGAAGAGGACAGGTGTGCTGGGCAGGGGGGCGCCCTTGGCACAGGTCCAGGGGCAGTCTTGCCCGGCCGTTGTCCAGGAGAGACGCCACCCACAGCCAGAGTCCTGCTCTGCTGCTCTCGTAACCTTGGGTGTGTCTCTTTTCCTCTCCAAGCCTTGGTGTTCTCATCTAGAAACAGGGCACGAGGATACCTGCCCCTTCAGTATTTGGGAGGCTCTGAGGAATCCGGGGCTTGGCCCTCAGGAGGATTCCCAGGTGGCAGCTGCCCTAGTTGCTGTTGACCTACTTGGAAAGCAGATGCACGGGAATGTAAACGATGCATTACCGCAGGCATGCCTGAGATGAGGGAGTGTGCGTTTGTTATACTTTGGAGAAAGATCTGAACCATGCATATCTCCAGGTGGTCAGATGTTGGTTTTCTTTCTCTTCTGTATATCTTTTTTGCGGGGGGAGGTATCTTCTGCAATGAATGTGTTTTGCAAGCCAAAGACAGCAAGTGCTATTTTTTGCAAAGATGGGTGAGAATTCCAGGCAGGGGCCTCTCTTGTCTTTGGAATGAGGTGGTTTATATTTCTGAGTTTGTTTCCGAGATAAAGGGCCTGGTTCTTCTCCCTGGTCCTAAATTACCCCCTGGGACTCTGACAAAATGTGTGTGTGAAAGTCCTTACGAAGATGTGACCTGAGCTCTGGGCTGGACAAACCCGGGTGCCACCTCCAGCCACAGCCTGACGACTGAGTGACCACAGGTCACTAGACCTGCCTGAGCCTTGGTTTTCCCATCTGTCCAGTGGGAGTGGCTGTGAGGGGTGTGAAAGTCCCTGGTGCCTTAGCAGCTGGGCAGCCCTGGGGTTCGGGGGAGGGGCGTGCTAGGGTCACATAGGGTCAGCAGCAGGGCTGGCCCCTGGGGACTGCCACCTGTGCGCCTGCTATTACCTGTCTCCTTCTCCGGCGGGGTCGTCTGGAGCCAGTGTGTGACACATGCCGACTCTGTGTATTGTGGTTGCTGCTGTTTGTTTCTTTTATCTTTTAAAAACCTTCCCCGGCTTGTGGGAACACCGTCTGGAGCCCAGCAGCTGCCAGGACTTTGGTGGATGTCGGAGCCGTGACGAGGAGGCTGACGGGGCTCCCGAAGTCTCAGTCCCAGCTCATCCTGCTCCTCAGATTATTGTTGGCATGGGGAGGAGGGAGGAGATGGGCCAAGTTCCCTCTGGCTGGAACGCCCTTCCCCCCCTTCTTCACCTGGCGAACTCCTACTCGTCCTTCAAGACCCAGCTCCAGCGGCGTCTCCTCCAGGAAGCCTTCCCTGATTTCCCAGGCTGTGGATCCCTTTTGCCTCTGTGCTTCGTGTATCCTGTGCTTCTCTTTCTGTCTCCACAGCCAGCATGCTGTCTATGGTTGTCACTCTGAGTCTGTCACCCCAGCAGACTGTGAGCTCCTTGAGGGCAGGGACCTGCAGTGTGCCTGTCTGTCCTTAGTGCTGTGCCTGCCTGGCCCTGAGTGGGTGTGAATGTTCGGTGAACAGAACCAAACGTGGTTGGAAGTGGGGAAAAGACAGAGGCATAGAGCCATTTAGCACAGTATTTCCTGTGAAGGGTGCCAGGAATGAGAGGGATGGGGCCACGTCAGCCCTGAGAAGTAGGATGAGGAGCATGGCCCTGGGGGACAGAAGACGGGGCTGCTGCCGTCCTGCTTGGTGATCACAGGCAAGCCAGGGTCTCGGTCCCTGCCTTAGTTTCCCCCTCTGTCAGATGGGCTGACGCTAGCCCCTGTGTCACGGAGCTGGAGGCTCAGTGGGTCCATGTTGGGGCCGGTGCTCACTCGGCATCAGCAGCTGTTGTTACTTTGTGCTTGAACACCCCCTACCCACTGTTTGAGGCCCAGAGGAGGGGGGGGTCTTCTGCCATTTGCAGCAGCAGCCTGGCCCCTCCTCGGGCAGCACTGGTGGCCAAGTGTCCTACTGGTCCCTGGGCTGGAACGCATCTTCCAGTCTCTAGGCCCCACCTAGCATGGGCCGGCTGGGGCTGGGTCCTCCTGGCCGAGCGGCCTCTTCCCTGGGCTGTGTTGGGTTGTTTGAGGGCGGGAGAGGAGGGGCGTTGGGACCCCTGGGTAGGGGGCTGTTCTGCTACTCTGGTGACTTTGGCTGCTTGTTCCCAGGTGACCTCCTTCAGCACGCCCCCCACCCCAGAACGGAACAACCGGCCCGCCTTCTTCTCCCCATCCCTCAAGAGGAAGGTGCCCCGGAACCGGATCGCTGAGATGAAGAAGTCGCACTCGGCCAATGACAGCGAGGAGTTCTTCCGGGAGGACGACGGTGGAGGTGACCCCCCACTCCGTGCCCTAGGGCCCCCGCGCCCTTCAGTCTCCTCTTGATCCAGACCAGTCATTCATTCATTCATTCATTTGTTCATTCAGCAACACTTAGAGAGTGGGTGCCATGTGCCAGGCAGCCCTCCAGGAGCTGAGGATAGAGCTGGGGACAGACAGAAATGGCTGCTTCCGGGGGTCCTGTCCTGGTGGGCTCAGGCGTCTCCTTGGCAGAGTGCTTGGAGCACAGGTGTGCAGCAGTTGGTCAGTTTCAGGGGATTTCCCACCTTTCTAGGGCCTTTCAGCTTAAGGAAGAAAGTGGATGGGTGATCTGATGGCTCCGCACACACGGGGTGTGGAGGGAGAGAGGAGGGCTCCCCTCCCTTGTGCTGCCTTGGGCCAGCTCGCCCTCAGGGTGAGGCCTGGCCCTCCTGGCTCTGTGCAGCCTCCCAGGACCATGTGCTCTTTGCTGACAGAGTCGCCACCTCGTGCAGCCTACCCCTGGCCTCCCTGTGCCCCTGTCCCCTGGACTCCGGGTGTCTGTATCTGGGTGTTCCCATGCCCCTTAGTCCTGCCTAGGCGCAGTCTGCACTCTCTCCTGAGCACCTGTGCCTGCTCCCTGTCCTCGCTCAGTGACCTTCCAGAATACAGGAGTCGTTTCCCAGAGTCCCCAGGGAGGCCTCTGAGGGGTTTTATGCAAGGGAGTGACACAGTCAGATTAGCTTATTTAAAATGCCATTCAGCAGTCCCTGTGGGAAATGGCTCCTTGGGGACAGGGGTGGCCGTCACACACAGGTTGGGAGGTTCTGCCATGCTCTGCTGGCATGGACCACGTGCCTTCCTCACTGTCATCCTCAGGACCCAGGGGGCGCCTGGCTCTGCACTGTGTGTGTGTCTGTTGAGTGTATGGAAGCGAAGGATTGGCCAGGCACAGTGGCTCACGCCTGTAATCCCAGCAGTTAGCAAGGCCAAGGTGGGTGGATCACCTGAGGTCAGGAGTTCGAGACCAACCTGGCCAACATGGTGAAACCCCGTCTCTACTAAAAATACAAAAAAATAAGCCAGGCATGGTGGTGGGCGTCTATAATCCCAGCTACTTGGGAGGCTGAGGCAGGAGAATCTCTTGAACCTGGGAGGCAGAGGTTGCGGTGAGCCGAGATCATGCCACTGCACTCGAGCCTGGGCAAGAGTGAGATTGCATCTAAAAAAAAAAAAAAAAAAAAAAAAGACGTGAAAGATTCGCTGACAACTCCCACCGAGCACCTCCCCCAGCAGGGAGCTGGGGCTGCAGCACTGATCAGAAGAGATGGCAGTCTGTCCTGACCACTGGGACCAAGAAGCAGGGGTCCCACCTGCTCAAGGCCCTGGCCCAGGTCAGGGACTCCAGCACTGGCCTCGACCTGCTCTTGTGTGAACTTGGGCAAGCCCCTTCCCCACCTGGGCCCGTTCCCGAATCAGTAAGAAGTACTGATCACTGCCCTAGTCTGCCTCTGTGGGGCAGGTTCCCCCAGCCTGGACCGCAAGACTGGGTGACGGTGCAGGTCGGCTCAACCTTGCTGCTCCCATGCTCTGCAGGTGGCGGTGCCCAGTTCCAGGGACAGGGCCCGCGGAAGCAGAGAATTACACACTGTGTGTGCCAGACCCCCGGGGGGAGACTGAGCTTGAGACAGAGAAGGGAGAGTTGAGGGGGTGCCCAAAGAAGTCTTCCTGGAGGTGGAGGCCTGGGTCTGGGCCAGAGGAAGCCCGGAGGGGTGTCATAGGCGAGGAGGCAGCAGCTCTGGAGTGCATGGGTGCTGGTGTGGGGGTGTTGGTAAGGAGCGTCCCGGCCTCAGCAGAGTGTGGCCTCAGCCTGGACTGGCAGCTGGCCTCCTGCTGCTCCCCCTGCGTCCCATGCTGTGGGCCTTGACCTGGCCTTCTTTCCTCCAGCCGATCTGCACAATGCAACCAACCTGCGGTCTCGGTCCCTGTCGGGCACAGGACGGTCCCTGGTCGGGTCCTGGCTGAAGCTGAACAGAGCAGATGGCAACTTCCTTCTCTATGCACACTTAACCTACGTCACTTTGCCGCTGCATCGGATTTTAACAGGTAATGCTGGCTGATGTGGGGAAGCAGCCGCACCTCCTCACAGCCCGCTCTGCCTCCAGGGCGCCTTGGTACTTGCGAGGCACCCGCAGTCATCCCGCCCCGTCCTGTCGGTTGGTTGGGTTTCTTTGCAGGGCTCTTGGCCTCTTTGTCTCAGACTTTGGGTGGAGCCGTAGCTTTCCCAGAGCTGAAGTCCTCCCTTTGTTCACCTTTCTGGCGCACCTGCTGTCCCCTCTTGAGTGGCCACAGATGCCCGGGTGTGTGTTACTCACGGGCGAGGGGGAGGCTCTCAGGCCACCTCGCCGACCCAGGCCTGCAGCAGCTGTGACAGGCGGTGGCTCTGGCCCCCACACCAGCTCGTACCTGAGGCCCTGCAGGGTGTGCCGTTGCCGCGAGCCCACTTCCCAGTCTTGTGGGGTAGGGATGGTGGAGACACGTCTCCTCTGCAGTCTGTGAGGCCTGGAGAGGAGATGCATGAGTGGCTGAGGCGGGCTTCCTTCAGAAGTGGCAATGCCGTGGCCATAGCACTCACCGCTGTGGAGGGTTACTGTCTCACCCGCTTCCCTCCTGCCGGCCCTAGACATCCTGGAAGTTCGGCAGAAGCCCATCCTGATGACCTAGCCGCGTGCGGAGCCTGCGCAGAGCCCCGGCCGGGCCCAGCCCTGGGAGTGCTGCCAAGTGCCTACCTGTCCACCGCCACCGGGGTCTTCTGTGACACGCCAGTGCTGGAGCCGCAGCCAGGCGAGGCCACTCGACTCCCGGGGCCAGGGCCGACTCCACGAACACCAGCCCAAACTGAAGTGCCTCTTCCCTCCCCTGCTGGCTCTGCTCCGCCCTGTGCCCCCTGCCCATCGCCCCCCACCCATCTCTGGAGAGCCCTCTGCACCCAAAGAGGAGTCGAGATGCTGAGCGGCCATGAGAGAGAGCGGGAGGAGCAGCTGATGCCCAGAGCGGGGCCAGACCAGCGCATCTATGTTCACATCCCCCCAGCGGAAGGCGGAACCACCCAGCCAGGGCACTCAGCGCATCAGACTGTCCACACCTTCTTGAGGAAAGCCGGTGGAAGATTCTGGAATGCCGTGCGGATGAACTTCAGCACCCGAGTCAGTCCCAGCTCATCCTCCCCAGTTTACCACTTTGTTCTAATAGGAGATGGGAACACAAGAAGTTTGATGGCTTTGCCCTGGGCTGGGAATACCTCACCCACGCCCAGTTCCAGAAAGGCCTCCAGCTGAGCAGACGGCCCTGATCCCGCCAGAACGGCCTTTTGCTTCCAGCCAAAGAACACCGCCAACACCTCCAACCTGGGACATCCCACGCTGGGCCTTGGACGGAGGGACCTCCAGAATTTGGATTCTGAGGGTAGTCGGGAGGCCTCGGTAGCCAGGCAGAACAGGACATCTGCCAAAGGGTGTCTGCCGTGGGGTGGGGCTGGCATCCTCCCGGGAAGGTTCTAGGTGGGACCCTGTCTTTTGGGGACGGGGGTGTCTCTTCATCTTCCCTGGTTTCCTAGAGCTCACTTCCTTTGACGGCGTGTGCTGGTCCCATCTCAGACCAGCTCACTGAGGCAGAGGAGTTGCTCAGAGGCTCACATGGGCACCCCCATCGGTTCGTGTGAGCAGCTGCTCAGCCCCCAGGCCTGCCCTCGGCCTGGTCCAGCATGAAGGCGTTTCCATCTGCAAGGATGCACGGTACCCTCCCCGAGAGCAGACCTGTCCCCTCCCCAGCTGGGAGTAAACTGGAAGCTGGGTCTCTGTGTTGCTATGTGCTTTTGTGTGAAGTTCCCAGGAATATTTGAGGGGTTCCAGTCATGTGTTTAGGGATCTTCTCTGTGGGGGAAAAGGAAGAGGAGGGGCTTGTTCTCCCACCTGATTATTCTTTGGGCTCCGGGAACAGGGGACTACTTTGGGGCTTTCTCCAGACTTTTGTATGTTATTATTAAAAGCGAGCTATTGCATTTCATTCTGCCTCAGTTTGCCCACCTGTGAAATGGGGCTGATACCACCTACCTCACTGAAGCCTCCAGGGTTCAAGTGTGTGGCTGGGTCAGGGCGCGGTCACCCGTCATTCTGCATAGGTCGGGTGGGATGTTAGACTCCTGGGATGCCCTCCTCCCCCTCGCCCTTTGTAATAACCTAGTCCGAGACGGTGGCTTGGTGGGGGATGTGAACTTTCTCTCTCCTCCAGCAGTGTCCGCTCAGGCCTGACAGCTCAGCTCTGCACGATTTCATGTTCCAAACCCATGTCTTAGGGCAGCACAGTGTCAGGTCATGTCATGCCCCAAAGTGTGGGGACAGAGCCTCAGGGAGCCCCAGGCGTGGCCCAGCCCCATTTGAGTGCTCTCCGGGGATGCCAAATGCTGCTTCCAAGTTTGTGTTCATGTGGCTAAAATACACCCATTTCTTCAGGAACTCTTCCCCTGGTTGTTCTGGGGATCTTGGGAGAAACACAGCCCTGACAGCTCGTCTGTGGGAAGATGAGGCAGTCCAGGTCGTGAGCAGCACAGTGGCCCACCCTCTGTTCTCAGAGGTGAGGGGCCGGAGAAGGTTGTCTCCCCTGGGGCCAGCATTTGGCCAAGCTCGGAGGCTTGGCCAGCACTCCTGGATGGCTCAGAGCAAGCCGGGCTCCTCGTCTGTAAGATGGCGAAAATGCTGCCCGCCTCACAGGGTGACCATGAGGACCAGTCACAGTGATACGTGAAAGGGCTCGCTGGTCACAGAAACGTGTGCAAATCATGCTATTTTAGAGATCAGCCCTCAATTTGTAAGGCATGTGAACAGGGCACACGGTGGGCTGGTGGTTTCATAGCTGACCCATAGCACCTACCATGTGCAGCTGCCTGTCCGACCCCATCTTAACAGACGAGGAAACCAGCACACAGGCACCAAGGAACTGTCCAGAACAAACAGCAGGGGCCGGCGATGGGAGTCCAACCCAGGCATGCGGCCTGGCCTGCATGCTGAGCCACACGGTGCTGCCTGGACAGATGGACAGACACTCGGTGGAGTCTGCCTTTCTCAGTCCCTAAATCCCTCTCCAGAGGGTACTTGCGATGCCGGATTTAAAACTTGCTCAGAGCCACTTAGCCACTTGAGAACTAGACAGTAAGGTGTTACTCCCAGGTTTGTTTTTCCAAAGTAACAAATGACATGTGGAATAAAGTAATAGAGTAACAAGTAGCAGGGCCACAACCAGGGCCCCCAAAGTCCTGGTGTTGGCACATTTGTACTTCTTGTAAGACCATCTTTAATTTTTCTGGGAACACACCTGCCTTTTCTGTAATGCGGGGAAGACTAATGCATGGTGACACCTAGGTTTCCTCAACAGAACACTTGATCCCAAAACCCCTTTAAGACCTTAGGTTTCCTCAACAGAAAACTGTACTTTAATCCCAACCCCCCTTTAAGACATATTGGGGCTGGGCGCAGTGGCTCATGCCTGTAATCCCAGCACTTTGGGAGGCCAAGATGGGTGGATCACCTGAGGTCAGGAATTCAAGACCAGCCTGACCAACATGGTGAAACCCCATCTCTACTAAAGATAGAAAAATTAGCCGGACATGGCGGCAGGCACCTGTAATCTCAGCTACTCGGAAGGCTGAGGAAGGAGAATAACCTGAACCCAGAAGGTGGAGGCTGCAGTGAGCCGAGATCATGCCATTGCATTCTAGCCTGGGCAACAAGAGTGAAACTCTGTCTCAAAAAAACAAAAAAAAAACATATTGGTCTTTAAACCCAAAACCCCTTTAAGGCATGTTGGTCTTAAGGGGATTTGGGATTGAAGCACAGTTTTCAAGAAACCTAGGTGTCACTTTTTAGAACATTAAGAAGAAAGTTGTGGGGTGGGCTTTTCCATTTAAAGGAATGTGATGATCCTAGGTTCTGATGGGTGATAGATGGTCTCCGTTTACACCTTTTCTTCTTTCAGCACCTGTAAGTCCAGGTAGTGGCCATCTTACATTCTCATGGCCTGCTGGAAGTGCCTAGTTGCCTGCAAAGACAGCTAAGGCTCATTATTTCAAAAGAAGATTATTTAAAACACGAGTGACAGGTAGTCAGAAGAGAACATAAAGGACGCAAGATGCTCTATAACCAAGTCAGCTTGGGAGCAGGATGGGTTGCTGAGTGAAGTCACCGCTCACTTTTGGATTCTTAGGGGACTGTGAGTCAGGCTTCCTTCTACATGGAGTCATGGGAAGGGTATAAAGGCACGTTCCTGAGGTGCCCTCCCCCAAAGAATCTACCTGCACTCAAACCAGGATCTGTTTTTGCTGCTTTAATCACAAAGAGACTAGTTAGTAGAAGACTTTTGAAGAATGAAGTAAAACTTTTTTGTCATTAAAAGACGTCCCAGAGGAAAGGCCCTGTGCAGCCAGTATATTCTACTGACTGCCTTGACCACGTCCTAATACGGTGGCTTTAAGTTGCTGGCCAAAATCCTTTAAAGACAAATGAAACATCTGCCAACTTTTTAGTGCACTTAACAGGTTTCACTGACGTTTTTCTCAATTTTCGAATGTAGGTGGGATTTGCTTTCATGTCCTGTTTCAAAAACCAAGTCTCTCTTGACAGCCCGTTGGTTCTTCCTGTCCTGTTGCTCTAGTCTGTATCAGAAAGCAGAATGACTGTACTTCTGTTTTACAAACAACCACCTGATAGGACGGACACTCCACGAGATAAGGAAAGGCACGTGCCCTTGAGCTCGAATGGAAGCAGCATCTGGAGGGGCAGCCACTGCCCTTCGAGGGACAGCAGCTCTTAAGCAGGTGGCCAGAGTGCCACGTGACTCTGCAGACGACCCCTGGGAGTAGGTGATGGACACCTGCTGGGGCTTTTCTTTTTTCACTGGCTGGCTTGATCCTCAGTGACAAAAGGACCCCTGAGCCCTTTCTCCGAGCCCTGGAGCAACTCCTCAAGACACCGAGTGGCCTCAGGGCTGGGTTCAGAGCTCCTCCCGCAGGTGAAGCCTCAGAAGTGGAGGCAGCTGCTGATGGGTGAGTTTACTTCTTATCCTGCCTAAGGCAAGTAGGCATTTTTATTCCGTTTCCAATCCTTGAGCTCAGCAGATCAAAATAACAGTGACCCTGCAACCCCACAGAGCCCAGGGCGCGCTCGCTGTCTTTCTTCCCCGCCCTGCCCCTTTAGTCCCCGCTCTGGAAAACCAGGCAGTTTAGGTGTAAATAGGTATCTTTTATGGTTTCCGAATGAATTGTTTGTGTGAGAGTAATTAAATCTGTAAGAAAACCTGTTGAGATTCTTCACTATGAATTATAATTTCTACAACATGTATTTTAGCAAAAACACCCATGCTGGCCTCCACTGGATAGCTCGGTATGCTAATTGCCAGTTGCATAAGCATTACCAACAGCGTCTTTATTAACCATCTTCCACATCCAGTAGAGATCATTTCTAGGGGGTATTTGTTGGTTGGCTGTTAGCTTTGCTTTATGATTTCATGTTTCTTTTAAAGGTGGTTTAGCATGCTGAATATTAAATTTTTTTTTCTGTGTCTTCCTCTAATCTTTATTTTTTTCTGTAATGGGAATTTCAGGGCAAATACAGATATTATAGCAAAGCGATAATTTAATGATTGAACCTTAATTTGCCCCCAGTGATTGCTGAAACTTTTTTTGGAGCTTTCACACAAGCTACTTTTTCAAACGGGAGTGTGTTGGAGGCAGAGAAAAATCACCCTGTGTGCTGGCTTTGCCTGTTGTGAGCCAGTGAGGAGTCTGAGAAGAGGTGGGCGGGTCAGTGATTGGGGTTTGGCCAGAGATGCCATATTTGCAGAATTAAATCATTTCAAGATGCATTTCAAGGCCTGGCACGGTGGCTCAAGCCTGTAATCCCAGCACTTTGGGAGGCCAAGGCAGGCAGATCACTTGAGGTCAGGAGTTCGAGACCAGCCTGGCCAACATACGGTGAAACCCCCATCTCTACTAAAAATACAAAAATTAACCGGACATGGTGATGTGCACCTGTAGTCTCAGCTACTTGGGAGGCTGAGGCAGGAGAATCGCTTCAACCCGGGAGGCAGAGGTTGCAGTGAGCCGAGCTCACACCACTGCGCTCCATCCAGCCTGGGTGACAGAGACTCCATCTTAAAAAAAAAAAAAAAAAAAAAAAAAAATGCATTTCAAGTTTAGCTTTCAGCCTCCACAAAGTAGTGCACACCCTTTCAGTCATACTATAAAATTTCCCAAGCTTTTTCAGAGAACTTCTTAACCCTCACAGAAGTGGAAAAACAATGGAATAGAGGCCGGGAGTCCCAAGTTCAGGTTTTGCAGGCTCCGGGTAAGCTGCCTGGTCTAACGGAAGATGAGGTGTTTGCAGCAGGCGGCTCTCTTGCAGCTTAGCAGGTGAGAGGACCTCGAGCAGGCTCTCACATTTTCCGGCTGATCCTTCCGAGCCTGCTACTGCAAGGCCCTCGTAGGTGGAAGCAGCCTCATCGTCGGGTTTCACACTGAGCTTTTCCTTTCCATGGTCAGATGGACTTAGTTACCAGCGATGGGTGTAAGACCTAAGACACCGCAGAAAGTTGCAGAATGGAAAATGAGAGGCAGAGAAAAGAGGGTCTGAGAGGAATGCAAGCATTCTGGAATACAGTAAGGGACATTCCATCAATGACACTTCTTGGGAACAGTCACTGCCTTAGAAACACCAGACCAGGAGAATTTTCTGACCACAACCCCAAAGGCAGCCCGTGAAGATGGCGGTTAGGAAGGAGGCGGTCTAGCAGGTGAAGACTTCCTTGCTATCCAGGTCAACCCCCTTCTTGAACAGTGGGAAGTCCTTTTTTTTTTTTTTTTTTTTTTCAGGCGGAGTCTTGCTCTGTCGCCTAGGCTGGAGTGCAGTGGCGCGATCTCCGCTCACCACTGCAAGCTCCGCCTCCTGGGTTCACGCCATTCTCCTGCCTCAGCCTCCTGAGTAGCTGGGACTACCGCGCCCGGTTAATTTTTTGTATTTTTAGTAGAGACGGTTTCACCGTGTTAGCCAGGATGGAGGGAAGTCCTTTTAAAGCAGTCATCTGAAAAATGTTTAATAGATATCTGGGGAGAGTCTCTGTCTTGGAAGCTGCCTGCAGGAACCTCATTCCTATTCATTGCCGCCTCTTGGAAGGCTAATTTGCTATTTCGGTTCCTTTATCCTTAGATGAGCTTTTAGGAACTACTGTCATGCCCTAGCTTAGAAGGAAAAAAGCTAACTGGAAAGGAAAACCTTTGGGAATCTTATACTGGGAGGAGAAGGGAAGGGAATGTAACTCAATCCATATAATAACAGTTCATTGTATATAGACATGTTGACTGTGATAACATGCTGTACTTTGTGCCTGATTGTTAAAATGACAAGAACAGCTGGAAAATTTACATGAGGAGGGGGAAATACTTGTTTCTGGGGATAAAGAAAGGATCATGTTGTCTTGTCTTTCCTTACAGCGTCACTGCATTGCGCCCTGACTTAGCCTCTCCATCAGCCAACAGGTTAAAGAGATTTCTTTCCTGTGTGGACTGGGGTCTTTCCTCTTGGAATCTGACTTTAATAAAACAATTAGGTTGCTCATTTTGAAATAACTATGGCTTTTAGCCAAATTTTATGCTACTTTGAATAAACAATTTTGCTTAAAAGATTTTGGCCACTTCCAGAAGCCAGTGCAGTTGAGTAATTTAGTGGGCACCTACATCTCACTTAATGTGGCACGCTGGGGAGAGGTGCGTGGGACTGGGACCTTGCAAGCTGCACCACCTCAGACACACTCAACCCTGGGCCTGGGTTTTCTCAAGTAGAATCACCACTTTCCTTCCTGGGATGCGACGATGTTGAAGTGAGACAAGGTTACGTCCAAAGGCTGGCGTAGTTGCTGGCAACGCTGATAACTACTGCCACTTCTTCCTGGCGTGCCCAAGGGGTATTTCATGTGCCATCTTTGGAGTCATCGGGAGTGCATGTGCCAGCGGTTCCCAAATGTGAGCATGCCTCAGGATCACCTAATGCACACTCTAACCCAACGTTCAAACCCAGAAGACTGGTGAGGAAGATACTTTGGCATCAGTGATGATGGCTGCACAACTCTGTGAGTATGCTAAAAGCCACTGAATCATATACTTCAAAGGGGTGCATTTTATATGAATTCTCTCTCAATTTTGAATAATGGGCTCCAATTTGAGGCGCTGATTCGGTAGCCTAGTTGGGGCCCATGGGTTTGCCTTTTTGGGGTGGGGGGGATGGGAACGGAGAAGGTCTTGCTATCACCCAGATTGGAGTACAGTGGTGCAACTCACGGCTTACTACAGCCTGGATCTCCTGGGCTTAAGCGATTCCTTCCACCACCATGCCCAGCTAATTAATTTTTTTTTTTTTTTTTTAAGAGACAGGGTCTTGCTGTGTTGCCCAGGCTGGTCTCTAACTCCTGGGCTCAGCAATCTTCCCACCTCAGCCTCCCAAAGTGCTGCAATTATAGGCGTGTGAGCTACCTTGCCCAGCCGGGTTTGCCTTTTTTTGGTTTTTTGAGACAGGGTCTTGCTTTGTCACCCAGGCTGGAGTGCAGTGGCATGATCACTGCTCCCTCCCTGGAGCCTCCACCTCCTGGGATCAAGCCATCCTCCCACCTCAGCCTCCCAAGTAGCTGGGACTACAGGTGCATGCCATCATGCCTGGCTAAATCTTGTATTCTTTGTAGAGCCAGGGTTTTGCTATGTTGCATGTTGGGGACCAGCCTCAACACCACCCGTAGGGTACCCGAAGTCTGGTGGCGACAAAGGATTGAGAAGAGACAGGTTAAGAGTAAAGGTGGGAGCCAAGGGGCCAGCTGCAAAATGTGGAGGCTGCAAAAGGCTCAGAGCTCTGGTCTCCACATTATTAATAGAGTACAATCACTTAGATCTAAGAAGCAGATGTTCAGGGCGAAACAGTGAAAGGGTGGCAGTGCGTCATAGGCATAATCTATAGCGATAGCGGTTTAAATGAATCTCCTTTGTGCTCAAACAGCATATCTTTAACTTACCGGAGAGTAGCTAGTGGGAGTGGGCTTAACTAGGAGCCTGCACGTCTGTCCACATTCCAGTGTTTCAAAGGAGTGTCTTTCTCCTTGAACACAGTGTTTACAGACAAGATAGCAGGTCTTGCTCTGAGCATGGGAACACGATGGCAATTAGGAGGCTTTCCTCCTCAGAGACCTCTCGCGGCTTCCACAACTTAGTGTCCTGTATTTTTATGGCCAGTTTATACAGGCACCCCACAAACCCTTTTCCCAACAGTTGCACAGGCTGGTCTCCAACTCCTGGGCTCAAGCGATCCACCCACCTCGGCCTCCCAAAGTGCTAGATTACAGGCGTGGGCCACCGCGCCCGGCTGGGCTTGCATTTCCATCAAGTTCCTATGTGTGAGTCCCAGGAGCACTTTGAGAACCCGGGTTCTAGCCCAGCCATGCAGCCGAGTATCTAGGGCTGCTGCGGTTTAGGTGCAATCTTCCTCTTCAGATAACATTCTCTTAGTGTCATTTAGTTTCTATTAGATGTTAATAGTTCAGGAAAATACTTTGATGGATAACTTAAATCTTTGCAATATTATTTTTTTAAACCAGAAAATACCCCTTATAAACCAAATAAATGTTGAGTAACGTAGGAAAGGTTAAAAAATAAGTCTCAAAGGTTTGCTTTGAGGACTAACCAAGGTAATCCATATAAAGCACCTAGCCAATGCTTTGCACGCTAGCCCATTAAGGATCAGTTGTTCCCATTCCAATCTGTTAAGATTTTAATCCAACAGAAACCCTTGGTCTGAATGGTTTACAAGTAGTCTCGTCCCCCAGCAAGGAGTCTGATAATAAACTGGTCTCTTACTCGCCTCCAAGCCGACCTTCCTGATGTTCAAGGAAGTTTCTGGTTGCAGCTTCTGCGTGATTCTTCTTCCTCAGGTCTGTCTGACTTGTATTAATGCCAAGTGCATCACAGAGGAACATAAGACTGTCACACACTGGGATTTTGTTTTTCATTTATTCACATTTCATGGATTGTTACACTTCCTCGATGGGAGCATTCAAAAACTAATACAAGCTGAGATTATATTGTCTGACAATTCAAGTATTTTAGTTTTAGAAAACAATTTCCTATTTAAAGTAAAAAGCAAACAATTTATCCGTCTGATTGCAAAGAAGTTTTACATCTCCATTACAATTGTGTCTGCATCAAAGGGAGAGTCCTTCGTCCTCAGCATGATTGTTACTGGTTGAGAACATACAGTGTGGCCTGTGTTCTGAGTGCCTGATTGGAAAAGACCTCCCCGTCATCTACCATACTACAGGACAAATCAGTATCTACTCAAATTCCCACTTCCAGAATGAGAGGACTCATCAGGGCGTTTAGGACTGTGCAAAGCCTTCAAAATGTGTCGTGCTTGAATTTTGACTCTTCTGAAATAGAATAACTGACAAATGCTCAAAAAACAACTTTTACTGAAAAGGCTCTCAGTGAAAACTTGTTTTGAACTCTACTAGTAAAGTAGAATATTAGTTTTTCTTCCCCTCCACACCAGAAAAAGATAGTTTTTTTTTTTTTTTTTTTTTTTTTGGCATGCAGCATATATAAAATGTGATCTAGAATTGAAATTGTAAAATAGAATAATCCTCTTAAAATCAGCCCATGAACAGTCAGACTTGTCCTTCCATGGAAAACATAATCTAAACTTATTTAAAAACTGGCCATATTTTCAGTCTGTAATTCGAATAATGAAGATGGCATAACAAATTTTTTTGCTTACTAGGAATGCGCAAAAGGATGAGATGGATACACAGGTTTTTAAAAAAAAGGCCACTGGGATACTTAGTTATTTGTCCAGATGCAAAACAATTTCGGAATAACAAAATACACACCTTGTTTTAGGCCACGTATATGATACACTTCATAGATTCTCAAACAAAAGATGAAAATTGCAGTCCACATTAAACATTTTAAAGCATAATTTCTAATATTTTGTTAAAAATAAGTCAAACTAAAATAATGCATAAATCAGAATGACCTGTTAACATAGTGGGGAAAATAGGTAAGCCCTCCGGGGGCCCCGTGCCCCAAGTAAAAGACAAGGAGTTAAATTTTACAATGAAATCCACGTATACTCAGGCTCTTTACACTAATAATCAAAGTGAAGACCAACCAGTTCCTAAAGCATAAAAGAGTGATTTTAAGAAAATATCACATTTTGAGTTATGGTATATTCATCACATTTTTCCCTGTAATTTTCACTTCAACAGTGATAGTCTTAGCAGCAAAAATTTGCTGGGAATGTTAGGAAAAAAGGAAGTCACACATACCCACTAATTTAAAAATATATAAACTATTTTTTACAGAAGGGGCAGGTTTAAAAGAAAATCCAATCATGATCTTTTCATGCCATTTTTTGTAAACTTTCCATACACACGCAGATGCGAACAAAGTACTGTGTCATATACACTGAAGTGTCCTAAAGATGCCTGTGAGCTGCTGATTCCAGCTGGTACCAGGGAAGCATGTGTGGCTAAGTTGCAACAAACATAAATTTGTTCCCCTTAGTTCTTCATCTTTTAAAAAGTTGAATAAACTTGATGTCAATCGGGCAGGGCCGGTATTAACAGCATCAACCACTTGCTTACTATAAGTCATCTGCAACAAAAACTCACGTGCATTCTCAATTCTAAAAAGTCAATGTAAAAATAATGGCCACTTCCTCCCTAGGTGCCTACTATAGCTGTGTCTGACAGCATCCTGTAACAGTACAAGCACACCTCTCTCTGCACGGATTCATCCAAAGCCACACACTAGGCCAAATTCTCCCAGTGGAATCAAAACACTGAAAGTAGAGCAAGAACCTCATGACGACATTGGCCCAATCACACCTCAGGTACTTAGGAGTTCATCATATTTGATCATAAAATTGCTCCCAGCCCCAAACCTTACACCTGAAGACTGTAATTTTAAAAAAGCCACTGTACCGTCCACAATTATTCTCTTTTCTAAATGAGAATGCGCTACGCACTGAAGATCAGCACACACACACACGTGAGCCCTTGGGCACTGACCCTGAGCCTGTACACAAGATCAGCTGGTACTAGTCTCAAATGATTCATGAGGAATCAAAGTGGAAATTTAAACATTCAATTCTGTATCTCACTCATGTGCCCAGAGTCTTCAAAGAATGCTCGTGTTAGTTACCTGACAGCTCTGGAGAAGTGACATGGATATTTGTGTGCATAACCATGGCTCCCTTCCAAACAGACATATGGAATCTTACTCGTAAAAAAGTAAAGATATTTCAGATATCAAATGTATAATATACTGCTGTCTAAAGTGAAAGGCAAAATTTACACACGATTTTCTCTTCCATTACCTTATTACGTTTCCTAGTGAATCCACATGGCTCGTGTGTCAGAGCTCCCAGGCACATCACTTGGTCATAGTTTTCATATGCGTGGGGTTGATCACGGTACAAATGCCTATGGGCGTCTTTTTCTAGGATGGTCTCATGTGACTTGCATTTCGTGAGGGTTCACTCTCCATGGTGTAGATGATAAGCTACCAAATTTGTGCTTTTAAACCCATTCCTGGCAATCCCCCTTTATCTTCATTTTGTCTTTAGGGGGATAAAGTAGTAACACTACCTCATGAATAGAAACTACAAAGCCAAAAGTCTCCTTCACAAGCTGTTCCTTTCTTTTTAGAATGAAAATGCAGGTCCTGAATTCTCGTGAAGCAGCCCACAGGGTTACAGGCCAATGATTCGAATGCTGAGGTGAACACTCAGTACTCACATTTTAGCTTCAAAATAAAAATAAAGCAGAGGACATCGCCTGTCACAGCGTGGCGGCCCGGTTCATTTGGTAACAGAACAAGTCTCACGTGTCGGCTGAGCCCACCTGAGAGAAGCACATAGGCCAGCTTCCTTCTGAACACAGCCGGGCACCTGCTCAAAAGTCTCTCTGGTGGTGGCGGTGGACCCCAAAACCCACGGGTTGGAAGAGCCTTTGGGAAAGTGAATTGATACCCTGATTGCAGTCCTTGAAGAAATCACTTAGGTTAGTTTAATAAACAAACGAACACTAAAAAATCTTCCAAAAATTGCATTCAAATGTATTTTACACTTTAGGCAGTTCTTAAGAAGGGAAGAGTGCAGTTTCTTGACACTTAACATTTAAAGGTTTTATTGGCCACATTAATCTTCCTCACAAAAGTTTTAAGTTATCTGTAAGTTCTTAGAATGTCAAAGAAGAGAAGAAAAACTGACTAAGGGGCGGTGGAAGAAGCAGCAACTTGGCAATAATTCTGCAGCCGACTTCGCGTGTTCAGGCATCCTTTTTCTCCAGTAAAATTTTGTGCAACTCGTCTGCATCCTCGCTGGTTTTTACCCGAATCAACATGGTGACTGGCATGGTGGCATTCTTCTCGTCAATTGGTGGATTTGGAACACAGACGATAAGAACGTTATTTTTCCCCGTTCGCGTACATGGCATATTGGGTGGAATCAGAACATTCAGCAGTATGTTGCCTGCATTCAAAGAAACAAAACCCATCAAAATTATAGAAGCTATAGCTCCACCAAAGGAGTCTGTAACATGCTAAACATTAAACACTGAAATAACTTAATGGATCTAACACGGGGAGCCAACAGGAATGGCACAAAATCAGGACTGGTTCCCTGAGAACGGGGAGGACTGGCCATCCGTCCTCCCTCCAGCCCAGGGCTCTGCACCCACACAGCGTTTCTCACAAAGCCAACAGCCTCGCTCAGAACCGTCGGCCCTCTCAACACTCCGTTTTTGCACTGAAGGAAGAACACGGTGGCACAACCCAGTGTCTTCACTGCGCCACACGAACAAAGGACACCTCTGTCACAGAGGCGGCAGCTCCCTGGGCAAGAGTGACAAGACCGTAATGTTATTATTCACTAGTCAAGCCCACGGGAAAGAAAAACGCCTCCCTGGAGTTTCTGCAACACAGGTACAAATCTACCACTACTGCCCGCTCCACCGCAGGCCTGCCCATCTTCCTCCTCCTCCGGGCACTAGGCTCCTTGCAGTGGACTCTTTTCAGGTTAAAACTGAGGATGGACGGCGATCAGTTAGTGATCACTTGCTATATAAAAAGGATTCTTTTAAAAGGTTAATTTCCCTTGGGTGTTTATTAAACGGTCTAATCTCTAGCTTCTTGGTCACATTTTTAACACAAAGGAAAATGAAAAATCATTTCGTTTGCAGCTTCTAACACATTTATATTTCCTTACACACTATTATCCTGGGACTCAAAACTATAAGTAAATATAGGATGAATTTGGCCTGAATGCGCTCTCTGTTTAAAAACATATTAATAACCTTGAGTCAGCAGGGTAAAGGCTTTTACATACTATGTGATGATGATGATTTTGTGCCAACTGATAAAAGGTACCCACCTAAATTGGTGTCTGCCCGCACCAAAAGCTGGGTCTTCTGATTTGCTGTAGGTTTTAAATGCAGAGTACCTATGCCTTTCTCTTTAAACTCATTATCTTTCTTGTAAAATAGTTTACACCTATGGAGAAAAATAATAGGTACCATCAAGCATTCAAGGATGAATCAAGTCACACAGTTTTCTAACAACCACTCTTCACACTTGTGTGGAAAATCCGTATTAAATGAGAGTACAGGAAGCTTCAGGATAAATCTTTAACTGATCCAAACACAGCCTGAGCAAAAACCAGAATAAGAAAATTTGCTTAGAGATTTTAAAACTCCTCCCCATTTTTTCAAATTAAACAATGGGCCCCATGAAACTTTTTATAACACTTTCTGAAACTGTCAAAATCAGGGCTCAACACCCCTCCCTCCCTGTTCTGTTCCTTTGGCCCTGAGCTCAACATCGCTGATCTGGTCCTCTAAAGACAGGCACAAATAAAGGACAAAGACTGTCCTACATCTCGCCCACCTCTCCGTTTTTTTTTTTCTTGGCCTATTTCTTATTTTAAAAATTCTCCTCAACCAGGCGCGGTGGCTCACGCCTGTAATCCCAGCACTTTGGGAGGCCGAGGCGGGCAGATCATGAGGTCAGGAGATTGAGACCATCCTGGCTAACACGGTGAAACCCCGTCTCTACTAAAAATACAAAAAATTAGCTGAGCATGGTGGTGGGCACCTGTAGTCCCAGCTACTTGGGAGGCTGAGGCAGGAGAATGGCATGAACCCGGGAGGCGGAGCTTGCAGTGAGCCGATATCGCGCCACTGCACTCCAGCCTAGGTGACAGAGCAAGACTCCGTCTCAAAAAAATAAATAAATAAATAAAAATCTCCTCAAGGCTCCTTCAGTTTTTGATTGCACATTTTGAAATAAATTTGGAAAACATTCTTGGGTACGGTCTAATAACAAAGTAATCAAATTATCTTCCCAGCCTCCTGTGCTATATATCTCCCTGAGGTTATTTATACAAAACCATGGCTCATTTATTGATTTATGTATTTATTTTGAGACAGTCTTACTCTGTGGCCCAGGCTGGAGTGCAGTGGCATGATCTTGGCTCACTGCAACCTCTGCTTCTCAGGGTTCAAGCAATTCTCATGCCTCAGCCTCCCAAACAGCTGGGATTACAGGCGTGTGCCACCACATTCGGCTAATTTTCATATTTTTAGTAGAGACAGGATTTCACCATGTTGGCCAGGTTCGTCTGGAACTCCTGACCTCAAGTGATCTGCCTGTCTCAGCCTCCCAAAGTGCTGGGATTATAGGCATGAGCCACCATGCCTGGCCTCATTTGATTCTAATTAAAAAAAAAAAAAAATCTTAAAAGTTGGGTCACTCCTTTATGTCATGTGAGTAATGAAATTTAAACACAGAAGAAATTGTTGGCCTCTTTTAAAAGTTCTTGAAACTAACACCTGGGAATCCCACAGGATATAGTGACCTGTTACATGGAAAACTGCTGGTTCATTATTCTGAAATTTTTGCATTACAAAAACACATCTTTGAAAGTTTCTGAAATGGCACAAATGTTTTTTCAGCAAATATCTTTGTAAAAACTAATCTCATTTAATTGGAAGGAAGATGAAAGTTTTTATAGGTCATCAACAGGAAGGGACGGTTACTGTGCTTAACTTTTTGACTGAGAAAATCCAGAAAGGCCAACCAAGTCTCCAGGAAGGGATGAGAGATGCCTCCTGAAGCCAAACCTGAAATCAGTGACTGACTCTGCGATTTCTTTGTTGGGGGAGGAGGAAGGGGAGGGAGGAAGACACAGGTAGAGAAGATGGGATGGGATGGGATGGGGTTGGGAAGATCATGGAAGAGCCTGTCTCTAAAGCACTTTAAAAGAGCTAAAGTGACAGAAAAGAGTGAGATCTGCCCACCAGGACATTTCTAGAACTGGATTCTTAAATAAACTGGCCAAGAATTGTTCCTTGTTCCACTTGAGAGCAGGCAAAGCTTGACCCCGAAACTGGAAGCTCAGTCAAGTGCCGTGAGCATGTTCTCCAGCCTGAAGCATGCCACCATGTCTATAAAACACATGCACCAGGAGCTTCTGGTGGTTCTTACTTTTTGGAGTAAAAAGCATCTTCTTCTTTTACTTCGGTAACTACTACTTTGGGTGGCTCATCATTCTCTTCTTCATCTCCACCTTTTATAAAAATGACAATAATTCAGTAAGATTCCAATCCAGAGCTTAAAAAAGTGACAGAAGTTTTGTTATGTAACACCCTAACCCTCCACCTGAGAACTCCATGTAAACTGATGACTAAAATGCACACTTAATGGGGGGGTGCTAGAAGGGAGTACCTGCAGGATTTTAACTATTTTGTGAAAAATAAGAATCCTTTGTAATGGGAACATACTTCTTAATTCTAAAATAACTTCTATAGAAAACCTTAGAATGGAAAAATCTCCATGCTTATGACAGAAAAATAATCAACATTCTATATTCAAATTACCCACTGGAAAATTACATCTCAGATGAGTTTTTAACACCTTCACCCCCTGAATATTCCTGTGACTATATCCACAAGTATCAGCAATGGCCAAAGATAGAAAAATACATTTTTTTTTTTTTTACAGGGGGCAAGTTGTCAGAGGAATCATTCCAAAGCCCCAGTTTAAGTAATTTAAGCTTTGTCTGAATTGCCACGTGGGTCACTGCTCTGGTACCAAAGGTATCCCCACTAATGGGGTCTCCCAAACACGGGAGACCTAGGCCATTATTTAAACAAGACACTATTTCAACACATGTATTAGGCTGTGTACAGTGGCTCACACCTGTAATCCCAGCACACTGCAGGGCCAAGGCAGGAAGATCGCTTGAGCCCAGGAGTTCGACGCTAGCCTGGTCAGCATGGTGAGACGCCCCCCTATCTCTACAAAAATAAAAGTTAACCAGGTGTGGCGGTACATGCCTGTGGACCCAGCTACTTGGCAGACTGAAGTGGGAAGACCGCTTCATCCCAGGAGGTAGAGGCTGTAGTGAGCTATGATTGCGTCATTGCACTCTAGCCTGGGTGACAGAGTGAGACCCTGTCTCAAAAAAATAAAAAAACCCACATATATAAAAGGATCCTCTTAAAGAGAACGGCAGTTGCATAAAAACTCACTAAAAAGCAATTCTAACAACTGTGATGCTCAGATGATTAGGTCACACGACTGTCCATCTTATCACTCTAATCTCCCCAGTCTTCTGATGCTTAAACTATGATAACCAAGGGACAAGGAACAGGCGCTCACTGAGGGGCGTCCTGCATCCACTGGGACTCGATTCAAATCCCCAGTGCCTGCCTCAGGAAAGACTCCCCATTTGTTTTATTTATGGGAGGCAGAGAAGAAATAAAAGGGGAGACCCTTATTTCACCCCGTGCCCAGAGGGCCCGTGCCTGAGGATATACTTGAAAGTAGGGCAAGGCAAAACAGTAATGGAAGTGTAGCCTCCTGCTAGAAAACTGTATTTCAGTGGCAAATTGGCAAATGCAGTTTTCTTCCTCAAGGATCAGTATGTTCATATGTCTGAGAAGTACACTTTTTCTTTTGTTGAGGCAAGGTCTGTGTTGCCCAGGCTGGAGTGCAGTGATGCAACCATGGCTCACTGCAACCTTGAACTTCTGAGCTCGAGATACTCCCACCTCAGCCTCTAGAGTAGCTGTGACTACAGGCACCCACCACCTGGCGTGGCTAATTTTTAAACATTTTTGTAGAGATAGGGTCTTGCTATGTTGCCCAGGCTGGTCTCAAACTCCTGGCTTCAGGTGAACCTTCTACTTTGGCCTCCCAAAGTGCTGGGATTACAGGTGTGGGCCACCTCACCTGGCCTCACTTTTAACTGCTTACAAGTAGGTATCTTCACAGACGTCATTTGTTCACAACCACCATGTCAGGAAGCAGCATTATGACATCACCCCACTTTTTAAGCTAATAACAGAGGTCTGGAGGGCTCAGACCTTGTGCCTGGTCTGGGGTACTGACGATACATACAGGAGACATCACTTAGACACCACTGCTGCCCTCTGGAAAGGAGGTGCCTCCAAACCCACAGGAGGAAAACAATGTTGATTTCTTCTCTATGGCTATGAAAAGTCTACATTTTTAATGTATAGTCAAGTACTGTTTTGCCACATGACTACTTACGGTCAAATCTCTTAAGTACAAATCAATTCAGGGGACATTCATGATGAACTTTTCCAAAACACAATTTTCAAAAAACGTCTTTAATTCACTTGTTTTTTTATATGCTAAGCCGTGTGTGTTTGAGACTTTTCAAAGTCAGGTGTTTTCAAATTCATTTTATTTTTAATCCTTATAAACAATCCTACAAAATAAGTCTTACTCTTTTATAAAGAAGGAATCTGAAACTCAGAGAAGCTGATTAGCTCTGTCTGAGATCACACATGGAGAGGACAACGACATCTCAATGTGAATCCAGACCCGTATTTGGAATCAAAGTCTCTGCATTTCCCAAGAAACACAAATCTTATGCAAACCTCGACCCAACGACAAAGCTGGTACTTACCTTTGCATTCACCACTGTCACCTTCCGCTTGGCCCTCCAATGGTTTAGTGGGAAATGGTGAAGAGACTGGTTTACTCTGGGTAATATCTTTGCCAAATAAACTGGAGTTTCCAGGGGAGAATGAAAATCCAGTCAGGGGGACAGAGCTTAACGAGCCCAAAACAGAGCTATCAACTTTCTTGCCGAAATTAAATGAGGCACTTGTCGCTCCCAGGGATGACGGGTCCGTTTTCTTTTCAGATGCCACCTCCACCTTCTTGTCAGGTGTATCTTCAGTTTTGTTGCCATGAAACAAAAACGTTGACTCTTGCTGTAATTTTGTTGAGCCAAAAAGGGAAGGAGACTGTGTTTCAGCCGCCGCTTTGTTAGATTCACTTTCAGAATTCCTGCCACTGTTCCCGTGTTGCTGTTCAATGTTTGCTAAATATTTCTCATAGTCTTTAAAGATAGGTGTCAGATCACAGAGGGGGTTTGTATTCACGTGCTTCACTATCCAATCCCGCACGGAGCAGTTCAAGGCGGCCAACTGCTTGTGATAGGCATTTCCGACACAAGCTTTACTGGAAGCAAGGCCAGAGGAGGAGGGCTGCTGACTGTCCCCATTAGTTTTGGGATTTGAAACTTTTTTATCCACCAAGGTGGTAGGGCCATTTGCAGCAAGAGAACCTATAGAAAGTTAACAATTAAACCATTTATTTAGCCTAATTTGATTAAATCATCTAGATTTTTATGCCACTCTGCCTTCATACTTTCTGCTTTTACTGTATCTCCCCCCACACCAAGACAGAGTCTTGCTCTGTCACCCAGGCTGGAGTGCCGTGGCATGATCTTGTCTCACTGCAACCTCTGCCTCCCCGGTTCAAGCGATTCTCCTGCCTCAACCTCCCGAGTAGCTGGGATTACGGGCACCCGCCACCATACCCGGCTAATTTTTGTATTTTAGTAGAGATGGAGTTTCACCATGTTGGCCAGGCTGGTCTTGAACTCCCGACCTCATGATCCGCCCACCTCAGCCTCCCAAAGTGCTGGGATTACAAGCGTGAGCCACTGCGCCCGACCTACTGTATCCTACTTTTGTGACAGCTCAAAAAGTATGTGTTCAAGGAGTAGTATTTAGTAACCAGTAATCAGTAAAGCCGATTAATAAAGATCAACTCAAAGTTTATACAAGAACACTAACCACCATATGCTTGCTCTACACATTTTAAAAATAATCTTTTCCTTCAAAAGGACGCCTATTTGAGTTATGATCAGGCGCGTCCAGGGTGGTGTGGCCGTAGACAAAAGGATGCCTATTTCAAACAGCACTGTTAGAACAGCAGGTCCGCATTAACACTTAATCCCCAAGGTTGCTGGGATGAACAGTATTAAAGTACAGTCGCCCCTCTGTACCTGCAGGTTCCACACCTGTGAAATGCAGTCCTCAGCCAGGTGTGGTGGCTCATGCATGTAATCCCAACACTTTGGGAGGTTGAGGTGGGCAAATCGCTTGAGCTCAGGAGTTTGAGACCAGCCTGGGCAACATGGCAAAACCCCATCTCTACAAAAAATGCAAAAATTAGCTGAGTGTGGTGGTGTGTACCTATAATCCCAGCTACTGGGGAGGCTGATGGGGGAGGATCACTTGAGCTCGGGAGATTGTGGCTGCAGTGAGCCAAGATCACACCAATACACTCCAACCTAGGTGACAGAGCGAGACTCTGTCTCAATGCAGTACTCCAGGGATGAGAAACCAGTGGATACGAACACTCACTTTTCCTATCTAAGAGTTATGCTGGTCTGACTATGGGACTTGAACATCCGAGGGGGTGCTGAAACCAATCCCCAGGATACTAGGGGATGGCTGTAGTTAAAAATCTTAACAGAGGCCGGGCGCAGTGGCTCATAGCTGTAATCCCAGCACTTTGGGAGGCCAAGGCAGGTGGATCACGAGGTCAAGAGATCGAGACCATCCTGGCCAACACGGTGAAACCCCGTCTCTACTAAAATTACAAGAATTAGCTGGGCATGGTGGCGCGTGCCTGTATTCCCAGCTACTCAGGAGGCTGAGGCAGGAGAATCGCTTAAACCCAGAGGCGGAGGTTGCAGTGAGCAGAGGTCGTGCCACTGCATTCCATCCTGGCGACAGAGCAAGACTCCAACTCAGAAAAAAAAAAAAAAAAAACTTAACAGAGAGCGCTTACTTTAAATCACACTAAACATTCTGCCAAATTCAAATCAAACAGTATACATTTTCAGAATAATCAGCTAAATACAACCTAACCAGTCAGGATCATTTCCAAGCTTTTAACCCATGATCCCATTCTCTGTTGCTAATTCCAAGAGTTTTTGACTAATTCCCTCAAAACAGGATCAGGCAATCAACACATCCCATACCCACACAAACCTAGCGTGGGAGGCTCCCTGGCCATGAGAACCTCATCTGAGTTCCCAGGAGCCACTTTGGTGCGAGGCACACAGAAAGCCCTTGGCACACAAACGGTCTACATAGCATTTTCTTTTCTCTTTTGACTCTAGGTCAATTCTAAGGGTCATTCTCCTTTCAAAATTGAACATTCTGAGGCTTAGAGGCCAGGGTCACACAACTGGTAACCGGCAGAGCTGAGAACAAAATTGAGATGTTTTGGATCAAAAGCCTGTGCTCTACCCACTTACTCTGTAAATAACCAACACCTCCCTAAGTCCCATCTCTTTCATTATTACCCTGGTTTTGCTCACATAGTTCCAAGACACAGGGTAGCTATAAGAAAAACATCTTTGCAAAGCTATTTTCCATAGATGACACTTACACAGGCGGATGGGGGATGGGAGCTACTTACCAAAGGCTACCTTGGGCTCTGCCACTGCCTTTGCACTGGTGAAGGGAAGGGCACTGGTTATGTTGTTTCCATTCGACAGTCCTTCCAAAGGCTTCCCTCCAGCGCCACTACCAAATCCAGGAAACCGTCCTCCTCCAGAAGGTACCACTAAACCTTTAAAACCTTTAAAGGCTCCTCCACTGTCAGACTGAAATATGAAGGAGGAGCACGCATTAGGTAAGTATACTTTCTATTACCAAATAAGCAAGTGAGTGACAATAGCATCTTGGCTAAATAGCACCTAGACTCCATATGCAGTCAGCATTATAAGGCAAACTGCTGGCACAAGCAGAAATAAGAAATGAGATGGGAAGATTTTATTCATAAGAACAGCTTTGCAATTCGAAGATGCTTTCCTGAAACAGGCAGGAAGGACATTTAAAAAATATATTATGTGTATTTTTAGGACATAAAAGGTAAGAAAGACTAATGCAATAAACCTATGTACCCACCACCCAACCTCAGAATTACTGAAGTGTCTCAATAAAACTAAATCCCAAATGAAAGATACTTCATGTACTACTCAGTCAAAGACCATTTACTGACAAAAGAAATTATAAAAACATCAAGTTAGGTTAACTAAAAATATCCATTTGCCTAATTTCTTAACATCTGTAGCTTGTAACTGCTTTCAGCCTACAAAAACTTAGATGATCGAGTCTCAAATCTACATGTTCCTGTTAGCTAAGCAACCCAGGACAACTTTTTACTCTCCTTTTCCTCACTGCTTCCTTAAACTCAATTGTTCTAACAAGGTTTTTCTAGTAGGCCTTTTCCCTTTGTGCTAGCCTGCTCACATCTCTAACCTAAAATGCTCTGGAAATGTTTGGCATTCCTTATAATTCTAAAGCTCCTCTCTGCCCCTGGAACTTCTGGAGAAAGGTTCCTCAGTTTATAGTGCTTTGCTAAATAAACTCACCACAATTTTTAGAAGCCCTTTTTTGTGTTGTTCAAAGAAGTGATTACATTATAGGAAGTGATCTGCTTCTTAGACCAAACATCTAAGAGACAGTTCACAAACCTTAAGTTTCCACATGAGTGAATTATAACCATGATTTCACCAAAAAAACAAACAAACAAAAAAACTGGAACCCCTTCATTTACTAAATGGGCCAGTTAGCCTAAATATTACTGCATGTTTTTCCAAAGCCAAAGTTTCAATCTCATCTATAGAATTTCAGATGTTTACTGACCACTGATGTATTTATGGCAATAAAATTAGGCAAAGAATGGAAAATTTTAACTTGTATGAGTTTTAATGCACATAATAAATATAGCTTAGATTCTGTTGCTCTAAATTTGATTTTTCATCATTTAAAATTCCAAATACACCAAACTGATAGCTGTCATTTTAAAACAATGATTCATGGACAAACTGTAAAGCCATTAAGTGGCTTTTCAGAGCCTTCGATTTTGTACAAATTTAAAAGTCACTTGGTTTTTATAGGGATTTTAGAAATTGCTGATAGTAAATTAGCTCTAGAATCATAACAAAAATTCAAGAACCACAAGTTAAACAAAAAAAAGATATTCAGAAAAATCAGAGTAAAAGTTAATTAAGATATTCATCAAGGGGCCGGGTGTGGTGGCTCATGCCTATAATACCAGCACTTTGGGAGGCCGAGACAGTCAGGTCACTTGTGCCCAGGAGTTTGAGACCACCCTGGGCAACAGAGTGAGACCCCATCTCTATGGAAATGCAAAAATTAGCTGGGTGTGGTGGTGCATGCCTGTAGTCCCAGCTACTCAGGAGGCTGAGGCAGGAGGATTGCTTCAGCTCAGGAGGTGGCGGTTGCAGAGAGTCAAGATTGTGCCACTGCACTCCAGCCTGGGCGACAAAGACCCTGTCTCAAAAAAAAAAAAAAAAAGGGAAAATACCCATGTGGGCTCCTCCATGGGTACTGACACAGCCCCACATCCCTCAATTTCCCTCATTGGTTTTATTGTTCCCCATGGCACTTACAGAGGGAAAATTAATACTATGTATTTGTTCTCTTCCATAGGGCAAGGAGATTTTGGTTTTTTTTACTCACCAATATATCTCCAGTGCTTAGCAGATCTACTGAATCCACTATTTAGGAAAAGCCACATTTCAGCATTCTGATGGGTGATACAACATTTAATTGTCCTAATATACAAGTTCTGATGAAAACTTCAGGCTAAGAGTTATAGCTAAAATTATCTGTGGATTTCTATTATCCACCTACATTGAATTTCCCTTAGTTGCCCATGGGCTCCTGCCCTCTCCCTCCCTCGTCCCTTCAGCTTAAGTTGTAGATTATGGTCTGTACTGCTTCTACCTCTTGACCTTCCTTCGGTTGCACAGGTGACTGCCCCTCCTTCAGAATGGCTTCCCTTGGCTTCTGCAGTGAGCTGTTGTTTCTCATTCCTCGTAGGACCCTCCACCTGCATGCCTCCTCTCGCCCACTCCCATGGCCTCAATCCCCCACTCCCACGGCCTCAATCCCCCACATGACGAAAGCTCCCGGAGCTGTGCCCATCCTTGCCATAATTCCTGTTGTATATCTAGTGGTCTTCTAGGGCACTCCACTTGAGTGTACCAAAGCCTTTCAAATACAACATTTCCAAGACCAACCACTTCCTCCTTAATGAAGCTGTCCCCGCCTCCATGTGTCTTCTCAGTGAAAGCCATCAAACATCACTCAGCTCAACCCCTATGTCTACCACCTAGCCGCCAGTCAAGGCAATTCATAAAATCAGACCAGAAAAAAAAAAAAAAAGTTAAAAAACCTGAAGTTCAAGAAGTTTACTGTACAACAGGCAGGTAGAAATGTATTATACACCTGAAAATAACGCCATGTTGTACACCATAAGCATATAATTTTTGTCAAATAAGAAATACAATTTTTAAGCAAAATATAATTAATTACAAAACACAAGACCTAATCTCTAGCTTGGATCTGAGATATGCTTCCTCTGTACCTACTTCCTTTCTTGGCAGTGCAACCCGTTAACCTGAATTCTACATGAAAGAGCTTTTACGTCAGGAAATGAAGCTCCTCTCATGCATCTGAAGCATGCAATGGAGCAGAGAAAGAGCACACACTTATGACATTAGCCATGGCATTCTAAAGACGTTCAACACTACCCAGAACCACCTGAGAATCGATATGATGTAGGATTACGTATCTCTGCCTCGAATTACACTATATTGGTATATATAGTCATATATTTTAGGAAAATCGCAAATAGTTTATTTTTATAATTTGAATTGTTTTCCCATTAACACATACCACCATTTATGAGACGCTCTGAGTGACTGGCTGTTGTAAGTGTCTTACTGACTCCGCACCACTGCCACCTACTTGGCTCCCTTCCTTACATGTTTTCAAACTTAATAAATTTTATGATCAAAACTTTGGCAATGTAATGAGTATTTTTGTAATAACAATTTCTTTTCATTGCTTCTCAAAGTGTGAATGATATACCTTTCCTATCCTTTTTATTTGGAAATAAAAGGGAAATAAACTTGCATGTCCCTTAAGGAGAACGCTCAGGAAAGGAAGTATTTCTGCTCCCAGGAAGTCTGCTTTATGCTTCCTGGCGCGGCACCTCTAACCTGACCATTTGAGATCCTCCAATGACCATTTCCTCGGAGCATCACGTTGGTGCTCAAAAAGCTTCAGATCTTGGAGCATTTTGGATTTTCAGATTAGAGACACCCAAGAATATAATCTATTCTTGATGTTTTAAATACTGCAAAACGTGGGGTAGGGTAGGTGTATTTCAAAGCTGCCACCCAGGATATTCAAAGCGGCTTCTCCTGCCTAACACCAGACGTCCAGGCCACCAAGACCACACTCTCTTGGGTCTAGAATGTACCTGAAGGGAGAGGACGTACTGGGGCCGAGTTCTTAAGATGCGGGGTGACTGCTTAATAATCAGCACATCATTTCAATTTAAGAGTCACAACTCATCTTGCATCTTTCTTAGCACAGGAATGAATCATTTCAGTATACTATACTAGCAAGAAAATCCACACCTAAAATGCTTCTAGTATAGTGAAAGGGCTCCCCCTACCCAGGCCTCGATCCCAGGGAGCAGACAAGACTCTCAGAAGATCCTTGCGTTTTCCTTTCTTCCTCCAATCTGATGCCACTTAGCCCACCTCTGTATTGCTTTGCTCGTTTTTCTTCTCCATATTGTCACTCAACATGAATCTGTCTATATTTATCTTATTTCCTCAACTGGATAAGCTCTCTTTAAGGTCCAGACCTGGCGTCTCTTATTTTTTTCTATCTCCCATGATCTACATCAAAGAAGAAGTATTCTAAGAAAGCATTTGTTGGTATCATTGCTCCCAGCGGAGGGACTGCTGTGCAACCCAGAAATCAAATGAGTATTTAATAGCAAGAGCTGTAAGGGGGCACTCACTTCGAATCCAACATTTCTGCGCTTTGCTTTCTTTATGGCCCTATTCTTCAAGACTTCCTCACTGGCCACGGAGAATGTTCCCACCTGCAACACAATACAAATTAAACAGCAGTAAGATAAAGCCAAACAGGTGACAAAATGCTCAACAACAACAACAACAACAAGCTAGAACTGAGCCACTGTGCCCGGCCTCTCAAAAAATAAATTTTGGCCAGGCACGATGGCTCGCACCTGTAATACTAGCACTTTGGGAGGCCAAAGGTCAGGAGTTTGAGACCAGTCTGGCCAATATGGTGAAACTCTGTCGCTACTAAAAATGAAAAAATAGCTGGGCATGGTGGCGGGCACCTGTAATCCCAGCCACTCGGGAGACTGAGGCAGGAGAATCGCTTGAACCCGGGAGGCAGAGGTTGCAGTGAGCCAAGATAGCGCCACTGCACTCCAGCCTGGGCAACAGAGCAAGACTCTGTCTTAAAAAAATAAATAAATAAATTGTGTTATTTATAACATACACATGATTTTTAAGATGAGTCCTGCCCAACTTGCCCACGTACAAAAGGCCACAGAGGCACCTAGGACCTTGATGGAAAACCACTGCTCTTCCACAGTGCGCTCAAAGCGCACTCACGTCCACACTTCTGATGTCCACATCAGAAATCTGAATATCTTCGGCTTCAGTTTATAACCCTTCTTTTACCCTGTAGGGTCAGAATAAAATATTTCCCATGCAAAAATTCTCACCTATAGTTGTTTCAGATCATATTAAACTTAATGGGATAGGTCCTACACTCATAGAGGGGACCGTCTGGCTGCACTTGCCCCAAGTTAAATGTACTTAACTAAATGTAATCTTTCCACACATTTCATTAGCATATGTTCAAATGGGAGTTCTTTCATTCCTGAATATTTTAATGTCTAAGCAAATAGTTACATGGTAATCTAGATGTTACTATAGCCCAGAATGTAACTGTGCTTAAGATCTTAAACCACCACCAACAAAAAACCAAAAACCCCCATAACCAAAGATTTTAGTTAAAAAGCACCAAGTCAGTTTTGACCCTGTCAAAACATTCACATCCTTGTGATTCTGGTTTCCCTAAACATATGTGAGGAGATACACTTGTAGAGAAAAAAAGTACTAGTACCAGAAAGGTCCCGAAAGAAGGAAATGGCCGTCTAAGAATAACCTTGGAAACACTTGCAAGTTTTAGAATTTTTCCTTTCTTACTTAGCACTATGCTGTTAACCTGAAAGGCTAACCTGGTTACAGATTTCCTTAGTCATCTGGCCTGGGGGTAACACACTGCTGAAACGGTACAACTGTAGAGTCCAGCCCTATGGGGCTTTGCAGGTGTTCTCCCCAAAGGGGGAAACAGAGATTGTAAGAAATAAAGACACAAGACACAGAGATAAAGAGAAAACAGCTGGGCCTGGGGGACTACTACCACCAAGAAACGGAGACCAGTAGTGGCCCCGAATGGCTGGGAGTGCTGATATTTATCGCATAGAAGACAAGGGAGCAGGGTAAGGAGGATGACTCGTCCAGGGGATTGATAAGGTCAGTCCGGGGGGGTTTGATAAGGTCAAGCAAGTCACGTGATCATGGGACAGGGGGCCCTTCCCTTTTAGGTAGCCGAAGCAGAGACAGAAGGCAGCATACGTCAGCGTTTTCTTCTATGCACTTATCAGAAAGATCAAAGACTCTAAGACTTTCACTATTTCTTCTACTGCTATCTACTAAGAACTTCAAAGAGGAACCAGGAGTACGGAAGGAGCATGAATGTGGACAAGGAGCGTGACCACTGAAGGACAGCACCACAGGGAGGGGTTCAAGCCTTTGGATGACTACTGGCAGGCCTGGACAATATCCAATCTCCCACAAGAAGGTGGTGGAGCAGAGTGTTCCCTGACTCTTCCAAGTAAAGGAGACTCCCTTTCACGGTCTACTAAGTAACGGGTGCCTTCCCAGGCACTGGCGTTACCACTTGACCAAGGAGCCCTCAAGCGGCCCTTATGCGGGCGTGACAGAGGGCTCACCTCCTGCCTTCTAGGTCACTTCTCACAATGTCCCTTCAGCACCTGACCCTACATCTGCCGGTTATTCCTTGGTTATATTAGTAGTACAACAAAGAGTAATATTAAAAGCTAATGACGAGTAATGTTTATACCAATGATTGATAATGCCCATGATCATCTCTGTATCTAATTTGTATTATGACTATTCTTATTCTATTTTATGTATTATACTGAAACAGTTTGTGCCTTCAGTCTCTTGCCTCGGCACCTGGGTAATCCTTCGCCCACATCCTATAAGTACAGCTGTGTTTTATTCTTTGTTTTTTAGACAGGGTCTCACCCTGTTGCCCAGGCTGGAGTGCAGTGGTGCAATCATAGGTCACAGCAGCCTTGAACTCCTGGGCTCAAGCAAACTTCCTGCCTCAGCTTCCCAAACTGCTGTGACTATAGGCTCATGCCACCATGTTCAACTAATTAAAAAAAATTTTGGGGGGGTTGGGTGCAGTGGCTCGCGCCTGTAATCCCAGCACTTTGGGAGGCTGAGGCGGGTGGATCACTTGAGGTCTGGAGTTTGAGACTAAACTGGCCAACATGGTGAAACCCTGTCTCTACTAAAAATACAAAAATTAGCTGGGTGTGGTGGCGCACACCTGTAATCCCAGCTACTTGGGAGGCTGAGGCAGGAGAATCACTTGAACCCAGGAGATAAAAGTCGCAGTGAGCCGAGGTTGTGCCAGCGCACTCCAGCCTGGGTGACAGAATGAGACTCTGCCTCAAAAAAAAAAAAAAAAAAAAAAAAAAAAAAAAAATTTATAGAGACCGGGGTCTCTCTATGCTGCCCAGTCCTATTGTTTCTAAGGGAAAAATGATCAGATTTCCTCAGGGGAGGCCATTTTTATTTTGCTGGAAAAGGAACTAGGCCAATCTCAATTTTATTCCTCTAAATGCAATTGTTAGGGGTCTCAGGTCTACCATTAAGAAAAGGAAATAAAGCAGGCTTCCAAGAAGCATTAGAGAAACGGAGTAGCGCAGACCGAGATGGTGATGGTGTACCACTTTCACATCTGAGCAGTGTGCTAAGTTCATGACTAGATCACTTAACTCAGCCTTCAGCCATGACTAAAATGGCTTACCACAAACCATGGGTTTAGAATGCTTCAGGTATACGAAACTCAGGAGGAAAGTGCTTCTACTAAGGAGAATATTTAAGGAGCAGGCACTAGTGGAAAAGCACATCTAAATGTAATACACTTCTACACTAACTAGAGGTCACAGAAATATAATTAATAAATATCTACACTAAGTACATGTCATATAATTTCTTGTCATCTCCTATTCATGATGTTCTTAGAAAGGTCTTTTAGTTCTGTCACAAGTCTTCATGAGGAACCCTAAAATGAATGTAACAGGCAGAAGAAACAGGAAATCATTCTCAGGGAAGCTGCTTTTTACCTCTTCAGCTTCATCTTCTTGATCCCAATTCCTATCTGTCAGTTCCTTCTCAGCATTTCTTTTGGCCATGTTTTCGAACCTAAGTTATAGAAAACAGAAGAGTTTATTTTTCTAGAAGAATAAATTCTTATAAAGAATTTTAAAAATTCACTCTAGCATGAAGTGAGATAAAAACATCTCTGATTTTTTTATCAGAAAAAAAAAGCATCTGAAAACTGCTTTAATGAGAACTTTACAATGGTGCTGTTAGGCTCCCAGTGTTACAAATCAATAAAGGCTTTGTCCAGGAGGCAGAAGAAGATTCCTAGGGAACACCAGCACTCCTGAACAACACTAAACCAACTCCATTTGGAAAAATTAAAATGAAGTATCAATTGATTTTTTAAAAATCTGGAATCTGAAGTATTGTAATCAAAAAGTCCTTAACTAACTTTTTCTATGCATATACTGAAAGTCTTGTCATAAGGAAAATAATTTTAATATTTAAAATTCTCTTAAAGATGACCCATTAAAGAAGAGTATCTTTCAGTAAGAATATGAGTAACGGGCTGGAAACGCCTTCACAACACAAATACGGTTCTTTAGGCTACAGCCAACAGAGATACATGGTTCCCAAGACTGAACATTTTGTTGCCTCAAATTGTGTATTGCCAAGACAATTAGAAGTTCAAAATGATTAACATGGATGTGTTAGTATTCTGGGAACTTATAACCTTTCAAAAATAAATCATTGGCTTCACTTTTCAATACCATGGCATTAGCGGACGGGGCAGGAGTTGGGGAACAGCGTGAACTCTGCAGTGGATTCCGGCGCCTAACCAAAGAGGGTGCTCCTGTCCATCCCCTAAAATTTACAATTTGTTTTCTGATCCTAATATCATAACAACAACAGCAAAACAAAAAAACCCACAACCCAGAGGTCCGCTGTGAGTGTTGTGCCGGCTTCTTCACTAACTCTCCAGCTGGACAAAAAACCTTTCCATTTCCCTGCTACCCACCTTGCCCAGGAACTTACTGATTAGTTTTGGGGACCTGCCAGGTCTTGTTAAACCTGCCTGAACTCCTTCGTGATACTCTCCCCACTCTTGTTTGCCCTCAACACCACGATACACCAGAGTAACCTTCCTTATTCTGGTGTATTGTGTAATATACAGAGTGTATTACAACCTTACAAAGTGGTCGCTACGATATAAGGTGACATATCACTCTTTAGTATCTAAAAGTAAAATGCAAATACTGGCATTCCAAAGGCCTCTACAATTTGATGGCCAGTGGAGTAACTACATAGGGACTGTCAGCTTTTAATACATTTAAGTGATTTTTAAATTTTGTAAGTTTGTGCTATTTTTCTGATTACAAATGATATTAAAGTCCAAGATTCTAAAATATAAAGTATGAGAAATAAATACACTTTCCATTCGCTGGGAACCCTCTCTTTTCAATGTTCACCCAAAAACACTTGGTTAAGTTTTGCCATTAATCTTTGTCATACAAACAAAAACAAATACAGGAATAGACATAATTCTTTACTGTGCAGAAACCAGGTCTCTGTACGGATTCTTTTTGGCAATTTTCCCACTCCAACCACCAAAGGGTCAGAGAAGTAAGAAGTCACCAATGGTCACGTTTGCTATTTAAGATTAACTGTGGGGCTGGCGAAGTGCCTCATGCCTGTAATCCCAGCACTTTGGGAGGCCGAGGTGGGCAGATCACTTGAGGTCAGGAGTTTGAGACCAGCCTGGCCAACATGGTGAAACCCCGTCTCTACTAAAAATAAAAAAAATTAGCTGGGCGTGGTGGTGGCACCTGTGATCCCAGCTACTCCGGAGGCTGAGGCAGGAGAATCTCTTGAACCCAGGAAGCGGAGGTTGCAGTGAGCTGAGATCGTGCCAATGCACTCCAGCCTATGTGACAGAGCGAGACTCCGTTTCAAAAAAAAAAAAAAAAGAAAAGAAAAGAAAAGGAAAAAAAAAATTAGCTGTGGAGAAAAAAGGGATGGAGCTGAATGCACAAAAACTGTAATAGTAAAATTTTAACTTCTAACTCATACCCACAATGAAGAGACAGGTGGCACAGTAAAATAGTCTAAATAAATGTAGGGGCTTCCACGTCCTAACATACTCACCAAATCAGCACATAACCAAAATGCAGGGATCTTTGTTTTGTTTACAGATATACTCCAAATGCCCCAACAGTGCCCAGCTCAAACAGCAGGCGTCCTGCTGTCATTAGATCAGTGAGCTGGGGTATCGCATAAAGTATTTCAAAAAATACTAAAAGATGCTGGCATCCCAGTTTTGCCATTTTCTAGCTGTGAGAACTTGGGCAAGTTATTTTTAATTTTTGTGCCTCAGTTTCTTCATCTGTGGAACAGGAAGTATTAAGAAAGTTAAGATAAACATTGGCTTAGAGCAGCGCCTGGAGCACAGGAAGGGTTTAATAAATTATTATTATTATTATTTTTTTTTGAGACGGAGTCTCGCTCTGTCGCCCAGGCTGGAGTGCAGTGGCGCAATCTCGGCTCACTGCAAGCTCCGCCTCCTGGGTTCACGCCATTCTCCTGCCTCAGCCTCTCCGAGTAGCTGGGACTACAGGCGCCCGCCACCACGCCCGGCTGATTTTTTTTTTTGTATTTTTAGTAGAGACGGGGTTTCACCGTGGTCTCGATCTCCTGACCTCACGATCCGCCCACCTCGGCCTCCCAAAATGCTGTCATTACAAGCGTGAGCCACCGTGCCCGGCCAATAAATTATTAAAGAAACAGGTTTTATTAGAAGCAAAGGCAATAAACTACCATTTTTCCTCCAAAACGTAAAAGTTGTAGCATGGAAGAATAACTTGGATTACAAACCAGACTTTTACAAATATTTTACCAAATCCCTATTTTATTTCAAAGCATGATACTTCAGACAATACATTTTACTTTTATGCTAGAAGTGGGGGGGAAAAAACCCTCTGTAAAATATTCAGAACAAGGCCTGGCACCTGGAGTCTTATGTCTAGCTACTGTTATGAAGAACTTAAGGGAGGCGGAAGGATCTCTTGAAGCCAGGAGTTGGAAACCAACTTGGTCTCTACGAAAATAAAGATGGACATAGATTAGATGAATAAATAGAAATAAAAAATTACCCGAGCGTAGTGGCGCACACCTGTGGCCCCAACTACTTGGAAGGCTGAGGCAGGAGAATCACTTGAGCCCAGGAGCTTCAGGCTACAGTGAGCTACCACTATACTCAGGCCTGGTGACAAAGCAGGACCCAGTCTCAATCAATCAATCAGTAAAAGGGAATTTAAAAAACGTTTGCGTTTGTGGGTAAAAAACCACCAAATTAGACATGGTTTCTAGGTATGAAGCAACGTGGTAGGAGACTGAAAGTCTAGGTAAACTGGAAAAAAACATTATTTGTGCCTGATATAGTTATGTGGTCTCTGGCATCTGGTGTATAGCTCTGCCCTTGGAGCTCAACTTGTCAACATCAGCTTAAAACGAAAACAGATTTGGCTATACTTAATAGTGAAGTGCCTTGTTGAAGGAAAAGAACAAGGGGGCCAACTAAGGAGACAGAAATACCTAACCTCCAAGCTGGTTCTTAACGGAACCGAGCAAATGGGTGATGAATGACCCGGGAACGCAGTAAGAAAGTGAAGCTACGTCAGAGAGGTAATGGGCCCAGGAGAAGAGAGACGAGGAGCGGCCAGGGGGAGAGGAGGCTCGAGAGAAATCGCTAGGAAGAAAACGGAGAGGACCACGCTAGGACAGCCCTGCCAGCCCCCTACCTCCGGCGGGGCCGCACGGGCGAGTCTCACTCGAGTCGGACTCCGCAGCCCGGTGAGGCCCGGGCCCCGCTTCACAAACAGTGCGGGCTGCGTCGCCGCTGTCATCCCACCCCACCCTCCACCCGTCGCTGCCCACCCGCCAGCCCCGCCCGGCCCGCGCGCCCGACCTAGGCTCCCTCCCTAGAGTCCCGACCCCTAGCCCTGTACCCCACTCCCCAAGGTCCCGTCCTCCAGCCCCGTAAGCCCCTCCCCAGGGTCTGGTCCCCCGGCCCCGCACCCCTCCCCGGGGGCCCGTCCCCCGGCGCTGAACCCGCAACCCCTCCCCACGGTCCAGTCCCCAGCCCTGCACTCGCACTCCCCTCCCAGGCCCGAGCTCCCGCCCTCCCGGTCCTGGGCTCTCAGCACCAGGCTCCCGCCCTCAGACCGTTCCCCTCCCGCGCCAGCCGCCGCCCCTCACCTCCTCGGCGGCCGCCGCTGCACTCGCTGGGTCTTGGGTGCGGCGAAACACGGGGCGCAGCGGCGCAGGGGTCTAGAGCGGCTGGTGGTCGCCGGGCTGAGTGCGCTCGGCCGCTTCCGGTGCTGCGCTGCGGGCCTCAGAGGACTTGGTGCTCGGCAAGCCCAGAGACTCAAACACCATGTCCCCGGGGGGCTCCTCACGCTGTGTTCGGCAGGGAGGCGAGAGCACCGGTTCAGCCGGAGACCGCTGGGGGAACCGCGCCGAACACGCTCCGGGCGGCCATTTTGTAACTCGAATCTACCCCCAAAACCAATTCGAAAAAAAGGGAGGAAAGAAACGCCCGCGTTCAGCTACTGCGCAAGCGCGCCGGCGCTTCCGGCAGTACCACCTCCTTCCGCCGGCCGGGCCCCTTACGCGGCGCATGAGCCCAGATCCCTGGAAACCGGCGCTGGGCTGAGACTGCCGGTCTCGCGCAAGCGCGCACGCGCCGACGTTAATCTCGGAGCCGGCGCCAGCAGCAGCGGCTTGGGGTGTCGGCTCAAGTGGGGCCGGCTGCGCGTCTTCCAGGCTGTTCGCGCGCTAGTCGCCGCTGAGGGGCCGGCGACGCGCGAGGAGTTCTGGCGAGGAAGGTCGGTCAGTGGACATGGCCAAGGCCCGCGGTGTCCGCGTGTGGGAGCTGCAGGGCTGAGGAGAGGCCGCCCGCGACCCTCGGGAATAGTGTGAGGTGCCACTGGGGTCGCTTCACGTCAGGAAGCCCCGTCCCGGGGACGCGCGCAGGTGTCCCTGCTGCCCGTACCTGGCCGGGGTGGCCCGGAGGGGCTGGGTCTCGGCGCCTGGAGGGGCCGTGGGGCCGCCTGTTAAAGGACCCCTGGTTCGCTGACATTTGATTTTGCGTCGGGTGCCTTCTCTTCTGTTTTTTTCAGCCACTGAGATCCCTTAGTGCGTCCTGGGCACTCAGCTGTTGAGCAGGGGAACGAGTCCTGCGCTTTCTGCGCTGAGGACTCCTGGTCCGTAGGCCAGGCAGCCTCTGAGCTCCTTTCTCAACAGCAGCTTGCGATCCCTCATCCCTGGCGCTGTCATTCCCAGCTGTTTCCAGTGCCGCCTTTTTTTTTTTTTTTTTTTTTTTTTGAGATGGAGAGTTTAACTTTTTCGTCCAGGCTGGAGTGAAGTGGCACGATCTTGGCTTACTGCAACCTCTGCCTCCCGGGTTCAAGCGATTCTCCTGCCTCAGCCTCCTGAGTAGTTGGGATTACAGTCTTGCGCCACCACGCCCGGCTAATGTTTGTATTTTTAGTAGAGACGGGTTTTCACCATGTTGGTCAGGCTGGTCTCGAACTCGTGACCTCAGGTGATGCCCCGCCCCGCCCCGCCCCCCCCCCCCCCACCTCAGCCTCCCAAAATGCTGGGATTACAGGCCTGAGCCACCATTCCCGGCCTGGAGCGCCTTCTTATAAACTGGATGGTGGTTTTTGTTTTCACCTTCAAAGTCGAATCTCCCTAGTCCGTTTATTACCGGAAAGAGGTCTCCACTCAGACCCAGAGAGAGGCTTCTTGGATCTCGCGCAGGAAAGAATTCGGGGCGAGTCCACGGAGTAAAGTGAAAGCAAGTGTATTAGAGAAGTGAGAAAGCAAAAGAATGGCAGAGCAGGGCATTCCCGAAAGCGGGAGGAGGAAGGCGCCCGCCTTAGGTACAGTGCTTATTTAAATCTAAGGTAACACAGCCAAAAAAAATCCTGGGGGACATGGGCTCTACCACGAGGGCCCATGACCAAGGATCGTTCATCTTTGTTTACTGACTTTGGCAAAGATCTATATTATCTTTAAAGCGAAACCTAAACGAAGAATGCTTTTGATCTTAAGATATTGTTAGGTTTTGAAGGGAAGATGAGAGTTAAAGAACGACACACAGGTCGGGCGGTTTGGCTCACGCCTGTAATCCCAGCACTTTGGGAGGCCGAGGCGGGTGCATCACCTGAGGTCAGGAGTGCGAGACCGTCCTGGACACGGTGAAACCCCATCTCTACTAAAAATACAAAAAATTAGCCGGGCGTGGTGGCACATGCCTGTAATCTCAGCTACTTGGGAGGCTGAGGCAGGAGAATCACTTGAACCCACGAGGCGGAGGTTGCAGCGAGCCAAAATCACGCCATTGCACTCCAGCCTGGGTAATACAGTGAGACTGCCTCTCAAAAAAAAAAAAAAAAAAAAAGACAGAGGGCAGCTCAACAGCGACACAGGTATATGGCAAAAACCTACAGAGATGGGGGATCAGCTTAATGCCAGAGCCCACTGCTGCTTACAGGCTGGGGTACTTATAGGGCAGGAGGGGAATGGGCAGTATGGCTTGCCATGTGAATATACTTGCCAGTATATCCATAAAACGTTCTATGATCAGGCAGTTTGGCCCTTGTTCCCTCAGAATGTGATAGTGATGTTCCTTGCACTTTTGCCCAGCAAGGTTTGATAGGGATGTTCCTTCAATTGGGCCTTTACCCAACAGAGTTTGGTAAGAAAGTCAGGCAGTTGGGCAGGAAATTTCTCAGGACCTGAACCCCCGTGGAATGTTTCACTTTGACCATTGTCTGCGAAATGGCGGGGGGCTTAGAAAATGGTGCGGTTTGGCCGGGCGCGGTGGCTGACGCCTGTAATCCCAGCACTTTGGGAGGCCTAGGCGGGTGGATCACGAGGTCAAGAGATTGACACCATCCTGGCCCACATGGTGAAACCTCGTCTCTACTAAAAATACAAAAAATTAGCCGGGAGTGGTGGTGGGCGCCTGTAGTCCCAGCTACTCGGGAGGCTGAGGCAGGAGAATGGCGTGAACCCGGGAGGCGGAGCTTGCAGTGAGTCGAGATTGCGCCACTGCACTACAGCCTGGGCGACAGAGCGAGACTCCGTCAAAAAAAAAAAGAAAAAGAAAATGGTGCAGTTTGGACTAACAGATACAGCGACATCAAAATGTTTCCTGGGTCTGTTAAGTCCTGGGTTTGTTTAGTTAACGTTATTAATCTGTTCCTGTAACCCTAAACAATCTTGTGACTACTAAGAATGCAGCCAACAGGTCTCTGCCTGATTTTACCTACTACTTATTCAAGATGGAATTGCTCTAGTTCCAATGCCTCGGACAAACTTGCTGCTTGATCTCTAGGTTGTGACCGTGTCAGGGATAGAGGCAGCTTAGGTGGAGGTAGACTTTCTTGTACTCAACATTGAATTGTGGCTTAGTTAAAATCAGAACTTTTATTCTTGCAGTAATACAATATTGTAAGGGTAAGCAAAATGATTAACACATTTACTTCTTCATTACACATTTAGCATTGAAATAACTGATGCCTTTCTAATGCAAATAAAAAAGATTTATGTATATAATAGCACTGTAGCTGACTTGCGCCTTGCTGGATGGATTTCATTGCTGGCTAAAATGACAACTTTAAACTGGCTATAACTCAGGAGAATGGAGGCACTTTGCACACAGACATCTACCTCCATTGAATTTGGTTACTTCCTTTTAATGAAGCTCAAGTCTCACATTATGAAATACTCCTCCAAAGGTGTTAGCCACTTTTTTCCTATACTCTGCCTTTCAAAAATCCCTTTCAATTTGCTTAACCCCTGAGAGCCAAAGGACTGTGATGGTTGTTAGGCTGGGTCATTGTCATCACGTTCAGTAAGTAAATATCCAGACATGTCAGTTTACCTACTTTACCTGATTCCAAATGAGTCCATGGTGATGTGATCCTGCCTTTCTTTCTGCTGTTAGAGGTCCATGCCAGGAGCCAGCTTTGTATCAGTTTCACCACAGTGATCAAGTCATAAATGTCTCAGATCATTCAAGCCCAGTTTAACCTAGTAAAGAAAATTGCAAGATAATATTCCTGTATTCTAGCTGTGTTCTGGCCTTCATTTTAGGTAGGCTTAAACCTTGACCTGGAGTCATTCCTGTTACGATTTACCAGAAAACACCCAACAGGAAGCCTACAGAACTACACTCTGCTCCTAATGCTAAGGAATGAAAACAGGAAATGTTCTGTAATCTGCCTGGCAGTGGGGCTTTGGAGTTAATCTCCTGGCCGTATCACTTACCAGCTTGGCAGCCTTGGACAAACTGAACTCTTTGAGCTCAGTTTCCTCATCTGTAAAGTGAGGGTATATTATGTACCTTCATTTGGTTGTACAGATTAAATGTGAACACTTAGGTAAAGCACACAGTATGGGGCCGAGTAAATGGACTGTTAAATAAGACAATATCACTTGTTTTTAAGTTCCTTGGAGCTTTCTCCCCTAAACAGCTCAAAAGATTTTCATTTTTTTCTAATGCTAATATTTTTCTACTTCTTATTTTATTTTATTTTATTTATTTTTTTTTTTTTTTGAGACGGAGTCTTGCCCTGTCACCCAGGCTGGAGTGCAGTGGTGCAATCTCGGCTCACTGCAAGCTCCGCCTCCTGGGTTCACGCCATTCTCCTGCCTCAGCCTCTCCGAGTAGCTGGGACTACAGGCGCCCGCCACCACGCCCGGCTAATTTTTTTTGTATTTTTAGTAGAGACGGGGTTTCACCGTGGTCTCGATCTCCTGACCTCGTGATCCGCCCGCCTCGGCCTCCCAAAGTGCTGGGATTACAAGCGTGAGCCACCGCGCCCGGCCTACTTCTTATTTTAAAATATTTTACTGTAAAATATTTTGGCCAGGTGTCGTGGCTCACACCTGTAATCCCAACACTTTGGGAGACCAAGGCAGGAGGATTGCTTGAGCCCAGGAGTTGGAGACCAGCCTGAGCAACGTAATGAGACCTCATCTCGTCAAAAAACAAAAATGGAAAATTTTTTAAAAACAGGCCGGGCATGGTGGCTCATGCCTGTAATCCCAGCACTTTGGGAGGCCAACATGGGCAGATCGCTTGACCCCAGGAGTTTGAGACCAGCCTTGGCAACATGGCAAAACCCCATCTCTACAAAAACTATAAAAATTAGCTGGGCGTGGTGGCACGTGGTAGTTTGAGCTACTTGGGAGTGCTGACGTGGGAGGATTGCTTAACCCCGAGAGGTCGAGGTTGTAGTGAGCTGTGATTGCACCACTGCACTCCAGCCTGGGCAACAGAGCAAGACCTCGTCTCAACATAAGTAAAATATTTGTGAAATGGTAATTCAGTTTTGTTTTTTTTTTTTTTTACTGATCAAAAATATAACTTTCACCCCCACTGAGGCTTAAAAGAACAAAAACAAAAAAGTGTAGCTGACATTCAGAGGTTTTGGCTTCTAGACCGCCACTAATATTGAACTGAGTTCCTGTAATTCTGGCTAAAAGCAAAGAGCTGTGTTTTAGCCACAGCAGTTGTATTATGAGTTGGATTTATGATTTCCAGTAGGCTTTTTGAAATGTTGCTCACAGGTCAGGGACTCCCTGTCCCCACTCATAGATTCTACACTGAATCTCTTTCAATGAGAACACATTTGGCTCTGTAACAAAGACTTATGAAACTGGGATTCAACTGGATTGCCTTGAGACTTTGGGCAGAGCACATGATTTATTTTGTCCTAGAGATTCCAATCTGCAGGACTCTCAGAAACTTTCACAACTTGCATTTTTCATATTTTTTCATATTTTAGGCTTCAGTGCAGAAGGATTAAAACTAATGGCTAAGTTTTCTAATGCCATTATTTATTTTTTTCTTGAGGCTTTATGGTCACTAAAAAAGTATATGGTACGTAAAAAAACGTAAAGATACTGTGGCTTATAAAAGCATATCTTTTTTCTGAGAACAAAATTAGCCAATTAAATAATAAAACCATCAAGAGACATCACCAGTCAGTGATGACAGAGGCAAAACTTGTTCTGCATTCCGAGGAGGGAGAAATCGGTGCAAGCAGAAGTGATTAAACATTCACATCGTGGAGCTAAATGACCTCCTAGGATGGATGGGTTTTATAGAGGTGGAGAGGTGAGGGGAGGGTGCTGGATGAAATAACTGGAAAATCTCCTTTTTCTTACTATTTTTCTTCAGTCCCTTTATAGGCACAACTGCTTAAAGAAACGAGATGGGCCGGGCGCGGTGGCTCACGCTTGTAATCCCAGCACTTTGGGAGGCCGAGGCGGGCGGATCACGAGGTCAGGAGATCGAGACCACGGTGAAACCCCATCTCTACTAAAAATACAAAAAAATTAGCCGGGTGTAGTGGGGGGCGCCTGTAGTCCCAGCTACTGGGAGAGGCTGAGGCAGGAGAATGGCGCGAACCCGGGAGGCGGAGCTTGCAGTGAGCCGAGATTGTGTCACTGCACTCCAGCCTGGGAGACCGGGAGAGACTCCGTCTCAAAAAAAAAAAAGGAAACCAGATGGCCCCAGGATGGTGCCAGAGCTTCTTGACCCCTTATCAGATACCAGAGGAAGATAAGACTGCAGAGTGGAATGGGATAGGCAACCCCTAGTTGGCTTCAGATCATTATCGTGTGGTTATAATGCTAAAATTCCCTCTCCTAAAAGAAAGTCTCCACCATTTTGTGTACATGTGATGTGTGAAGACGTGTGTTTATAAATTGTGCGTGCACATTTAGAGTCTCACTTTGCACATGCTAACATTCCTCTCCTGTCCCACACCTAGCCCTAAAAACTCCATGCCTTCTAGTGTTTGGGGAGAAGGGGCATTTAGAGTAAGAGCTCCTTCCCTGGCCAGCGACTAAAACCTGGTTACCATTTACAGTTGGATGTCCTCTGTGTAAGTCGATACAAAGTGGGGAAAGAGCTGAGTTTACCAGTGATGACTGGAAGACCTTCTCTTTGAGATTTGTACCAAACCAGGTCTCAGTCCGCCTGTACCTGCTCTGTCGTTGCTTTCACTGTGTTGACCTACTTACTGCTTTACCCTTTGTGTCTGGCCCTCTCTTATACTTAGCCTTCTTTCCTCCTGTCCATCTCCACCCTCTTTCACATACTTTTTCTCAGTTTTGTGACTTTAGCAGACCTTTTCGGCTGGCCCCCAGCACATCCCATGGCCTGGCAGCAGGTGGTTTCTGCCTGGAGGGCTGAGCCATCAAAAGATTTCAAGATGTATATTTTGTAAGGCAAAGCCTGTACTCATAGATTTTGTGAAGGACCTGGTTGGGGAAACAGGATAAAAATTGGATGGGAAAAAAGTAGTAAGCAGTTTTACTGTGTGAGATATTAGTGGGCGAGATAACATTGAAGCAGTGCTTGATTAAATGCCAAATGAAGTTCCAATGGTAGCTGAGAGAAGGGAGGGGAGAGACCATTTCAGACAGGGCCTGTGTTAGTCTGCTTGCGCTGTTGTAGCAATGTAGCACAGACTGAGTGGTTTAAACAAAAGATTGATTTCCTCACCATCCTGGAGTCTGGATATCCAAGATCAAGGTGTCAGCAGGGTTAATTCCTTCTGAGGACTCTCCTTGGCTTTTAGATGGTCACTTTCTCCCTGTGTCTTCATGGTCTTCCCTCTTTATTTTGTCTGTGTCTCTAATCCCTTATGCGAACAGCAGTCAGGCTGGGCACGGTGACTCACGCCTGTAATCCCCGCGCTTTGGGAGGCTGAGACAGGAGGATCAGTTGAGGTCAGGAGTTTGAGAACAGCTGGACCAATATGTTAAAACCCCGTCTCTACTGAAAATACAAAAATTAGCCAGAAGTGGTAGCTCACGCCTGTGGTGCCAGCTACTTGGGAGGCAAAGGCAGGAGAATTGCTTGAACCTGGGGAGGGCGAGGTTGCAGTGAGCTGAGATCACACCACTGCACTCCAGCCTGGGCAACAGAGCAAGACTCCATCTCAAAAACAATTAAGGCCGGGCGCAGTGGCTCACGCCTGTAATCCTAACACTTTGGGAGGCCGAGGCAGGCAGATCACTTGAGGTTAGGAGTTCGAGACCAGCCTGGCCAACACAGTGAAACCTCATCTCTACTAAAAATACAAAAATTAGCCGGGCATGGTGGTGCACATCTGTAGTCCCAGCTACTTGGAAGGCTGAGGCAGGAGAATCACTTGAACCCAGGAGGCAGAGGTTGCAGTGAGCCGAGATTGTGCCATTGCACTCTAGCCTGGGTGACAGAGTGAGACTCCGTCTCAGACAAAAAAAATCTAATCTTAAAGTATGTACATTGTTTTAGACATAATGCTGTTGCACTTAATAGACTACTGTATAGTGTAAACATAAATTTTACATGTACTGGGAAACCAAACAGTTTGTGTGACTTGCTTTATCGAGATACTCGCTTTATTCTAGAACTGAACCTGCAATGCTCACAATATCTCCAAGGCATGCCTATATACTACAAGCACTGTTTTGCTCTCCTCAACTGTTGTGAAATCTTTAGGGGCAAGGACCCTGTCTTGTCATTCTGTTTTCTCAGTTCCTAGGTTCTTAGTACTTGCTTAATAAATATTGTCTGGAACAAATTGAAAAAGCTTTTCTTTTGGGTTCTACCAATATTTAGTCACCACAGGGGTTTCATTCCCACTGAGCATTTAAAACTCCAACCTATGCCTTATCCTATTTCCTTAATGCGTTTGGTACTGTTTTCTCACGTATAACATGAGAGAAACGTTGCCTACTCAAAGGTTTGTTGTTAGATTAGGTGGCTTGGAGGGTACGAAAGTATTTGATTAACTGTAAAGCAAAGTACAGATGTAAACTATGGTTGTTATTGTGGCAGAGAGGTTGCAATTAATAATTGGACACTAAAATCTGGTCTCCCCTTCTTCCACAGGAACAGAATTGCCATTGGGCTCAGGGAGAGATTACACTTCTTGTCTGCTTTGTTGCTAGTGTGGCCTTGTGGCCAAGCGCAGAACATGTGCAGTGATGATGGTGCAACTTCTAGGTCGTCCCCAGCATGGAAGATGAGCCCTGGGCATGGAAGATGAGCCCTGGGCATGAAAGATGAGCCCTGGGCATGGAAGATGAGCCCTGGTCCTGCAGCGGTGCTCTTTCCTCTTCTCACAAGCTGGAATGTGCATGTGCTCCTACCCAGCTTTGACCATGGGGAGAAGACAGTGCTCTGCAGTCTGGCAGAGCAACAAGGTGGAAAGGGCCTGGGTCCTTGAGTGACGTCATGAGCCCTCTCACTGTCCCAGACCTTGGGACTGTTATATGATAAGGACTTTCTGTGAGTCACTGTCTTTTAGAGTCTCTCTGTTTTAGCTGCCTGGACTTTATCCTGGATAATATGGCTGTTATCATGGGTATAGTGTTACTATGAGCCTCATCTAAGTAATTTCTACTCTGCCTTTGACCACTAAACTCATGTGGGCCAACAGTCACTTAGCATTATTTTTTCCTCAATGAAGAGGTTAAGATGGAGGGAGCAGGAGAAATTGAGGCCTGTGTTTTACCAGAAGGTGAAGGGTTGTCTTTGCCTTTCCTACATTCGTGAAGAATAATTCTAGACAAAAACATTAAGCTCATATCAAACCATCTGCTTTGTGAAGCCATGGGCTTTGCTAGAACTTTCTGTGACATGACATTTATTAACCCGAGTCTACCTGGAAGTTAGAGCTGAGGAAGTTTTCCTAGAGTGGAAAAAGTCCAATGCACTTGTAAAAGTCAGACCAAGCTCAGCTCAGATTCCAGTTTTATTAGAGGTATATCACCCTCCTGAGCCCTTATTATTTCCCCATCTGTGAAATGAGGACACTGCTCTCTCTGTCTAGGCGTTGCTGGGAAGATCACACACCACTGAGACAGAAGGTGGGGCTAGCGCAGTTCTGGGCATTTTGTACACCCCCAACAAATACTGATTTATTTCCTTCTTTTTCCTTGCTCAGAAAAAATTGGAGAAGCCTTTATTTTAAAATTCTGCCTGAATTACTTTATTTTATTTATTTATTTATTTTTTGGAGACAGAGTCTTGCTCTGTTGCCCAAGCTGGAGTGCAGTGGTGCGATCTCAGCTCACTGCAACCTCTGCCTGCTGGGTTCAAACGATTCTCCTGCCTCAGTCTCCTGAGTAGCTGGGATTACAGGAGCCCACCACCATGCCCGGCTAATTTCTGTATTTTTAGTAGAGACGGGGTTTCGCCACATTGGCCAGGCGGGTCTCGAACTCTTGATCTCACGTGATCGGACCACCTCAGCCTCCCAAATTGCTGGGATTACAGGCATGAGCCACCGTGCCCAGCCCTTGAATTACTTTAGATCCTACTTTTTAAGAAAATATTTGGCCGGGCATGGTGGCACACACCTGTAATCCCAGCACTTTGGGGGCCTGAGGTGGGTGGATCACTTGAGTCTAAGAGTTTGAGACCAGCCTGGCCAACATGGCGAAACCCTATCTCTATTAAAAATACAAAAATTAGCCGGGCATGGTGGTGGGCGCCTGTAATCCCAGCTACTCAGGAGGCTGAGGCAGGGAGAATCACTTGAACCTGGGGGGCAGAGGTTGCAGTGAGCCAAGATAGCGCCACTGTACTCCAGCCTGGGCAACAGAGCAAGACTTTGTATCAAAAAAAAAAAAAAAAAAAAAAAATATTTGATGTTCTTTTTAAAATGTATATGGTTTACAAATAAAGTTTATGAATGCTTTTACACTCCTTGTAGGCCACATTATTTTTCTGATCCCGAGGGGTGTGTATGTGTAGTTAACTCGTTACGAAAGAGAAGGTGCTAAAAGACAGCAGTCTTTAGGGTATGAAAGCAATATTGGCATTGATGAGCGAGGAGGCAAGAAAAATGGGAGGCACTAGGTAATTCTGACAATCTCAAGGCAAATGAAAGCTAGCTTGGAAAAACCACCATCAATTTTGAGTGAGATGGTGAAGCTTTAAGGCCTAGGAGGTCTGCCAAAATGAGGGTGTTATGATGGCATCCTAAAGTCTCCGTGTCTGAAGCCATAGGCAGGTCATTTCCAGAGCCACGCAGGATCCGGAAGATTCCAGGTGGTGGGTAGATACTTGCTCTACCCTCTCTGCTTCTCCTTCTTCCCTCTGGCCTCCTTTCTCCCTTTTTACTCAGTCTGCTTCCCCCCAGTCTGTCACTCTCTCAGACACATACACATACGCTCATTTGTATTCAAAGCCAGGTTCAGGCCAGGAGCAGTAGCTCACATCTGTAATCCCAGCACTTTGGGAGGCCGAGGTGGTTGGATCACTTGAGACCAGCCTGGCCAACGTGGTGAAACCCTGTCTCTACTAAAAGTACAAAAATTAGCTGTATGTGATGGCTCACGTCTGTAGTCCCAGCTACTCGAGAGGCTGAGGCTTGAACCCAGGAAGCAGAGGTTGCAGTGAGCAAAGATCACACCACTGCACTCCAGCCTGGGTGATAGAGCCAGACCCTATCTCCAGAAAAAAAAAAAAAAAAAAAAAGTCACTGGAGAATGGTAAGCCAGCCAGGGAGACTCAGGATGGTCAACTGAAGATGAAGAGAACTAGAAGGCATTTAGTGTTTCAAGAAAGGGAATGGTTAGGGGGTCCCAAATGTTGCTGAAAGGGCAGGTAAGATGAAGATTTTACAATATCTGCTGGATTCAGGAAAAAAAAAAAATTGGTCATTGGTGACCCTGGAGAAAGCCATGTGCAGAAGGGAGGGTTGGGTTGGAGCCTTTTGCAATGAATTGGGAAGTGAGGACAAGAGGAACTGTAGAAAGCATGAGTAAACAACTCTGCAGAAGTTTGGAAATACACACCGGGTGTGTGGGGGTGGGGACAAGGGGAGGGAGGAGAGCATTAGGACAAATAGCTAATACATGCAGGGCTTAAAATCTAGATGACAGGTTGATAGGTGCAGCACACCACCAAGGCACATGTATACCTATGTAACAAACCTGCACATTCTGCATATGTATCTCAGAACTTAAACAAAAAAAAATCTAGGATAAACAATGAAGGTTGAAAATTAGAACCTTAAACTCATTCCTTAAATTTTTTCAAGACTATCTTTATGCTTTCCAATTGTTCAAAACATTTTTTTTTTTTTTTTTTACTTCTGATAGTATTCTGGTTAAGCAGGAAATCTTAATCATTAAAACCACCTGGGCGTAGTGGCTCACACCTGTAATCCCAGCACTTTGAGAGGCCAAGGTGGGCGGATCACCTGAGGTCAGGAATTCAAGACCAGCCTGCCCAACATGGTGAAACCCCGTCTCCACCAAAAAAAATACAAAAATTAGCTGGGTGCAGTGGCACGCGCCTGTAATCCCAGCTACTCGGGAGGCTGAGGCAGGAAAATCGCTTGAACCCAGGAGGCAGAGGTTGCAGTGAGCCAAGATTGTGCCATTGCACTCCAGCCTGGGTGACAAGAGTGAAATTCTGTCTCAAAAAAAAAAAAAAATCATTAAAACCTCATTATCAAGTCTTATCAAAAAAAAAAAAAGTTTGGCTGAGAACAGAAGTTTAGAAACTGGAAGAAAACTGGAGGGGGCCGTGGGGTGAAAGGGTGAGTAGTTTCATTTTTGTTTCTTTTAAGTGGGAAACCCCTGGGCATGCTAAAATGCAGAGGGGAAGGATCTAAGGAGACGTCAGAGAAAAGGAAAAGAGTGTCACGCGCGTCCGTGTGAAGAGACCACCAACAGGCTTTGTGTGAGCAACAAGGCTGTTTATTTCACCTGGGAGCAGGCGGGCTGAGTCCAAAGAGTCAGCAAAGGGTGGTGGGATTATCACTAGTTCTTAGAGGTTTGGGATAAGCGTACAAAGTACCTTCTTAAGGGCGGGAGAGAATATATCGTGTCAGTTAGGGTGGGGCAGGAACAAATCACAATGGTGGAATGTCATCAGTTAAGGCTATTTTCACTTCTTTTGTGGATCTTTAGTTGCTTCAGGCCATCTGGATGTGTACATGCAGGTCACAGGGGATATGATGGCTTAGCTTGGGCTCAGAGGCCTGACAGATATAATAGAAAGAGTGCAGTTCTTGAGAAGGTGGGAGGGTCTGGGACCCAAGGCACAGGCAGAAGCGTTAACCCAGGAGGGCAAGAGGCAAGGAAGCTTGCAGGTGCAGGCGAGTTCAGGGAACAGCATTCCTTTCCTTTATGCCATGAGATGTTGCTACTTTGCTGTTCAGTTCGACTCATCAGACGCTTGCTTAACCTGTGAGCTGGTGATACAAGTGGGTATGAATCTAAGGCTCTTACAGCATTAGAGAGAAGTCGGAGAGACAAATAACCATGATCAGAACTAGTATTTACGGAGCATGGACTCTCGGCCATGCAGCCATAGCATTTAGTTCTTACAACAACCCCAGGAAGTGGGCGGGAGTGTGATTCTATTTTAACGTAAAGGAAAGGAGGTGCAGAGAAATGAAATGACTTGTCCTAGGTTAGAACTGCGGGACTAGAATGAAAACTCCGAGAAAAGGACTCTGGGGGCTGTGCTCATCATGGAGACGTCATGCTCTTGCTCTTGTTCACAAACCACGTCTCCGAGAAACGATTGGCCAATACCATGCTCCTGGGTGGCAGCGGTTTTCCAGGGCAATTCTGATTTAGTATCACTTTCATCTTTTTAGCGAAGGCGATTCGTTAACTTTCCCTCCAGCCTCTCTTCAGCTGACAGGCTCCTGCTCAACCCTCACCATCTAGCCTGGGTTAGTCCGCAGCCTCCTCTGCAAAGCTCATCTCCCTACACTTTAAGCCTCCCAGTTTTTAATTATAGTTATTTCCCACATCCCAAACTGGGGCACAAATGATTTGTTTTAATTTAGGAATTGTGTGGGAAATCTTACAAAACGCTCATGCAGAAGATGATGTAAGCTTTTTATCTCCAGCCGGAGCCTCTCCCCTGAACTCCAGGTTCATATATCCAGCTGCACCTCTATTTGGATGTCTAAGAGATGTCTCAGACTTCAGAAGTTTGAACCCCTGATCTCCACCTTTGACTCTGCCTCCCTTGTCGGCTTTCTTGGCAGTCTCTCCATCTTGGTTAATCTGTGGTTAATCCCATAATTCCAGGTGCATGGGGACAAAATCTCTCCTTCTTTCAGATCTCCTTCCCTCCTCCAAGCTATGCATGTTCATGATCCAGCCATGTGATGAATGTTATGTGTCAACTTGGCCGGCAGTACCCAGATATTCGATTAAGCATGAGTCTAAAAAGTACTGTGGAGATAGTGCTTTTAGATGAGATTAACATTTAAATCTGTGGGCCGGGCCTGGTGGTTCACACCTGTAATCCCAGCACTTCAGGAGGCTGAGGCGGGCAGATCATTTGAGGTCAGCAGTTCAAAACCAGCCTGGCCAACATGGTAAAACCCTGTCTCTATTAAAAGTACAAAAATTAGCCGGGTGTGGTGGGAGGTGCCTGTAATCTCAGCTACTCGGGAGGCTGAGGCAAGAGAATGGCTTCAGCCCAGGAAGTGGAGGTTGCCGTGAGCAGAGATCACAACTTTATACTCCAGCCTGGGTGACAGAGTAAGACTCAGTCTCAAAAATAATAAATAAATAAATAAATCTGTGGATTTTGAGTAAAGTGGGTAACGTGGGTGGGCCTTGTAAAGTGGGTAATGTGGGTGGGCCTCACCCAATCAGTTGAAGGCCTTAAAAAAAAAAAAAAAAAAAAGACTGACCTCCCAGAAGGAAGAGGGAGTTCTGCCAGCACATTTTCTTTGAACTCCGGCTGCAAATATCACCCCTATCCTGGGTCTCCAGCCTGCTGGCCTAGCCTGTAGATTGGGATTTGCCAGCCCCCACAATCATGGGAGCCAATTCCTTAAAATAAAATCTCTCTCTGGAGAAAAGAAGAAAATACTCATGACAATGACAGTCCTTGCTTCTGTAACTGGTTACGTGGTCATGGCTGGCACACATAACTGCCTTCTTCCACTATCCATTCTGCATTCCCATGGCCCTCAGCAAGCACTGGTCATGGTTCTTTACCTGGTGGGGTGGCCTGAACCCTCACTCCTAAGGGGTCTGGGCCATTCATAATCCTGCCTGGATTGGATTGTTTTGTTTTCCATTGACTTTATTTTTTTATTTTATTTTTTTTTTTGAGACGGAGTCTCGCTCTGTCGCCCAGGCTGGAGTGCAGTGGCGCAATCTCGGCTCACTGCAAGCTCCGCCTCCCGGGTTCACGCCATTCTCCTGCCTCAGCCTCTCCGAGTAGCTGGGACTACAGGCGCCCGCCACCACGCCGGCTAAATTTTTTGTATTTTTAGTAGAGACGGGGTTTCACCGTGGTCTCGATCTCCTGACCTCGTGATCCGCCCACCTCGGCCTCCCAAAGTGCTGGGATTACAAGCGTGAGCCACCGCGCCCGGCCTCCATTGACTTTAATCACAAGTTATGGTAATCCTAAAATGGCCTAAGGGACCTCCTGTATTCCAGATATTGTCTTCCTTGCCTCTGCTGCCGAGTAGTCCAATTTCCCCTTGGTAGTCAGGATCAATCCCTCCAGCCAGCACAAGAATTCCCTTTTTGCCTGTTGTTGATTCAGTGGCATGAGGAGCCCAAAGTGACTGGGCAGTCTTAACTTCTATTCAACAGAACCACTGTTGTGTCTTCTAATGGAAAGAAGCATTCCTCCCTTTGGACTAAGACCTCTCAGCAGACCATAAAGCTGCAGGGACAGGAAGCAAAAATTTTACTAGTGAGTCACTAGGGGTAATAGTGAGTGGTGCCACTCCCATCTTCACCCTTTGGTGCTGGACCTGTGAATCTGGCTACTAGGCCACCAAGGATCTGCTAACACATCCCATTGTTCTGTTTCTTTTTTCTTTTTGAGATATTCTCACTCTGTCATCCAGGCTGGAGTGCAGTGGCGCAATCTCGGCTCACTGCAACCTCTGCCTCCTGGGTTCAAGCCTGCCTCAGACTCCTGAGTAGCTGGGATAACAGGCACCTGCCACCACGGCTGGCTGATTTTTGTATTTTTAGTAGAGATGGTATTTTACCATATTGTCCAGGCTGGTCTCGAATTCCTGGAACTCAGGTGATCTGCCTGCCTTGGCCTCCCAAAGTGCTGGGATTACAGGCATGAGGCACTGCACCTGGCCTCTCATTTCTTTTCATGAGCCTAGCCATGCATTTAAAATAATACTTTTTATATTTAATCTATAGAATTTTAGGTGTTTTTAATGGAAGAGTGTCAAGGATAACTTGACCACAATTTTGCAGGACTAGAAACATCTTGCAGAGCTTCTCCATCTTGTTTGCTGCAAAGAGGCACACTTCTTCTCTGAGACTTCTTTTATGACCATCTCCTCTCCCCCCAAAAACCTGTTCCTTTCCGTGCAATTTATCTATCAAGGAAATGAGAAAAAAAAAAAAAAGAACCAATGTTTTTTCCTTCCCTTTGCCAGCTTAGAATATAAACACTTCAAGGGTGGAAATTTCCTTAGGAATGCTTTGTGTAGTGAATAACTGCTGCTCCGCGTCCCGGGTTCATGCCATTTGCCTGCCTCAGCCTCTCGAGTAGCTGGGACTACAGGCGCCTGCCACCACGCCCGGCTAATTGTTTGTATTTTTAGTAGAGACAGGGTTTCACCGTGTTAGCCAGGCTGGTCTTGATCTCCTGACCTCATGATCCGCCCGCCTCAGCCTCCCAAAGTGCTGGGATTACAGGCGTGAGCCACCGCGCCCGGCCAAATAACTGCTCTTAATCATAAACTCTCATTTGTTTCCATAGATCTGTGTGGCGAATTGGATGTTTCCTACTTGACTACGCTTTAGGTGGATTGGGGAGCTGATTTGGCAATTTAAAGGCATCTTTTATTGACTCCTTATTGTATATTAAAGGGCATACTTTGGTTGAGTAAAAGTGCTTTGGACTGAATGTTTGTGTCCACCCCAAATTCATATGTTGAAACCTTAATCCCCAATGTGATGGCATTAGGACATGGGGCATTTGGGAAGCAATTATGTCACAAAGATGAAGCCATCAGGATAGGATTAGTGCCTTAGCAAGAGATGGGAGAGAGTTGGCTCTCTCTATCTCTCTTTGTGAAGACACAGCAAGAATGTGGCTGTCTACAAACCAGGAAGTGGGCCCTCCCCAGTATCTGGATCTTGGACTTCCCAGCCTCCAGAACTGTGAGAAACCAATGTTTGTTGTTTAGGCCACTCAGCCTCTGGTACCCTTATAGCAGCCCAGATTGACTAAGACAACAAGTTTTACAGATCATAAGAAATTTTGCTTAAAGTTTCTTATGATCTGTAAAAGGGATGCTCTTGGAATTGCTCAACTGTATATGGATTTAACCAGTAGAAGACTGTATGAGTCCATTTGCACACTGCTGATAAAGACATACCTGAGAGTGAGCAGTTTGCAAAAGAAAGAGGTTCCACATGGCTGGGGAAGCTTCACAATCATGGTGGAAGGCAAGGAGGGGCAAGTCACATCTTATCTGGATGGCAGCAGGCAAAGAGAGTTTGTGCAGGGAAACTCTGCCTTATAAAGCCATCAGATCTTGTGAGGAATTTTTTTTTTTTTTTTTGAGACGGAGTCTCACTCTGTTGCCCAAGCTGGAACACAATGGCACAATCTCGGCTCACTGCAAACCTCTGCCTCCCAGGTTCAAGCCATTCCCCTGCCTCAGCCTCCCGAGTAGCTGGGATTACAGGTATGCGCCACCATGCCCAACTAATTTTTGTATTTTTAGTGGAGACATGGTTCTACCATGTTGACCAGGCTGGTCTCGAACTCCTGACCTCAAGTGACCTGCCTGCTTTGACCTCCCAAAGTGTTGGGATTACAGGCGTGAGCTACGGTCCACGGCTGTGAGACTTATTCACTATCACGAGAACAGCACTGCAAAGACCTGCCCCCATGATTCAATTATCTCCCACCGGGTCCCTCCCACAACACGTGGAAATTATGATAGTACAATTCAAGATGAGATTTGGGTGCGGACACAGAGCCCAACCATATCAAAGATATTCTGTGGAAGTCTCTGTCATTATGTTATTGGTCAATATGATGGCTCTTTCAAGTAACCCAGCACCTATCGTCTGAATGAAGGGGATAAAGTCAATTTCACGGCCTCAGAGAAGCTGCCTTTTGCCTGTTGTCTTCAGCCTGAACAGGCTGCTGATCACACCAGGCTCACTGGCCAGGCAGGAAGCCACTGTTGCAAAGCCCAGCGTGGTGTGGCAGGAGAGTGAGGGGGCAATTGACATGCTTTGTTATCCTTAAGGGAACGGCTACTCATCACTCCTGGTTACTTCCAGGAATAGTCACCCTCCCTCGTTTCTTTAAGTAACTAAGAGAATGCTGTCAGTGTGGAAAGTGTCCCAGCAGCGTTTGGCATTTCACTGCATCATCCTTCTGGAAAGCACCACCAGCCTTTAGTTCATTCCTCTTACAGCAAAGACGCTTGTTTACAGAGAGCAAGAGCTTCTTGTGTGCCTCCCTGACACAGGCAGTGCATAGAACTCGTGGAGATGATGAGGAAACCCAGAGGCCCCGTGAACAACAGGCCACAGAATTACTTAGGGAATTAGGAGTTGGAGAGGAGCTAAATGTTTCCAAGGCTTTACAAATCATTCTCACAAACCTACAAAGGACAGCTAAAAAGCTTCCAAATGAGAGTGTATAAAATAGTAAAGAATGAGATCAGAATGAATGGAAATGATTCCGGCAGCCTTTTCATTTTCGGAATCCTTTAAAGCTGCTCATTGCCTTTGTCAGAGCCAGGGATTTCAAGCAAAAGGTTCCCAGTTGCCAATTGTTCTAAGATGTTTAAAAAATGGTTCTCATGCTTCGAGGTTTTTTTTTCCTTTTTTTTTTTTTTTTTAAAAAAAAAAAGGCCCAGCAGGGTTTAGATTTTGTCCAACCTTTATGTCATTTCTGAAAATCTAAGACCATTTAGACCTCTTGCGAGCATAGCAATTCTCACAATAACATGTTCATCAGCGGAGCCAGTGGTGAGAGTAGTGGTCAGGCTGTTACCGTCCACTAATCCGAATGATGGTCTTTAACAAAGCCGCTCCTCAGCTGCGCTTCTGATCCCTGGGTGTCGTTTCTTTTGCCTCCTCAGAGCATCTGCATGTGGCAAGCACCCTGGAGCTGCCTTTTCAATGCACCGCACTTTCTGTCTTAATTAATGTATCCCATGTCTGTTGGGAAGCACAATGTCCTATGGCATCTGGCAGCAATGATACGGGTCACAGTCTAATTTCAAGCAGTTAAATGTCGAGAAGGCAGAGGCCACCCCGTTTTTTGGACCTTGACTTTGAAGACAGGTCTCGTTGCCAGGCTTCCTCATCCCTCTTCCCGTTCCCTGTGGATTCTAATAGAAACCATCCCACAGCTGGAAGAAGTCTTAGCACGTTATGGCAGTTTTCTTTGACTCCCTCGGGCAATGCAAAAATGTAGATATCATAGGCTGTTTTTCAGGAAGCAGTTCCTGCTGGGCAGAGAAATTGTGAAAAGGATGTGTGATTTGAGCTAGACCTTGAAACAGGACAAAACATCAGGGGTGGAGAAGGATGTTTTCAGAGGGTTCTACTTCTGGCTATGACAAGTACCTGAGAATAGACCAACTTTCCTAAAAGTATTAACCAGGCGTGGTGGTGTGTGCCTGTGGTTCTAGCTACTCAGGAGGCTGAGGTGGGAGGATAGCTTGAGTTGGGGAGTTCCAGGCTGCAGTGAGCTATGATCACGCCATTGCACACCAGCCTTGATGACAGAGCAAGACCCTGTCTCTTAAAAAAAAAATTAAAAAAAAATAGACCAACTTTCCTATTGAGACCCATCACAGAAGCTGAATAATATTTCAAAAACACCTGTTTGAAGGCATTAGAGGCCAACCGAGTCAGCCCGGCTATCACCATTGCTCTATTCAGGGCATTTGCTGATTTGTGCATGGAGTTCAGAGCCAGAGCAGAAGTGCTGCCCAGAGCTTTTCACTCTCTCAAGATGCTGCGGAGAGTGCTGGAGTTGACTGCCACCAAAGCAGTCAGGACAGGATGAAAGATTGTGGATTGCAAGCGGTTTCAGAATTCCGGTTTTAAAATTCAGTTTATCATTAACAATGAATGAGCCAGGCCGGGCGCGGTGGTTCACGCCTGTAATCCCAGCACTTTGGGAGGCCAAGGCGGGCAGATCACCTGAGGTCAGGAGTTGGAGACCAGCCTGGCCAACGTAGTGAAACTCCATCTCTACTAAAAATACAAAAATTAGCCAGGCATGGTGGTGTGCTCCTGTAATCCCAGCTACTCAGGAGGCTGAGGCAGGAGAATCACTTGAATTCAGGAGGTAGAGGTTGTAGTGAGCCAAGATTGCGCCACTGCACTCCAGCCTGGGTGACAAGAGCAAACCTCCGTCTCAGAAACAAAAAACAAAATACAAACAAAACAATGAATGGCGAGTAAAACTGTTCAGTAGAATAAAATACTTGAGCAGTAGAGTATGCCTTCTCCCCTCTGGACAGATAAACCCACTCTCCAAGGGAAATCAGGTTCTAATCAGAAAGTTACTTCATGAGTTAGAGAATCAGATTTTGGGGGTAGAGTTCGAGGCTGCAGGAAGCTATGATGAAAAAAAAAAAGAGTTGGAGGCTTCCAGTCTGATGCAGCCAGCCTGACGTGAGGGCTGGGTCCTCTGTGAGGGGCAGCTTGAGGCCTGGAGCAGGACACCCTCTTCCTTGGGGACTTGGCTCTTTGTTTTTCTGTTTCCTTTTTTTTTCCTTGATCACCTGTCTTTTAGTTTGCAGAGAATTCCTTCCAATAGGCTATATGGTTAATTGGGTTTCTGCTACCAATTTACACTGGTATTGCAGTCCCATCTTTTTGAGACTCGGGAGTGTGCAGGAGCCAGCTCATGCCAGCTGGGGAGAACTGAGGGTACACGTTGCCCCCCAACTCTTCATTCAGTTTTGTCAAGATGGTAGCTTGATTGGCCATGGTGGGAGTAGTTACACCATGGAAATTGACGAGCACTATGAATCAGGACTTCTTCCACAAAGAGCCAGTCGTTAAACATTTACCAGCACACCACCACCCAGACTTTTTTTTTTTTTTTTTTTTTTGAGACGGAATCTCACTCTGTCACCCAGGCTAGAGTGCAGTGGCGCAATCTCGGCTCACTGCAAGCTCCGCCTCCCGGGTTCACGCCATTCTCCTGCCTCAGCCTCTCCCAATAGCTGGGACTACAGGTGCCCGCCACCACGCCTGGCTAATTTTTTGTATTTTTAGTAGAGACGGGGTTTCACCGTGGTCTCGATCTCCTGACCTCGTGATCCGCCCTCCTTGGCCTCCCAAAGTGCTGGGATTACAGGTGTGAGCCACCACGCCCGGCCGCCATTACTTTTAATGTAGAAACCATCACACAGATTAATTGAGAATCTCAAGGACTCTCAGAGTGCCACTATATATCAATTTACAGCACATCTGTCTTTATCTGTCGTTCAATTAGCCTTTTCAGGGCTCTTAAATATCAGGAGATAGACATTTTCAGAAGCAGACCCTTGGGTTTGTTAGGTAAAAACTGAGTAGTATCAGCCATTCGGAGGACTGGAAGCTTGAGGTCATGGAATGACAATTCAGCTGTTGATGAGAAGAATCCATGGTTTTATTGTATCTCTTTCTACAAAGACATCTCATATACTCTCATTAAAGTCTATTATGTGTAACCTGAGATTTTGACTCACGTCCTGTAATGACTGTGTCTGGAACAAGCCAGGGTTTTGTTTGTTTGTTCTGTAGCCCAAAGTAGAGCTCTACCAGAACCGTAGACAAGGTCTTCCTTGAGTAATTACGTCAGGAAGTGCTGGTGGGTTGTGATTTGTAATAAACAAAAGAGAACCGGCCGGGCGCAGTGGCTCACGCCTGTAATCCCAGCACTTTCGGAGGCCGAGGCGGGTGGATCACAAGGTCAGGAGATCGAGACCATCCTGACTAACACGGTGAAACCCTGTCTCTACTAAAAATACAAAAAATTAGCTGGGCATGGTGGCGGGCGCCTGTAGTCCCAGCTACTCGGGAGGCTGAGGCAGGAGAATGGCATGAACCTGGGAGGCGGAGCTTGCAGTGAGCCAAGATCATGCCACTGCACTCCAGCCTGGGCAACAGAGTGAGACTCCGTCTCAAAAAAAAAAAAAAAAAAAAAAGAACCAACAACTTCCTTTGGCGACAGTCTGTCCTTGTTCCCATTAAATCATGAAGATCAAACCCAAGAATGACGTTTAATACTTACTCGCTGTGCAGAAGGATTTGATGGCAGGAAAGAGCTAAGAAAAATAACCATCAGCACAGAAGAAACTTTTGAAATCATCTGATGTGAGCTCGTAGCTTTGTGTATTTACAGTAATATGACAGTGATAAGTCAGCATTCTTCTGGAAGCCCAGCTATTCCAAAGAAATGGGCTCTTAAAAAAGGAAGGATGGCTGGGCACGGTGGTTCACGCCTGTAGTCCCAGCACTTTGGGAGGCTGAAGCAGGTGGATCACCTGAGATCAGGAGTTCGAGACCAGCCTGGCCAACATGGCGAAATCCCGTCTCTACTAAAAATACAAAAATTAGCCAGGTGTGGTCGTGCACACCTGTAATCCCAGCTACTCAGGAGGCTGAGGCAGGAGAATTGCTTGAACTCTGGAGGTGGAGGTTGCAGTGAGCTGAGATTGCACCACTGTACTCCAGCCAGCCTGGGTGACAGAGCAAGGAAAAAAGGATGGTCAAATCTAACCAACCCCTTGCACTGCCACCTGAGTAGGAAAAGAAACAAATCATTGTGCTTTCCAGACCATCTAAAATTAAATTTGTCATTTCAAAAATTTAGAAATAGTTTTATTGATATATAATTCATACCTAATACAATTCAATAACTTAAATTGTATAAGTCAGTGGTTTTCAGCATCCTCACAGAGCTGTGTAACCATCCTCACATTCAATTGTATAACATTTTCTTCACCCTATAAAGAAATCCTGTACCCATTAGCAGTCACTCCTCATTCCTCCCTCCCCACAGCCCCTGGAAATCACTAATCTACTCTCCGCCCCTATAGGCTTCTCTATTCTGGACATTTCATATAAAACGAATCATATAGTGTGTAGTCTTTTGTGAGAGGCCTTTCATTTCGCATAATATTTTGGAGATACACCCATGTTATAGCATGCATCAGAGCTTCTTTTCTTTTTATGGCTGTGATATGGTTCAGCTGTGTCCCCATCCAAATCTCATCTTGAATTGTAGCTCCCACAATTCCCACGTGTCGTGGGAGGGGCCTTGTGGGAGGTAATTTAATCATGGGGGCGGGTCTTTCCTGTGCTGTTCTCGTGATAGTAAGTCTCAAGAGATCTTGTGGTTTTATAAAGAGGAGTTCCCCTGCACAAGCTCTCTTTTGCCTGCTGCCATGTGAGACGTCCCTTGCTCTTCTACCATGATTCTGAGGCCTCCCCAGCCATGTGGAACTGTGAGTCCATTAAACCTCTTTCCTTTATAAATTACCCAGTCTCGGGTATGTCGTTATTAGCAGCATGAGAACAGACTAATACAGGCTGAATAATATTCCATTACATGGATATACCACATTTGACTAATAATTATGTGACTAATTTATAATAATTTATAATATTTATATTTATATGGGACTACAGGAATATGCAGGAATATACAGGAATATATTTATATTTATATGGGACTACAGGACTATGCCACCACACCTGGCTAATTTTTGTATTTTTGGTAGAGATGTTGGTCAGGCTGGTCTTGAACTCCTGACCTCAGGTGATCCACTGACCTTGGCCTCTCAAAGTGCTGGGATTACAGGCGTGAGCCACTGTGCCTGTCCTAGTTTTCTTTTCTTGTGATGTCTTTGTGTGATTTTGGTAGCAGAGTGACACTGGCTTCATGGAATGAATTGGCAACCCTGTCCAGACACCATATTTAAGTCTATTAAGTGTAAGCATACAATTCAGTGGCATTAAATAAATTCACAATGTTGTGTCACTCTCAATACTGTCCACTCCCAGAACTTTTTCATTATCTCAGAGAGAAACTCTGTACCCATTAAACAACTCCCCAGCCCTGGCACCTCTATTAGATTTTTTGTCTCTATGAATTTGCCTGTTATTGATACTTTATCTGTGGAATCATACAGTATTTGTTCTTTTGTACCTGGCTTATTTTTCTACACTGTTTTATATTTTTCCGTGCCTGAAGGGTTTCATTTGAAAGTTACAATTTCAAAAATTATTTAACTCACACATAGTGTAGTATTTTGCATAATAGTATTTTAACAAATTTAGTTGAAAATGCTTTTGAAACTAGTTTATCTTGTCTTTAATTATTTTAAGGTTTACTTAATTGTGGAATATATTTTGTCTTATAGGGTCTCTTGATATTACAGCTTAAAAAAAAAGAAGATATTTTATCACTACAAATTAGGTGCTTGGCAGAGTGTTTATTTTTATTTTTTGAGACAGAGTTTTGCTCTTGTTGCCCAGGCTGGAGTGCAATGGCCTGATCTTGGGTCACTGCAACCTCCACCTCCCAGGTTCAAGTGATTCTCCTGCCTCAGCCTCCCGAGTAGCTGGGATTACAGGCACCTGCCACCATGCCAGGCTAATTTTTTTATATTTTTAGTAGAAGTGGGGTTTTGCCATGTTGGCCAGGCTGGTCTTGAACTCCTGACCTCAGGTGATCCACCTGCCTTGGCCGCAAAGTCTTTAATATAAAAAGGAATGTATGTGACTTTTATTGGTAATTTGCATTTTCTTTCTGACCCTAGTATGGTTTTACAATTTGTTTTAAAAGTGTTTTCTCTCATTCACACCACCAGATTTCCCCTCTTTTTTTTCTTTTCCCATCTTTCCACTGCTTTCCAATCTTAGCCAATCAGAGCTCGCATGGTCTGTCAGAAAAATCAAATCAGTTCTCCCTCTTTTGAAGCCAGATCCAGTTAGCTGAGCATGGAGGCACTGGGTTGGCCACAGGCTGTAGGAGGGTGAGAGGCACTGAGGACAGAAAGTCCCCAGTGGGTTCGTTCATACTGGGCTTAGAGAATGGCTTGGAAGAGCATAGAGAAGCCCATTCCTCAGCATCCTCTTCCCACCCCCCTCGCAGCCCCCACACCGTTCTCTGAAGACCAAAACCAGCTGGTCCCCTGACTGCTATGTCTGAGATAAAAAGAATAGTCTCACATACCTCTTGTTTAGAATGATAGGAAATTACCTCCCACTTCTCATTGCGTTATTATTATTATTATTATTACATTATTATTATTATTTGAGATGGAGTCTTGCTCTGTCACCCAGGCTGGAGTGCAGTGGTGCAATATTGGCTCGCTGCAACCTCCACCTCCCGGTTCAAGAGATTCTCCTAGCTCAGCCTCCCAAGTACCTGGGACTACAGGTGCCCGCCACCACGCCAGGCTAAGTTTTTGTATTTTTAGCAGTGAGGGGGTTTCACCAGGTTAGCTAGGATGGTCTCAATCTACTGACCTCGTGATCCACCTGCCTCTGCCTCCCAAAGTGCTGGGATTACAGGTGTGAGCCACTGTGCCAGGCCCCCACTTCTAATTTTAAAATCAGCTTGAACTCAGCAGTCAGACTGGCTGCTCCTGGACCCTCCTCCCCCTTTCCCTGCTGGCCATCCTTCTTGCTAGGAGGACATCAGGGCAGGGTCTGTCCCACTGTCCTGATGATGACGATGATGCTAGCTAACACTTATGCCTCTCTACCTTTACACAGTAGCTCATTTCATTCTCACAACAACTTTAAGTGGTTAAGGAAACTGAGGCATGAGAGGTCAAGTAGTTTGCACAGGTCACAAAACTGGTGAGTATCCGAGTTGGTGTTCTTCCTGAGCCTGCGCTCCGAGCAGCAGCCAGCTCTCTCCGGGGCTTGTCCACCATCCAACACTCAATCTTTGTTTAATGGCTGCCTGAGCCAAAGTCCTTAAGTATCATTCTCTCTCACCGGGAAAGAAAGGAGCTACTGAGGCTGTTTGAGCATTAGCACATTTGCATCCACTTCAGGTTATTTTCTTTTTCGTGATTACAGCAATTTTTACATGATCGGTCCACGTCATCTACTTACCATGACCCTTGAATCAATAAATACAATGCATCAAATGCAATAAAAATAAGCACAATATATCCAAACAATGTTGTAAACGAACAGCGTATTTAAACAAATGAATACAATGACCGAGGGCCCCTAAGTGGACGCTCAACCTGGTTCCAGGGCATTCTCTAGTTTCTACACTTTCCTGTCGGAAAGTCTGAGAGGGAGGGAGCCAACATCATGTTTTTTATTTCAATTCCTGTCATACTTTCTCTGCTTCCAAGAAATTTCTCTGAAGGTCTCAGGCCCCCTATCGCTCCCTATTGTATTGGAGTTATTTATGCGCTAACTTCATTCCCCTGTTCCTGACACAAAACACCCGCAGGGCAGGCTGGCTCTTTGATTCACCTGTCTGTCCTTCCGCCTTTCCACCCACTGGCCTTCCCCTTCCCCAGACAGCGTTTAGCACCATGTCTGGCCCATTGGAAGGGCTTAGTACATATTTAGTGGGTGAACGAGTGAAGTCTTCTTCCTGTTGACAGCTGTTGTGAGAACTCAGTTCTTGTCTTCTTAGTTTAAAAGAATTTAAACAAGAGACACACAGTGAAGGAGATGCAGTACAAAGTAATTTATTACAAGAGTAAAATAATATTTTGAGTGCTGGGCGCAGTGGCTCACGCCTATAATTCCAGCACTTTGGGAGGCCGAGGTGGTCAGATCACCTGAGGTCAGCAGTTCAAGACCAGCCTGGCCAACACAGTGAAACCCTGCCTCTACTAAAAATACAAAAAATTAGCCTGGCATGGTGGCAGGTGCCTGTAATCCCAGCTACTCTGGAGGCTGAGGCAGGAGAATTGCTTGAACCCGAGAGGCAGAGGTTGTAGTTAGCCAAGATTGCACCACTGCACTCCAGCCTGGGCAACAGAGTGAGACTCTGTTTCAAAAAAAAAAAAAAAAATTTTGAAAGTGAAGTACAGAATAGACATACCCCCAAGAGAGAGAAAGAATTCAGGGCGGGCTGCTCGTAAGGATGAGAGAGCATTGATTATTGCTGGGGAAACCCCTTTTGTGGGAGTCTTACATGGTGATTCATAAGGAGGTGGAAAGAGGTGTTACTGGGAAGCATGTTGTGGGTGGTCCTCTGGGTGCACATGCGCAGTAGCTGTACCTACTTGGTTGCATATCACATGTCTCATTAGCATGTTAAATCTCCACCCAGGGGTGTGTTTTTTACCATTATAATGAGCAAAGGGTTGGTCTGAGGACAGGTAAAATCAAAATGTGCATGCTCCCCGCAGGGGAAATTCCCTACGGAACATAGCTTTGCTTGGATGAGCTGGCCTACAGCGCCAGTGCTGAGTCTTATTGTGTGGACCGTCTGGTTGCCACCGTTGCCATGTCCCGAGGACACGGTTACTTTCTTGACTATCTATTCTGCCTCATTCTTCCTAAGACATTGCCTGGTGGAAGAGACCCATGGACGCCCACCCATGCTTGTTCCCGTGGTCCAAATGAGAATTGCTCAGGATTTCTCCACTGAACTTTTATGGTATCAGAAAGGGCTTTTATTGTGTTATCAAGAGGCAACACAATTACGTTCAGTAGAGTCCAAGTGAGATAGTCATGTTGTACAGATATTTGAAAGAAGACATTTAATTGGAACAAGAAGGATGTGGCTCTCAGTTCCGTCACCACCACTCTCGAGTCCCTGCAGGCTTCCAGGGCCTCAGTGGCCCTGAGGTTGTCCCTAGGGCCCCACCTCCTTTCCCATGTCTCTGTCTCCTGGAAGCTTGCTGTCCCATAGCCTCAGCTCTGAATGATCTGAAGCTTGTGATACACAAGTTTCCACCCCATGGGCTGATAAGTGCATTTTCTGCAGGAAGGTAATATATCTCTCCATTAAAGCAGTAATGACTTATTAGGTAACTTGATTGAAATTAGGACTGAATTCTGGACGGGAAGGGAAGGACTATGGTTTCCACCTCAAGTTTATAGCCTCATATTTTATTTTTGAGACACGGTCTCACTCTGTCACCCAGGCTGGAGTGCCAGGGTGCAATCCCAGCTCACTGCAGCCTCCATCTCCTGGGCTCAAGTAATCCTCCCACCTCAGCCTCCTGAGTAGCTGGGACTACACATGTGCACCATCATACCCAGCTATTTTTAAAATTTTTTGTAGAGACAGGGTCTTGCCCTGTTGCTCAGGCTGGTCTCCAACTCCTGGACTCAAGCGATCCTCCTGCCTTGGCCTCCCAAAGTACTAAGATTACAGGTGTGAGCCACCACGCCCAGCCTTTCAAGAATATTTTAGAAAGAAGAGTAGAAGTTAAACAGCAGTATGAGTTTCACAATGATAGAAGGCAACAACACAGGATATGTTCTGAATAGGATATGATGAGCTCATGAATGACAGGCCTCTGAATCCGGAGAATGGGGAAGTGACTCTGGGCAGAGCTGGCTTGGGAAGGCTCTACCCAGAAGAGGATGGCCTTGTATGGCCATTACTAGTGTGCAGGAGGGCACCTCACTCTCACAGCAGCAGCCAGGCCACGTCAAAGACGACAGCAGGCTGGGCTCTGTTAAGCCCAGCATTCATGGACACACGCATAGTGGAAATAGAGTATGGGATGATTTATACTTTCTATCTTCCAAACTAATTCCTTCTTTCTTTCTTTCCTTTCTTCCTTCCTTCCCTCCCTCTTTTCTTTCTTTCTTTTTTTTTTTTTTTTGAGATGGAGTCTCGCTCTGTCACCCAGGCACCCAGGCTGGAGGGCAGTGGCGCGATCTCGGCTCACTGCAAGCTCCGCCTCCCGGGGTCACGCCATTCTCCTGCCTCAGCCTCTCCCAGTAGCTGGGACTACAGGCGCCTGCCACCACACCTGGCTAATTTTTTGTATTTTTAGTAGAGACGGGGTTTCACCGTGGTCTCGATCTCCTGACCTCGTGATCCACCCGCCTCGGCCTCCCAAAGTGCTGGGATTACAAGTGTGAGCCACCGCGCCCGGCCTCCTTCCTTTCTTTCTTTTCTTTTTTTCTGTCTTCCTTTCTTCTCTTTCTTTTCTTTCTTGACATGGTCTCGCTCTGTCACCCAGGCTGGAGTGCAGTGGCATGATCTCAGCTCACTGCAGCCTCCAGGACCTCCTGGGCTCAAACAATCCTCCCACCTCACAAACTAATTTCTTTCTATTTCTTATTACTTGATGAATGAATCTATGAACAAATTAATAGTTATTACTTCATTCTCAGTAGCTTAACCTGCTGCTGAAAATTATGACGATGCTAAAAATGAACAATTGCCAAGATAGACTAATTATGTCTCAAGGGAAGTGCCCAAGATATTTAGATGATCTTTTTGCCACCATCATCACCTTCCCCTAGTGATTAAGTTTGTTCTAATCACTTTTGAAGAAAGAAGTTACATTGTGATTTTAGCACCAGGGGGTCTGTAGGTATCAGAGCTAACAGCAGGATTCAATTTTGTCAGCAGAGTGGCAGTTTTTCAGATGAGACGTGCCAAGGCCTGACTCATTTTCTTTCTCATAAGTCAGGAAGGATGCTCTCTGACACTGGTGAAAGGGGTAAAATCGGGCAGGTGGCTGGACTGGTACATGCATTCCAGCCCCTGATTCACAGCATCAGCTCTTTCAACTCAAAAGGAAGACAGTGAGGTGACAGAAGCAACCAATGGGCCAGTAAACACTTGGAGGGCCCTGTTTTTGGTATCAGTCGGCCAGTTTCCATGCCAGGACCCTGCTGTATCAGAATCACTTCATACCATACCAGTGGCCACATTTGACATTCTGAGTTCAAGGATGAAAAACCTTGGGTGGAGCCCACGTGGATCAGATTTCTCATATTTTTGTTCTGATTTATTGTAAATAGAATTACGCTGAGTTTGTTGAAGTGTGTGGCTTCCTACCTTATGCCTCAGCCAGCATCTCTACATGCCGAGAGCTACTTCACACAAGCACCTGTGTTCTGAGGCCCTGTTTTATGGCTCTGAGACCATGCTGGGTCCATGGCACTGGGCAAGATGAGCTGCAAGTGCTGAAGAATCAATGGCCTGGAAGCCTCTTTCAGCTGATGATGGGTGGGAGGAGGTAGAAAAGTTCAGCTTCTCGGCCCCCACCCCTGCTCAGGGTTGGAGCAACTCTGAGATGCATTCTGTGCAGCAGGACTGAGCCCCAACCACCTCGTGGGTGCCTTGCTTGATAACACTGTGTATTGGTTCTTCTCTTTCCCGCCCCATGTCCCCCAGCCACCCCCATGGAGTTCCCTGAGATCACCTCCTATTTTTGGTTTGATTGTGTCCGCCCAAAAGATACATTGAAGTCCTAACTCCTGGTACCCGTGAATGTGACCTCATTTGGAAATAGGGTCTTTCCAGATTTAATCAAATTAAGATGAGATCATCCTAGAGTAGGGTGGGCCCTAATCCAATATGACAGTTGTCCTTATCAAAAGAGGAGACCCAGAGACAAACACACAGAGAGGAGAAGGCCACGTGAAGGCAGAGGCAGAGATTACAGTGATGCGTCCACAAGCCAAGGAGCGCCAAGGATTGCTGGAGCCACCAGGAGCTGGGGGAGAGGTGTGGTACAGACCCTCTTCCAGAACCTTCAGAAAGAGCATACATAGCCCTGCTGACCTTGATTTCCAACTTGCAGTTCTCATCAGAATGCCAAGAGAATGAATGTCTGCTGTTCTAGGCCACCCAGTTTGTGGTCATTCGTTATGGCAGCCACAGAAAACCAGTATCCTCCCGAATAAACTGCTGCAACTGAATCCTGGATTCAGAATCTGCTTCTTTGCAACAACATGGATGGAACTGGAGGTCCTGATGGTCAGTGAAATAGTCCAGGCACAGAAAGACAAACGTTGGCCAGGCGCGGTGGCTCACGCTTGTAATCCCAGCACTTTGGGAGGTCGAGGCAGGCGGATCATGAGGTCAGGAGATCGAGACCACGGTGAAACCCCGTCTCTACTAAAAATACAAAAAATTAGCCGGGTGTGGTGGCGGGCGCCTGTAGTCCCAGCTACTGGGAGAGGCTGAGGCAGGAGAATGGCGTGAACCCGGGAGGCGGGGTTTGCAGTGAGCTGAGATTGCGTCACTGCACTCCAGCCTGGGCGACAGAGCGAGACTCCATCTCAAAAAAAAATAAACATAAAAATAAATAAAAAAAGAAAGACAAACGTCACATGTTCTCACTTATTTATGGAATCTGAAAATCGAAACACCGGAACTCATGGACATTGAGAGTAAAAGGATGGTGATACGGTTTGGCTGTGTCCCCATCCAAATCTCATCTTGAATTTCCACATGTTGTGGGAGGGACCTGGTGGGAGGTAACTGAATCATGGGGGCAGGTCTTTCCCGTGCTGTTCTCATGATAGTGAATAAGTCTCATGAGATCTGATGGTTTTAAAAAACGAGAGTTTCCCTGCACAAGCTCTCTTCTCTTGTCTGCCACCATGTAAGACCTGCCTTTCACCTTCCGCCATGATTGTGAGGCCTCCCCAGCCATGTGGAACTGTAAGTCTGTTAAACCTCTTTCTTTTGTAAATTGCCCAGTCTTGGGTATGTCTTTATCAGCAGCATGAAAACGGACTAATACAAATGGTCACCAGAGGCTGGGAAGGGTCATGGTGGGTTGTAGGGGGTTGGAGGTGGGGATGGCTAAGGCGTACAAAAAAAGGTTAGAAAGAGGGAAAAAGACCTACTATTTGACAGCACAACAGGGTGATTATAGTCAATAATAACTTAATTGTACATTTTAAAATAAAGAGTATAATTGGATTATTTGTAACTGAAAGGATACATGCTTGGGGGGATGGCTACCTCATTCTCCATGATGTGCTAATTTTACATTGTATGCCTGTATCAAAACACCTCATGCACACCACAAATATATACACCTATGTACCCACAAAAATTAAAAATAGAAAAAAATGTTTTAAAATAGAATCTGCTTCTCAGAAATGCTAAACTAAGGCACAGTAATACTAGAAAGAATGTGATGATGAGTATCGGCTGTTGAGTATCTCCATGAACCAGCCATGAGCCTGAATAGTAAGAGGCACTTTCCATGAATAGGCTGAAAGAGACAGAATTCTATTCCCAAAGGGGAACAAACATGAAGAAAAGCACACATAATGTTTGCAGGAGAATGTATATGGCATAAATAAGAGAAAGCCGGGGACTGATCTGGTTAAAGAGTTTCCTTTGTCAAGAGGAACCGGAAACACACCACTGCGGTTCTCTGCCATTTAAATATTTGAATTTCTTTCTTTCTTTCTTTTTTTTTTTTTTTTTTTTTTGAGACTGAGTCGCACTCTGTCACCCAGGCTGGAGTGCAGTGGTGTGATCTCGGCTCACTGCAACCTCTGCCTCCCGGGTTCAAGCGATTCTCCTGCCTCAGCCTCCCGAGTAGCTGGGATTACAGATGTGCACAACCGCACCTAGCTAATTTTTGTATTTTTAGTAGAGACGGGGTTTCACCACATTGGTCAGGCTGGTCTCGAACTCCTGACCTCAGGTGATCCACCCGCCTCAGCCTCTCAAAGTGCTGGGAGTACAGGCGTGAGCCACCGCGCCCGGTCGCCATTTGAATTTCTTTGCAGCTGTTCCATGGGGCGGTCAGTGCTGCTGTTTCTTCTGCAGATGTAAGGTGGGAGAACGTGGCGTTTGGACCCAGGTTTTTCTCTCTCATGTAATTCAAAAAAACGCAGGCTGGCCATCTCTGCAGAGCAGTTAGTTCAGATACGACAGTTGTTAAAGTGCACATTTCAAGGATGATACCAAGATAAAATAGATGACAAATTCCAAAACCAGATCTCACTGCAGGATTTACAATGAGGACCGTTCCAAGGACTACCTCCATGGCTCTTAGACTCTCGTCTCAACAAGACAGTAAGAAAGGGATCGAAAAAGGAAGAGGGAGCGTTTGCTGGGATGCTCTTTGGAGGGAGCCACTGTCATGCTAAGATCTCATGCAGAAAGCTGTGGTGTGTCCCTTGCCGTGAGAAAGCCCTGTCTGGAGCTATTTTGAGTTCTGCCAAGAGGGTGAGGTGACCTCAACAGGGAGAGACAGGGTGGAGTGAACCACCGGAGAAACAGAGCTGAGGGAGGAGATCGGAGGATCTGAAGGAAAATATGAATTCTCCACGCCTTCAGAGTTGCAGGGAGAGGCCTTCCACAGTGGGGCTCTTCAAAGAGTCCATGAGAGTGCCCCAGCAGAGAATCAGCTTTGAACATTTGCCAGAACTGGAGTGTAGCCGTTATTTATTGCCATCATGAGGGTGTGTAACAAACATCCCCAAAACTTATTGGCTCCAAACCGTGACAAAGTCTGTGGTAATTGACTTGTCCACTGGACTGTTTTGGTCTGGGCTGGACTGGGCTGGGCTCTTTCATATATTTTTTTTGTCAGCTGGCAAGTTGTCTGGGACAGGGCTGGTCTAGGCGGGCCTTGGCTAGAGTGACTTGGCCTGGCTTGAGGTGGTGTCTCACCCTCCAGCAGGCTACCCTGTTATTCACCAGGAGATCATGGCAGTCAGCATAAGTATGCAAGATCTCTTGAGGCCTGGGCTTGGAACTGGAAGGCCACCATTTCCACAGCATTCTATCAGCTGAAGCAAGCCACAAGGCCAGCCCAGATTTAACGGGTAGGAAAATCAACTCTGCCTCTTTAGTGAGAAAAACTGCAAGGTCACATGCAAAGGCACAGATTCAGGAAGGAGTGAGGAATTATAGCCATTTTTTTTTTTTATAATTTATGGCCTGGACAGTGAAACTAGTTTTTGATGCTTCCAATTTAGGACCTTTTCTATCTCCTTACCACTTTTCACTGCCCACCTTCCTACCACAGGGGCCAAAAACTGGCTGAGAACCTGGGTGATGGGCTTGGATGCAGGAGAGAGAGTAGTACAAGGTAAGAGAAATGGAGAGGAGGAGAACTGCCTGCTTCCCCCTGTAGAAGCAGACTCTTCTAATGTGAGAAGATCTCACACTAGATCAAATCTGGAGACTTGATTAATATCTTGGGCTTGGGTTTCTGAATCAAGACTGTATTTGGGCCAGGCATGGTGGCTCATATCTGTAATCCCAGCACTTTGGGAGACAGAGATGGGTGGATCACTTGAGGCCAGGAATTTGAGACCACTCTGGGCAACATGGCAAGACCCCGTCTCTACAAAAAATTTAAAAACTAGCTGAGCATGGTGGCATGCACCTGTAATCCCAGCTTCTAGAGAGGCTGAGGTGGGAGGATTGCTTGAGCCCAGGAGTTCAAGGGTGCAGTGAGCTGTGATTGTGCCATTGCACTTCATTCTGAGCAACAGAGTGACAAAGCGAGACACTGTCTCTACAAATAATAATTTTTTAAAGAGATTGTGTTTGGTAATTAGAGCAACTGCTTATTACCTGAGAGTACATAGGAAAGTCGAGGGCCTGCCAGAGTTTTCATCCTGGCCAGAGGAGGGCTGCTCCCTCTGAACAGATTTCATATGCAGAGCGAGAGGTAAAAGAGCTGTATTTGGCTGGGTGTGGTGGCTCACACCTGTAATCGCAGCACTTTGGGAGGCTGAGGTGGGCAGAACACGAGGTCAGGAGACCAGCCTGACCAACATGGTGAAACACCATCTCTACTAAAAATACACAAAAAAATTAGCCAGACGTGGTGGTGCAGGCCTGTAATACCAGCTACTTGGGAGGCTGAGGCAGGAGAATCACTTGAACTCAGTAGGTGGAGGTTGCAGTGAGCCAAGATCACAACATTGCACTCCAGCCTGGGTGACAAGAGTGAGACTCCATCTCAAAACAAACAAACAAAAAAAGGGCTGTATCTTTATTACATCACAACTTGTGCATGTCCCAGGTACCAGTACACAGGCAAGATGACCACATCTCTGCCTTTGTTTTCAGAAAACAAGGATCACTTAATGTGTTTGGGAGACTGTACCAAATACTGGGCCAAGTACCACTCACATAAGTGGTGGAGTGATGAGTACAAGTGGTTACAGATATCCTGGAACATAAAATGTAGAGGGGACACAATGCATGCATCTATGAAACATGAAATAGACAAGCACATGAGATCCTGGGTGCGAGTTGCCGAGTGCAGCCCCTGACATCCCATAGGTCTTCCAGGTCCTGGCTGCCTGGCGGGGTGATCTCTTTCACAGCACCATGCACCTCCTTCCCAAGCACATTTTGTGCCTTCTGGCCTTTGCTTTTGCACATGTCAGTTGTAATTTCTGAAGTGTTCTGCCCTCTCATCTAAAAATGTCTACGTCCAGGCCAGGCATGGTGGCTCACGCCTGTAATCCCAGCACTTTGGGAGGCTGAGGCAGGCGGATCACGAGGTCAGGAGTTTGACACCAGCCTGGCCAATATGGTGAAACCCTGTCTCTACTAAAAATATAAAAATTAGCCGGGCGTGGTGGTGTGCACCTGTAGTCCCAGCTACTCGGGAGGCTGAGGCAGGAGAATCGCTTGAACCCGGGAGGTGGAGGTTGCAGTGAGCCGAGATTGCATCACTGCGCTCCAGCCTGGGCAACAGAGCAGGACTCCGTCTCAAAAAAATAAAATAAAATAAAAGCCTATGTCCAAAACAAGATGCCACAACACATGTATTAGAATGGGCAAAATCCGGAACACTGACAACACCAAATGCGGGTGAGGATGTGGAGCAGCAGGAACCCTCATTCCTTGCTGGTGAGAATGAAAAATTGCACAGCCACTTTGGAAAATAATTTGTCAGTTTCTTACAAAGCTAAACACACTCTTACCTTATGTGCCAGTAACCACAGTCCTTCGTATTTACCCAAAGGAAAACTTGTAAACTTATGTCTGTACGAAAACCTGCCCGTGGATGTTTATAGAAGTTTTATTTGTAATTGCCAAAACTTGGATTGACCTTGGTCTTGTTGGTCTGCACTGTGGTCCTTCCTCCATCCCATCCCATTTCCTCCCCCTCCCTTTCACATTAATTATGCTGTAGGTTTTCCGTCGGTATTTAGGGATTAGGTTGGACCGTTTAGATTTCAGGTAGAGACAAAAAGACTGAAGGTTACCAGCCAGTCTGTTGTTTTCCACCTGTCCAACAGTTGGCTGGGTTTGCTGCATAATTGATCCGTTGACTTCTATGGCAATTGGCTGCGGGATGGAACCAGCTAGACCATGAGCAACACAGGCATGCCGCTAGGAAGGCCTCAGAGAAATCGCCTGTGCCTGTGAAGATGAGAAGCAGATATTGGCCAGGTGTCGTGGCTCACGCCCGTAATCCCAGCACTTTGGGAGGCCGAGGCAGGTGGATCACCTGAGGTTGGGAGTTCGAGACCAGCCTGACCAACATGGAGAAACCCCTTCTGTACTAAAAATACAGAATTAGCTGGGCATGGTGGCACACACCTGCTGTAGTCCCAGCTACTTGAGAGGCTGAGGCAGAAGAATCGCTTGAACCCGGGAGGCAGAGGTTGCGGTGAGCTGAGATGCACCATTCCATGCCAGCCTGGGCAACAAGAGCGAAACTCCGTCTCAAAAAAAAAAAAAAAAAAAAAAGCAGATATTGATCTGGGCCAGTGAATTTCCACAGTGGCACAGCTTGAGGGAGTCTCCATCTTCCTTCCTCGGGGACCTGCGGAGCTTCTGGCTCTTGGATCAGCTGTGGGGCTTTCACCAATATTTCTGTGTGGGAATATCCATGTGGCCTTGGCACTAATGGGATACCATCAAGTACCCCAGGAAACACCCACACCCACCCATGGGTAAGGAATGCCCAGAAACTGAAGTCAGTGTATTGGGGCTGGGTATGGCTTAAACCCTTTGTACTATGAAGCAGAATACATCGAGTAATAGGAGATTAGAGCTGGAGGAAGTCATATAAATCAAGTATTACAATAATCTCATGTTGTAGATGATGCCTTTAGCCTGGATGGATTAAGTAATTTGTTAAAATCCATAGTGCCGGTTAATGGAGGATTCTAACAAGAACTAAGAATGATACGTGTTTGTGCGTATGTGATCAAGCTAGACAAAAATATATGATGAGACTTTTTTTTTTTGAGATAGAATCTTGCTCTGTTGCCCAGGCTGGAGTGCAGTGGTGTGTTCATGGCTCACTGCATTCTTGACCTCCTGGGCCCAAGCGCTCCTCCCACCTCAGCCTCTGGAGTAGCTGGGACTACAGGTGCCCACCACGCCCAGCTAATGAAAGAAAAAATTTTAGAGACAGGGTCTTTCTTTTTTTTTTTTTTTTTTTTTTTTTTTTGAGACAGAGTCTTGCTCTGTCGCCCAGGCTGGAGTGCAGTGGCCCAATCTCGGCTCACTGCAAGCTCCGCCTCCCGGGTTCACGCCATTCTCCTGCCTCAGCCTCTCCGAGTAGCTGGGACTACAGGTGCCCGCCACCACGCCCGGCTAATTTTTTGTATTTTTAGTAGAGACGGGGTTTCACCATGGTCTCGATCTCCTGACCTCGTGATCCGCCCGCTCGGCCTCCCAAAGTGCTGGGATTACAAGCGTGAGCCACCGCACCCGGCCGAGACAGGGTCTTTCTATAGTGCCCAGACTGGTCTTGAACTCCTGGCCTCAAGTGATCCTCCCACCTCCGCCTCCCAAAGTGCTGGGATTATAGGCATGAGCCATCACACCCAGGCCGCTAAGACGATTTTTGAATAGTATATTATTTTTTAAAAATGTGTATTTTTAAGTATTTGATAAAATGATAAAATTTCACCAACAGTCACTCAACATCTAGCAACTATTTGTTAATAGTCTGCTCTGTGCCTGGTACTGCTTTGGGTGCCAGAGGTACAACAGGAATGGAGATGAGGTTTCTGGTCTCCTGAAGTTTGCATTCTCATCACAGGAGAACCACAGTCATCAATCATAACAAGCTCATGTCAGACGATGATAAGCATCATAAAGGTAATAAAATATGATCAGCTCTCAGTTCTTTCATTCACCTGACAAGTGTTTATTGAGCTTGGACTGTTTCTTGGGCACTGCCTTGGACCCTGGTGAAATGGTGGGGACAAGACAGAACAGGTGCCCGTGCTCAGGTGCCCGTGCTCATGCAGATTTGCTTCGCGTTGGGAGTGACGCAATGATGCACAAGTAGAAACAACCACTGCGGAGGAAGCTGCTATGAGGGAAGGAATGGACGGAGGGGTGTGATGAAGCAAGCAGGGATCGGCAGATGGAGAGGGTTATGTGGTGTGGATGGGTGGAGTGGGCAGATAGAGTGCTTCTTTTTAAGAAAACATTTAAATATATAATAAAAAGATAGAGATGGGGTCTTCCTATGTTGACCAGGCTGGTCTCAAACTCCTGTCCTAAAGCAATCCTCCCATCTTGGCCTCCCAAAGCGCTAGGATTACAGGCATAAGCCACTGCACCCAGCCGAGCTTCGAGTGCTTCTAACAGCAGGTGCAAAGGCCCTGGGGTGGGAAAGGGCTTGGCAGCGTTGGTGAAAAGGATGTCAGCATGGCTGCAGCCTGGTGAGTGAGGGAGAGAGGGGAAGGAGATGTGGGAGCCAGATCATGCAGACCCTTATGCGCTGGTGAAGGGTTTTGATTTTATCCTGAGAGCAGTTGTCCAGGGGGCCCTGGAGAATGTAAGGAAGGAGAACGTCAAGGTATGATGTTTGTCTTTAAAAGATTGCAGGCCGCTGTGCAGGAAATGGGGCGGCTGTTGTGGGTGAGACTGGAAGCTGCCACAGGGTCAGGAGGTCCTAAGAGCAATCCAGGCAAGATATGGTGGTGGCCTGGACCCGGGAGTGGACGGTGGACGTGGTGAGCAGTTGACACATGGGGCAGATATTCTGAATGTTCTTCCTTGTGTTGCTGACATTTCCAGTTCAGCCCCTGCCCTACAGCCACAAGAGCTTGGAGGTGGGACACTTGCCCGTGGCATCTGAGTCACCTGGGATGGCACTGGAGAGGGGGACCCCTGAGCCACCTTGGCTGCAGCCCTGTGCTCTGAGGAGACAGAGCAGCCTCTCCTCACAGGTGACAGCTGGGTTTCCAGGATGAAGTTGAGGAGCAGTGGCCAGGGACAATCATAGGCTACCTGGGGTTGACACCCCCCCCCGCCCCAGTCTTCCCTTGCTTTGCTCCCTGCTAGCCTCCAGCATGCTCACGACCGTGCAGCCTCCCTGGCTCCATCGGCTCAGGCTGTTATGACAAAAATACCACAGGGTATTTGGGTGGCTTCAACAACTAACATTTATTTCTCGCAGTTCTCAGGCCTGGGAAATCCAAGAGCAGGCAGATTTGGCATCTGGGGAGGGCTCCCTACCTGGTTTGCAGATGGCCGTCTTCTGACTGTGTCCTCATGGGGTGGAAAGAGCTGGATAACTCCCTGGAGTCTTTTTTCTAAGGACACTAATTCCACTTATGAGGGTTCCACCCTCATCATCTCCCGAAGACCCCACCCCCAATACCATCACATTGAGGATTAGGGCTTCAACAGAGGAATTAGAGGGGGGCACACACATTCAGTCCTTGGCATCCTCTAACCTCACATGGAGCACAGACCCAGGAGCAGAAGGCGTGGGCTGCAGGCTCCACGTTAACCCCAGCTGCCTTCACGTCTCCGGGGTAAGCTGGAGTATATTCATGGTAGAATGGCCAACATAGTGAATGAATTCAGAAGCCAAAACCTGGTAAGTATCACAGGCTGGTTCATCCATTCGCATTTTTGCTCAGCAAATACTAATTGAACATTCATAGTGTGCTGAATGCTGACGGGTGCTGGGGTTGATGGTGAACAGGACCTGGGTCCTGCTGCCCAGCTGTCCAGAGGGCAATAGAGACCATGGCCACTCCCTGTGATCAGTGCTCAGATATGGAGGTGGGGGGACCCTGGAGGGGGACCCCACCGAGCTTTGGAGTCAGGGAGGCTCCCGAGGAAGTGACACTTACTCTGCGTTGGAAGAATGGGAAGGAAGAGGTCTTTCTTCTCCTGTGATCACCCACTCAACACCAGGGCCCTTCAGTTCTGGTTCCCAAATGCTTCTCATCTCTCTCCTTTCCTCTTAGTGCCCACTGCTACCCCTTGCTTCAGACTCTCATTGTTTCTGCCTGGGTTACTGCAGCGGTCCTGCCTCCTGCCTCCCAGTCCTTTTGCTTCCTCACCCTCTACGTTGTCTCTCAAATAAAATATACAGAACAACATCTGATCACATCTGTCCTCTTAGTCCAACCCTTCGTGGAGGATAAGTTCTGCTTGTTTTCCTTCTAGTACTTTACTGGTTCAACTTTTAAATCTACCTACAATGTATTTTACTATTTTAAATAACAACTTTATTGAGCTATAATTCACATACCATAACACTCACCCTTTTATACATACAATCCAGTGTATACAATTTTATAGATACAGTTCCATTTTCGTGTATTCAGAGTTCTATAGTTATCACCACCATCTGAACGTTTTCATCAGCCCCCAAAGAAACTTCACGCCCATTGGCAGTCACCCCTCCTCCTGCCCCCACTCCAGCCCCAAGCAAACACAAAACTACTTTTCATCTCTTCGGATTTGCCTATTTGGGACATTTTGTATAAATGGTCTTTTGTGACTGGCTCCTTCCACTTAGCATCGTGTGTTCAAGATTCATCCATGGTGTGGCGTGTATTAGTACCTCATTCCTTTTTATTGCCAAATAACATTCCAATATGTGGCTAGACCACAACTTGTCTGTCCACTACTGAGCTGCTGGACGCCGACATTTGGACTCTTGGGCTCTTATGAGTAATGCTCCCGTGACCATCCCTGTTCGGGTGTTCTGGTGCACATATCTCCATTTCTCCTGGGAGGATAACACTTTTGAACGATTCATTTTCTTTTCCTCTCCTCAATTCCTTTGTTTGCTCTTCCTCCTACTCAAGCAACTATGCAACCTGGCAGCACTGTCGCAAATGGATACGTTGTTTCTCTCACTGCCTCCCATAGGGTGGGGCTTGGTTTCGATTTGTCACTTGATGTTTACTTTGATCACTTGACAACTGTGGTGTCTGCCAGCATCTCTCTTATGGAGTCATTCCATTTTTTTTTTTGAGATGGAGTCTGGCTCTGTCGCCTAAACTAGAGTACAGTGGCACGATCTAGACTTACTGCAACCTCTGCCCCCCAGGTTCAAGTGATTCTTGTGCCTCAGCCTCCCCAGTAGCTAGGATTACAGGCATGTGCCACCACACCTGGCTAATTTTTATTAGAGATGGGCTTTTACCATATTGGCCAGGCTGGTCTCGAACTCCTGACCTCTAGTGATCCACCCACCTCGGCCTCCCAAAGTGCTGAAATTATAGGCATGAGCCACTGCGCCCAGCCAGTCATTCTTTTTTCATATTCTCTGACATTTTGTGGGTAGGTACTTTGAAATTCTGCAAATATCTCCATTCCTCACCAAATTATCAGTGTGTTCATTTATTTTTTATATCTGTATGGATTCTTGGTTTCCTGTTATATTCAATAGATTATAATTTTTTGTGACTATAATTTATTTTTATGTTCAGATTGTCCTAGATTTGGCCAGTGGTCACCTTTCCAAAGCAGCTTCTTGGTTTTTGATGCGTTCTTATTATTGTCTGAGCACTCCCTTCCTCTCTAAAGTTGCTCTCCACATGGTCTCTCATCTTGACCCCAAATTCTGCGTTCAAAGAGGACAGAGTGTTCATCAAGTGTGCGTGCGTGCGTGCGTGCGTGCATGCGTGTGTGTGTTTAATGCACTGCTGGACCTCTGGCTAAAGCAAGTCACATGGCTCAGGCCACATGGGCAGGGCCACAGAGGGACCCAGGTGGCCTGATCCACTGGGGCCACCAGTCCTACATCTCACCACGCCATTGTTGACAGAGGTGTAGATAAAAAGAAAAATTTTTCTCGTATCAAAAACAAGCCTGGCCGGGTGCGGTGGCTCACGCCTGTAATCCCAGCACTTTAGGAGGCCGAGGTGGGCGGATCACGAGGTCAGTAGATCGAGACCATCCTGGCTAACACAGTGAAACCCCATCTCTACTAAAAATACAAAAAATTAGCCGGGCGAGATGGCGGGCACCTGTAGTCCCAGCTACTCGGGAGGCTGCGGCAGGAGAATGGCGTGAACCTCGGGGGGCGGAGCCTGCAGTGAGCCGAGATTGCGCCATTGCACTCCAGCCTGGGCGACAGCAAGACTCTGTCTCAAAAAATAAATAAATAAAAATAAAATAAAAAATAAAAAACAAGCCCCCCAAAATTTTACAAATGCCCACTGAAACCCAGCCTCAGCATGGGAGAGAAAATAGGGAGTTGCGGGGAGTTGACAGGAAATGAAATGCTCCAAGCCAAGGTGGCAGCCCCGTGTGTAGCCCCTGCTCATCGTTGCTATGTAGGACGTGGGACCTAGACCCAGCGTTGCCAGATCTTCCGATTTTTTTTTTTTTTTTTTTTCAGAGAAACTGAAACTCTTTAGAGTTTTAGATGAAATTCAGATATTAAAGTATGGGCTCAAATATTTAATCCTATGGGAGCCAACGGAGCCCACTGGGGCTGGCATGCGGCTGGCAGGCCACCGCTGGCTCCCTCTGGTTGATGCTTCCGGCACTTCCAGACAGAGCCGGCCCCACACAGCCCCAGAAGGCTTCCATTGCAAGGGGGCAGAAATCCCACCCATGCTGCGTCTGAAATAGGAGGAAAGTTATCATTCAGTAAACGGTAACTGCAAGCGGCTGCGGCTTTACGGCAGAATAGGAATTGGGAAATTTTTCTTTTTTTGAGACGAAGTTCCTCTCTGTCACCCAGACTGGAGTGCAGTGGCGCTCTTGGCTCACTGCAGCCTCCACCTCCCGGGTTCAAGCGATTCTCCTGCGTCAGCCTCCTGAGTAGCTGAGGTTACAGGCACCTGCCACCACGCCTGGCTAACTTTTGTTTTTGTTTTTAGTAGAGAGACGGGGTTTCACCATGTTGGCCAGGCTGGTCTCGAACTCCTGACCTCAGGTGAGCTGCCTGCCTTGGCCTTAGTCAAGGCCAGCACTTTGGGATTACAGGTGTGAGCCACCTCGCCCAGCCAATTTTTTTTTTTTTTTTTTTCCAGAGGCTGGGGCTGGCTTTGGCTATGCTGATGTCATGGCTCAAGTGACATCCCCAAGCCTCAGTTTCTCCATCTCTTTGTTCTATTTTCTCATTAGCTGGCTTCATTCTCAGACAGACTTTCTCTGTGCAACATGGCAGCTCCCGGCTTCCATGACCCTTGGTGCTTGAATGCCCCAAAGGAGAGAAATTCCCTTTCCCCAAGTGTCTAGCTCTGCCAGGCTGCCATCCCCTCCCCACCCCATCGGGCACTACATCTGTGCTTTGGGGGCTGCTCAGGAGCCTGCCTGACCTGGGGGAAGCAGGGACATCCACGCTGAATTACACGGAGCAGGACAGCAGTAGGCAGCAAAGGAAAGGGGAAGGAACCCGAGCGGGGAGAAGCAACAAGTGTCAATTAATCGCAGGAGGTGAGACCAGCTTTTGCCTGCAGTCAAGGGATGTGAATATTGAGACTCTACGTCAGCAAGTGACTTGCTTTAGCTCTTACCTATAGGACAAGAACTCAAGAATCTCTTCTCCTTCTCCACTCTGTGCTCTTTTTCCTGCCTTCCCCAACCCCCATCTTTTTTGAGATAGAGTCTTGCTCTGTTGCTCAGGCTGGGGTGCAGTGGTGCAATCTCAGCTCACTGCAGTCTCAACCTCCCGGGCTCAAGCTATCCTCCCACCTCAGCCTCCTGAGTAGCTGAGACTACAGGTGCATGCCACCATTGCCAGCTAATCAAAATTTTTTGTGTGTGTGTGGAGACAGGGATCTCACTGTTTTGCCCAGGCTGTTCTTGAACTCCTGGGCTCAAGTGATCCTCCTGCCTTGGCCTCTCTAAGCATTGGAATTACAGCCACTGTGTCTGGCCCCTGCACTTTTTACTAAAAGCTCTTGATGTTGTGAAGTAAGTCCCTGTCCTGATGGGACTTGGCCATGGCATTCCCTAGGCATTAGTTTTGTTGCTAGAACTTGGACACACGGTCAGAGTGGAATTTTGAGACTTGTTTTTCTTTGTAAGATCCTATATGATTATTATTATTTGCATATTCATTGTAGAAAACTTTAGAAAATACTAAACTCATAATCCAGTCTCTGAAAGGTAGCCACAGCCAACAGGTTGGCATATTTCTTTCTTTATACCTGGGTACGCTGGTGCTCTATGTACAATTGTGTACCTGCTTTCTAAACTAAAAAATCTCAAGCTCCTCAAGTCGCTAGCTCGATGATTGGCCTGTGACTCCTGAAGTTCCAGCCTCAGGACAGGACAGCACCTGTCCCTGGGACCATGTCAGCTAGCAAGGGGCACAGATGACTTCCCATTTCTGCCTGGCTACATGGCTCCCGATGCTTGGGCTCAGTCTGCAGATGTGATGGAGGAGGAGGGACAGGTGCCTCCTTGCTCTGTCTGCTCTCCTTTTCTCTTTGTGATGGCCGGTGGCAGCATCCACACTGTCTTTGATGGTTAGGTGCATGACCCCTGACTCCCCATCCCCCACCTCACCCTAGAAGGATTTGTGAAGATGGTTTCTGAGTGTTCGATGGCCTTCTAGACTGACAGCGGTGGGTCCCCGGCGGTGGTTCTGGCGCACCCCCCAGCCCATTTATGAAATGCACGCTGTTTACTCCGCAGCACTGAGTGGGTCCCAGGGGACCATTTTCCTCCATTGGGTAAATCCAAGCTTAGAGAAGTTTAGCACACACAGATTATGCTACTCAGCTGACTGAAATGATTTTCTGTTGCGATTAGAGTCAATGGTGAAAATCACACACATCACTTTAAAGTAAATTATTTTTCACTTGATAGATCCTAATAGCTCTCCAGAGTTGTTAAGGCCTAAACAGTCCGTGGAGAGTTTGGGGAGCTGGGAGGGTGGGAGGCAGGGGGAGACGGAGTGGGTGAGGGGGAGGGGAGAAGGGGAGTCTCATCATTCCAGAAAGCAGGGCACAATAAGACTGGCATGCACTTTTACTGGAACTCCAATCCTTAACTACTTCTGTACTTAATGGGCTCGTAAATATCACCGAGTCCTTTTCTGTATTTCCGTGCACAACTTTCTGTTTGGCTGATGCCCAACTCTCACTTTTTCTGTCAACCCGTTGTCATGCATGTAAAAAACAGAGGAAAGTGCCTGCTGTTAATGTCATCGTCATACACAGCTAGCTCCTACTCTGCTTCGAGGTTTAACTCAAGACCCACCTCTTGGTGAAACATGACCCTCTACACCCCCCTTTCCTCTGAACACTGATGATGGTGACAATGATGATTATGATGAAAGCAATGGTGATGATGACAATGATGATGACAATACCCATCGGCCACTGTCCGTGGGTCCAGCACCACCTTCTTCAAGACCTTATTCTAAATCCTTTATTCGTATCAATCAATTTAATAGATGGTGGGTCAAGGGAAGCCAGCTGATGTTATCCCTGTTATATAAATCAGGAAACTGAGGCAGGAGAGGCTGAGTGACCCTCCCCGGTCAATACGGCTTGTTAGATGCGGAGCGAGGATCTGAACTCAGCCCCCAGGCCCTCGTGGGTGAGGCTGCCTCTCCAGGGATCATAGCACTTGGTTTGGCACTTGTACCCCTGCAGGAATTATGAGCTGTCTCCACTGCTAAGCTGCCTCCCAGTCTCAAAGCTAAAGAAACCCTCATCCCCAAAGTGTAGGTAGTAAGCGTTTAACTAACGTGGAGCAGCTGGCAAAGGCCCTGAGGGGCAGATAGGGAAGTGCTTTCATTTCACAGTAACAGGCCCTCCTTGGGCTCTAAATACATAACGAGAACTTTGCAGCCACACCCCAGGTCCTGCTGAACACTGGAAATCTGGAGATATCTGAAAGGGAGGAACAGGGTGGATGCACGCATCTAAGGGAAGAGGGCAGGGATGGGTGGGTAGACTGAGGCCCAGGCTGGGTCGCTGGATGAGACTTAGTATGTTCAAAAGTGCATTTTGATTCTTCTCTCCCCAGACTTGCACCTCTTTCTGTCTTCCTCATCTCAGTAACTGAGCAACCCCATCCTTCCATATTCTCAGGACAAAAGCCCAGGGCTTGGGAGTTATCCTTGACCCCTTTCTCTCATCCACACCCAAGCCATCAGAAAGCCCCAGGCCTCCTTCTCTGGCACAGACCCAGAATCGAGCCCTCCTCACCAGCCACCTCTGCTCCTTCATCAAGCTCCCATCATCTCTGTCCGGGTTTTGACAGTGGCCCCAACTGGCCTTTCTACTTCTTCCTGTGCCCGAGTCCATCCTTTCAGAGTAGCCTGGATGACCCTGTGAAATTCTAAGTCTGATCACGCTTCTCCTCTGCCCAATCCCACTAAGGCTCTCATCTCACCCTTGGGGAAAGCCGGTGTTCTCACAACAGAGAGCAAGGCCCTGCGTAGTCAGTCCTGGCTGTCTCTCTGCCCACTCTGTCCCGCCTCACCCTGCCCCAGCACTCAGAGTGGGGTCCCCCTCCAGGGCCTGTGTACCCTTCCCCAACACCCAGGGCTCACTCCTTCACTGCCTTCACCAATGTCACCAAGTCAGAAAGCTCTTTCCTTCTGTCCCTATTTAAAATAACAGCACACATCAGCCAGCTACCCCTTGTGGGCAAAGGCAGGGCCACTTTTGGGGTCCTCCCTCAAATTTCCATTGTGTGACCTAGTGGGGGATGGGAGGAGTCTTTGTACCAAAGGTGTCCCAACTTTGCCCCCTTTGCCCATCAGCGATTTGCAATCACCCTCAAACAGCTCAGCTTCAGGGGTCTGGGCAAGTAAGGGGAGGGGCCTCCCCCAGCACAGAGAAGGAGCAGCTAGAGACAGGGTCTCTGTGCCATCATGCCCAGCTCCCTCTTCCCTTTGGGGGAAGAGGCAGCAGGAATACCTCAGCTTTTCTCTCCCTCAGGGGCAGGTGGCAGAGGGGCACCCAGGGTCTCCTTTGCATCTAGGGGAAGGGCTCTAGGTGCCTGCAATGCCTCCCTTGTCTCAGATGATGTGTCCAGCACTTAGATTGTTGTAAACTTTTTTTTTGTTGAGATGGAGTCTCGCTCTGTCACCTAGGCTGGAATGCAGTGGTGTGATCTCTGCTCACTGCAAGCTCCACCCCCCGGGTTCACACCATTCTTCTGCCTCAGCCTCCCGAGTAGCTGGGACTACAGGTGCCCGCCACCATGCCCGGCTAATATTTTTGTGTTTTTAGTAGAGACGGGGTTTCACTGTGTTAGCCAGGATGGTCTCGATCTCCTGATCTCGTGATCTGCCTGCCTTGGCCTCCCAAAGTGCTGGGATTACAGGCGTGAGCCACCGCGCCCGGCCAAAATTTTAAGCATTTTAAAGTGTACAGTTCAGCGACATAAGTACATTCACATTGTTGGGCAACCATCACCACCACCCATCTCCAGAGCTTTTTCATCTTTCCAGACTGAAACTCTGTACCCACTCCTTCCCCAGCTCCTGGTAAACCTCAATGCTACTTTCTGTCTCTATGAATTTGACTATTCTAGGTACCTCATGTCTTAGTGTGTTTTGTGCTGCTATAACATATAACAGAATAGTGTAGATTAGGTAATTTATTAAGGACATAAATTTGGCCGGGTGCGGTGGCTCACACCTGTAATTCCAGCACTTTGGGAGGCTGAGGCAAGTGGATCATCTGAGGTCAGGAGTTTGAGACCAGCCTGGTCAACATGGTGAAACCCTGTCTCTACTAAAATTACACACACACACACACACACACACACACACACACACACAAAATTAGCCGGGCGTGGTGGCACGAGTAATCCCAGCTACTCAGGAGACTGAGGCAGGAGAATCGCTTGAACCTAGGAGGCGAAGGTTGAAGTGAGCCAAGACTGTGCCATGAGCGGAGACTGTGCCATTGCATTCCAGCCTGGGCAACAAGAGGGAAAGAACATAAATTTATATCCTCACAGTTATGGAGCCTGGGAAGTCTGAGATCAAGGTGTTGGCATCTGGCTAATGCTTTTTGTATTAGTCCATTTTCACACTGCTAGTAAAGACATATCCAAGACTGGGTAATTTATACAGGAAAAAGGTTTAATGGACTCACAGTTCCACATGGCTGGAGAGGCCTCACAATCAGGGTGGAAGGCAAGGAGGAGCAAGTCACATCTTACCCGAATGGCAGCAGGCAAAGAGAGAGCTTGTGCAGGGAAACTCCCCCTTATAAAACCATCAGATCTCATGAGACTTATTCCCTGTCACAAGAACAGCATGGGAAAGACCCACCCCATGATTCAATGACCTCCCACTGGGTCCCTCCCACAACACATGGGAATTGTGAGAGCTACAATTCAAGATGAGATTTGAGTGGGGACACAGCCACACCATATCACCTTCTTTTTGTGTTATCTCACGGCAGAAGGTGGAAAGGTGAGAGAGAGAGAGAGAGAGAAGGGGGTGGGGGGGAGAGAGAGAGAATGAGCAAGCTGGACTCATGCTTTTATAAGAAACCCACTCCCACGATAACAACATTATCCATTCATGAATATCTTCATGAATGTATTTGTGAAGGCAGGGACCTCATGGTCTAATCACCTCCCATCAGGCAGCCCCACCTCCCAACACTGCTGCATCGGGGATTAAGTTTCCAACAGATGCTTTTTGGGAAACACATTGAAACCACAGCACCTTATGTAAGTAAAATCACCCAGTATGTCCTTTTGTGACTGGCTTAGCATAATGTCCCCTAGGTTCACCCACGTCAAAGCAAAGGTGAGAATTTCCCTCCTTTTTAGGGCTGGATAATATTCTATTGCGTGGATAGACCTCATTTTGTTTACCCATTCACCTGTAGATGGACGCTAGGGTTGCTTCCGGCTTTTGGCTGTTGTGAAGACTGCTGCTCTAAACATGGATGTGCAAATAGCTGTTGGAGTCCCTGCTTTCAACTCTTTGGGGCATTTACCAAAGTGGGATTGCTGGATTACACAGTAATTCTGTGTTTAATTTTTTGAGGAATCACCACACCTAACTCTTTCTCAGTAAAATACTTCGTTTTAATGTGAATTCCTACCTTTCAAGTCCCACCTCCTTGGTGACAATTCTCTGACCATCTCTATCCCCTGGAATCTCTGATCTGAGGACTTTCCTTCACGTCCTGCTGCCTCCCAGCCATCTCCCAACGCTCCATTGGTGTGGATTTGTGACAGTTCTGTCCTTTCTGGCTGCAAAAAGCTCTGGTGGCCCCTCTCTCTGTCACTAGATGGCACTGGAGAGTAGTTCAGGTTTGCCTCCTCCTGGAGAAAGCCTTCTTGTTTTCTTCTAGGCTAGGGTAGTGATTCCTCACGCCAGGCTGGGTGGGACTGCTTTTCAGCGATCCCTGCCTGGGGTCACGTTGCCTTGAAACTTGGCCATGGCTTGGGTTTCTATGTCTTTGGTTAGGGAAGCCTTCTCTAGCCTCTCTGAAAGGAGTAATGGTACTGGGAAAACATTGGTAAGTTGGAAAGAACATTGGATGGGGTGCCACAAGGACCTCCATCTGAATCCTTGTTCCATCGAGAACTCTGTGTGATTTGAACAAGCCATTTGGGCTCTCTCAGCCTCAGTTTCCCTACTTGTAAAACCACAGTGTTGGATGAGTCAACGACTCTCATTTCTGCCAGAGCATGAGACTCCCCGGGGGGAAAGAATATCAGTGTGGGCTGAATCAGAAGCTCCAGGCGGAGTGCTTGTCAAAGCTCCCCAGGTGATTCTCATACAGCGTGGTGGGGAATCCCTGGGTTCAACAGGCCCTGAGATCCCTTCTTGCTGTACAAGGCTCTGTGCCTTCCCAGCTGTGTGACATGGAGCAAGTAACTCCTTTAAGCTCCAGTTTTTTCATCTTATAATGGGAATAATAATGGCACCTATCACCACATGGAGTGTGGAGGTCAAAGGTGAGGTGAGCACAGCATCTCCCACATGCCCGGCACAGCCAGCGCTCAGAGGGCAGTGGGTCTTCTAACTCCTGGATTGGCTCTTCTCGGGACATAGGCGGCAGGGGTGCAGCAAAATCACCTGGAGAGTTTTTCTCAAGACACCTGGCCGGGGATCCACATCCTGAACTTCCAAATCAGGGGAACTCATTCGAATTAGAGGGCCTGGGTAGATCCAGGCTCTAAGTTCTTTGAAACAGCACCCAACACCTCAGCACACTGCCTGACACTCACGAGATGCTCAACACATGTTAGGTTAAACAGGTCATTTCATTAAGGGAAACTTCTAGAAGAAAGTGTCCCTAGAGGCCGGGCATGGTGGCTTATGCCTGTAATCGCAGCACTTTGGGAGGCCAAGGTGGGCGGATCGCCTGAGGTCAGGAGTTTGAGACCATCCTGACCAACATGTTGAAACCCCGTCTCTACTAAAAATACAAAAAAATTAGCCAGGCGTGGTGGTGGGCACCTGTAACCCCAGCTACTCGGGAGGCTGAGGCAGGAGAATTGCTTGAACCCGGGAGGCGGAGGTTGCAGTGAGCCGAGATTGTGCCCATTGCACTCCAGCCGGGGCGACGACAGCGAGACTCCGTCTCAAAAGAAAAAGAAAAGAAAAAAAAGGAAATGTCCCTAGAGCTGAGTTTTGAAGGCCAATGAGGAGTTAGCAAAGCAAAGAAGGGTGGAGAGTTTTCTTACCAGACAGAGGGAACGGTGAGTCACATGAGAGACTGGGGCAGAAAGGACTGAGTTTATCCACTCAGGCGCCTTTCAGACCGCTGACCCTGCACCAGGTTCTGGGCAGACAGCTAGCTGGGTGTGTTCCCTGCCCCTGCAAAGCTTATGTTCCAGTGGGGAAGCTGTGGGACAGGAGACCCAAAGCCATATACTGAGAACCCAGAAGTCTGAGCTCTGTCCTGAGAGTTCTGAAGAACCCTGAAGGGTTTAAGGCAGGGGCTTGTCAGGGTCACGTGGCATTGCCAGCAGCTCATGGTTCCAGTGGATGTTGGATTGGAGCCATGAGGGTGGGGGGAAGAGGGAGGAAGGAGATCTGTGGGGAGGTCACCGCGGTCATCTGGGGAAGGGTTGCTGGGGACAGTGGTGGCAAATGGAAGGGGCGAGGGGCTCAGTGACTGCAGGTGTCTAGTAAGGAGGAGGAGGAGGAGCAGGAGGAGGAAGAGGAGGAGGAGAAGGAGGAGGAAAGTGGGAGAGCTGGTTAGAGAGGTCAGAGTTGGAGCCTGTGTGGCGCTGTGGCCCCAGGAGGGCTCAGCGGTCACTGAGTACCCCTGGGAAGTGTCAGGGTTGGAGCAGAGGGAAACTTGCCCTGACCTGGGCTCTACAAGGGCCACCCTTTGTGCAGAGAGGAGGGGGCAACGGTAGAAGCAGAAGGTCCAGCAGGAGGAGACCGTAGCCATCCAGTGGGCAGGCGAGGGGAGGGTATCTCTCATGGTGGCGGGGTGGGGGCACTGGAATTGCTGATGGATTGGATTGAGAGTGAGAGAGGAGTTGAGGGTGACTCAGAGGTTTGTAGCCTGAGCAGCGGGAGGGTGGAGCTGTCATTCATGGGACTTGGGAGGCTGGAGAGGGATTTAGCTGGGGAGTTGGGGGTGTGCGGCGTCAGAGTGGGGTCATCAGAGTCAGGCTGGAGAGTCCTCTGAGTGTGGCATGTATGATGGTATTTCCAGTCATGGAATATCCCAGGGGCTCTGGCACTCTGTAAACCCACCAGAGCCAGTCCATGGTGGGTGGGCTTCGTATCAGGAGAAAGGTACGGAAACCAGTGTCTCGTCCAGTCAAAGCTGGAGTTATGCCTAGTGGAACAGGAGATCATTAGTCAGCATCTGGCAGCTGGATGAGTTGCGAGTGTTTGAATCTTGCCCATCTTGAGGCCAGGGCTTGTTTAGCTGCCGGAGAAGTTTGAAAAACCTTGTGGCTGGTAGAACCTCGTTTTTTGTTTGTTTGTTTGTTTGTTTTGTTTTTTAATTTTTTTTTGAGATGGAGGCTTGCTCTGTCGCCTAGACTGGAGTGCAATGGCGTGGTCTCGGCTCATTGCAACCTCTGCCTCCCAGGTTCAAGCGATTCTCCTGTCTCGGCCTTCCGAGCAACTGGGACTACAGGTGCCCGCCACCACGCCAGGTTAACTTTTTTTGTATTTTTAGTAGAGACGGCTTCTCACTGTGTTAGCCAGGATAGTCTCAATCTCCTGACCTCGTGATCCGCCTGCCTCGGCCTCCCAAAATGCTGGGATTACAGGCATGAGCCACTGCGCCCGGCCCCCTCGTTTATTTTTTAAGTGTAGGGGTGCAGCATTCAACCCTTGCCTGGCATGACCATAGGTCCCGTTTATAATTTGGTATCTTTTTGTCACAGAGTCTGTTCTGTCTTATGATGTCTATTTTAGCATTAATGCTGGCCAGTTGTTGTTAGTGCTGTTTATTTGACTGAGACATACTATTTTATTTTATTTTATTTTATTTTATTTTATTTTATTTTATTTTTCGAGACAGAGTCTCACTCTGTCACCCAGGCTGGAGTGCAGTGGCGCGATCTCGGCTCACTGCGATCTCCGCCTCCCAGGTTCAAGCAATTCTCCTGCCTCAGCCTCCCGAGTAGCTGGGACTACAGGTTTGTGCCACCACGCGCAGCTAATTTTTGAATTTTTAGTATAGACGGGGTTCCACCATATTGGCCAGGCTGGTCTCGAATTCCTGACCTCATGATCAGCCCACCTTGGCCTCCCAAAGTGCTGGGATTACACGTGTGAGCCACCGTGCCCAGCCTGACTGAGACATATTAATTGGTACTTAAAAGCACTTACTATGTGCTTTAAACGATAAAAGGGAGGGAATCTAATGAGCCGTGTCTGACCTGTCCTGTCATGACCAGGAACTCATAAGATTTCTCTGGAGTCCCCTTGGCCACAGGAGGTCCACTCAGTTGGCAGAGCGCTTAGGATTTAATTTTTAGTTTACATGCCCCACAGATGTGGGGTTAGACAAAGAAAGAAAAACAGAGACTGGGCTTCGTAGCAAGGATTCGAAAGCCCAGACCCATTCTGCTGTAGGAGACACTGGCAGTGTCTAGAGACATTTTTGGTTGTCACACTGGGCAGGGGGTGCTTCTGGCAGGTAGTAGGTGGAGGCCAGGGATACTGCTCACGCCCTACAGAGCACAGGGCAGGCCCCACCACAGGGAGGGACGGATCCAGCCTCAGGTGTCAGTAGTGGTGAGGCTGAGAAGCCTGTGATATGGTTTGGCTCCGTGTCCCCACCCAAATCTCACCTCAAATTGTTATCCCCAAGTGTCGAGGGAGGGACCTGGGGGAAGGTGATTGGATCATGGGGGCAGTTTCTCCCATGCTGTTCTCATGATAATGAGTGAGTTGTCACAAGAGCTGGTGGTTTAAAAGTGTGTGGCTTGGCCGGGCAAGGTGGCTCATGCCTGTGGTCCCAGCACTTTGGGAGGCCGAGGCAGGCGGATCACCTGAGGTCGGGAGTTCAAGACCAGCCTGACCAACATGGAGAAACCCCCATCTCTACTAAAAATACAAAATTAGCGGGGCGTGGTGGCACATGCCTGTAATCCCAGCTATTCAGGAGGCTGAGGGAGGGGAATCGCTTGAACCTGGGAGGCGGGGGTTGCAGTGAGCTGAGATGGTGCCATTGCACTCCAGCCTGGGCAACAAGAATGAAACACTGTCTAAAAAAAAAAAAGAAGTGTGTGGCTTCTTTCACCCTCTCTCTCTCTCCTGCTGCCTTGTGAAGGAGGTACCTGCTTCCCCTTTGCCTTCCACCATGAGTGTAAGTTTCCTGAGGCCTCCCAGCCATGCAGAACAGTGAGTCAATTAAACCTCTTTTCTTTATAAATTATCCAGTCTCGGGTATTCTTTATAGCAGTGTGAGAACAGACTAATACACCCTGCTCTGGGGCTGACAATCAAATCCTGGCTCTGCCTCTTCCTAGATTTGGAACATTGGGCACTTTACCTAACCTCTTTGTGCCCCAGTCTCTTGGTTTGTAAAAAGGAATAGGAATAGTACCATCCCCATGGAGTTTATTTGAGGGTCAGAATGGATGGATACATACAGAGTGCTACAACAGGCCTAGCACATAGTAAGTGCTTGTAAGTACCAGTTAATCTGTCTCAGTCAAGTAAACAGCGCCTCCTTAGAGACAGACTCTGCTCTAGGTGGGGAGAAGATGCGTAACGGTGCAGCAAACAGATGGAGCCCCTGTGCTCCTGGAGCCTGAGAGATACTGTGGATCCCACTCAAGCCAACTAGTATGGGGCTTGTCATCCTGCCCTGAAAGCAGTTCTCTTCCAGGCTTTTTGTCTTGGTGAACTGCTTCGTCAGCCAGCTAGGTACCCTGGCCCGAAGCCCACCACACCCTCCCTTCCCTGCTCCCGGCCAGTCTGTCCTCAGCTCTGTGAGAACTCCATACCCTCACCTCTCCCATCCATCCCTCCCATTGTGATTGCCTTGGTGCAAGGTCTCCATCATCTCTTCCCTAGACGGGTTCAACAGCTGGTCTCCTAATCACAACCCCACTACTTCCCCCAATCCATGTTCTAGAAGGAACTTTTTTAAACTGCAAATTCTCATTATCTATGAGAAAAACCAACTCTATGCTCATCTGCAGGGCCCAGGTGGCTCTATAATATCCACCCTTCTGCCTGTCCTGCCCCGGCCCTGGCCGCACCTGCCTGCATTTAGGGTGGAAGGACCCAAGGCCTTAGACTGTCCTCGGGGAACTGAGTGTCCAAGTTAGTGATTGCTCACAAACAACCCTACAACTCAGCAGCTCTAAACGGCTGTTCTTTTCTCGTGAGTCTACGGCTCAGCCGGGTGGTTCTTCCGTTTATGGCTGGGTTCTCTCATCAGTCTATGGTCAGCTGCAGGTTGAGCAGTGGCTTTGCCTAACTAGTCTGGTCTCTTTCATGCCTCTGGAGCCTAGACTGGGACAACTGGGCTGATTTGGCCCTGTTCCATGGGGTCTCTCATTCCCCAGCTATGTGACTTGGGACAACTCCCATAACCTCTCTGAGCCTCAGAGTGAATAGTGATGTCCATCTCATGGTTAGCCAGGCTTGTTCCATGGAGGTGGCAGGGTTCTGGCAGGCTTGGAACAGACACATGATCACTTCTTCAATACTCTGTTGGCTAAAACAAGTCATGTGGCCTACGCGGGGCAGTGTGGCAAACGGATTGTACCTCTCAATGGGAGGACAGCAAAGTTTCATTGCAAAGGGTGCAGGAAAGGGTGAAGAAATGGGACATTTCTGCCAAACACCCCACTGAAGGATCCGAGAAGGGCTGTCACTTTCTCTCCTGTCTGATTCTTTCCAAAGCTACTGTTAAGAATTATAGAGGCAAATACAGTGAGTCAATTCGTAAAACAAAAAGATCATCATCGTTTCTGAGAAGAAGTTTTTGCAGTCATCACTGAGTCACTGCTGCCTGTGCAGGGGGGCAGGAGGGAACAGCTTACAGCCCCCCAGAGCCGAGCATGTGGCTCTGTTTTAAGCTCATACCATGCACAGCTGTCTGTGCCACTGCTCCTTTTTATTGAGCCAGTGGGTTGGAAAGGGAGCTTGGTGCCAATGTGACTAATAATTCTAAATTCTCTATGTGACAGTCATGGAGAATAAAGAGCAAGGCATCACTGTCAAAGTTTTGAAGAGCATTGCTTTGGGTATTGCTGTTGACTTTCGTGCCTCTACCGTGTGAGGTCTGGCCTCATGCCAGGCAGGGCTGGGCTCTGTGCGGACAGTATTTACTCCTACACAACCTCCTGAGATGGGCATGAGGCTCAGAGAAGTCATGAGACTTGTCCAAAGCCACACAGCTGAAATGCAGACAGCCTGGAATGGAACTCTTGTCTGACCCCAAAGAGAAATTCTTTTTTTTTTGGAGGGGGGGACAGAGTTTCGCTCTGTTGCCCAGGCTGGAGTGCAATGGCACAATCTCGGCTCACTGCAGCCTCTGCCTCCTGGGTTCAAGCAATTCTCCTGCCTCAGCCTCCCAAGTAGCTGGGAATACAGGTGTGTGCCACCACGCCTGGCTAATTTTTAGTAGGGACGGGGTTTCACTATGTTGGCCAGGATGGTCTTGATCTCCTGACCTTGTGATCCACCTGCCTTGGTCTCCCAAAGTGCTGGGATTACAGGCATGAGCCACTGTGCCTGGCCCAAAGACAGGTTCTTTAACCTCCAATGGAATGCAATTTTGTCTCACACTGGGCACTGGACAGAGATCCTTCTATTTGCTTGTAATACATTGTCAAGTCAGTGGAAGGGTTAATAGTATTGGGCATCTGTAATGTGACAGGTCCTATTTGAGGCCAGGGAGAGACTAAGCTCTCAGAATAGGACATGCCTTCAAGAGGCCAACATTCTAGGTGGGGGGAGAAAATAAATGGTTGGATGAAGCAGTTAACACAGACATTGATCCTGGTGTAAGGAGAGTGACACTAGGTCTGTGACGGGTGAGCACTACCTGGGCGGTCCAGCTGGTGCAACCTGGGAAGGCTTCTTGGAGGCGGTGATGGGGGGCACTGAAGCTGAGGACTGACCACGAGGCAGCACCACAGCCCGGCAGACTGCAGGGGCCAGGACCGGGTTTGCCTTCCTGGCTCCTTGACGACATGGCTCAGCGCCCTCTGCTTCCCTCCCGCTGTTTCCTCTTGGTCTCCTTTGCTCTCAGTCTCGCCCTATCCCTGCTTTCTGTCATCTGAAATGGCGCTGCCACTCATGCAGAAGCACAAGACCTTGGGGGCCGTCTTTCCCTCATCCCTGGGATTTTTTTTTTTTTTTTTTTTTTTTTGAGACAGGGTCTCACTGTCGCACATGCTGGAGTGCAGTGCACTGGTGCAACCTCGACTCACTGGAACCTCTGTCTCCTGGGCTCAAGCAATTCTCCTTTCTCAGCCTCCCAAGTAGTTGGGACTACAGGCATGCGCCACCATACTCAGCTAATTTTTGTATTTTTAGTAAAGACGGGGTTTCACCATGTTGCTCAGGCTGGTCTGGAACTCCTGAGCTCAGGCGATCCAAATGCCTCGGCCTCCAAAAGTGCTGGGATCACAGGCATGAGCCACCGTGCCCCGTCCCCTCATCCCTGGAATCTAATCCATTGAGTCCACCTGGATCCCTGACTCCCTTCACTTCTCCCTAAACTCTGCCTCTTTCTCTGTCCAAACTACCTTCATCTCTCACCTGGGCCTCCACACCTGACTCCTCTCCCAGGCTCTGCTCATGCTCTCCTGGGGCCCTCTTTGAGGCATGAACGGAATCATGTCACCCTCCTGCTTAACACCCTCCCGTGATTTCCCTCTAACTTAGGATAAAACCTGCGCAGCCTCCATCCCTCCCCGCTGCTAGCTCCCCGAGCTCACCCTACACCACTATTCTCAAGATGTATCTGTCCGTCCCTCAGACACGCCGAGCTGCCCTCTCCCTTGGCCTCTGCACCTGCTGTGCCCTCTTCCCAGCATGCCCTTCCCCCAGATGGTGCCTTTCAACGCTGCCCCTCAGAGAGGCCTTCCCTGGCCCCCAAGCCAAAGCTTCCCGCCCTCGCTCTCCCTGACACCTATTTGAGTTTCTTCTTGGCTCCACTTCCCACTGAGGTGTGTCGTTGGCACCCTCACCCACCCCCTCGCTCTCTATTAAACTAATAGCTCCATGAGAGCAGGCCCTGCCAGTGCTGTGCCCAGATGCACCCCTGCCAGTTGTGGCCATTCTATGATTATTTGTTGAAAGAAAAAGCAGGACCTCAATTTTTTCATCTGTGGAATGAGGAGTGTGCCCTGTAAGTAGTAAAATGTCATCTCAATGTTAGCCAATACAATTAAATAACCTGCCTTTTGTGAGACTGTTCCATACTCAAAGAAGGACAGGTGGCACTGTCGCCCAGCGGTTAAGATTCCAAGCACCTGAGCTCACAGACCTGGCTGAGTCTCCACTTCATCTATCACAAGAGGTGTGACCTTGGTCCGGCCATTTAACCTCTCTAAGCCTCAGATTAAAAAGTAGAGATGGGGCCGGGCGAGGTGGCTCACGCCTGTAATCCCAGTACTTTGGGAGGCCCAAGCAGGTGGATCACGAGGTCAGGAGATCGAGACCATCCTGGCTAACACGGTGAAACCATGTCTCTACTAAAAATACAAAAAATTAGCCGGGCATGGTGGCGGGTGCCTGTAGTCCCAGCTACTCAGGAGGCTGAGGCAGGAGAATGGCGTGAACCCGGGAGGCGGACCTTGCAGTGAGCCGAGATCGAGCCACTGCACTCCAGCCTGGGTGACAGAGCGAGACTCCGTCGCAAAAAAAAAAAAAAAAAAAAAGTAGAGATGGGGCAGGGTGTGGTGGCTCATGCCTGTAATCCTAGCAATTTGGGAGGCTGAGGCAGAAGGATTGCTTGAGTCCAGGAATTCGAGACTAGCCTGGGCAACACAGTGAGACCCTGTCTGTACGAAAAACAAAATTTAAAAAATGGCCAGGCGCGGTGGCTCATGCCTGTCATCCCAGCACTTTGGGAGGCCGAGGCAAGTGGATTACCTGAGGTTAGGAGTTCAAGACCCGCCTGCCCAATATGGTGAAACCCCATCTCTACTAAAAATACAAAAAATTAGCTGGGCATGGTGGCAGGCACCTGTAATTCCAGCTACTCAGGAGGCTGGGCCAGGAGAATCACTTGAACCCGGGAGGCAGAGGTTGCAGTAAGCCGAGATCGTGCCATTGCACTGCAGCCTGGGCAACAAGAGCAAAACTCCGTCTCAAAAATAAATAAATAAATAAATAAATAAATAAAAATAAAAAATAAAAAAAATGACCAGGTATGGTGGCACATGCCTGTAATCCCAGCTACTTGGGAGGCTGAGGTGGAAGGATCACTTGAGCTCAGGAGGTCAAAGCTGTAGTGAGCTGTGTTTGCGACACTGCACTCAGCTTGGGCTACAGGGCAAGAACCAGTGTCGAAAACAAAGTCGAGACAGTAACAGTCGCTTCCAGAGTTGTTCTGGGAATTGAATGAGCAAATGTATGTGAAGCACTTGGCATAGTCCTTGGCACATGGTAAATTCTTAAGATGCTATAATTAGTATTATTTCATTGATGATGATGATGAGGATGATGATGATGATGATGATGATGATTTGGGTCTACACAGGCGGCAAAGCTGAGGACGTCTCCATGAGGTGGTGGCATTTGATCTTAACCTTGGACAACTGGATGGATCAGAGGTTATTTCATTATCAGAACAATGGGCAGTAATGCTGCTGTCAGTTGTCTGTATCCACCACAGGCCAGAAGCAGGGAGGTCGTATCACCATCTTACAGACAAATAAATGGAGACTTGGAGTGTTTAAGTAATTCGCCCAGTGGCAGAACAGGGACCATTCCTGGGCCCATGCTGTTCCCACGTGTGAACATTTTCCATTTGGTGATTTTCCTTCCTCCAGACTGGAAGCGGTCAGAGGCAAGGCTGGCCGGCTCCGTTGTTTGCAGGACTGGCGTCCACATGTCCTCAGTGGCTGTGTGCTGAGCTGAAGAACTGGGCCCCCCTGGAGCTTCATCACCAGCCACATCGCTCCGAGGCTCTGTTTCTCCATCTGTCAAATGGTCAAGATGATATCTACCCCCCAGAGTGGCTGTGAGAAGAAAGTCCACTCATGATGCTGGAGATGGTTAGTACGGTGTGTGTGTGTGTGTGTGTGTGTGTGTGTGTGTGTGAGAGAGAGAGAGACAGAGAGAGAGAGAGAACTGGAAGAGAGAGATACTGGGGCAAGGCTGGACTGTGGAGGGCCAGGTGCCATGAGCCTCCAGCACTTTGCACTTGAGCCTGTTGGCAATGAGGAGACCCCACAGTTTTTAGAATTGAGGTATAACATACACACTGTAAAGTGCGTAACCTGCCCCACTCTTAAATTGACATGTCCATGACTTTTCACATATGTGCTCACCCATCTAATCGTCATCAGCCCACGATGTAGAACATTTCCAGCACCTAGAAAGATTGCTCCTCCTCTTTCCCCCTCAACCACCCTCCCCACCAAAGGCAGCTGCTCTTCTGACCGTTGTCACCATGGATTGCTTTGGCTTGTTTTGTACTTTCTGCAAATGGAGTCATGCCACCTGCTGTCTTCTGGAGTGCCTTTTTTTTTTTTTTTTTTTTTTTTTTGAGACAGAGTTTTGCTCTTTTTTGCCCAGGCTGGAGTGAAGTGGTGCAATCTTGGCTCATTGAAACCTCCGCCTCCCAGGCTCAAGCGATTCTCCTGCCTCAGCCTCCTGAGTAGCTGGGATTACAGGTGCCCGCCACCATGCCTGGCTAATTTTTTGAATTTTTAGTAGAGACGGGGTTTCACCATCTTGGCCAGGCTGGTTGCAAACTCCTGACCTCAGGTGATCCATCTGCCTCAGACTCCCAAAGTGCTGGGATTACAGGCATGAGCCAGCACACCAGCCTGAGCTGCCTTCTTTTGCTTGTTGTGACATCTGGGAGATCCATCCAGTTTTTTGCGTGTAGCCGTTGACCGTTCTTTTGTATTTCTGCATAATGTTCCATTATATAGATGTATCACACTTTATTTTTCCATCGATAGGCATTGAGTTTCCTTTCTTGGCTATTATAAATAAAACTGCTATGAACATACTTGCGTCTGTCTTTTTGTGGACAAATGTGCTCACTTCTCTTGTGGAGAAAACACCCGAGTGGAATTGCTGGGTCATGGGCAAGGCATATGTTCAACTTCCGTAGATAATTTCAAACGCTTTTCCAAAGCGGTTGCACTGCTTTTATGCTCACGCCAGCAGTGTGTGAGAGTCCCAGGGGGTGACAGAGCCAGTCTCTAGCAGCTCCTGGGAGTGGATTTGGGGATTAGAAATGGAGAGAGACAGTGGTGGTCTGCATGGGGGACTGGCACATGGGGACCGCCCCAAGGGTGGCTCCATCCGCTTTGCTGAAAGCCTCCTGGGACCATATTTACAGCAAACTGAAACCCGTGGATGCTTCTTCCACCACAGTCAGAGCCCCACCTGCCCCAAGGTGACAAACGCCCAGTCACACCCCTGGGAAATTCTGCTTCCAGAGGTCTAGGGTGTGGATGTAGCATCAGATACCGAAGAAGCAATGCATGTGGTTTTGTGCACAACTGCAGGGCTCTGACGCTGGTTAAACCCGCGGGCCACCAGCCCCACTCCATCCTCTCTCTGTTCTGAGGCCAGTTAAACCCTTAAACCCGCGGGCCACCAACCCAGCTCCATCCTCTCTCTGTGCCAATGGAGAACTGGGAACTTGCACAGCTTCTCCCTCCCCAGTCCAGGAGTGCGGTGGCTGGGCTTGGGTTGCCTGATGACCCTTGGTCTGCCCGCCTCAGTCTCCCCCGGCTCCACACTCCCAGATTCCCTCGGCACCACCTGCTCGCAGGCCCACTGTCCATCACTGCTCCCGTTTTTCACACGAGGAGACTGAGGCTTGGAGGCGGAGCATGTCCCACTACCCTGCTGGTCCAGGGCAGAGCTGGACCACAGCTTCTAAGCTGGAGGCCTTCTGCTGCCCTGTGTGGGGCTTGTCCCTGTGCCCCCTGCTTTGATGGGAGCGTGAGTTCTGCCCTGTACACTCTCTGCCTTCTCTGCTCCTGGTGATGTGGGAGCCCCTGGGGTCACGGCGTGGCTTCAGCATCTCAGACTGACCACAGTCCAGGCTGTGGCCACCAATTGACTTGAGTGAGACCCAAAGGGACTGGAGAAGGGCTCCAAAGCTAACTGGGGTTGGGAAGACTGTTGACCCAGGTGGGAGGGCGGGAGGGGCTTCCCTGGTGCTGGGACTGCCCCACCCCTCTGTCCACCTTCTGCGTCTGGGACAGGGGCCAGCAGAGCAGCTTCTCAGGTGGCTCCATCAGCTCTTTCCTCGGCAGGGAACCACACTGCAGCGATTGTTAATCCCCACTCATGTGAAGGAGACAAAACCACCGTCGGGCTGCGCAAGCGGCTGGAGCCAAGAACACAGCAGCGTAGGGCATTTCCAGATGGCTGTGAGGGGAGAGGGGGCAGCAGCACAGACAGTGGACCTGGAAGGGGCCTTCTGAGCATCTCATCCAGGGATGACGTCACAGCAGAAGGACGCTGAGATCCAAGGAAAGGAGTCTCAAGGGCTCTAGGTGGGACCGGACACAATGAGACTGGGACGTTCCCCAAGACCTTGGAGCTCCAACACTCTCCAATTTTCCATCCCTGGTGCCCAGACACCAAGCCCGGGTGACATCTGCTGTCTCAGAAATGCAGAGTGAGGGGACCATGCCCTTAGCGGACCTGCTGAGGCCGCTTCCAACCACAGCCTAGCTCATTATCATCAGTGTCCTGTGGTGCATCCTCCCAGCCACAGTGTCCCCATTAACCATCCTCCCAGCCACACAGTGTCCCCGTGGCCCATCCTCCCATCCACACACTGTCCCCGTGGCCCATCCTCCCAGCCACACAGTGTCCCCGTGGCCCATCCTCCCATCCACACACTGTCCCCGTGGCCCATCCTCCTCTCCCACCCTATGTCATGTGCAGAGATAAAATGCAGATAGACGACTACAAAGATCTATATTGGGGACATGAGTATCTCTTTTAAGGGGGTTGTTGGGCTGGTGACAGAACTTATCTCACCGAATTATCACTTCCTTTTTGGAATTTAGGGGATTCCAGCCGGGCCAGATCCCAGATCAGAGTCCAGAGCCTGATCTGGCTCATTTCCTTGTATTGTGGGGCCTCAGAGGAGAAATCTACTGCAGCTGCTTGGTCCACGTGCAGAAGCAGCCTCGAAGCCTGCAACATTCTTTTCTGCTGGGTTTTCTTCCCTTTGAGTTGTCAACATTACAGTCTTGCAGTTATAAGCTGCAGCCTGCATGGCTCTGGAATGGGCAGGGCCTGCTTGGTCTTCTGGCTCCTCCCTCCCAGGTGGAACCCCCTCCCCGCCCCAGCACAGCCTGCACGCTCCCCGGGGTGAGATGGGAAGAGAATAGTTTTCTCGCAAGGTTATTATGAGTAGAGACTGAGTCCCGCAGCGTGTGGGGCTTACACTCCTGTTGGGTGCCCCTGGCTCATCTGAAGTGCTCCAGAAATGTGAGCGGTCAGTCTTGGGAGCCTCCTGTGTTTTCTTTCTCTTTGGCTTTGCCAATCCAATTTGCCACGGCAATGAAATTTTCTACCTCATCCTCTCAATTCCTATCCTTCCAAACTCTCTGCTTCTCCAAGCCCTCCCCATCCCAGGCCCTGACAGGCCTGCAGCGCTCTTCAGGGAGGCAGAGGGTACTCCCTGCTGGAAGCTCTCCCTGCGGCACATCGAGCCCGCAACAATGTGTGGACAGGCACCCGCCACAGTGATGTAAATATTTCTCTTTAGTGAATTCATTCATTCGCTCACTCACTCATTCATTCCCTTCCACCTCCCTACTCTGGTACCACCCCCACCAACAAACGACCATGCTCAAGTGTTTAAGTCTTTCTGTTCCTGGGAAATGGGTATTGCCATTTGCACGCCCCTGTTTTTAATTTACGTTCGTGATGTCGTGTTATCTATCTCATTCATTTTCTTGCTTTTTCACCAACCCTGATGTTTCTTTGCCACCCGTGTTCCTATGTGTATATCTCATTTGACTTTTTCTAGCTGCCAAACCACCCTGCAAGGTGTGTGTCCACCAAGACCCACTCTCCCAGCGCTGGGCACCCACTTTGCGCTGCAGTGAGCATCTGGGACCTGCGTGAGAATGTCTGGGGGGAGATGTTGTTACGGGGGAACTGCTGCATCTCAGTCCTGCACTTCCTTCATCTTTTTTTTTTCGAGACAGAGTCTCTTTCTGTCGCCCAGGCTGGAGTGCAGTGGCGCAATCTCGGCTCACTGCAAGCTCCGCCTCCTGGGTTCACGCCATTCTCCTGCCTCAGCCTCTCCGAGTAGCTGGGACTACAGGCGCCCGCCACCACGCCCGGCTAATTTTTTGTATTTTTTTAGTAGAGACGGAGTTTCACCGTGGTCTCGATCTTCTGACCTCGTGATCCGCCCGCCTCGGCCTCCCAAAGTGCTGGGATTACAAGCGTGAGCCACCGCGCCCGGCCTTCCTTCATCTTACTAACACACCTGGAGATCCTTCCCAAGGGCCACCCAGCCCACCCTCCCAGCAGAGTGAGGGAGGTCTCCTGTATTACATCGTCTAACTGTGACATCACCGAGCTTTCAGACTTCTGCCAGCCTGAATGTGTAAAGTGAACCTTCATTGTGATTTTAATTTGATTTCTCACATTACCAGTGCTTTTGAGTGTCTTTTCTTCTGCTTGTTAACGTCTTGGATTTCCTCTTCTGTAAATTCATACCCTTTGCTCTGTTTTCTTTTCATTTTTTTGAGATGGAGTCTCGCTCTGTCATCCAGGCTGGAGTTCAGCAGCATAATCTCGGCTCACTGCAACCTCCGCCTCCCAGGTTCAAGCGATTTTCCTGCCTCAGCCTCCCAAGTAGCTAGGACAACAGGCACAAGCCACCATGCCCGGCCAATTTTTGTGTTTTTAGTAGAGACGGTATTTCACCGTGCTGGCCAGGCTGGTCTTGAACTCCTGACCTCAGGCGATCCACCCGCTTTGGCCTCCCAAAGTGCTGGGATTACAGGCATGAGGCACCGTGTCCAGCCCCTTTGCTCTGTTTTCTATAGAACCGCTGTCTTTTCTTATTAAGCTATACCTTTTTGAAATGGATTTAATTGTTCTTTTGACTTTGCCATTTTAAAAATATTTTAAGCCAGGCATGGTGGCTCATGCCTTTTATTCCAACATTTTGGAGGTGGAAGCAGTAGGACTGCTTGAGCCCGGGAGTTCGAGACCAGCCTGGGCAACATAAGGAGACCCCCGTCTTTACAAATAATTTAAAAAATTAGCCAGGCATGGTGCCACGCACCTGTAGTCCCAGCTGGGAGCCTGAGGCAGGAGGATCACCTGAGCCTAGGAGGCGGAGGTTGCAGTGAGATGTGATCGTGCCACTGCAGTCTCGTCTGGGTCACAGAGACCCCATCTCAAAATAAATAAATAAAAATATTTTGTCATATATTCATTGTTTCTAATCTCAAAATCATTTTATAGGCTGTTACAGCTCATAGGGCCTGTGGCACAGTGCTAGAGATATCACTAATAAAATGTATTTGACAGTTGATGTGTTTTGAACATTTATTAGTCAGATGCTCTTCTACAGACTTACATAGAAAGTCAATCCTCACATCTCCATAAGGTAGATATCATTGCCATGACTATTTCTATCACCCTTTCTCCTTCTATACTGTGACTTCCACTGCCTCTGTTACTGTCATCCCCCCTGACTTTCTGACATGGTCCTGAGGCATGGAGTGGCCAGTTCCTAGGCAAGGCCACTGAGCTTGGCAGAATAATGTCCCCTGCCCCCGCCTAGGATGTCCGCACTCTAATCCCTGAAGCCTGTGAGTGTGTCACCTGACATGGCAAAGGGACTTTGCAGACGTGATTAAGGATTTTGAGATGAGGAGAATACTCTGGATTAGCCAGGTGGGCCGAATATAATTGCAAGCGTCCTTATAAGGAAAGAAAGGAGGCAGAACCGTCAGAGTCAGAGAAGGAGATGTGACCGGAGGGAGAGAGATTAGGAGATGCTGGGCCACTGGCATTGAAGACAGAGGAAGGGGCCATAAGCCAACGAATGGGGGCATCTCTGGAAAGGAGTCCTCCCCTAAAGCGTCCAGAAAAAACCAACGCTGCAGACACCTTGATTTTAGGACTTGTGACCTCCTGAACGGTAAGAGAATTAATTTGTGTTGTTCTAAGCCCCCAGGTTTGCGGTCATTTGTTGCAGTGGCCACAGGAGATGAGTTAGACCACACAACCAGGGATGTGGCGGAGCTGGCGTGCAGCCCGGGGATGGCCCCAGCACAGCTCCTGCCTGCCATAGTGGGGAAGTGGCCCTGACCGGGCAGGAAGCTTTTCCAGGTCTTGCTCAGTAGCACGTCTCTGAGCCTTGGCCGCAGGCCTGGGAGCTTTGTCTCTGTCTCCCCAGCATCTTACTGAGCAACCTGGTAAACATTCACAGGAGCAAGGTTCAATAACCTTTGCAATTTGCAAAGCAGCAAATTGCATGGCTAAGGCCTCGGCTCTCGGGTCTGGCTGGGCACGTGAGCACAAGGAGTTTTTAAAAATCCACATGCCCCGGGCCCCAGCCCTCCAGGTGTGAAGCAGGTGTCTGAAACAGGATAAAGTGGCTTCTGATGTGCGGTATGGCTGAGAGCGGCTCACTCAGGGCGGCCACTATCTCCTGGCCTTCACGGAAGTTTTTACCATGGAGATCACAGCTGTGATCGGCTCCATGGGAAAAGCATTTTACCAAAAATAATTCTGAGGCCACTTTTTAGCCAAAATACATCTATTCCACACACTGATGGTCTCTGCCAGGGCATGTATGGGCTCGCCCATTCATTCATTTTGTGCCTATTGTGTACCAGCCACGCAGACGTCTGGCCATGGGCTGGCTGTGCAAAGCCTGTGCCCCTGGAATTTACAGTCCAGAGGGGAGACAATCCAGGAATCACAAGAGCAATGCCAGTTACAAGCTGTGCCGAGGAGACACAGAAGCATGTGCGGTCCTATGCGGAAGTGAAACAGGGAGACCTAATTTCAATTTGGGGCTCAGGGAGAGTTTCTGGGAGTGGTGGACATTCAGGTTGTACAGTACCTATGACTGTGCTGGGCCCACAGTAGGACCTCAGGGGCCATTTGTGAACCAATACAGGCAATGACCAGATGAGGCTGGAAGCGGCTCAGCCCTCAGGGCTTTGCAGCCAGAGGCCCTGGGAGTGAACCTTTTGAATCTCATCTCAGCCTCTTACTGTGTCCCTTGCATAGTTTCTTTACCTTCCAGCCTCAGGTTTCTCACCAACAAAATAGGGATACTCACAGAACCTACCTCCCAGGGTTGCTGTAAGGATTAAAAAAAAAAAAAAAAAAAAAAAAAGCCATGTGTAGAATGTGAGTGCAAATTCGGAGAGATGAGGACAGACTGGTGACAAGGTCGAGGGACAGCGAGTTGGACAGAAGGGACCTTGTGTGCAGAGGCCTGGGGATGGGTGTGGGGGACCCTTGGGACTTAGTGGAAAGTCTACGCCCCTGAAACACAGCCTCACCTGCACTGGCTTCCTCTAAGAGTCTCCTGGTGGCCGTAGGGACAGAGGGAAGGAAGCAGGCAGATTCCAGAGGCATTTAGAAGGGCAGTTACAAGATTCTGGGAGCTGCGTCGGGGGAGGAGGCAGACTCGTCAGGGATGACTCTGGTGTGAGTAATCAGGTGGGCGGTGCCCCATTTACTGAGGTGGGAAGACCAGGAGGGAAGCAGAGATGGGCAAAACACGGCAAGGTTCAGTTTGCGGCAGTTTTGGAGACAAGCGCATAGAAATAAATGAAATGACATTTGGGGCGGGGGAAGCTCTGGAATTTTCAGGATTTATGGCTTAGGGCCTTCGGTTCCTATAAATGTGTGTACAGGGGGTGGGGGTGGGAGGGAAGGAGGGGATCCCTACCCAAAGGGTTCCCATTTATGCAAAAAGGGCTATAATTGTGTTCAGGAGAGGAGCACCTAACTAAGACTTTTTAGGGACGTCACCAGAAAAAACACTTGGGAGGAAATTAGGGATATTTGTGTGTTTGGAACACAGCCTATCCCTTTGGAACCCGGTGCTGAGGACAAGGGGACTGAAGAAAGGATCAGTGGAACTGTCTGGCTGGGAATGGGAATTGACTCCACAGGAGAGGAGGCCCTGTGGTTGGTGCTTTTTGTGAAAACCACTACGCCTGCAGGTGGGCTCAGTGGAGGCGCAGCCCCCCTGCCCTGCCTCCGCCCCCCACCCGGCAGAGGGGCGGATTTTCTTCTCTTGCTCCTCTTGGCCGCTTCATGGCAGCCCTGAGCAGTGCCATGCAGCCAGGAAGAGGCCTTTGCAGCTGCCGCTGCCACCTGTCCCTGCATATCTCGCCAAAGAGCTCTTTCCCCAGAGGGGGAACCATCGGCTCAGAGGCTGGAGGGGAGGCCCACCCAGCCACCAGGAGGCCACCAGGCATGAGGCTGGCATTCCCACTGCCCCCAGCCCACCAGGACAAGGGAGCACGAAATCTTCAGAAAGTCACCTCCCCCTCGCCTCCCCCTCTCGCCTCCCCACCCCACCCTGCCTCCTCTCTTGGCCCTCCCACCTTCTCCCTTGCTGCAGTCCTTTCCTTTCCATGCCCTCTGCTCCCTCTCCTTGTTCTGTTCTCCTTCCCTTCTTCTGTCCCTTTCCAGGTCCTTCTCTTCCCTTCTGTGTCCCCTACCCCCTCTCTCTCCACTTCTACCTGGCCTGTGGCTCCCTCATCCATGCACTCTTAGTAAATACCTAGTGTGCCAACATGCCAGGTGCCCTGCAAGGCGCCAGGGACCAGGGGCAGTGACAGCAGGCACGGTGCTTGTCCCCACAGGGCTGACAGCCTAGGAGAAGAGACAGTAATGAAACAGCAACACCAAACGAGGGAGAACAGCAACCTGGGAGGATGCTCAGGAGAAGGTCACAGACCCAGGGAACACGCAACAGGGGTCCCGACCTGGCCTGGGCATCAGGGAGGAGTTCTCTCCGGGAGCTGCTTGTGTCAGGAGGGTACAAAGAGCTTGATAAGGTGAATGGGGCCCAGGAGGTGGGAAGGCTGGTGTGCCTGAGGCTCACAGGTGAGGCCTCTTCCTAAACCAACAGAAACGCGCTGGGCTTTGAAGGCGATGGCAATTCTATCACAATGGCTTTTGGAGAGAGGGCTCAGGCGAGCTGGCTGTAGGGGAGTCCTCAGGTGGGAGCGAGTGGGAACAGACAGAGGTCTGGACCTGGGCCCTGCAGGTGGCAGGGCCACTGACGGTGAGGTCCGAGAGGCACACAGGAGTGCCATCTAAGGCAGGACTCACTCTCAGGGCCGTACAAGGGCGGGGTGCCTCCTCTAATGCTGGCCCAGGGTGCGGGGTAGGGCAGGGGTGGGGAGAGCCTGGGGTGGGGGTGGGGGTGTAAACTGATGAGGAGGGGCGGTGAGGCAGAAGGCAGTGTCCTGGGGGTGTCTAGGCCTCTGGCCTGAGAAACTGCAGAGAGTAGGCAGGACTTCTGGGTGTGGGGTGCTGGTGACCTGAGGGGCTTTCAGGAGGCCCCATGGGGCAGGGGCAGTGACAGGGACCCTGAGGCCCTGGGTGTCTCCAGCCCTCTGCTGTCTCCTCCTTCCTCTGGTCAAGTTTGCTTCTGGAAGTCCAGGTTCAGAGGGACTTTGGCCTGGGCACAGCACTGAGACCATGAGCCCCGGGGGCAGGACAGGGGCTTCCCGCCCAGGCCCTTTGTTGCTTCTCCCCACAAGCTAGGCCCCACCTGCTGGAATCTTCCCCAGGACCCTGCCAGTCGGCCTGCCCTAGCCAACCAGCCTCTGTGCTGGCAGGGATGGTCCAGGCAGGGCGAGCCTCAGCCCCAGCTGCTTCTGCCTTGTTCTCTGCATAACACACTCCACCTGGAACCTTAGAGGGCAGAGGCCAGGGCAGAGGGGAGAGATCAGGCTGCAGGGGTTGGGGTGTGTGTTTCAAGGGAAACTTTTCTCCTGAGACAGTGATACACACTCACTTCCACCCCCGCCCCATCCTCCCCACATCGCCGGTTGAGGATGACTCAGTTAATAGACTCTCTCTACCCAAAAGTTTAGCAAATACCTGCCCCTCTTCACCCAGGCCTACCGCCAGCCTCCAACGCCAACTTCACATGCCCCTTTCCCATGAGCCAGTCCATCTCTGCCCTGGGGGAGTCAATGACCAATTGTGGGGAAGACAGACACAAATGCAGTGGCCAATCACTATTCTTTTTTCTTTCTTTTTTTTTTTTTTTTGAGATGGAGTTTTGCTCTGTTGCCCAGGCTGGAGTGCAATGGTGTGATCTCGGCTCACTGCAATCTCCACCTCCCAGGTTCAAGCGATTCCCCTGCCTCGGTCTCCCGAGTAGCTGGGATTACAGGTGTCTGCCACCACACCTGGCTAGTTTTTTGTATTTTAGTAGACGGGGTTTCACCATGTTGGCCAGGATGGTCTCAATCTCCTGACCTCATGATCCGCCCGCCTCGGCCTCCCAAAGTGCTGGGGTTACAGGCATGAGCCACTGCGCCCGGCCTCATCACTATTCTAGTGTGGGAGAGCAGGGGCTCTGGTGGAGGTGTCTGTCTGCTGTGGGCGCCCAGAAAGCACCCCTGACTCAGCCCAGAGCAGGGAGGGTCTCCTGCGGCAAACCTTTGAGCAGACTCAAAGCTGAAGTGAAGGAGAGGTATCCCAGGCAGATGAACAGATGCACTTACCATGCAAAGTGCCTGGATAGCTGAGCACAGGTCCCATACCTTTGCCAGCTCCTTTGCAGGTATTCCAGCATATTCCTGAATTATGGCTCATGGAAAGTGGGCTAAATGGAATACATCACTTCTGTGTCTGGGCCTGACCCCTCGGGTGAGATCCCTTCTACTCTCTTTCCCCTTGTCTGTTGGTTGAATGTTGATGTCTGAGATGACCTTGTTAAAGGTCCGTTGGGGTCCCTGAATGGCTGCCCGGAGCAGAGCTCTCCTCCCCATGTGGCTACAGATACTCCCTTTATGTGAACAGAAATGAGGTCTTAATTTCTATTGTGTTGAGCTGCTGAGATACGGGGTTATCTGTTACAGTCATAGGCATTACCTTAACCTGGACAGTGGGGAAAAATGGAGTGTCACCTACTGTACAGCTTCAGAGGGATGAGTGGGAAGGAGTGAGGAGGAGATGAAATAAGAACAACTATTTGAGATCAGACTGGGAAGGACCATGATTTTTAGACAGCAGATTTGGACTTCGTCCAGTGTTGGGCCCTTGAAAGGCTGTAAATTGGACAGTTATGTGATCAGGCCTGAAGTTGTGAACTATAACTCTGTGATTAAATAAATTAAAACACATCCATCTATCAAAATTCTCCTCAACCATTAAAAATAACAATGTAAAACAACTGTTTTTGACGTGAAAAGATGTCTACAATCCATTATGTGGAAAAAAATGTAGCTTGAGAAATAGTACATATAACATGAATATGCTTTTATTTCAAAAAGATCCACCATATCGGAGGTGGATTACATAACTGGCCCAGGTCTTCATCCTTTCTTGCATCCCTGCTCCTTTCCTTGTAATCTGCAGTGCCCTCCAGCTGTGGGTGAGGTGTACTTCCTTGTCTCTTGACTGGGGTGATGTGGTTTGGCTGTGTCCCCACCCAAATCTCATCTTGAATTGTAGCTCCCATAATCCCCACGTGTCGTGGAAGGGACCTAGTGGGAGGTAAGTGAATCATGGGAGTGGTTTTTTCCCATGCTGTTCTTGTGATAGTGAATAAGACTCCAGAGATCTGATGGTTTTAAAGAGGGAAGCTTCCCTGCACACGCCCTCTTGCCTGCTGCCGTGTAAGACATGTCTTTGCTCTTCTTTCACCTTCCACCATGATTGTGAGGCTTCCTCAGCCATGTGGAACTATAAGTCCATTAAACCTCTTTTTCTTTATAAATTGCCCAGTATCAGGTATTTTTTTATAGTAGTATGAAAATGGACCAATACATGGGGTTAGCCACATTATTTACTTTATCCATAGGATGAGACAGAAGTGATGGGTGTACCAGTTCTGGGAGTGGTTCCAGTTGGTCTCTTTTTCTCATGAGAAGAAAATTCTTATGCTACCCACTGGTCTCAGGAGGTGGATGAGGGATACATGGTGCAGAATTAAGCCACCAGCCAAGACCAGCCCAAATCAGCCAACCCTAAGCCAATTTCCAAAGGATGAGTAAGCCCAGCCAAGATCAGCAGAGGCATCCACTGAGCCCAGCCTACATCAGCCAAACTATGACAATCTGCAGCTCATAAAAACAAATGATTGTTTGAAGCCACTAAGTTCTAGGGTGGTTTGTTACATAGTTTTTTTTTTGTGGCAATTGATAATTGGTACAATATCTATATGTGAATGAGCATTAAAAAGTCTGAAAGAAGTTGAATTTTGAGTAATATAATTTCTTTTTGAGTATTATTTGAATTTATTTTAATGAGCCCATATAACTTTTATAATAATGAAAAATAAAGTAATATTTTGAAAATGTCTGGGAATGGCCTGGAGAACAGATTAGTTCGGGAGAGACTGGAGCTAGGCAGCCCATCAGGAGGTTGGTGCACTGGTTTTTGTTTGTTTGTGGGGTTTTTTTTTGTCTTTTTTTTTGAGACAGAGTCTCACTCTGTCACCTGGGTTGGAGTGCAGTAGGATTACAGGTGTGAGTCACTGCGCCCGGCCTGTGCACTGTTTTTGTTTGTTTGTTTGTTTGTTTTGAGACAGAGTCTTGCTCTGTCACCCCAGTTGGATTGTAGTGGCATGATCTTGGCTCACTGCAACCTCCACCTCCCGGGTTCAAGCAATTCTCCTGCCTCAGCCTCTCTAGAAGCTGGGGTTACAGATGCACGCCACCACACCTGGCTAATTTTTGTATTTTTAGTAGAGACGGGGTTTCACCATGTTGGCCAGGTTGGTCTTGAATTCCTGACCTCAAGTGATCTGCCTGCCTCGGCCTCCCAAAATGCTGAGATTATAGGCTTGAGCCACTGCGCCCAGCCTGTGCACTGTTTTTTAACGGGGCTGCTGAAGGCCTGAGCCAGAGCAGGGCTGCCGCTTCCCCACAGCATCACATGCCTGTGTTGCCTCTCCACACCCTCCATCCCTTTAAGAAACTAGTTTCAAAGTGAGCAGTCTCGCTGAAAAGAGAAATAATAAACTGCCTCTGGAAATTGGTGACTGTAGATGGCTCCTTTTAGGAGCATCTGCATTTTAATAGGGACAGGGAGAAATTCTCCAATGATGGAAGTTTGCGAGTTGGAAAGCAGAAAGACGTATTTGGGAAAGTGCTTTCTTATGCCTTCCCAGCTCATTGCATGGGTCAAAGCCAACACCCTCCCTGCCACCCATACATGTAGCCATGAGCTCCTGATTCTCCTCTGTAACCACGGAACCATTAGCACCCAACACAGTGCACTCCCCTGTGGTACCAGCTAAGTGGGGAGGAAGGGACACTGTGAGTCGGGAAGCCTGGGGGAGTGAGTGCAGGAGACACCACACCTAAGCCTTTCATGTCCAGGGCTAGGGCATGAGCTGATCCAGATGGAACTTGCTGGAAGGAACCAGCCTTGCTTCCTACACTCTTCCCCTTCATGGTGGCCTGTCTCCTCACCAGAGTATAACACGCTTCTCAAAAAAATGTTGGTTTTGGAGACAGGGTCTCACTCTGTCACCCAGGCCCAAATTTTTTACTGTGGTAAAAGACATATAAGATTTACCATCTTGCACTTTGGGAGGCCGAAGCGGGCGGATCACCTGAGGTCGGAGTTCGAGACCAGCCTGGCCAACATGGTGAAACCCCGCCTCTACTACAAATACAAAGAAATCAGCCAGGCATTGTGGTGGGTGCCTATAGTCTCTTCTCCTTCTCCTTCTTCTCTTTTGAGACGGAGTTTCACTCTTGTCGCCCAGGCTGGAGTGCAGTGCATGATCTTGGCTCACTGCAACCTCCGCCTCCCAGGTTCAAGTGATTCTCCTGCCTCAGCCTCTCAGGTAGCTGGGACCACAGGTGCTTGCCACCACGCCTCCCAAAATGTTGGGATTACAGGCGTGAGCCACCACGCTTGGCCTCATCGTCTTCTTTCTAGAGGAAAAGACACTCAGTGAGGCAGAGAACATGTGTGTCCTGTTTCTCACCAGTCCCCTTGGGGCCTAGAATGGCTCCCGACACACAGAAATCGCTCAATAATTGCTGGTGAGTGAGTGGATCTCAATGCCACAGGAGAGAAGACAAACCACCACAGTGCGATGCCGTCTACAAAGTCACGCCGCATCCATCCCATGGGGCACCTGAGTCCAGGGCTCTCCTTTCACGGAGCCAAGCCGTCCCTTCTGAAAAGACAAAAGGACAAACAGGGAGAGATACCATAAGGGAGCTTATATGCTCCTGAAACTAAAATAATATTTGTGGACATGCTTGCTTGGTGCTGGGAAATGAAATCTGGAACTACATCCTTTGTCATTTCTTTCATCATGATCTCTGCTGAAGACTGAAGATTTGGAATACTAGGGTTGGAAGGTACCTTAAGATTCATCTACAATAATTACCCACTGGAGGCCGGGTGCGGTGGCTCACGCCTGTAATCCCAGCACTTTGGGAGGCCAAGGCAGGCGGATCACGAGGTCAGGAGATTGAGACCATCCTGGCTAACACAGTGACCCTGTCTCTACTAAAAATACAAAAACAAAATTAGCCGGGCGTGGTGGCGGGCGCCCGTAGTCCCAGCTACTCAGGAGGCTGAGTCAGGAGAATGGTGTGAACCTGGGAGGTGAAGCTTGCAGTGAGCCGAGATCGCGCCACTGCACTCCAGCCTGGGTGACAGAGCGAGACTCCATCTCAATAATAAAAATAATAGTAACCCATTGGATGATTTAATATTTTCTGCAGCAAGTGTGCAGGGGTAACACATTAGGAATTTGTTGCTTTGAATGTGTCATTTGTGAGAAACTTGGGGTTAAGTTATATCTAAAAGAAAAGCAAATGCCTTGGAATAGGACCCTGTGGGGCTTGCTCCTGAGGCATATGCCTGAAGCTCCAGGTTTGGGTTCTGTGCATCTATTTTGAATGTTCAGGACCCATCTTTGCTATTCTAGCATTGGGAATATTCCAGATGGTGCAAGGAGCTAGATCATGATCTCCAAAGGGTCAGATGTCACGACGGGGTTGGCTCTGCCACTGAGCCTACCCTACGTGTGTCTGTCTTTAATTTAGGAGAAGCCGTATGGCCCCCTCTTCATGGGATCTGGAGGAGGGACATGTGTTTGTCACTTTCTTCTGCAGGTAGGAGCGTCAGCACCATGAAGTTGGGAACCCCCAGCCCCAGGTGGTGGGAAGGTTCGTGCTGGCTTCTGAGCTGCCCACAGTGACTAAGAATGATGTATGAAAATAGCAGCTGAAAATGTCACCACCCACCTCCCCCACTTTCCAAGAAAAAAGAAAAAAAAACGAAACATTGGCCCAGGGTATTGCAGTCTGTGAGCAAAACGAAGCAGCAAGAGTTTATTTGTGGCCAGAGACAAGGTTTCCCTTGAAATCAGTGCTGCTCGTGACCATCTTTATCCACTGTCCACAGACAAATAGATTCCTGAATGGGTCTCTGTGGCTAAAGCCGATTCAGTTCCATGGAGTCAGGCCCCCCTCACACCCCAGGGGTGGTGTGGCAGGAACGCCATATGATATGCCACTCAACACCTGTCAGCCCCAGGGTCCTCATTTTTAAAGGGGAGATCCTCCCCGCCTGGGCTGCCATCCAGCATGGGCATGAAATTCTACGCAGAGCAGCGCTGTGCATCAGTTACCCTGGACAGCCTCCCTTTATCACTGCGACCTTCTGTCCTTCTCAAGGTCTCATCTGACTGCGACCTTCTGTCCTTCTCAAGGTCTCATCTGACGAGTGGGAATCGGGGCCACTACCTCCCCAGCTCAGGGGAGCTGAGCCAGCTGTCCTTTGGTCCCTCCTCCCCGACAGGGACTCCCTGGCAATCACTGAGTTTGGCATCAATCACTATCTTTATGGAAAATCAAAGGAACTCCTATCAATAAAACTTAGGCAGGGCATGTGGAAGTATATAGCAACCTGACCAGCGTGGGCCTTCATCATAAAGGGTCACATAAGTAATTGAAAAGTTGTAAATATATGACTCAGAGCCCGGCATCCTCAGAGTTGGAAGAAGAGCCAAAAGGCCTTTGATCCACCCTTGTGTTCAGGGGTAAGGCAAGCAGAGGTTATTACCTCCCAATACAGGGATGAGAAAACTGAGACCCATCCTCAAGGCCACCCTGCAACCCAGTCTTCCTCCTGGAGAAGACCCAGAAGGTTTGGGCCGGGCCCCCGAACACTGACCTATTTTTGTAAGACCTTTTTTTTGTTGTTGTTTATTTTTAGTTAACAGGATAATTTTAAGGTCCTCATGATTAGTAGTTAGCCTGCAAAGCCAGCTCTGCTGTTAACTAGAACAATCCAACAGGAGGCAGATCTTGTCAGGGGTGGTAGGGAGACAATAAGATTCTCCATCAGAGAGGAGTGGAGAGGACTGATGGTGGTGGAGCTGCACGTGCAGATGAAGAGGTTTGCCGATGGCTGTTATTGGTGCGTTGGGTTCTTGCAATCTCCCAGGATAGAAATCAAGAGAGGTGGCTGGGCATGGTGGTTCACGCCTATAATTGCAGCATTTGGGAGGCCAAGGAAGGTGGATCATTTGAGGTCAGGAGTTCAAGACCAGCCTGACCAACATGGAGAAACCCCATCTCTACTAAAAATACAAAATTAGCGGGGCGTGGTGGCGCATGCCTGTAATCCCAGCAACTTAGGAGGCTGAGGCAGGAGAATCGCTTGAACCCGGGAGGTGGAGGTTGTGGTGAGCCGAGATCACGCCATTGCACTCCAGCCTGGGCAACAAGAGCAAAACTCCATGTCAGAAAAAAAAAAAAAAGAAAGAAAGAAAATTAGCCAGGTGTAGTGGTGTGTGGCTGTAATCCCAGCTACTAGGGAGGCTGAGGCAGGAGAATCACTTGAACCCAGGGTGCGGAGGTTGCAGTGAGCTGAGATTGCACCACTACGCTCCAGCCTGGGTGACAGAGTAAGACTCTGTCTCAAAAAATAAAATAAAATAAAATTCAAGAGAGGTCAGCAGACATAGCAGCAAAAAGAAAGAGAAAGCTCATTTAGCTTGTGCTCAAGGGAGCCAGCACCATGAAAGGGAAAAGGTGGGCTGCTCTCGAAGGTAGCGGAGTTGTGTTAGAGTGTGTGTGTGTGTGTGTGTGTGTGTGTGCATGAGAGAGAGAAAAAGAGAGGCCTCTTCCCCTACAATACTGCGGCCTCCACTATATCATTGATAGAGATATGAATTTGTTTATTTTGAATTTATTTGGCCAATAATGGACCCAGGATCTTCTAGGTTGTTTTGACTTTCATATTGCTATGCTATGCATAACAAAACCCCTGTCTCTACAAAAATGAAAGATAAAATGAGCCAGGTGTGGTGGCACAGGCCCGTAGTCCTGGCTACTCAGGAGGCTGAGGCAGAAGCATCACTTGAGCCTGGGAGGTAGAGTCTGCAGTGAGCCGTGATCACACTACTGTACTCCAGAGCCTGTTTCTAACAACAACAACAAAACCAAGGAATAAATAATCTAAATCCTTAGTGGTCATCTCGCCCAAGGCCTCCCCTCGAGGTCCCGGACCATGGCCACCCACCTGGGTGCCTGTCCTCAGCCCTCCTGGCTCTTGCCTCTCCCCTCCCCTCCCCTCCTGTGGGATCCCTGGGCAGTCTGGTTGAGCGCTGAGAAAGCTTCCGTCGGTGCAGCTCAGACCCCCACAGTCACTCACATGAGACCCTTCTGAGCTCCCCGTGCCTGGCGCCCCAGCCCCAGCCCCACAGACAGACAGCTCTGCTCTGCCCTACTCCCCGGTGCTGTCTGGAGAGCACCTCACACTGTGGCCCCCACGCTGTCTCCACTGTGGCCCGCTCGCACACGGTGGGAATAAGCCGCAGCGTTCTCTGTTTCCTCCACTTCTCCTCCTGTGCCCTCCCTCCAGCACCCTCCATCCCACGGCGTTTGCCTTGCTGATGTTCTCTCCATCATCCATTTCTCTCCAAGCCTGGAGACCCCCAGTCATGGTCTCCAAGCTCATCTCAAATCCCCACCTGCATGGAACATTCCCTGGCCACCCACCCTCCCCGCCAGGCAAGGATCCTTGGTTCTTCCTCTGGGCCACCACGGGATTCCCCAGCTCCGGGTCAGAGGCTGTCTTCTCAGGGAATCCCTGGGTGTCTAGCACAGGGCCTGGCCCCCCTACAAGTACAGAGCAAACATGTTTTAAATGAACGGGTCGGCTCAGTGGATGATAGGATCTGTTTCTTCTGGTGCTTCGTGAAAGCCCTTTGGGGCCATTGAATTTTTCTACATCATCATTTCTTTGTCAAGGTAATTAGGGATGATATTATCATTCCATTTTACAGGTGAGATAAGTGATCCCACCACGAAGCTGGCTCCTGTACATGCCTCTCTGGTCCTGCTTCTGGCTGACGGGCTGGAACCACACCTGCCTGGCCTGTGGGAGGCAGTGGAGGAGCCCCGGAGGCTCTGAGGTATGGCTGCTGACTGTGTGGGGGAGGGGTGATAGCGCTGGAGCCAATGACACTGGGAGGGGGGTGGGGAGCAACGTGATGGGCCGGATGAAGATGAGGACGCTAGACTCTCGGGGACTTGGAGAGCAGCTGGCTGTGGGAGGGGAGGGGTTATTCCCTCATGGGTCTCCGACTAGGACAACCCGGCGAGTGGTGGAGCAGGCCATTCTTGGATGCTGGACTTTTTTGGCGTGAATAAGTTTGATCTGGAGGTCTAGATTTTGAGGGTCTTCGAGCGCTTTGATTACAGATTTCCGGTTGACAATTGGTACAGCGTTGAGGGCTTCCAAATGTACACTCCCGAGGGTCTGTTGGTATCAGATTCACAGAACCATGGGATTACAGAACTTGAGACCCAACAGGTCATGCAATTTTATCACAATTAAAAAAAGATCTAAATACACTCAAAACCACATGGATGAACCTTCTAGAGGTTATGCTGAGCTGAAGAAGCCAGACCCAATACCCATATGGTATTATTCCGTTGACGTGAGGTTCCCAGGTCAGGGAACGCTGACCTATGGGGAGCAAAGTCAGAAAAGTACTACAAACAATTATTTTTCTAAATTAAAATAAAAATATAGGACGGGCATGGTGGCTCATGCCTGTAATCCCAGCACTTCGGGAGGCCGAGGCAGGCGGATCACTTGAGGTCTGGAGTTCAAGACCAGCCAGGCCAAAGTGGTGAAACCCTGTCTCTACTAAAAATACAAAAATTAGCCGGGTGTTGTGGTGAGCACCTGCAATCTCAGCTGCTCGGGAGGCTGAGGCAGGAGAATCGCTTGAACCCGGGAGGAGGAGGTTGCCGTGAGCCGAGATCGTGCCCCTGCACTCCAGCCTGGGTGAAAGAGCGAGACTCTGTCTCAACAAATAAAAAAAAAACAAACAAAATTCAGGGGCCTCTAGTTTCTGGGAGCAGCCTCTGGCAGATACCAGCAAGGAAACCAGGGCCTCAGGCCTATAACTGCTGGGAGCTAAATCTCCCCACACCTAACTGGGCCTGGACGGGGACCTCGAGCTCCAGAGGAGACTACAGTGCCCCCATGACACCTGGCGACTCCTGAGCAGAGGCCCTGCTAAGCTGTGCTGGAGTCCACACCCCCAGAAACTGTGAGATCATTGATGGGCGTGATTTGAAGCTGCTAAGTGTGCTACGTCGTGATTTCTTACACAAGAACAGAAAGTGAATACGGGTATATTACTGTTTCATAAAAGAAGGATTGATGTCCGTTGCATGTACACACATTAAAGCGCTCTGGGAGGACTCAGGGAAAGTCGGAACTGTGGCTGCCTACGCGTGCGTGAGAGGGCTGGGGTGGAGGGGGGCTTCGCATTCTGAGCCCTCATTTGCTCTTCTGTTTTTAAAAAATGTAAATGTCAACACCTGTTCAAAAGTGAATAAACTGACGATTGTGTCTGCTAATAGTTTTTGAGCTCTTCTTAGGCGTCAGGTGCCATTTTAGGCACAGCGTAGGAAATAACTTTTTTTTTTTTTTGAGACAGATTCTTGCTCTGTTGCCCGGGCTAGAGTGCAGTGGCATGATCTCGGCTCACTACAACCTCCGCCTCCAGGGTTCAAGCAATTTTCCTGCCTCAGCCTCCTGAATAGTTGGGATTACAGGTGCACACCATCATGCCCAGCTAATTTTTATATTTTTAGTAAAGATGGGGTTTCGCCATGTTGGCCAGGCTGGTCTCGAACTCCTGACCTCAGGTCATCCACCTGCCTCTGCCTCTCAAAGTGCTGGGATTACAGCACTTTGAAGTACATTGAATACTTCCCACAACCTTGTAAGGCAGGTGCAGGGAAACTGAGGCCCGTGCAAGGGTGTGATGCACCCTGGCTCTCAGAGAAAGCCTTAGAGCTGGGATTCGGGCCGCTGGGCTTCAGGTCTGCAACCATCTCCTCTGCCCTATCCCTTCCGTTCCCATATCCCTGGGCAGGGAAGTTGTGGAGGAGCTGGGACAGCAGCTGTTGGTGGAGCAAGAATACAGCAGCTGCCAGATGCTGGAAGCAGGCAAGGCTCAGAAGACCATGGGCACTGGGGGAGTCCCATGAGAGCCTTAGAGATTCCAGACTGGGGAGCCTACAGCTGGCTTTCAACCAGCAGACCTGAAAGGAGGCTCCCCATCCCCTGATTCTCCCCTGCCTTGATTTTTTTTTTTTTTTTTTGACAGAATTTTCACTCTTGTTGCCCAGGCTGGAGTGCAGTGGCGTGATCTTGGCTCACTGCAACTTCCCCTCCTGGCTTCAAGCAATTCTCCCTCAGCCTCCTGAGTAGCTGGGATTACAGGCGTGCACCACCACACCAGGCTAATTTTTTATTTTTAGTAGAGACAGGGTTTTGCCATGTTGGCCAGCCTGGTCTTGAACTCCTGACCTCAGGTGATCAGCCTGCCTTGGCTTCCCAAAGTGCTGGGATTACAGGCGTGAGCCACCGCGCCTGGCCTCTTGCCTTGATCTTTAGAATGTGTGCCTCTGCCTCTTTCATCATTATCATTTCTTTCATTTCATTATTGTTCCCTGCATTCGCTTCTGAATCTCCTGTGTTAAAACTTCCAGAAGAAAAAATCTCTTTTGATTTTAGAAAATATTTGTTCTTTAAAAAAGGACTTTACGTCATTCCATTCATGTGAAGAAAGAGACATTTCTAACTTTGTTATTTTATGTATATAAGTTCGTTTTCAGCAGATTCTTTAAGTGTCTGTATGTCATTATATTATTTTTCAAGGCCCATATGCAAGAATTGTTTCATAGACACCATTTCTGATCTCAGTGTGTTTTTCACTGGTCAATAAAAACCACAGCTTATAACTCAGTCATATAAATATGACACTTCCCTCAGCTTCCAGCATGACACAATGATAAATTCAGCAAGTTTACGTCTGCCTTCATTTCCCCCTTTTATTTCTTTGCCTGAATTTCCCTGGGGCCAGCCCTCCAAATAATTTCTTTAGGAGATAAGGAGAATTGCGTTTCTGCCAGTTTGATTTCCATGGTGGTAAGCAGCTGCAGAAGGTTTCTGCTGTTTTATGTGTCCCGTAACCATGAAGCACTATTCTTGAGTGGCCCCCACCAATACCATGTGGTTTCCATTACGCTTTTCTTCTCCCCCTCTTCCCCCCTCTCCCCCTCTTCCCCCCTCTCCCCTTCCCAGTGAAGCATCTTGAATAATGACAAAAAGGGCAGAAGAGCAGAGGGCTTGAGCGGTTGGAGACTCCAAAGTTGGACTCCTGGGTTTGTCACTCACTCATTAGCTGTGTGGCCCTGGGTAGCTGCTGAACCCCTTTGATGCTTGGATTCTGCACCTTGTGTGGCTCATCTCTCCATCTGTGTAGTGTTATGGAGACATGGAAAGTCTTTTTTTTTTTTTTTTTTGAGATGGAGTCTCACTCTGTCGCCCAGGCTGGAGTGCAATGACGTGATCTCGGCTCACTGCAAACTCCGCCTCCCGGGTTCACGCCATTCTCTTGCCTCAGCCTCCCGAGTAGCTGGGACTACAGGCACCTGCCACCACGCCCAGCTATTTTTTTGTATTTTTAGTAGAGACGGGGTTTCACCGTGTTATCCAGGATGGTCTCAATCTCCTGACCTCGTGATCCGCCCACCTCGGCCTCCCAAAGTGCTGGGGTTACAGGCGTGAGCCACCGTGCTCGGCCGGAAAGTCTTTACATAAGATGGTTGCTATCAAACACGATTAGTTAGCACTTAGCAGGTGCAACAGAGGCTGAACGTTGGGGGAAGCCTCCTCGCACCCTCTCGTTGGATTGCTGGGGTGTCCACTGGGTGACTGTGAGATGTCTCCGTGACAGCAAATAGGTGGCTATGGCTGGGCACACGCAGGCCCCAAGGCTGAGTCCTAGTATCCTAGTAGATTCTGATAGCCTGGAATCATTCATAGTTTTGCTTAGTTTTTTTTTTTGAGACAGGGTCTCACTCTGCCACCCAGGCTGGAGTGCAGTGGTGCGATCATAGTTCATTGCAGCCTCAACCTCCTGGACTCAAGTGATCCTCCTGCCTCAGCCTCCCAAGTAGCTGGGACTACACGTGTCCCAGCTATTATTTTGCAGAGATGGGATTTTGCCATGTCGCCCAGGCCTGGGCTGGTCTCGAACTCCTGGACCCAAGCAATCTGCCCACCTCGGCCTCCAAAAGCTCTGAGATTACAGGTGTGAGCCACTGCGCCCAGCATATATTTTTTTTTTTTTAAATTTGTGCATCTACCAATGGCTATGATTTGCTGAAAGGAATCTCAGGTGTTCAATTATTTGATGCTTGGGGTAACTGACTGCAAAGGGGACCATCAAAGGGCTGCAAAGACAAAGGGGACCATCAAAGGGCTGCAAAGACAACGAAACACCTCGGCTAAGTGTTTAAGATGTAGTGGAAACCTCAGGACTGGATGAGAAAAGTTCACCTGTGTAATGTGCAGGTGCACACGACCCGTACCTTCCTCCTGTGCTCACCTGTGTGTGGCCAGCATGCAGAGGTGCCGGGTTCAAGTCAATACATGGATTAAGCCAGGCTCTTGGCTGGGTGACGACTTTGTGTGTTGTTACGTTTGTAGGATGCTGGTGTGATGGCCCTCCTGGCTCACATGCTTATGGTGGTCCCCTGAGGGTGAGTCCCCTGAGGCCCGGTGAGTGTGTTCTGAGACCTGCCTCCCTGGCCATGGCTGGCTGGTCCTCGTGGTGAGTGTCCACCCATGTGACTTCACTTCTCTCCAGGTCTGTGAGGATCAACAATGTGTAGTTACTGGTCACCACTGTCCCTTTCCTTCCCAATTCCTGGAAGGATACAGGAGCATGTTACTGAGCAAGTGTGGTGTCACTTGGGCCAGACAGGGCAGATGGCGGTTGGATTGGCAGGAGAAGGGAAGAGGAGTGAGCACTGGTGGGGTTTTCAGGAGGAGGTTGGGAGGCCTGGCGAGTTAGGCAGGAGGGGGACATTGGGGAAAGCTGGGGGCGTGGTAAGGAGCCAGGAGCTTGGAGAGGTGCTGGAAGCTCAGCTCAGGGCCCAAACGGGTGGGCTCAGCCTGGGGTGGCTGAGATCTCCTTTCGAGGCCAGCATCGTCTCAGTCCTCATTGGACTGAGGCCTTTGCAGCTCCAGCAACTTCGGGGCACACATGGACGATGACAGGGTTTGTATTCCAAAGAGGATCCAGACATCCTCCCACTTCGTCATGCATCCGGAAAGCCCCATCAGCTGTCTTCTCCTTGCCTTTTATGCTGAACTCGCAACATCTTTTACCCTCCCTTCGCTCCTCTGTCGGGGAACTGGCAAAGCAGAGCCCCTGGCGTGTTTTTATTTTTCCTGCAAGCTGGGAGGACTAATCTGTATTATGTACTTTAGTGCATGATCTTCATAAAACCCAGAACTGTTATTTAAACCAGTTTCATTTCCTTTTAAACATGTCAAAGTCACTGGTCTTAACTCAAGGACTCCAGCATCTAAGGTTTAATGTGGCAAAAAGGCGGTCGGGGAGAGAGGAGAAGCAAATGCCATTTGGAGAGACTGAGACACAAAGGAGATGCTAGTATGGGGGGTGGGGGGCTTGGGGGGGTTTAGGGTTCCAGTCAGGTTGCCAAAACATTTCTGATTTTCCTCTTAGAACCCTTTGACAACACCCTCCCGGAGCACAGCAGCACAGTGAGCTGTGCAGACTCCAGAGTTCCCTGGGATTTGCTCAGAAAGCCTCCACCTCCCGCTCAGTAAATGTGACCTGGGCTCTCGTAATACTCACTGCATGAGGGTCCAGGTTAGAGTCTCGGGTCATCACAATCAGGTGTATAGAGTGATCTGGACTTGTTGAATCGGGGATCCCTAGATTTGGAATGCAGAGACATCGTGGCTCTTTTCTGCTTAAGAACCTGTTCCTGACCATTCAGGTCCAGCAGAGGAATGTGATCATGATTTGCTGCAGCCTCAATCTCCCCGGTTTTGCCCAAATATTCTTCCTATCTCGGACTCCCGAGTACCTGGGACTATGTGGACCTTCTTCCTCTGTTTTTTTTCTAAGCCCAATTTCTGTTTGTTTCCACAGTACTTAGAGTAATTTGCTGTTGTTTTTCTTTATTCCTTTCTCTGTTCTCCTAATGTTCCTTCTTTCACACTGAAGTTGACCTTTTGGTTAATTTTTTGTCACAGTCCAGCCTGCATGTGACAAACGGAAAAAGCAAGAGAAAGAGAGAGAGAGAAAAAAAGAAAGAAAGATCTTAATTCTGATATTAATTACCTTTAACCTGTTCACTCCCGCTTATTTATGTATTGGTCTTTAATATTGTTTATTATATATATATAAAAAAAGAACCAGCTCCTTAGCGGGGTGTTTCTGTGTGGGGAGCCGTGGGACAGCTACTGCCCTGGGCTCTCCTCTCCCAGCTTCGCTCTGTGCCCCCTTCTCTGTCTGGATGTGTCATGTGTGTGTGCCTGGCCTACAGCAGCTTCCAGCACTCCTAGGATGGCCCAGGCAGCTCCTTTCCCTCCAGCCCCTCCCACCCTCTCCCAGTCCGCTGTCCCAAACATGTTATAATGAAATACCTGAAGCTGGGTAATTTATAAAGAAAAATAGATTTATTGGACTCACAGTTCCACATGGCTGGGGAGGCCTCACAATAATGGCAGAAGGCAAAGGAGGAACAAAGGCACATCTTACACGGCGGCAGGCAAGAGAGTGTGTGCAGGGGAACTGCCCTATATAAAACCATCGGATCTCATGAGACTTACTCACTATCACGAGAACAGCATTGGAAAACCTGCCCCCATGATTTAATTACCTCCCATTGGGTCCCTCCCGTGACCTGTGGGAGCTACAACTCAAGATGAGATATGGGTTGGGCACAGCCAAACCATATCACAGCCCAACTTCTGGGCCTGTACGTCCTTTTGCTCAGAACTCCTCTTCCCTTGTATTTCAAATCTCAGTCTCCCCTGAGGAGACCCAAATGATGTCAGGGCCCTCAATATAGTCCCACAGTGCTAAGGACCTCAGCTTGGTGACATTTGTAAAGGCTATATTTAAAAGCATGCATTTTCTTGAGTCCCTTCTATTCAGCCAAGGTGTCCTTTGCCTCAGGGGCAATTAGCATTGCTTCAGGAGGAACATCAAGAGAAAAGAATCAGGGCTTGGTTTTTGCGTGCAAAGTAGGATTTATTAGGCCTAGGGCAGAGTTGCTCAGCCTGGGCACTGTGCACATTTGGGGTAAGATCCTGTAGGGCGTCAGCAGCATCCTTGGCCTCTACCCACATTCAGGTAGAGGGGCCACTCCCTGGCCTCCAAGTCCAGATGATTAAAAATGTCTCCAGACACCACCCAGTGCCCCCTGGCAGGCAGAATCATCCCAGCTGAGAGCCCCCGATCTGGAATAAGAACATAGTCTTGAAAGCCAACTTCTTATTTTTATTTTTTGGGCAAGAGAAGGATCTTCTAAATTAGCAAAGCTCCCCTTTGTGAAAGGAAAATAAAAACTCTGGACCTCAATTCACTTGGCCAAAAGAAAGAAATTAGGCTGCAAGCTGAGTCATGCAAGAAGCTGCCTTTCCTTTTGTTCCTAAGCAGAGAGCTACAGAGAAAAGGTTAAAGATCTCTCCAGGTAGCTAATCCAGTGTTCACCTTATCTTATGTAAAGTGCTGATTTACTGAGTGCCAGGCGAATACATGATTGACTATTCCCCTACCTGCTGCTTTTCCCTTGCAACCTGTGGATTAAGTAACCACACCCTCCCTCTTTCTCCTCCAGTTCGCTTTTCCCCTTTAAATACAGAAGCCCTCAAAATCATCTTTGGAGAAAGGCACAGACTTCTCTCTGAGGCATGTCCTTAATGTTGGCAAAATAAACTTCTAAATTAATTGAGACCCATCTCAGATACTTTCTAGTTTACACCTTTATATGCCAAGAATACAGCCTCAGGAAGTCTTGAAGACATGCGCCTAAGGTGGTCAGAGCACAGTTTGGTTTTATACATTCTAGGGAGACATAAGACATCAATCAACACATGTAAGATGAACACTGGTTGTCTGGAAAGGCGGGACAACTCAGTGCAATGGTGGGAAGGAAGCAGGGAGGGGCTTAGGTAGATAAGTGACAAAAGGTTGCATTCTTTTGAGTTTCTGATGAGCCTCTCTAAAGGAGGCAATCAGATATGCATTTATCTCAGTGAGCAGAGGGGTGACTTTGAATAGAATGGGAGGCAGGTTGACCCTAAGCAGTTCCCAGCTTGACTTTTCCCTTCAGCTTAGTGATCTGGGGCCCCAAGATTTATTTTCCTTTCACAAGCCTGATGAACTAGGCCATGCCGCTTTTCAAGAAGCCATTGGAAGCAAGGATAGAAGCTTCGTCTTCTGTCGGAGAGAAGAGAGGCAAAAGTGTTCTGCAGGGAGAGATGAGGGATGAGGCCAGGATGGTAAGGTTGGAATGAGGCCCCTTGAGAAGGGACCCAGCAATGCAGTCCCCTCCCTGGGAGGCCTGGAGGGCACCCCGAAGAGATGGACCTGTCAGTTGCTGCTTGAAGAGGGACCCACAGCTGACCAAACAGAACAGAAAGACCGAAGAGTATTAGAGGCAGAGCGTGGAGTGAACAGAGGCCACAACAGAAGGAATCATTGTCCTATTTTCAGAGATCTCTGAGTTAGAGCCTGGGTCTTGGGGGAGGTGACAGAGAGCTGGGGCAGGCCTTATGGGGGGTGGAATCCCACACCCGTCATCTGTGCCCGATGCGGCAGGCCCTGTGCCCAGGGCTCGGGTCCTAGGCTGGTCTCTGCTCTGTGCCGCTTCTGTTCTTAAGGGTGAAAACAAGATGTGAGTGGATAAGCTTAGGTGGTGCTGCGGGCTCTAAGGTGATGGCCGAAGGACGCACAGAGCACTCCTGCAGGAGGAGAGGCAGAGCCTGGCTTGCAGAGGTGCAGGGTGACCTCCTGAGGAGGCTCGAAGGAGGCTGGGCAAGTGCTCAGAAATCTGAAGGTGGTCCCATGAGAAATGGGGTGGATTGACATGGGAGCCATGACTGCTGCCCAGGGCTTTGCTGTAGACAACCAGATAGAGGACAGAGGAGGGGCGGCTTGGGGGAGAGGGAGTGGAGACTTTGATTTGAACCTGAGATGCCCACTGAGAGTCCAGAGAGGTGACAAGAAGGAGCTGATGGCCACGCACAATGCTCAGGGAGAGATGGGGCTGAAGGGCATTTAGCCCAGGTGAGTCACGTGCTGTTGTGGCCAACCAGAGAGCAGAGGCTCAGGATGGGCAGAGGGGCCACCTGGCCATGGAGCCTGGGAAGGAGGGTGGGGAACAGTGGGAGCCGGAGGCCAAGGGAAGAAGGGGGCAGCCCAGGAGTTGAGTGTTGCTGAGGACAGATGGGGACCGTGAACATGGTGGCCCTGAGGTTGTGATGGGACAGTGATGGCCAAAGCCAGGAGGGATGGGTTGGAGTGGGACAGGAGCAAGGGTGGGAAGAGCCAGCACCTGGGCCCCTCTTTATGGGGTGCGTTGAAAGCCTTACATCGGGAGTGTAATGACTTACACTGAACTTCTGGATTGGGCGTCCTGGTAAGAAGTGGAGGGCGTAGGATCATGAGCGAGGTGGGTGGTGCATGACCAGAGCCTCGGGAGGTGCCCCATGAAGAGGGCCTCAGTCAGGGCTCGTAGGGGTGCTTGGTCTCCGCTTACTTACCCTCTCAGCTGCATTCCATGGGGGACACCACCTCCTCACTGAAACACCCTCTTCCAGCACCTTCTGTGAGGCCACAGTGCCTGGATTTTCCATAGTACATTCCTGGGCAGGAAGTCTCGGGGTCGGGGGGCACAAGTAGAACAAGAGAATGACAATCACGATGAATTATGTTGGCACATGGCACCTTTACATCCATTATCCTCTTTAACGGCTTCTCCAGGGTAGACGGTGCAAATACACTTGTCCCTGTTTTACGGATGAAGAAACTGAGTCACAGAGAAGTTGAGGGACTTTCCCAAAGACACATAGCAGGTGATGGTGGAGGCTTGACTGGAACACAGAGGGGTCCTCTGAGTTCAGGACACTCCTCAGCTGAGCTCCTGTGTGAAAGCGCAGGGGCTGCTCTGAATAGGGGAAAGGGGCAGAAGGCTCCCACAAGAACAGGTTTCCATCAGCTCATGGTCAGAGCTGTACCATGTTGAGCAAACCACCTTCTGTTCCAGCAGCTCAGTGTGCAATGAACTTTCATTCCATTGCAGCCCAGGCTCAGGGCACAAAGCCACTGTCTCAGGGTGCCAGTTGGCGGGAACATAGGGCTTGTAAACTGTGCACTTCACAGAGAATCTGATGGCTTCTGAAACACGCTGATGTCCCAAGGAGAGGCAGCACTGTGCATTGTGACATGGGAGGAGGCTGTGACACTCACTCACCCCTGGACAGAGCAGTGTTTTTCCATGCGGTCCTCCCCCATGGATAGTCTCTCCTTTATCCTAACCTGCAGGAATCCTCTAAGCTATTTTTTCCCCTTTGCCATGGACCCCAGCCCCTGCAAATCCAGGAACTAGTTTTTTTAACGTGGACAGAGAAAAATGGCACCTAATTAAGATTAGACGTGCTTTTGCCGTTCTTTGAAACTTGTTCCCCTCTGCAAGTTAATAATCTCTATTGAACACCCTTTTCAGGGTGAATAATTCACTCTGGGAGACAGTGGTGGTGTGAATTGTCCCTGATTTACCTTACAAGGCTTGGAACTTTTAAAATGTCTCCCTTTAACTGTGGAGTTGAAATAGCTCAGAATTTCTACAATAATTGTAATTACAGCGGCTGTTTAGTTAGTCCCAGTGATGTACTAGATACTTCACATCCATATTCTCACCTTCCCAGAAAACCTCTGCAAGCCAGGAATTATTGTCCCTACTAGAGAGAGAGAGGCAGAGAGAGATGTATATCTCAGAGAGGCTAAATAACTTACTTAAAGTCACATAGCTGATCAGCTTTGACCTAAGATTGGAACCAGGTCTGCCTGCCTGTGGTTCCTTCATTGCCCATGCTACTCTGACTCAAGGACCTTAACCTTAATCTTGTTCCCCGCTGCAGGCTCTGCAGGTGAAGACACCCATCCTCAGAGGGGACGCTGTAGGAGAGATGAGGATAGCTGTGGAGTTCTCAGAAGCGGGGCAGTGGCTCAGCTTCCTCCTGTGCGGAATGGCAGGTGGAGGAGTGAGGGGTGATGGCCAGTTGGGGACAGGCTAGACCCAGGCGGCCCAGAGATGCATGTAGGTGGCATTGGGGAAAGGCAACGTGCCTGGAGCGGGACAGACGGTTGTCTACCTCAGTGCAGCAGAAAGAGCAGGATGGCCGGATGTCAGCCACAGCCCTGCATCACACAGCCCCTTCAGCCACCGGCTGGTGCCACTAGCCTGGATATAATGCTTGTTTACAGCTCTTCCACCAGGGCATCCACGGCAGGCTCAGCTCCTCTGGCTGGGTTTTCCAGGTCTCCGTGTTCTGTAGCTAAATCACCCTCCAGCTGTGTGTGTCCGCACAATTTCTGCTGGATTTAAAAAACCAAGCTTTGTGTGTGCACGTGTGCTTGAGCTTGTGTGTGTCTTAAATTCGGTAGATCCAATCTAGAAGGAAGGGCGTCACACCCCCATCCATGGCTTCAGCTCTCGCCTGGCCACTCGGGGCGCTCCAAATCTATGCCTCCTGCCTCCCGGGTATCCCAAGGGCACCCAAACAGCGGAGCCACAACTGGATCCCTCAGCCTCTTGACGAACCTCCTCCCTTGTTCCTGCTGCCTCCCTGAAGGGCTCCATGACTTCCTTTGCCTAAATAACAAAGCTGAAGTCCTTCATCATTCCCCTCACTCAACTCCACACCCAACCAGACAGAAGTCTTGTCTAAAGCTCTCTCATGTCTATCCCCTTACCTCTGTCCCTCCACTGAGGCCTCTAGACCAGCCTTCTCCCTCCAAGTCTCAGCCCTAGGAGCCAGAGTGAGATTGCTAAAGTGCAAATCCCAGAAACAAGGCGGAGGTAAGGTAGACAGCTGCCACGCCTCCCTCCTCTGGGAGCAGCAAGCCTCCTGTGCCTGCACAACCTCGCACTGCCCTCCACTCTGGCCCATCTGTGGGAGGGAAGGATGCACCTGTGGGAGGGAAGGATGTGTGCAGGTGAGCAGGGAGAGAGGCCATGAGGTGTGGACTGCAGCCTCATGGCACAGCAAAAGTGCAAAACACCAAGTGTCCACCATGTGGGAACTGCTAAATCAGGGCTGCAGGGAGAAACTCAGTGCCTGGACTGGGTCCTGGAACAGAAAAAGGGCCTTAGTGAGAAAACTGGTGAAATGCAAGCAAAAGATTTCGTTAATAATGATATACTAACGTGCATTTTTAGTTTTGACAGATGTCCCACGGTTATGGCAACATTAGGGGAACTCTGTGCTATATTCACAACATTTCTGTAAATCTAAAATTATTCCAAAATAAGACATTCATTTTAAAAGAAAATGTGGTTGGTCATGGTGGCTCATGTGTATAATCCCAGCACTTTAGGAGGCCAAGGTGGGAGGATTGCTTGAACCCAGGAGTTCAAGGCCAGCCTGGGCAACATAGGGAGACCCCATTTCTACCAAAAAATACAAAAATTAGCCAGGCATGATGGCATGCACCTGTGGTCCCAGCTACTGGGGAGGTTGAAGATCACTCCAACCCGGAAGGTCAAAGCTTCAGTGACACACAACTGCTCCACTGCACTCCTGCCTGGGTGACAGAGTGAGACCCTGTCTCAAAAGAAAAAAGAAAAAAATATATATTATGGTGCATTCACTCAGTTGAATAAGATACAAGCTTAAAAAAGCAGATAGTATCTATTTACAGATAGTATCTATTACAGAAAAATATTCCTGATTCTTTATATGTTTATAGACAAAACCAAGTTACAAGATGATATATATAGTATAACGTTATGCATGTATGCACGAATATCTACATTTATTCTTTAAAAAATGCTTCCCTGTATATGGAATTGGATTGGTGGTTGTTGTGTTGTTATTGTTTTAATTCTGAAATGATTCATCCCAAATTGGAAACGGCAGTTGCCCCCGAGGGTAATGAGGAATGAGATTTCATTTCTTAGGAAGTTCTTTGGTGTCATTTTCACTGGTTATCACAAATATGGGCTGCTTTAATAACTGAGACAAATATTTACAAAAGCAAACTCGATCATCTCACTTCCCTTAAAGTAGTCAGTGGATCCTTCCTTTATTCATTAAAGATTTATTGAGTGTCTGCTGTGTCTCAGGCTTGGTGTGAAAGCTGGAAAGTGGCCAGGGCACGGTCACTGAGGTGGAGCCCCTGGGGGAGTCAGAGGTTACACGCACTTTTGATAGCATTGGAGAAGTCCTCAGATGGGACAGCACAGGCTGCGTGGCCTCCAGGGAATGTCCCGGCTGAGGGGCACTAGCGCCTTGTGGGGAGAAGGGGGTGGGCACAGCTGACCTGGAAATTGCAGCACAGACGTAGCAGCAGTTAGCCATGGGGGAGGGGCCGTGCTGAAGCCCAGAGGCGAGCGAGACTTGGAGAGAGAGGGACTGCTGGTGTCCTGCGTGTTTGGAGTGACCACTGAGCTGGGCAGTTGGTGGAGGGCAGCTTGGAAGCTCTCAACCCTGAGGCTGAGGAGTCTGAGCCAGGAGGGTCATGCTTTTTTTTTTCTGAGATGGAGTCTCGCTCTGTCGCCCAGGCTGGAGTGCAGTGGCGCAATCTCGGCTCACTGCAAGCTCCGCCTCCCGGGTTCACGCCATTCTCCTGCCTCAGTCTCTCCGAGTAGCTGGGACTACAGGCGCCCACCACCACGCCTGGCTAATTTTTTTTGTACTTTTAGTAGAGACGGGGTTTCACCGTGGTCTCGATCTCCTGACCTCGTGATCCACCCGCCTCAGCCTCCCAAAGTGCTGGGATTACAAGCGTGAGCCACCGCGCCCGGCCTGGGAGGGCCATGCTTACATTTGCTGCTGGGTGGTGAATGAGCTGATGGAGGATGTATGGTGTGTTCTCACACTGCTATAAAGAAATACCTGAGACTGGGTAATTTATAAAGAAAAGAGGTTTAATTGACTCATGGCTCCATAGGTTGTACAGGAAGCATAGCAGCTTCTGCTTCCGGGGTAGCCTCAGGAAACTTAAAATCATGGCGGAAGGTGAGAGGGAAGCAGGCACATCTTACATGCCTGGAGCAGGGGGAAGGGTCATGTCAAATGCATGATTGAATAAATATATCCCCATCCTTGCTGCATATCTTCAGCTGGGCAGATTTGAGGCATTTTTATTAGAATTTGAGAGGTGAGGGCTGGTGGTGAGCATCCTCTTGGCTCTGTCTCTTCAGCAGGACAGGCTCCTGGGTTGCTTCTGGGTTTAGCTGGGATAAATCATCTGCAAGTCAGTAAATAAAAGCTTAGGGAAAGTAGTGATGAGGACAGACCTATGGCAAGGGCACAACTGTGTTACCTTTTCTTTCTTTCTTTTTTTTTGAGACAGTTTCACTTTGTCGCCCAGGCTGGAGTGCAGTCGCATGATCTCGGCTCACCGCAACCTCCACCTCCCTAGCGAGAAAGACATTTCTTTCTTTCTTTCTTTTCTTTCTTTTCTTTCTTTCTTTCCTTCCTTCCTTCCTTCTTTCCTTCCTTCCTTCCTTCCTTCCTTCTCTTTCTCTCTCTCTCTTTCTTTCTCTCTCTTTCTTTTCCTTCTTTCTTTCTTCTCCTGTCTCAGGCCCCTGAGTAGCTGGGATTACATGCGTGCACCACCACACCTGGCTAATTTTTGGTATTTTTAGTAGAGATGGGGTTTCATCATGTTGGCCAGGCTGGTCTCGAACTCCTGACCTCAAGTGATCCGCCTGCCTCAGCCTCCCAAAGTGCTGGGATTACAGCCGTGAGCCACTGCGCCCGGCCTGTTTTGTTTTTTTTGAGACAGGATCTTTTTCTGTTGCCCAGGCTGGAGTGCAGTGGCACAATCAAGGCTTACTGCAACCTGTACCTCCCAGGCTCAAGTGATCATCCTGCCTCAGCCCCCCAGTGGCTGGGACTATAGGCTTGCGCCACCATGTCTGGATAATGTTTGCATTTTTTTGTAGAGATGGGGTTTTGCCATGTTGCCCAGGGTGGTGTCAAACTCAGGGGCTCAAGTGGTCCGCCCACCTTGGCCTCCCAAAGTGCTGGGATTACAGGCATAAGCCATCACATCTGACATGTATTAAAATCTTCAACTGAAAAAAGAACTAGAATGTAATGGAATTGAATCTTTGTTTAGTGGGTAAACAGTGAACATGGAATAACTAAGACATATACTGGTTAAACTTTTAAAAATCTACAAGTAAATTGTCTCATCCAAAACTTCTGTTTTTTAGCCAGCTGCGGTGGCTCATGCCTGTAATCTCAGCACTTTGGGAGGCCAAGGTGGGTGGATCACCTTAGGTCAAGAGTTCAAGACCACCCTGGCCAGCATGGCGAAACTCCGTCTCTACTAAAAATACAAAAATTAGCCAGGTGCGGTGGTGCATGCCTGTAATCCCAGCTACTTGGGAGACTGAGGCATGAGAATCACTTGAACCCAGGAGGCAGAGGTTGCAGTGAGCCAAGATTGCACCACTGCACTCCAGCCTGGGCGACAGAGCAAGACTCTGTCTCAAAACAAACAACACTTGGGTTTTTGTTTTTGTTTTTTTAGGAAAAAGCCTTTTGTTATCAATGAAATGGTGTAGAATCAGGAAGCAAGGGGAAGGGCAATAGACATTCTCCAGGTCAAGAAGTTAACGAAGAAGGGCTCTCCCTTAGTTCTTGTAGATTTTAATAAATTACCTGGAAATGGAGGCACTCTGTGAAATATCTGAGTTTCTAACTGTCGCTTTCTCCTCTGGGAATGACTTGCCAAACTGAGAGAGTGTCTCCAGGCAGGTCTACTGAGAATCCTGTATCGGAAGCACGTGTTGGATGAACTCTGTGTCTGCTAGCAGCAGTTAATGCCATCAGGGGAAAATAACTCAGTTGTGCCAATAAAATGACTGCTCTGAGCTATCAGTTATGATTCAATAAAGAGTCAGGAATAATGCATCTAGAATTAGGGAATTCTGGAACCAGAAGAACCATATGATGGTTGGATTTGATCCCTATTTATTTTTTGTTTTGTTGTGGTTTTGAGACAGGGTCTCGTTCTGCTGCCCAGGCTGGAGGGCAGTGGTGCAATCTCAACTCACTGCAACCTCCACCTCCCAGGTTCAAGAGATTCTCCTGCCTCAGCCCTGCCGACCCCTAAAAACCAGCCTAGGCAACATGGCAAAACCATGCCTGTACAAAAAATACAAAAATTAGCCAGGTGTGGCGGCACAAAGCTGTAGTCCCAGCTACTCAAGAGGCTGATGTGGGAGGACCACTTGAGCCTGGGAGGCAGAGGCTGCAGTGAGCTGAGATCACGCCACTGTACTCCAGCCTGGGCGACAGAGCGAGACCCTGTCTCAAAACAAAATTTAAAAACTCAAGGATCTTGATGTGGGGAGATTGTCCCAGCACCTAGTGAGGCTGACGCAGGTGGATTGCTTGAGACCAGGAGTTCAAGATGAGTCTTGGCAACACAGTGAAACCCTGTCTCTGCAAAAAATACAAAAATTAGCCGGGCGTGGTGGTAGAGGAGCCTCTTCCATGGTCAATGGAGATCCCTTTGCCTCATGATTGATTGGGTGGAGTTAGAGGACAAGAACACATGAGCCCAAGCCAGGAAACATTTTCCACACTTGCGATCCAGCAGGCAGCTCCTCAAGACCCTCAAGAAAGGCCCTGGAGGGTGTTTGGAACCCTCCTGGGGGGAGGGAACCTTGGGGTTCTTTAGAAGGGGCTCTTTAGTTTGCAAAGACAGAGGCTGGTGGTGAAGGTGTGAGGGGCTGCCTGCGTGAACCCTGGGAACCAGGAGGAGCCCGCACAGCCTGGGTCCAGCCCTGACTCAGACCTCGGGGTCCTCTTGTGTATTAGTTCTCTATGGCTGCTGTAAATAGTTACCCCAAATGCAGTGGATTAAAACAGTAGACCTCTATTCATTTACAGCTCTGGAGGTCAGCAGTCTGAAATCATTTTCCCAGGATAAAGTCAAGGTATCTGCAGGGTTGGTTCCTTCTAGAGGCTCCAGGGGAGAATCTGTTTCCTTGCTTTTGTCGGCGTCCAGTGGCTGCCTGCATGCCTTGGCTTGTGGCTCCTACCACCATCTTCCAATCCCATCACTCTAATCTGTTTCCATCATCATATCATTTCCTCCTCCTTGCTCATCAAAGATCCCTCTGCCTCCCTCTCATAAGGACCTGGAGATCACAGCATGCCCACTCAGATAGTCCGGGACAGTCTCCCCACATCAAGATCCTTGATTTTTTACATTTTATTTTGAGACAGGGTCTCGCTCTGTCACCCAGGCTGGAGTGCAGTGGTGCAGCCTCTGCTTCCCGGGCTAAAGCAATTCTCCAACCTCAATCTCCTGAGTAGCTGGGATTACAGGCATGTGCCACCACACTGGGCTAACTTTTTTATTTTTTGTAGAGACAGCGTTTCGCCATGTTGCCCAGGCCGGTCTCGATCTCCTGAGCTCAAGCGATCTGCCCATCTTGGCCTCCAAAATTGCTGGGATTACAGACGTGAGTCACCACGCCCGGCCTAGATTCTTGATTTAATCACATCTGCAAAATCCCTTTTACCATATAAGGAAACATTTGCAGATTCTGGCCATTCCTGGCTAATTTCCTATCTCCCATAGTGTGCCTAAAAGGTCCCCAACCAGCCCCAGCTAGGCACCTCTCTTGGGGCCTGCACCAAGTTCTGCCTCACTCTTCTCCTCTCCATGAAATTCATGAAGATTCTGCATCCACTCCCGATGAACCTCAGTAACCCCTTTCTCCCAGTCCTGAGTCCCCCCAGATTCCTGCATAAAGGCACAGGGCCACACATCCCTCCTCCCCACACCTTCCCTGGGCACCCAGGTAGTGGGCTGCTCTATTCTCTGTAACTTTCCTTCATCAATGAGCAAATCCACTCCCAACCTGCAACACAAACTGCAGGAAACAGCTTCAAGAGAAATTTGGTTCGTTCCCCATTAAAACCAAATCAACACACTTTAGGATCCTGGAGAAGAGGTTTTTTGTTTTTTCACCATCCATTCCCTGTTTATGCTCCTCAGGAGGGCTGTGCTGGGGGTTTTCTGGAACTGGCATTCGCACTCCTCTACACACATGAGTCCAAACACCATCCTCGTCATAAATCCATATCACCGTGGTGCCCGAGCATTGGCGGGCTCCTTTAAATCCACCATCTCAGCTGATCCTTACAGTGACGTGTCTCGGTGGGGATTATCATTCCCAGCTGACAGATGAGGCAAGTGAGGTCCAGAATCTGCACCACCCTTAGAGCTTTCAACGCCAGCAAGTGCAGCCCCTACCTCAGGAGCCTTCTCTTCCCAGTGTCTCCCTCCACATTTTCTAAGACCCCTGCCATGCCTGGGACCAATCATGCTGAGAATGCCACCTGGCTGGGGCACCCAGTCCTGGGCAGAGATTCATGTGGAGTCTGGTTCCTTTTTCCCGGGTCTCCCCTGTCCAACCTTCCCCCAGGCATGTGAGGGTGACCAGATGTCCCGAGGAGTTGCAGGCCTGTGTTCGTAGGACCGTCTTGGGGTCCTAGGGTCATTCTGGGTCCCCATGATCAGCACAGTGTTTCTGGTCAATGAAAGGTGCTAGTGTGTTGATTCAGGGCGACTCTCACTCACTTTGCACTCAAGACGAGTTGAGGACTCTGTACTGATAGTTCACTGCCAAGCCCTAGGCTTGAGCCATGTGGGGGTCATGACTTGGCATGCCTCAGCATGTTCCAGTTGGTGCCAGCTCTGGTGTACAGCACCCAAGGGGGTGGGGGTGGTGGCAGCTATCCTTTACCCCGCATAGAATGGAGGTCAGGCACACTGGCTCAACGAACAGACCTGAGAAGGCTGCATGTAAATAATTTTAATATGTTAAAGCACATTAAAAATGTACTAGGAGTGTGGCTAGTTAAAGGAATTCCATAGGGAATTGTTTTCTTAAAAAGGAGAACCTCTCGTTAATCACTCCTTAATTCATCCAGTGCCTATGTCTGGGTGATCTCGGCTCACTGCAAGCTCTGCTTCCCGGGTTCCAGCGAGTCTCCTACGTCAGCCTCCCGAGTACCTGGGATTACAGGCATCTGTCAACACGCCTGGCTAATTTTGTATTTTTAGTAGAGACGGATTTTTGCCATGTTCGCCAGGCTGGTCTTGAACTCCTGATCTCAGGTGATCCTCCCGCCTCAGCCTCCCAAAGTGCTGCGATTACAGGTGTGAGCCAGGCTGGTCTTGAGCTACTGACCCCAGGTGATCCTCCCATCCTCGGCCTCCCAAAGTGGTGGGATTACAGGCGTGAGCCGCTGCGCCCCGCCAATAAAGAACGTCTTACAAGGACATTCTTGGTTGCCAAAAACTTCGTTCCCAGGGCCAGTAATAATGCCAGATGAATGGTTAGGCCAGAAAATAACAAGGAAATATTAACTAAAATTATGTCAGGTGTCCAAGAAACCGTGAAGTATAATTTCTAGACATCTTCGCTGGAGGGAAGGGGCTATTCTGGGCCAGGACTGGCTACATCATTTGCAGGGTTCAATGCAAAATGAGAATGCAGGCCACTTGTCCAAAATTTTAAGAATTTCAAATTGGTGACAGCAGAGCGTTAAGCCCAGCATGGGACCCTTCTTAGTGTAGCCCGTGTGCTGCTATACAGGTCACACCGCCACAAAGCCAGCCCTAGGCTGGGGGAGGGAGAGACTTTTAGCAAAGCCTTTTCAGGGCCCCAGTAACGGAAGTCCTGGCTTTGCTGGGAAGCTGCCTCTAGTGCCTTCCAGCGCATGTCTCCATGGCTCTTCACACCAGATTGTGTGAGCAGGTGATCAATGTCCTTGGCTCTGAGATAAGTGAGTGGTCCAGGCGGACCTGAGTACTTGGAGAAGTTTTTGTTTTGTTTTGTTTTGTTTTGTTTTGTTTTGTTTGAGACAGGGTCTCGCTCTGTTGCCCAGGCTGGAGTGCAGTGGCTTGATCTTAGCTCACTGCAACCTCCGTGTCCCAGGCTCAAGCCATTCTCCCACCTCAGCCTCCCGAGTAGCTGGGACTATAGGCACTTGCCACCACACCCAGCTAATTTTTGTATTTTTGTAGAGACAGGGTTTCACCATGTTGCCCAGGCTGGTCTTGATCTCCTAGGCTCAATCGAACTGCCCACCTCGGCTTCCTAAAGTGCTGGTATTACAGGCATAAGCCACCTCGCCCAGCCTGGAGAAGGATTTTTGATGAATCCCAATTGACCCTCCGAAACCAGCTTTAATGTCACCTCCCCTGAAGTGGCATTGGCCGCTCCCCCACAGCCCACCTACAGAACCATGCACACCCATCTTACCACGTTCATTCCCTCCCCTGTACCTGTGGTTGGCACACACCTGTCTCACCCACCACCTAGAGGCTTCTGCAGAGCCTGGGTCATCAGCGCTGGGCCTGGCCCACAGAAGTGCTTAGGGAGTATTCCTTGAGAGCACTCCCGCTTGCGAAGGCCTCCCACCTAAGAGGGGTCACCTTGCTGGGCAGTGAGCAAGGAGGCAGCAGGAACTCCAGCCCAGGGAACAGTCACAACTGCCCAGGGAGTCTGGGACCTTTTCCCAGAGCAGAGGAGATGGAGATGGGACCTGGAGGATGCCCTGCAGCCGGCCAGGTGGGCAGTGGGAATGTGAATTCCAAGGAGAGGAGAGCTTGCCAAGCGCACTTAGCTGTGAGAGTGACTGGGGAACTTTAGGAAGAGGCCAGGTGTTCATCGGGGAGGAGGGGAGCAGTCCGTTGGTGCTCATTCAAGGAGCAAGGCCATCCTGGACAGCAGGGAGTAGGGGAAGGTCATCATCAGAGCTGTGCCCCAGAAAGATAACCTTGGCCACAGCAGGAGGACAAGTCAGAGTTCACAGGCCTGGAATTGGAGTGGCTATGAGGGGGCTGCCATGTCCCCAGAGAGCAGTGTTGGGCCTGAGCATGGCAGGGGTGCTAGGTGGGGGTGAGGGGTTGGGGGGGGACAGGCTCAAGAATCACCTGTGGCCAGGCGCGGTGGCTCATGCCTGTAATCCCAGCACTTTGGGAGGCCGAGGTGTGCAGGTCACGAGGTCAGGAGTTCAAGACCAGCCTGGCCAACATGGTGAAACCCCATCTCTACTAAAAATACAAAAATTAGCTGGGCATGGTGGTGCACGCCTGTAATCCCAGCTACTCAGGAAGCTGAGGCAGGAGAATTGCTTGAATCCAGGAGGCAGATGTTGCAGTGAGCCAAGAGCATGCCACTGCACTCCAGTCTGGGTGACAGAGCAAGACTCCATCTCAAAAAAAAAAAACAAAAACAAAAAAACAATTACCTCTGCGGGAGTACCAGGCTGGGGGAGGAGGGATGGAACCAGGAGGCTGAGGGAGTTGAGAACAATGGCCAGATTCCAACTTGGGCAACAGGAAGAAGGGTGATTGTTGAGGGTTGAATCTGTCCCCCAAAGTTCACAGGTTGAAACTGAACCCCAGTGGGATGGCATTAAGAGGTGGGGCCTTTGGGAGGTGCGTAGTCATGGTGGGGGGCCTCGTGAATGAAATTCATGCCCATTGGAAGCCATGGGAAGCTGCCTCTCGCTTCCACCACATGAGGACACAGCTGTCTGTGAGCTGGAAGCTGTCCTCACCAGACACTGAACCTGCTGGTGCCTTGATCTCAGAATTCCAGACTTCACAAATGAAAGAAATAAATTTCTGTTATTTATAACCCCCACCCCACCCCGCCAAGTTGATGGTATTTTGTTACAGCAGGGACTGAGACAGCAATCAATGAACACAACCAATGAGAACATTCGTGGCGACCTCAGTGCCACGTGCGGGCCTTTGCATGCATCTCCCTGTGTGACCCCAACACTGCTCCTCATTCACAGGCTCCAAGTTAATTGTGCAGAAACGCACACAGCTCACCCCACGTCTGGCTGGCCCCAAGCCCTTGTGTCTAGCCACAGTGACCTCTGCCAACAGAGAAGCCCCTGGCTTTCTTGAGCAGTGAGGTGAGAAAATAGCAGAAGTCCTTTAGGAAGAGCTTTTGCAGGTACGGCTGCTCCTGGGCTCCCTTCAGCCGGGGCTCATCTCACAGGCTCCTGTTTTCATTTCCTATTACTGGGAGATCGGCTGTCAGCCCAGGTGTCATCTCAGCACTCAGTGCAGCCTCCAGCCAAGCCAGCTGGGCCCCAGTCACCTACACGTGGGGTCTGCTGTTCTGTGGACAGGCCCTGGCCTCAGCTGTGCCATTTACTCTTTCAGCCCCACTGCTGGGGCCGATGTCACCACCCAGCTCATCGCCCACCAGTGGAATGCTGTCACCCCTATGGAACAGTGTCACCCATCAATGGAACACTGTCACTCTCCCATGGAACACTGACACCCTCCCATAGAAACTGTCACCCACCAATGGAACACTATCACCCCCATGGAACACTGTCACCCCCATGGAACACTGTCACCCTCCCATAGAAACTGTCACCCACCCATAGAAACTGGCTGGGCGTGGTGGCTCACGCTTGTAATCCTAGCACTTTGGGAGGCTGAGGCGGGCGGATCACGAGGTCAGGAGATCGGGACCACGGTGAAACCCCGTCTCTACTAAACGTACAAAAAATTAGCCGGGCGTGGTGGCAGGCGCCTGTAGTCCCAGCTACTCGGAGAGGCTGAGGCAGGAGAATGGCGTGAACCCGGGAGGCGGAGCTTGCAGTGAGCCGAGATCGCGCCACTGCACTCCAGCCTGGGTGACAGAGCGAGACTCTGTCTCAAAAAAAAAAAAAAAAAAGAAACTGTCACCCACCAATGGAATGCTGTCATCCCCATGGAACAGTGTCTCCCTCCAATGGAACACTATCACTCACCAATAGAATGCTGTCACTCTCTCATGGAACACTGTCACCCACCAGTGGAACACCATCACCCACCAATGGAACACTGTCATCTGCTAATGGAACACTGTCACCCTCTCATGGAACAGTCACCCACCAATGGAATGCTGTCATCGGCATGGAACAGTGCCTCCCACCAACGGAACACGGTCACCCGCCAATGGAATGCTGTCACCCTCTCATGGAATGGTCACCCCCAATGGAACGCTGTCACCCTCTCATGGAACAGTCACCAAAAACGTCATTCATGGAACAGTCACCCGCCAATGGAACGCTGTCACCCTCTCATGAAACACTGACACCAATGGAACACTGTCATCCACCAATAGAATGTTGTCACAATGGAAAGAGACTGTTTTTGGATATGCTGCTCTTGAGGTCCCTCAGGACATCCCAGCAGAGACGAAAAGTTGGCCTGGTGATTGGAGGCAGCTGGCGCAAGACTGACCATTGAAGCCTTGGCTGAGCTGTGATCCCCTAGGGAGAGGGTGTAGGGTAAGAGGTCCCAGGCCCAAGTGTTCAGGGGTCTGAGAAGGAGCCACAGAGTGTGTGGGGGAGGCCACCGTCCCTGGGTCCCCGCTGAGAGCTCAGGGCAGGCAGGCCTGACACGTAAATGGAGACCACTGGTGACTCCTCAAGAGGAAATGAGGGAGCACGAGGGGGTGGCAGACACTACAACCAGGAGTGCCCGCCCCACAGTGCCCTGGGGTGCTGACTGTGAGTCATGTCTCTTCCCACAGTCCCTAGCCTCGATCTGGTGGGAAACGCACTTCCTTTCTCCTCATATTACAGTCCCAGAGAAGGAAGGGAGCAGGTCCAAAGTCACCCAGCAAGGTGGGTGCAGAGACAGGAGAGCGCCTGGCTTGGGGTCAGTCCCGCTGCCTTGGTGGGAAGTATTTAATGGGCCTTGAATTGGCAGAAGCTCAGGGTTGTTCCAAGCTGCACCTCATACCTGCCGGGACCTGTGGCAAATCCTTTTCACCTCCTTGAGCCTGGTGTCCTTACCCAAAGAGCAAGGACCACAGGACCCTCCGGCTCTGTCTCCATCAGGTCCATGTGAGGCTCAAACCCAGCGAGGCACCTGGGCTGTCTCCATGAACATTCCAGACTAAAACCCATGCAGAGCACACCCTGGGGGCCAGCTTTGGACACTGGGCTGCCTGGACAGGGCACAGGGACCGGCCGCTTCCTCTGCTAGAAGTGACTACATGAAAGAGAAGTGGGCGGGGGATGGATGTGCACGCTTGTTCCCAAGGGAAACGGGTCTCCCTGCGGATTGGAGCGTTTGCTTGTCTCCAAACCGCACCAGGTCATGGAGACCCAGGAGGCGCTGCCAGGCAACTTGCCGGTGTCACAAGCATCTGCGGCCAAAAAGGAAAAAAGCATCTCAGTGTTGCCCAAGATCAAGGCTATGCATGGGTGGGCCCTGGATGGCAGCCAGCATGCACCAGCTGAGAACCGTTCTTCTAAGCAGCCTCAGATTCCACAGAGGCTGCGCAGTGTGGCTGGAGGGGGACTGCCTGTGACGGCAATGTTCTGACTTGCATTTGGGAGATTTGCGGAATGTGGACAGGGACTGACTTTCTAGAACAAATGCCTTTCCTTCTATGGACCGAGCAGAAAGAGCGCTGGGCTTGGCGCCTGGCTGGAGTTTCTGCCCCAGTTGCTGTTAGCCCTGGACGGGTGTGGCCCTTGACTCCGCAGGTGCAGGTGAGATGCACAGTGTGAGGTCCCGTGGGGGCTGGTCAGGACACAGTCCTCACACAGGCCCATGAACACAGAGCCTTTCTTAGGGCACCATGGCACCAGGTTCCAGCTCTTGGCTCTATTTCCTTCCCCTTCCAGAGCATCAGGGCTTGGATTCAGGGTCTGCTTGAGATTTTTGGCTGCCATGGGCTTCAGCGGTCCTTTCCCAAAAAGGGAAACAGAGTTAGCGTTTTAAGGAGTCCGTATAGGTACCGTTGCCCGCTTAGTTCAGTGTTGCAGACAGGGACTCTGGGGCTGGCCCAGTTTGCCCACCCCACTGGGAGGGGAGCCAGTGTGTGGGCCCAGGTCTAGACCCCAGGCCCGGTCCCACCATCAGCTCACAGCAAACAAGTCTTGGCGTCGTGGGGCCTCTGTGCCCTTGCCTGAAGAAGGAAATGAGGATTCCAGGCTCCCTGCCTCACAGCAGTATTGGGGACTTTAGCAAAAATGAGGTCACTGCTGTCTTAGGACCTCTTGGTTTCCAGAGTTCTGTTTCACTTCAGTGCTCGCTGTCATCTGTGGATGGGAGACGGCAGGCAGTATCACCCACCTCACTTCAGAGGCAAGGGTGGTCAGGGAAAGGCCAGCCAGCCAGTCAGCTAGCCAGTGTGCAGACTGGTCCCAGTAGGGGCCAGTGATGGGGCCCACATGACCCTCCAGGCACATCACTTCCAGGACCCCGCCACTGGCAGGATTTGGCCTCTGAAGGCAGTGCCTCATCCCTACCCCACGCTGCCCCCCAGGAGGGCACATCCTGGCACCACCATGTACTGCTGTGTGGCCCTGGCCAAAGACGTCTTTGAGCCTCTGTTTCATCATTTATAAAGTAGGAATAAGACTGCTGACCTGGGGGCGGGGGCTGTAGGGAGAGGATGAATCAAAATCCCTGGCCCAGTGCCTTAGGTGGATCAGCCTGGACCACATGGCGAAACCCCATCACTGTTGGCAAAGGCAACACCCGATGTGCACGCTGCGCGCCAGCAGCATCCCAGCTACTCAAAGGGTGTCTGCTACCTTGCACACACCCTGCCTCCCTCCTTTCTCATTTCCTCCCTGTTTCTGCCTCCCTCCCTTTTTTCCTGCTTTCATGCATGTATTTGGAATTATACCTTGCCAAGCTATAAAAAGGAGTCAAGGTGGCCTTTAATAAAACAAATATAGCATAACCACGAACATGGGGGGAAGGGCTGGGTACGTGGCTCACACCTGTAATCCCAGCACTTTGGGAGGCTGAGTCGGGAGGATTGCTTGAGCCCAGGAGTTCAAGACTGGCCTGGGCAACATGGCGAAACCCTGTCTCTGCAAAAAAAAAAAAAAAAAAAAACGAAAAAACAAAACAAAACAAAACTAGCCAGACATGGTGGTGTGCACCTGTAGTCCCAGCTACTCAGGAGGCTGAGGTGGGAGGATTACTTGAGCCAGACAGGTTGAGGCTGCAGTGAGCCATGATGGCGCCATTGTACTCCAACCTGAGCAAGAGATAGAGATCCCCATCTCAAACAAAAAGAAATAGGGGGAAGGAAAGAAGACAGAGGTCAAGGGAGAGGGTCAGCGAGTGAGTGATGTCGTCTTTGCTTACGAAGGACCATATGAGGCATTAGAGCACGTGCCCTTTCCATGTAAAGTCTTTGAATGCAGGACCTTGTTGCCCATGTCGTCCACCGGTGGAGCCAAGGTTCCCAGGGTGGATCTGCTCAGTTTGGAGTTCTAGAGCTGGGAAGACTTTTCAGGATCCTTAAGATCATCCCATCATCCCTTCTATTTCCAGATGGAGAAACTGTGTCTCTAAGTCAGGGCATGGCACGGCATGGCACGGCATGGCACGGCATAGCAGGAAGAAAAATGAAAGCTGTGAGTAGTCTGACCTGTCAGATGCGTAGGGCATATCTGCCTCAGTGCAGCTGGGAGAAACGTGGTGATAGGTTAAGAAAACCTTATCTCTGTGTGATGTTTTGTCTGCAGGGAATCTGCTTTGGTGAGATTTAAAGTTTGAACACCTTGAGAACAGCTCGACGTTCGGCTGACTGTTAGTGAGGGATTTGCTGCCCTTGCGCACTCTCGGGACTGGAATTCACACGCCACCTCCTCCCGTCACCCATTTAGAATAAGACTTTTCGTAAATCACACTTAATTTGAACCTCAGTGGGGTTTTTCCAGTAAAATATCAATAATAACACTTCCCATCTCCTCATAGGACTTTTTTTGTGAGCTAAACAAGAAAGATGTTAAAGTACTTCCTTTTTAAATACAGTTTTTAAAATTATAAGAGATGGGGTCGGCCGGGCGCGGTGGCTCACGCCTGTAATCCCAGCACTTTGGGAGGCCGAGGCGGGCGGATCACAAGGTCAGGAGATGGAGACCATCCTGGCTAACACAGTGAAACCCCGTCTCTACTAAAAAAAATACAAAAAATTAGCTGGGCGTGGTTGCCAGATTACTTGAGCCCAGGAGTTCAAGACTAGCCTGGCCAACATGGTGAAACCCCATCTCTACTAAAAATACAAAAATGAGCAAGGCATGGTGGTGGGCGCCTATAATCCCAGCTACTCGGGAGGCTGAGGCAGGAGAATGGCGTGAACCCGGGAGGCGAGCTTGCAGTGAGCCAAGATAGCGCCACTGCACTCCGGCCTGGGCGAAAGAGTGAGACTCCTTCTCAAAAAAAAAAAAAAAAAGAGAGATGGGGTCTCACTATGTTGCCCAGGCTGGCCTCAAACTCCTGGGCTTAAGCAACCCACCTGCCTTGGCCTCCCAAAGTGCTGAGATTACAGGCATGACCCACCTCGCCCAGTCTTAAAGTATGCATACTTCTTAAAGCAGAAAAGTGCCACCCAAGGGTGAGTTGTGACCAGGCTCAGTCACCTCGTACCAGAAGCTGCCTGTGGGTCTGAGGGCTCCTTCCCTTTGATCAGTGAGGGGTGAGAACACCTTCAGATCTGGCCTCCTCTGGCAGCCCTTCATCCTCGAGGTGAGTTTTGTGATTCTTCTATCCCAGGTCTTCTCTCAGATATCTTCACAACGTGCCTCTCCTGGGATGCCCATCAGCACCTCATCTGGCTTATAAACTTCTCAACACCAGCTGCTTCTCGTGGTTAAGTGAAAAGTCGACTGATTTCCACTTTGTGGTTTCTCTCCTCTCCGACTATGTATCGCATATCCTAATACCATACAGGGAATATTAAGCTGAAGCGAGGGCTTTAAATAACTTAAGAACTGCCAAACGCCTTTGCTCTCATTTCTTTTAATAAACAAAAGTTCTTTCCTCTCTACTGAATATAGCACAGAGAATATATCCCTTCCCGTTCATCTTGAGTAAGGAAAAAAATCCCCAACAACTCTATAATATGATTCTCCTTTTAAAATGTTCTATCAGCCAGGCACAATGGCTCACGCCTATAATCCCAGCACTTTGGGAAGCCAAGGTGGGAGGATTGGTTGAGCCCAGGGGTTCAAGACCAGCCTGGATCACGTGGCAAAACCCCATCTCTGCAAAAAATAATAATAAAAAAATTGGCTGGGTGTGGTGACACACGTCTGTAGTCCCAGCTACCTGGGAAGCTGAGGTGGTAGGATCACTTGTGCCAGGGAGACGGAGGCTGCTGTGAGCCAAGATCACACCACTGAACTCCAGCCTGAGCTACAGAGTGAGACCCTGTCTCAAAAAAAAAGTTCTGTTTTGTACTTCAGGGCTACTCCTCAAATTTTGATCATGAATCTTGGAGTTTGTTGCTCATGTCAGGTTTAGCAGTACTTGCCCACATGGTGGGAACCTAGAATCATAAGCCCCTATTCTCCTAAAAGAGATCTGCCCCACCTGCAGCCTGTCAGAAAGACCTGGAAAGGAAGGGGTGGATAGGACGTGCTGGCTTCCAGTCCTGGCTGTGTAGCACTAGCTTTTGGCCTTCAGCAAGTTAAAACTTGTGTACCCTCAGGGTAACAGTTGTACCTGCTGGGCCTTGTTGGTGTCATCATGAGAGATATCCTTAGTGTTAATCCTTAGTACAGCACCTGGCCCATGACAGGAGTCCAACGTTATGATACCTGAATTCTATTTTCCTGAATCCATTAGAATACCTGAATTCTATTGAAATACCTGAATCCATTAAAATGCCTGACTCCATTAGAACACCTGAATCCCATTAGACTGACTACCTGCATTCCATACCTGAATCCATTAGAATACCTGAATTCTATTAGACCATCTGAATCCATTAGAATACCTGCATTCTATTGAAATACCTGGATCCATTAAAATGCCTGAATCCATTAGAACACCTGAATCCTATTAGAATACCTGAATTCCATACCTGAACCATTAGAATATCTGAATTCTATTAGACCACCTGAATCTATTACAACACCTGAATTCCATTAGAATGCCTGCCTCCATTAGAACACCTGAATTCCATTAGAATGCCTGAATCCATTAGAACCCCAGAATCTCATTAGAATATCTGAATCCATTAGAAGGCCTGAATTCCATTAGAATACCTGAATCCATTAGAATGCCTGAATCCATCAGAATATCTGAACCATCAGAATGCCTGACTCCATTAGAACACCTGAATTCCATTAGAATAACTGACTCCATTAGAACACCTGAATTCCATTAGAATAACTGAACCATTAGAACACCTGAATTCCATTAGAATGCCTGACTCCATTAGAACATCAGAATCCCATTAGAATATCTGTATCCATTAGAATGCCTGAATTCCATTATCTGAACTTTTGTTTTGGGTGTGTACTAGTTTCCTGGGGCTGCTGTTGATAAGTGACCACAAACTTGGTGGTTTAAAACAGCAGAAATACATTCTCGCGCAGTTCTGGAGGCCAGAAGTCTGAAGTCAAGATACTCTTTTCACATAAGGTCACATTCACAGATTTCAGGAGTTCAGATGTGGACACATCCTTTGGGGAGCCACCATTCAACCCACTGCAGGTGCCATGTCCCAATCTTCTTCTGTCGACTGAGTCTTATCAGGTGCTCACCTCCCCTCTTTGGGTCTCAGTCTCCCAGGTATAAAATAAGGGAAGTCCCCAAGAGCTTCAAGTCTCTGACACTATGACTTCGAGTAGTCCCAGCTTAGCCCCTAGATCCCTAAGATCATTGACCAATGGTTGTTCCTCTGTGCCTCAGTTTACCCATTGTGAAATTAAGAAGCAGGATGAGGCCAGGCATGGTGGCTCACACCTGTAATCCCAGCACTTTGGGAGGCTGAGGCAGGAGGATCACCTGAGGTCAGGAGTTTGAGACCAGCCTGGCCAACATGGTGAAATCTTGTCTCTACTAATAATACAAAAATTAGCCGAGTGTGGTGGTGCATGCCTGTAATCCCAGCTACTCGGGAGGCTGAGGCAGGAGAATTGCTTGAAGGCAGAGGTTGCAGTGAGCCGAGATTGCACCATTGCACTCCAGCCTGGGCAACAGAGCAAGACTCCATCTCAAAAAAAAAAAAAAAAAAGAAGCTGGATGAGATCAGTGATTCTCAATTACAAGTTGAAGGTGCGAATTACTTGGGACATTTTCAAAGTCTAAAGGGCCATGCCCTGCCCTGGATCTCATGAATAACATCTTCTGGGGAGGGTTGAGTCCCTTCACCAGCTGGCACTGCGGGTCTACCCAGTATTAGTGCTTCCTGGGTTTTACTGACTTTTTTGGGTGGAGGCACCACAGCAGTCAGCTACTCCCTGGTTACATTGGTTACTTCTGCACCATCCCTTGTTTTATCAGGGAAGGAAATGGGAGAGTTTTATGGAAAGAGAAGTCCAGGAATTTAAAGACACCAGATACATGAGTGACCATTTAGGGCTGGCGGTGGTTTTTCACACCACTGATTTCATGTGGAGTGAAAAAAGTGATTTCATGTGTGAGGCATGAAATCAATTTGGTGGTTGAGATCAATGTATAAAAGATAGAATAGAAACTATCACAATGCATAGATATTTTTTCCACAAAATTCATTCAGTTGCAGGTATGTACATACGAGGTGTGGGTCCTGGGCTTCTATGTACAATTTGTTTCTTACTGTGGGTCCAGATCAAACAGTGTGAGAGCCACTGCTCTCTAAAAAAAAAAAAAAACCTTCAAAGAGAGGAGATGGGGTCCCAGAACTGTACCCTTGTCTATGGCAGAGGACCCTCCAGGCAGTTTCTCTCCTGAAGTCTCCAATGTTGTGCTGACCCCAAAGGCTCTCTGGCTATGGCTGACATTGCAGACACTCAGGTACCCCAGGGGCAGTACATGCTCGGGGGACAGCTAGGAAGGTGCGGGGTCCAATCCAAGTTGACCATTTGGTAGTGGCTGCCTGGAAAGCTGTGTCGATAAGGATTTGTGGACCATGTTCAGGCTCAGCCAGGAAGAGAGCCATGATTGATTATTCATGTCTTGGGAGCGGGAGAAGCAGGGTGGTGTGCGTGCCTCTTGGGTGCTGTCTCTGTCTCAGGAAAGGAGGGGGGGGGTTGAGGTTAAAATCCCCCTCCTGCCTCTGACTTGAGATGTGATTGAAGTTCTCTGAACCAACCTTTCTTCATCTATAAACTGAAAGAATGAGCAAGATGACTTTGACTATCGCTTCTAACTTTGAGAGTTTAATTGGATTACGTTGGAGGATCTGTCTCCACTTGAGTCAGGGTGCGTGTGTGTGTGTGTGTGTGTGTGTGTGTGTGTGTGTGTGTGTGCCTAAAGAGAGAGAGAGCAAGCAGGGGGCAGGACACTGAGAGGAGTCCCTGCTACTGCTCTGGACACACTGGATGGCTTTCTTTGGCTTAAACATGGGATGCTTTGTCAGGACCAGGGACTCCGAGAACCTGGTGGAGGTGACGAAGGCAAGTGACATGCACCTGAGGTGGGGTCCAGTCTCCCTCTTCTCTACTTATCCCAATAGGGTTGTGCACTAAGTCAACCATGGACCAGCACATATTGAATGCCTACTGTATACCGAGGACACCTTAGTCCACACTCACAAAGTAATTTACAAACAAGCCCTGGAAGATCCATTAAGCAGAGGTCCAGAGTGGGTGTAGGGTGTGGCTGAGGACCTGGGGCACAGGGCAGGTGGTTCCACTTAAATTTGGCTCATGCTCCTGGGTGGCCGAGTGACATAGTTCAGTTCAATCACCCTTGGTCACCTGGACAAGGGAAGATAAACTGTTTGTATTCTATCTGCCTCATGTTCTTCTCGAAGGTATTTTTATCCCTCAGACTCTAAAAGTCAGATGCCACTTCCACACTCAGCACTGCAAATGTGCCCACACCTAGGACTCCTCCCCGGCCCCCTCTTCACTCAGGCCAGTCCAACAGGGCTTAGAGGGTGGCCCACAGCAGGGTCTGGGGCTGAGCTCTGTGGGAAACAGGTGTGGATAGGACGCTGTCCTTAACCCCAGGGAGCTTTTCTGGGTGAGACAGCCAGACAACAGACCCAGATGACAATAGCACGAGGTAGAGGGAGCAAAACCAACTGCGGCTGGGCCCAGAGGAGGGCAGAGCTCATTACTCTGGGGAATTATTAGTCCAGCAAGCATTGATTGAATGCTGGTGTCAAGACAGTTACAGAGAGACCACAGTGGGTGGCTCCAGGTGGCAGGGGAGACAGAACCATAACCAATGCCTAGAGCCAGGACTGGGAACACAGTTCCAAGGGGGCAGAAGGGTGGGGTGGGCTGTGGAGTACCACGAAGGCCTAGGATCTTTCCACTCGGCTGTTTTCTCTTCTTCTCTAGTGATACGAGCAGGCAGGAGCTCTGGAGCCAGGCTGCCTGAAGCTGAAGGCTGGTTCCACATGCTACTGAGTACCTGTGGATGCGTTACCCGGTCTCTCTGTGCCTCAGTTTCCTCATCCAAAAATGAGATGTATTTGTCTGCCAGGGCTGCCATAACAAAATACCACAGGCTTTGTGGCTTAAACAACAGAAGTTCATTTGGAAGGTGGAAGTCCAAGATCAAGGGGTCATCAGGATTGGTTTCTAGTGAGGTCTTTCTGGCTTGCAGACAGTTCGCTGTCTCGCTTTGTCCTCACATGGCCTTTCCTCTGTGAGTGCCCAGAGAGAGACTCCCCGTCTGGGGGTCTCTCTTCTCTCTCTCTCTCTTTTTAATTTATTGAGATGGAATCTTGCCCTGTTGCCCAGGCTAGAGTACAGTGGTATGATCTCAGCTCACTGCAACCTCTGTCTCTTGGGTTCAAGTGATTCTTCTGCCTCAGTCTACTGAGTAGCTGGGATTACCGGCACGCACCACCACACCCAGCTAATTTTTGTATTTTTAGTAGAGATGGGTTTCACCATGTTTGCCAAGCTGGTCTCGAACTCCTGACCTCAAGTGATCCACCCGCCTTGGCCTCCCAAGTGCTGGAATTACAGGCGTGAGCCACCACATCCCGCCCCTCTTCCCCTTCCTCTTCCTCTTCCCCTTCCCCTCCTCCTTTTCCTTCCCCTTCCCCCTCCCCCTTCCACCTCCTCCTCCTCCTTTTCTTAAAGATGGAGTTTTGCTCTTGTTGCCCAGGCTGGAGTGCAATGGCACAATCTTGGCTCACTGCAACCTCTGCCTCCCAGGTTCAAGCAATTCTCCTGCCTCAGCCTCCTGAGTAGCTGGGATTACAGGCATGTGCCACCATGCCTGGCTAATTTTGTATTTTTAGTAGATATGAGGTTTCTCCATGTTTGTCAGGCTGGTCTCAAACTTCTGACCTCGGGTGATCTGCCTGCCTTGGCTTCCCAAAGTGCTGAGATTACAGGCATGAGCCACTGCACCTGGCCCCTCTTCTCTTCTTATAAGGACATCAGTCCTATTGGATTAGGGCCCTACTCCTGCAACCTTATTTAACCTTAATTCCCTCCTTAAAGGCCCTACCTCCAAAAACAGTCACATTGGGGATTGGGGCTTCAACATATAGATTTTGGAGGGATGCAATTCAGTCTATAACATGTCATCCTCTGGCCCATCAAAACTCATGTTCCTAACACATAAAAAATGCCTTCATCTCATCAGTCGGGCATGCTGTGTCCCAGCTACTAAGGAGGCTGAGGTGGGAAGATCACTTGAGGCCACGAGTTTGACACCAGCCTGGGCAACATAGCAAGACACCTATCTCTACAAAAACAATAATAATAAAAAAAATTACCATGCATGGTGGGTGTGTGCCTGTAGTCCCAGCTACTGGGGAGGCTGAGGCAGGAGGATTGCTTGAGCCCAGGAATTCAAGGCCGCAGTGAGCTATAATCATGCTGCTGAACTCCAGCCTGGGCAACAGCGTGAGACCTCGTGTCCAAAAACACACATACAAAACAAAACCAAAAACCTTCACCCCATCCCAACAGCCCCAAGAGTCTTAACTGTTCCTCAACTCTGAAGCCTAAAGTCTCATCTAAATATCACTTAAATCATGTATGGGGCCGGGCACGGTGGCTCACGCTTGTAATTCCAGCGCTTTGGGAGGCCGAGGCAGGCGGATCACGAGGTCAGGAGATCGAGACCACGGTGAAACCCCGTCTCTACTAAAAATACAAAAAATTAGCCGGGCGTGGTGGCGGGCGCCTGTAGTCCCAGCTACTGGGAGAGGCTGAGGCAGGAGAATGGCGTGAACCCGGGAGGCGGAGCTTGCAGTGAGCCGAGATCGCGCCACTGCACTCCAGCCTGGGCGACAGAGCAAGACTCCGTCTCAAAAAAAAAAAAAAAAAAAAAAAAATCATGTATGGGTGAGACTCAAGGTATGATTTCTCCTGAGGCAAAATTCCTCTCTAGCTGTAAGCCCATGATATCAGACATATGTGCTTCCAAACACGATATGCGGACAGGCATAGGACACGTTCTCATTCGAAAAGAGAAAACCAGGAAGAAAGGGGTGATGGGTCCCAGGCAAGTACAAGATCTAGCAAGGCAAAGTCCTTTGGATTTTAGGCTCAAAAATGATTCTTTGGCTGGACAATTCTTTGGGACTTCTGGGCCCACTGGGGCAGTTGTCCCCTCCCCACCCCATAGCCCTGGGTGGTGACCCTGCTCAGGTGTCTTTTTGTGGCAGCCCCACTCTGGGGGCTCTGTGTGGTGGCTCTACCCCTCAGGCACTAGGAAGGTGCTGCCTGGTCTACTGGAAGCCAGGGGTGGAAGTTGCGTCTTCTGGAAACGAAGAGGAAACAGCCCTGCTCCCTGGGTCTACGGTGGAAGTGGCAGCCCCCAATCTGTAAGTTGCCTTTGGAGTCATTCTTCCTCTTTTCTTGAAAGAGAAAGTATGTTCACCACCGCATCATTCTATTGTCCCGTCCTGTAGAGCCCCAGAAGTCCAAAAATGTTACTTTATTTCATCCCATCTCTGTCCCCTTTGGTCCAAACTGGCAGTCTCTGCAGATATGACCCATCCCTATTCCTGGCTTCTGCTGAGATGGGCCGTTAATGCCTTGGGTAATCTCTTTATGGAGTGACTTTCAACCCTGCCCTGGTGTTGTCTCCAGAACACCTTTCTCATTTTATGCAATAAAAATGTCTTCTGGCCAGGCACAGTGGCTCACGCCTGTAATCCCAGCAGTTTGGAAGGCCAAGGTGGGCAGATCATTTGTGGTCAGGAGTTCGAGACCAGCCTGGCCAACATGGCGAAACCCTGTCTCTACTAAAAATACAAAAATTAGCTAGGCATGGTGGTGCATGCTTGTAATCCCAGCTACTCATGAGGCTGAGGCAGGAGAATCACTTGAACCTGGGAAGTGGAGGTAGCAGTGAGCCGAGATTGCACCACTGCACTCTAGCCTGGGTGATAGAATGAGACTCTATCTGGAAAAAAAAAAAAAAGAGTCTGGTTATGAATACATGGGATGATTTACCTTTTAAACTTTTTTTTATTATACTTTAAGTTCTAGGGTACATGTGCACAACGTGCAGGTTTTTTACGTAGGTATACATGTGCTATGTTGGTTTGCTGCACCCATCAACTCGTCATTTACATTATCCAGCTATTATTTTCGCCCAGACATACTCCGATTAAATTTAAGATCTTGACTTCACCTCACATGTACTTTGCCTTAACAAAAAAATAAAGAGCCTTGATCTGGTAGCCGCTGTGGCTCTTCCTGGCTGCACAGTAACCTCTGGGCAGGTGTAAAGCAGATCTAGAGGCATGGGCTGGTAGGGGCAGAGGTGTAAGCAGGTGCACTCACAGTTCAGGATAATGGAGGGAGGTTCTTTGGGACCTGTTCTCGTGTGCATTGTACGCTTTTCCTACATGTAAGAATATCTAGGGCCAGGCGTGGTGGCTCACGCCTGTAATCCCAGTACTTTGGGAGGCCCAGGCAGGTGGATCACGAGGTCAGGAGATTGAGACCATCCTGGCTAACACGGTGAAACCCCGTCTCTACTAAAAATACAAAAAATTAGCCGGGTGTTGGTGGGCACCTGTAGTCCCAGCTACTTGGGAGGCTGAGGCAGGAGAATGGCTTGAACCCGGGAGGCGGAGCTTGCAGTGAGCGGAGATTGCGCCACTGCACTCCAGCCTGGGCGACAGACTGAGACTCTGCCTCAAAAAAAAAAAAAAAAAAAAAAAAAAAGAATATCTAGGATCCAGGGCTGGGGCTGCTTCCAACACACACCCAGGTTTGCTACTTCTGGAACTGGTCAAGGTCGATCCTGCAGCCCCTGGGACTCAGTGGACCTGATTGAGGTTAATGGAGAAGCTGGATTAACAGTACAGAGATGAGCTGTTAGCACTGCACCTGCTCGACGTTGTTTCCCATCTCTGGTTCTGGGTCCCTCCTGAAATATTTGTGAGGCAGGATGGGCAGAGGCCACAACCTTCACACTCGCAGATGAGAAAGCATCTGTCAGATTTTACAAACTTGGATGGTTTGTAGTGCATGGTTTCTTTCTTTTCTTTTTTTTTTTTTTTTTTTTTTTGAGATGGAGTCTCGCACTGCCCCCCAGGCTGGAGTACAGTGGCGAGATCTTGGCTCTCTGCAACCTCCGCCTCCCCGGTTCATGCCATTCTCCTGCCTCAGCCTCCGAGTAGCTGGGACTACAGGTACCCGCCACCACGCCCGGCTAATTTTTTGTATTTTTAGTAGAGATGGGGGTTTCACCGTGTTAGCCAGGATGGTCTCGATCTCCTGACCTCGTGATCCGCCTGTCTTGGCCTCCCAAAGTGCTGGGATTACAGGCGTGAGCCACTGCGCCTGGCCGAGTGCATGGTTTCAAACTGGATATTTCATAACAAATCACCGGTGTACCTGGCTTTCCAATTGTTAGGTTTATTTAGCACCGGGTTGAATCTCGATTTCATACAGAGGCATACACATAAAGACACACACACACACACACACACACCCCCACAGTGTGCAAGCACACACAAACCAAAGCCTCCATTGGCTTTAACCTAAGGGGAGTGAGGAGCGGAGCCAGTGGTTGGCTGGATGAAATGCCTCAGGCTTGACGTTCATTTACAATGATACCACTAGCAAAAATAACAATCATGACAACACCTATTAATATAAGCACCCACTCTGGGAGACACCGTTCTGGGCACTGGGGTGGCAGGCAGCAATGGGGATGGAAAACGGCCCTCTAGTCTGTCCTTGGGTTTAGCTTGTGTTGCAAGCTTGGTGTCTAAATTGCTACCATTTTAGCCTGGATAGATTGATCCTAGGGTCAGGCTGTCTTGGGTTATTTTTTGGATTATTTTATTTACTTATTTATTTATTTATTTATTTCTGCATTTTCAGGGGCTCTGAGATTTCAGCAGCTCTCCCAGGGAGGGTATGCTTGGGGAAGCAACTGTTTTCAAATTCTTCTCTGAACGCTCTCAGACAGACATTCTGAATCTTTAACTTTACACGTTTTCTCACGTACTTGTCTAACACGTTCCTTCCTGATTTACAAACCTTGAACCATTTTCTAACTCCCTAATACATTAGTAATTATTGCAATTAGCACTTCTTCATGGAATCTTTCGTTATTATAATAATGATCTTCATTTGAAAAATTATGTGTTATTAATAACTCAGAACTCGCCAATGACTGCCACATGGCAGTTGAAAGATTTTCTTACTTATGGTCCTCCCTAGAGGGTGATAAAGCAGCCCTGCAAGCCCAGCCTCCAGTCTCCTCATCTGTAATGTCCACAGGCCACAGTGGGCAGCCGCTTGGTCAGTGTTCGTTAGGCGTCTTTTGCGAGCCCTGCACAGCTTCCACGTAAAAGGTAGCACAGCAGGCTTGGTCCTGAGTTAGACTCAGGGTCACAAACAACTGCTTACCGGCCGGGCGCGGTGGCTCAGGCTTGTAATCCCAGCACTTTGGGAGGCCGAGGCGGGCGGATCACAAGGTCAGGAGATCGAGACCATAGTGAAACCCCGTCTCTACTAAAAATACAAAAAATTAGCCGGGCGTGGTGGCGGGTGCCTGTAGTCCCAGCTACTTGGAGAGGCTGAGGCAGGAGAATGGCGTGAACCCGGGAGGTGGAGCTTGCAGTGAGCCGAGATTGCGCCACTGCACTCCAGCCTGGGCGACAGAGCAAGACTCCGTCTCAAAAACAGCAACAACAACAAAAAAACACAACTGCTTACCAGCTGTGCTCTCTTAGATAAGTCACCCCATGTATATTGGCCTCAGTTTCCTCACCTATACAGTGGGGTTCATAATACCTACCTTGTAGGGTTTTGTGAAGGATTAAGATGAGGGAACATGAAAAGCCCTCAGCATGATGCGTGGAGTTGAATTCTACAAACATCAGCCTGGCCCTGCCGCTGCTGCCGACGGTGATAACTTCAGATGACCACCATGGTGCCTGACACCTGGTGGGTGCCTAAGAAATGCTCTTTCACCCGGAATCTGCACGTGAAACAGGGAGGTGGGGGCAGGTGAAACCAGAACCAGACACCGTTCTGCTGCTTCAGCATCCAGCCAACCAAAATGAGAATAAAAGGGATTGTTTCCAAAGTCCTTGAAAGGTTTCAATGAACTCTTGGGAAACAGTAGGTGCTGATTATGTAAATAAATAATTAAACTTGACTGTGCCTACAGGTACGAGAATTGCTTGAACCTGGGAGGCAGAGGTTACAGTGAGCTGAGATTGTACCATTGCACTCCAGCCTGGGCAACAAGAGCGAAACTCCATCTCAAAAAAAAAAAAAAAAAAAAAAAGACAAAAAACAAAACAAAAAAACGACAAGAAAACAGATGCTGGTGTGGTTGTGGAGAAATAGGAATGCTTTTACACCATTGGTGGGAATGTAAATTGGTTCAACCATTGTGGAAGCTGGTGTGGCGATTCCTCAAAGTTGTAGAACCAGAAATAACATTTGACCCAGCAATCTCATTACTGGGTATATACCCAAAGGAATATAAATCATTCTATTATAAAGATGCATGCACGCATTTGTTCATTGCAGCACTATTCACAACAGCAAAGACATGGAATCAACCCAAATGACCATCAATGATAGACTGGATAAAGAAAATGTGGTACATATACACCATGGAATACCATGCAGCCATAAAAAGGAACAAGATCATGTTTTTTGCAGGGACATGCATGGAGCTGGAAGCCATTATCCTCAGCAAACTAATGCAGGAATAGAAAACCAAACAACACATGTTCTCACTTATAAGTGGGAGCTGAACGATGAGAACACATAGTCATGGGGAGGGGAATAACACATACTTGGGCCTGTTGGGGGGCAGGGCGGGGGGGAAACATGCGGGGCTTAATACCTAGGTGATGGGTTGACAGGTGCAGCAAACCTCAATGGCACACATTTACCTATGCAACAAATCTGCACATCCTGCACATGTACCCCAGAACTTAAAATTAAAATTTAAAAAAAAAGGAAAAAAGAAATGAAGCTGTTGGCAGAGCCCTGCTCCTTGGTCCTCTGAGCTTCAGAGTGGAGCCTACCCCATGCCTCTCAGCAGCCGGTGTGGCCAGCAGTCCTTGGTGTCCTCTGCGTTTGACAGCACCTGGCGTTCTCCCTGGGTCTCTCTGTGAGAAAACTTTCTGTTTCTTCTCCGTGTTCCATAAAGACACCAGTGATATGGGCTGAGGGCCCACCCGAACCCAGAATGACTCTGTCCGGATTTGACTTCTGTGAAGACTCTACTTCCAAACAATGTCATATTCTGCAGTTCCAGAAATAATGAGAATTTGGAGGGAATGCTCTCCAGTCCAGCACAGAGCAGAAAGTGCAGGGACGGTGGCCTCTCCTGAGCTGAGACCTGGCCTTTTATGGTTCACAAAGAACCCCCTAAAAACAACCTTGAGAGAGCAGGGTTGTAACATCCCAACCTGTCACCTCCCTAGCCTCCCTGCCGCCCTCACCCAATCCTGCTTTCCCATGGCTGCCTCCTCTCCCTCACTCCACCCACCTCACCTGCCCCAGGGTTCCCCCCTTTCCCTCACTCCCCCCACCTCACGTAGGGCTCCCCCCTCTCCCTCACTCCCCCCACCTCACGTAGGGCTCCCCCCTCTCCCTCACTCCCACCTCACTTAGGGCTTCCCCCTCTCCCTCACTCCCACCTCACGTAGGGCTTCCCCTTCTCCCTCATCCCACCTCACGTAGGGCTCCCCCCTCTCCCTCACTCCCCCCACCTCACCTGCCCCAGGGTTCCCCCTTCTCCCTCACTCCCCCCACTGCACGTAGGGTCCCCCCTCTCCCTCCCCCCACCTCACGTAGGGCTCCCCCCCTCCCTCACTTCCCCCTCCTCACTTAGGGCTCCCCCCTCTCCCTCACTCCCCCCTCTCCCTCACTCCCCCCACCTCACCTGCCCAGGGTTCCCCCTTCTCCCTCACTTCCCCCACCTCACCTAGGGCTTCCCCTTTCCCTCACTCCCCCCACCTCACCTAGGGCTTCCCCTTTCCCTCACTCCCCCCACCTCACCTAAGGTTCCTCTGTCTTCCTCACTCCCCCACCTCACCTGCCTTAGGGTTCCCCCCTCTCCCTCACTCCCCCCACCTCACCTAGGGTTCCTCTGTCTTCCTCACTCCCCCACCTCACCTGCCCCAGGGTTCCCCCGACTCTCCCCACCTCACCTAGGGATCCCCGCTCTCCCTCACTCCCCCGAGCTCACCTGCCCCAGGGTTCTCAGCTCCAGGGTCAGGGCTGCCAAATCCTCTCGCCTCTGGCAGCCAAGAAACCACCAGTGACCAGCAGGTCTTTGCCCCAAACCCTCCAAGGCCTGCGTTTTTAGCCTTTGACACCAGGATTCTGCCAGCTGGCTGCCTCCAGGTGCACTGTCTGTACTTTGGGATCAGCTGAACCCACCACAAGCAGTTCCCGAGGGGCCAGGCTCTCTCCTGCCCAGGCTCTTTACCCAGCATCCTCCTGGGATGGTCTATTCTGGCATCCACCACAGAGCTCACTTAGCTGTGTCACCAAGAGGGAGGTGCTCCATTCCCTAGAGGGAGGAACCTCATGTTCCCTCTGCCAACAGTCCCTGGCACATAGTGGTTGCTCCATAACTGCCTGCTGGGTGGACAACCCCCAATTTAAAGGTGGAGAATTTGAGACTTAGCAGGTAGCTTGTTTTTGCCATTCTGCCTGTGGGTGACAGAGCCAGGCTTCGAAGTCCTCCTGACCTCAGCCACCTGGGCTGCCTGGGTCCCTTCCTCCAAACACAGGGCTCTGGAAGGACATCAAGGGGGCCGCATCACAACCCCGGAGAGGTCGAGACCAGGGCAGATTCAGAGCAGCATGCAGGGGCAAATGCGTGACCCCGCTCTTTACCTGGACCTCTGACCCAAACTTGCAGCCCTTCTGCGGCTCCCACCCAGGGGCCCTGCCGGAAGCAGAGCCCCTTTTGCCCCAGCCCCTCCCAGACTTGCCTGTCAGCCTGTCCACCCTGTTTGGAGAAAAATGTTTTTCCTTTTATTTATATTTTTATTTTTCTTTGAGATGGGGTCTCACTCTGTCTCCTGGGCTGGAGTGCAGTGGCGCAATCTTAGCTCACTGCAACCTCCACCTCCCGGGTTCAAGTGATTGTCCTACCTCAGCCTCCCAAGTAGCTGGGATTACAGGCACACACCACACCCGGCTAATTTTTGTATTTTTAGTAGAGACGGGGTTTTGACATGTTGGCCAGGCTGGTCTCGAACTCCTGACCTCAGGTGATCTGCCTGCCTTGGCCTCCCAAAGTACTGGGATGACAGGCGTGAGCCACTGCACCCAGCCATGTTTTTCCTTTTAAAGGGCATCCTACAATATGTACAACACTGACTCCTTCTCAAAAGAGAATTCAACAGCTGATTTGAAATCTATGATGACGTGGGTGTGAAAGTGCTAATGAGGATGGCTTTGCTAATAATAGGGGCCCTGGGACAGAGACATCCTCAGGTGTCACTGAGCTGGCACTGTCTTTGTGATGCCCACAGAGAGACCCCTGGGCAGGTGGGGTCCACCTCACACCGGGCAGCCCTCTCTCCCTGGCAATTTCCCCTTAATCTCATCAACTTGCTTTTACCCAGGAGGAAACCAAAACTCCCAGAGGGAAGCAAGGAGCCTGCAGGCACCTGCCAGGCCTTGAACCCACTTCCAAGGGAGCCTCCCCCACCCCAAGCTTCTTCCTTCCTGATACAGGGTGGGAGGTGGTGCAGGGACGTTTGCGGCAGGCTGTCATCGCGCTGTCCACACCTCCCAGAAGAAAGACCCAAGAAGCAGGCCCAGCACCAGGCTCCCTCCGCTTCCCCTGATCTCCCTCCTACTCTACTGCTGAGTCCTGGAGAGCCTCCCTCCTCCTCCTCTTCCTCCTTTGTTCTTGGACCTCTTGAATTATTAAGAGCTGGGTTTTGGGGATCTCAGACCTGGGTTCAGGTAGAGGGCTCCCAACATATACGCCGGGTGACTTTGGGCTAGTAAATATCACCTCACCTCAGTGTTAACATCTCTCAGAGCTATTATAAGCAGACAATCAAATAACATATGTAATATACCTACTCACTGCTTGTGAGTTGAAAATCCTCTAGAGATGCTAGTTTTGCACAATCCTTCTCCTTCTCCTTCTCCTCCTTCTCCTTCTTCTTCTTCCTCTTTCTCTTCTTCTTTTTTTTTTTTTCTGAGACAGGGCCTCACTGTGTTGCCCAGGCTGGAGTGCAGTGGAATGATATCGGCTCACTGCAACCTCCGCCTCCCGAGTTTAAGTGATTCTCATGCCTCAGTCCCCCGAGTAGTTGGGACTACAGGCGCGTGCCACCACGCCCGGCAAATTTTTGTATTTTTAGTAGAGATGGGGTTTCACCATGTTGGCCACGCTGGTCTCGAACTCCTGATCTCAAGTGATCCACCGGCCTCAGCCTCCCAAAGTGCTGGGATTACAGATGTGAGCCACCACACCCAGCCTAGTTTCGCACAGTTCTGTTCTTTTTTTTCTTTTTATACATAGTCTCACTGTGTTGCCCAGGCCGGAGTGCAGCGGCATAATCTCGGCTCACTGCAAACTCTGACTCCCGGGTTCAAGAGATTCTCCTGCCTCAGCCTCCCAAGTAGCTGAGACTACACGCACCCACCACCACGGCTGGCTAACTTTTGTATTTTTAGTAGAGACGGGGTTTCACTATGTTGGCCAGGCTGGTCTTGAACTCCTGACATCATGATCCACCCACCTTGGCCTCCCAAAGTGCTGGGATGACAGGTGTGAGGCACCATGCCCGGCCCTCTGTTCTTAAAAAGCCAATAGCAGGGAGGAAGAGCTGGTGCTGAGACAGAGGAATGAACGGGAGATCTCGATGCAGCATGGATCTCTACTTAACAATACTGTGCTGTACACTTACAATCTGCTAAGAGGGGAGTTTTGTTTTTTTTTTTTTTTGAGACAGAATTTTGTTCTTGTCGCCCAGGCTGGAGTGCAGTGGCGCAATTTCGGCTCCTTGCAACCTCCACCTCCTGCGTTCAAGCGATTCTCCTGCCTCAGCCTCCCGGGTAGCTGGGACTACAGGTGTGTGCCACCACGCCTGGCTAATTTTTGTAGTTTTAGAAGAGACAGGATTTCACCCTGTTGGCCAGGCTGGTCTCAAACTCCTGACCTCAGGTGATCTGAGGGTAGATCTTATATTAAGTGCTCTTACTACAAAGAAATAAAATTTTTTTAAGAGGGTGGGAGGAAACTTTTGGAGATGCCAGATATGTTTATGGCCTTGATTGTGGGGATGGTTTCATGGGTGTATCGTTATCTCTAAATGCATCAAGTTGTACTCATTAAGTAGTACAGCTTTTTGGATGCCAATCGTACCTCAATAAAATGGTTTAAAAAAACAGGAACTGCAGAGCAGGAGGCCCCAAGGTGTTTGCTCAGAATCACCTCTTGCTTAGACGTTCTCTCCACATTCCTATAGCAAGGCCAAGCAGTGGAGTCAGATGTTCAGGGTTAGAGTCCCCGTCTTGTCACTGACCAGCCAAGTGATGCAAGACAAGACCCTTAGATCTCTCCCCATGCCTCAGTGCCCTCATCGGTGTATTGGGGATCTTGACAGTCATACAGTCGTGGGGATTAAAAGAGGTGACGCGGGATGAGCTCCTGGAGTGGCTCCTGATGCAAGGAAGTGCCATCGCTGGGGCACTTCCACTAGAATAGGACGTGTGTCCTCTACACCTCTCTGTCCAGGTGCACTGCAAAGAGGACAGGGCTGAACCCCAGCTCTGCTACATACAGGGGTGTGCCTGCGAGACCATGTAGCCCTTCTGAGCCTCAATTTGCTCATCTCTAAGATGGGGTGATTATAAGGTTTTTTTTTTTTTTTTTTTTTGAGATGGAGTCTCGCTCTGTCACCCAGGCTGGAGGGCAGTGGCGCGATCTTGGCTCACTGCAAGCTCTGCCTCCCAGGTTCACGCCGTTCTCCTGCCTCAGCCTCTCCGAGTAGCTGGGACTACAGGCGCCCGCCACCACGCCCGGCTAATTTTTTGTATTTTTAGTAGAGACGGGGTTTCACCGTGGTCTCGATCTCCTGACCTCGTGATCCGCCCGCCTCGGCCTCCCAAAGTGCTGGGATTACAAGCGTGAGCCACCGCGCCCGGCCTGATTATAAGGATTAAACACATTGATGTGCAGGGAGCACTTGGAAGAGACCTGGCTCATAGTGAGCTGTATATAAAATGTTAGCTGTTATTATTTTTATTTTTACAGACATAACTCCATGTCTAATCTCTCCAACTAAAACTGCAAGTTTTAGGAGGTAGAACCAAGCATCCCAGAGGAGGAAACCGGATGTATCATGAAGGCAAAGAAATACTGTTCTCGGCGGGGCGCGGTGGCTCACGCCTGTAATCCCAGCACTTTGGTAGGCCAAGGCGGGCAGGTCATCTGAGGTCGGGAGTTGGAGACCAGCCTGACCAACATGGAGAAATCCCGTCTGTACTAAAAATACAAAATTAGCTGCGTGTGGTGGTGCGTGCCTATAATACCAGCTATTCAGGAGGCAGAGGCAGGAGAATCACTTGAACCGAGAGGCGGAGGTTGCGGTGAGCTGAGATCGCGCTATTGCACTCCAGCCTGGGTAACAAAAGTGAAACTCTGTCTCAAAAAAAACCCAAAACCAAACCAAAACAAAACAAAGAAAACAAACACAAAATACTGTTCTCTCTAGGGCAGCCTGGCTAAATCACCCTCAGCCACAAGGAGCTCGTCACTCCGCAGGGCAGGTGGGTCCCAGTTAGCACGGGGCAAGCCTTGAGAGCATTCTTTCCAATAGTGCCACAATGTTTTGTTGTATGGATGATTGGTTGGCCGCATGGGTGCTCATCTGAAACTGGCCACTGGAGCCGATACAGAAACGACCTTACGAAGCATCCCTGGGAGTTGCGGTTGGTTTCCCTGGGTTTTGAATTCTGCCTTTGAAAATTGTACTGTTGTTTGCTGGAGAAATAAGAAAACGTATCTGGGAGTAGAACAACAACCTTCCAGGTCTGACTCACGCCTGTAATCCCAGCACTTTGGGAGGCCCAGGTGAGAGGATTGCTTGAGGTTAGGAGTTTGAGACCAGCTTTGTCAATATAGTGAGACTGCCATCTCTACAAAAAAAAAAAAAATTAAAAATTACCCAGGTGTGATGGTGTGCACCCATAGTCCCAGCTACTAGGGAGGCTGAGCTGGGAGGATCACTTGTGCCTGGGAGGCAGAGGTTGCAGTGAGCCAAGATTGCACTACTGCACTCCAGCCTGAGTGACAGAGCCAGACCCTGTCTCAAAAAAAGAAAAAAGAAAGACAACTTTCCAAAAGGCCTTTTGGCCCTGAACTTGTAATAACAGCAGGATGGATCACACCTAGAAAGGGAGGTGGCCAGGGCTAATAGGAGAAAAATCACAGACTTTGTACTCAGGCTCTGGTGTAAATCCTGACTCTAGCCCACAGTCAGGATTTAAACAGGAGCCTGTCTGAGTACAAAGACTTGGGACAAATTATTATCTTCTCTGGGCCTTTTATTTATTTATTTTTTTTATTGAGACAGGGCTGTCTCACTCTGTCTCCTAGGCTGGAGTGCAGTGGTGGGATCATAGCTCACGTAGCAGCCTCTAACTCCTGGGCTTAAGTGATCCTCCTGCTTCAGCCTCCTAAGTAGCTGGGACTACAGGTGTGTGTCTCTCTGGGCTTTAAAAAAGTCCTTTAGTGGTGGCTCATACCTGTAATCCCAGCACTTTGGGGGGCCAAGGCAGGTAGATCACCTAAGGTCAGAAGTTTGAGACCAGCCTGGCCAACATGGTGAAACCCTGTGTCTACTAAAAATACAAAAAAGTCCTTTAGCTAAAGTGAGTACCATGGATCCTCCATATCTGCAGCTTCTGCATCCACGGATTCAACCAAGCCTGGATTGAAAATCTCTCGGAAAAAAAAATGAAAAAAACAATTAAAAATAATACAAATAAAAATACAGTTATAACAGCTATTCGATAGCATTAACATTGTGTCAGGGATTATAAGTAATCTAGAGAGGATTTGAAGTACACGGGAGGATGTGTGTAGGTTATATGCAAATACTACATCGTTTTATATCAGGGACTTGAGCATCCATGGATTTGATATCTTCAGGGGGGCCTGAGATCAATGCCTCCACGGGGGGTTGTAAATACATCTGCCTCTTGGGTGGGAGGAGGCATGGAGATTTAGTGAGTTATGATGTGAAACAGCCTCCCAGCCTGGGCCGGCACACATGGCGACGGGCACCGGCCACACTGGCTTCCTTCCGTGTCCTCTCCCTCTCAAGTGTTCAGGAGCCTCAGCCTTGGCCCAGCATCCTCAGAGCCTTCACTGTGCCTTCCTGCTGTGTTAATGGGCGCTACCCAGCCCTTGGGCATTCACTCCACCTCCAGGCAGCTTAGCAGAAGGCAGCCAGGGTTTAGCAGGACAACAGCTCTTCCTGCCCCGTGACTGGGCCCACCCTCAGTCCCTTCATTAGCATAAACTCAGGTGTGACCTCAAGGGGCTCCTTATGAAGAACAAAAGACAGTCCTATCACTCAGACAATAAGGGTTTTAGGAGCTTGGGGACAAAGACCAGATACATTTCCTGGGGTGTACGTGCTACCAGGTGTGAGAGAGGAGAGGATGGCTCCGGGTGCAGCTGCCTGGGAGATGGAGAGCACTGGGCCAGGGTGCTGAGTTCAGACTGGGGCATGTTGACTGGAGGTACCCAACAACATCAAAGGAGATGCAGGGGGCTGCTAGGCTATAGGTCAGAGCCTGTCGGTATCTGGCAGATTATGTCCCAACTCTACTGTGGCTGAACAAGGCCTGGCCACCTGCTTTGCAGGAGGGACAGTGACAGTCTGTGAGGCTACAGTTGGCTCTGTGGCTTGACCCTGCTAGGACCTGAACCCTCTGCACTGGGATCCCAGGCTCCAGACGGTGCCACTCCTGACCCTGGCTACTGTCGTAGACCAAGGGCACAGTGCCTGTGTAAGACAAAGTGAAGAACTGGGAAGAGAGCAGGCTCTGGAGTCAGGCAGAGTGGAGGGGAATCCTGCCTCCATGCCCTACGGCAGGCTGACCATAGACTTCATCCAAGCTGGGACCCATTTTTTTTTTTTTTTTTGAGACAGAGTCTCCCTCTGTCGCCCAGGCTGGAGTGCAGTGGCTTGATCTCGGCTCACTGCAAGTGCCGCCTCCCGGGTTCACGCCATTCTCCTGCCTCAGCCTCCCGAGTAGCTGGGACTACAGGCGCCTGCCACCATGCCTGGCTAGTTTTTTATATTTTTAGTAGAGATGGGGTTTCACCATGTTAGCCAGGATGGTCTCGATCTCCTGACCTCGTGATCCGCCCACTTTGGCCTCCCAAAGTACTGGGATTACAGGCGTGAGCCACTGCGTCCGCCCGCTGGGACCCATTTAAGAGTGTAAGTGAGCCGGGCGCGGTGGCTCACACCTGTAATCCCAGCACTTTGGGAGGCTGAGGCGGGCGGATCACGAGGTCAGGAGATCGAGACCATCATGGCTAACACAGTGAAACCCCATCTCTACTAAAAATACAAAAAATTAGCCGGGCGAGGTGGCAGGCGCCTGTAGTCCCAGCTACTCGGGAGGCTGAGGCAGGAGAATGGCGTGAACCCCAGGGGGTGGAGTCTGCAGTGAGCTGAGATCGTGCCCTGCACTCCAGCCTGGGTGACAGCAAGACTCCGTCTCAAAAAAAAAAAAAAAAAAAGAGTGTAAGTGGGGCCGCGCATGGTGGCTCACGCCTTTAATCCCAGCACTTTGGGAGGCCGAGGTGGGCAGATCACCTGAGGTCAGAAGTTCGAGACCAGCCTGGCCAACATGATGAAACTCCGTCTTTACTAAAAATATAAAAATTAGCTGGGCATGGTGGCGGGTGCCTGTAATCCCAGCTACTTGGGAGGCTGAGGCAGGAGAATCGCTTGAACCTGGGAAGCGGAGGTTGGAGGCTGCAGTGAGCTGAGACTGTGCCATGGCACTCCAGCCTGGGCAACAAGAATGAAACTCCATCTCAAAAAAAAAACAAAAAAAAAGAGTGAAAGGGGCACTATTCAATATTACTCAGACAAGAGGCATAGATGGGGCTGTCCTATGACCCTGATATGGGTGTGTACCCCATTTATAGCTGTGCAGCTTGGGAAAGTTACTGAACCACTTTGAGCCTCAGTTTTCTCATCTGTCAAGTGGGGATAAATATACCCACTTCCATAGGATCAAAAGGCATGAAGAATACCTACTACAGAGGGGAAAGGGAAGGTTCTTGGTTAAGTGGTCCCTGCAACAGTAACACTAAAGGTAAACTTGTGTCCCCAACAGATAAGTCGCTCATGTGGGTGAACCGCATGCCACAGGTTCAAACCCCCTCCCAACCCCCAGCCTCCACTTCCTTTGTGCTGGGGCCTTGGTGGCTCCAGAAATCTTCACTGGCCTCCTCCTTGTCTCCTCCTCCCCAATCTCAAGAGAGGTGCCTCTCTCACTGACCATGGCCCCCATCTCCTGACTGGCCCCCACATCCAGTTTCCACCATATCCTTCATGTTACCACCAGGTCATGTCTGAGCAGAGACCTGGTCATGTCTCATACCCCTGTGCAGAAACCTTGGGCAGGTCCCCTTGTCCACATAACACATTTAAAACCTCAGCATGGTGTTGTAGGCCCTTGGGGTCTGGTCCTGCCATCTTTCCTGTCCTGTTTTTCTCTTCCAGTGAGCACTGCAGACCCCCTGAGATCCCTCCTGCAGCCTACCCCAGGCCCATGGCTTATGCCTGCTCTTCTCTGGAAGCAAATCCATCTGGGCCACTGGCCCAGATCTCCCAGCCCTGACGGGGAAGAGGCTACACATCTATCCAGGTCTCTGCTGCCTGAGTCTGTGGGTCCAATTCCAGGCAACAGGACTTGTAAGTAACCTAATGCCCTGAGCCTCAGTCCTCTAACCTGTAAAATGGGGATACCAGACCTAACCCCGGAACTCAACGAGGGCAGGAGACAACAGGTATGAAGAAAGCTCTGTGGATGGTAAAACTCAGAACAAACAGTATTACTACCTTCTCAAGGCTCTGCTCAAGTTACTTCTTGACAAGCCCCTCTCAGACCACCCCTCTCAGAATTAACCCTTCCTTTGCCTGTCAGTCATTTTTCTCACTCTGTGTTTAACACAGGGCCCCTGTGTCTCTGCTGTCTCTGTCAGATCTTTTGCTACACCATGGTCTCCAAGGACCGGGACACACCCAATGGAATGTGCATCGCCTGCCAGCTGGGGTAGGCCTGGTACACTATAGGTACACATTAAATGCTTACTGTGGCTGGGTGCAGTGGCTCATACCTGTGATCCCAGCACTTTGGGAGGCCGAGGCAGGCGGATCACCTGAGGTTAGGAGTTCGAGACCAGTCTTGCCAATATGGTGAAACCCCGTCTCTACAAAAAATACAAAGTTAGTCGGGTGTGGTGGCATGTGTCTGTAATCCCAGCTACTTGGAGGCTGAGGCACGAGAATCGCCTGAACCTGGGAGGCAGAGGTTGCAGTGAGCCAAGATCATGCCACTGCACTCTAGCCTGGGCTACAGAGTGAGACTCCGTCTCAAAAATAAATAAATAAATAAATAAATAAATAAATACTATGTTGCTTTTTCTTGGCCTTTTATATAACTCTTTCATGTCGGAGAGAAACTGAAAACCTATTCTCTTTTTTTTTTTTTTTTTTGACAAGGTCTCATTCTGTCACCCAGGCTGGAGTGCAGTGGTGCGACCCTGGCTCACTGCAGCCTTGACCTCCCCAGGCTCAGGTGATCCTCCCACTTCAGCCCCCTGAGTAGCTGGGACTACAAGTGTGTGCCGTAACACCCAGCTATTTTTTTTTTTTTTTTTGGTAGAGACATGGTGTCATTATGCTGCCCAAACCAGTCTGAAACTCCTGGGCTCAAGCGATCCGCCTGCTTCCCAAAGTGCTGGGATTACAGGTGGGAGCCACCGCTCCCAGCCTGAAGACAAATTGTGTTTTTTCAGACGGAGTTTTGCTCTCGTTGCCCAGGCAGGAGTGCAATGGCTTGATCTCGGCTCACTGCAACCTCTGTCTCCCAGTTCAAGTGATTCTCCTGCCTTAACCTCCAGAGTAGCTGGGACTACAGGCGGGTGCCACCACGCCCAGCTAATTTTTGTATTTTTAGTAGAGATGGGGTTCTACCATGTTGGCCAGGCTGGTCTCGAACTCCTGACCTCAAGTGATCCGCCCACCTTGGCCTCCCAAAGTGTCGTGATGACGTGAGCCACTGCGCCTGGCTAATTCTTTAGACTGAGAATATTCACTAGGAATTTTAGTGCTTTCTAGTGTATCCCATACATTCTCATGAGAACCTTGTGGGATGATAGTTTAGCTATTCCGCATCTTAGTCACCGGCTCCTTAGAAAACACAATTTTATTTTATTTTATTAATTAATTTATTTTTTTGAGATGGAGTCTCCCTCTGTCACCCAAGCTGGTGTGCAATGGCATGATCTCAGCTCACTGCAACCTCCACCTCCCGGGTTCAAGTGATTTTTCTGCCTCAGCCTCCCGAGTAGCTGGGACTACAAGCATGTGCCACTACACCTGGCTACTTTTTGGATTTTTAGTAGAGACGGGGTTTAACCATGTTAGCCAGGATGGTCTCCATCTCCTGACCTCATGATCCACCCATCTCGGCTTCCCAGGGTGCTGGGATTACAGGCGTGAGCCACCATGCCTGGCCAGAAAACACAAATTTTGAGATGCAATAGCAGGACAGCAAGAGTGAGGGGGAAAGGGAAGCAAGGCCAGGAAGGAGGGATAGCGGCACTGAGGTGATGGGTTATTGGGCTGCCTGCTTTTTAAAATACACAGGAGAATGCATGAAAGAGCGCCATTTCCTTGGTGGTGTGGGCTGTTTTGCAGGAGGCCGGTCGGGGTCCCTGGGTCCCGGGGCACTCCAACTAGTCAAGGAAGTGGGAGATACTAGTTTGCTGGTTCCTTCCTGAATCCTGTTTGTAGCTGGTCCAAGTTCATTGCATGAAGCATGAATCCCCCTGGATTTCTGAGTTGTGTTGAGCCTTTGGCCACTGGAGGCCAGATCCGTGCCCCAGGACACTTCAGTCAGAAACCGGAAAAGCAGGGTGCAGCCGACTCCTCCACGGGTCCATAGGAGTGGACCTGGGTGCTGAAGCCAATACAAACTCTCCCACTGCAGGCGTGCTGCAGAGGCAGGCTGAAGGCTGGCCCTCACCTTCAGGCAGGCCAAGCCACCAATGGACAGCGATCGAGGCTCTCCACTGAGCAGGCGGCCAAGGTCTGGGGCAGGAGGAGCAGAGTTGATCTGGGAGTAACTGTGGTTAGTTTGATACATTCCCACCTTACGTCCAAAGAAAGGAAGGCTAGGAGAGCTTCCGTAACCTGCCCTAGGTCATGAGGCTGTTAAGCGTGGACTCAAGTCTCAAACCCAGACCTTCGAGCCTCACGCCCCTCCACCCCATCCACTTGACCATCATGTAGGTGAGGAGAAATGTGGATGTTGAGATTAGTTGCAGATACTGCTCATTTCTATGATCATTACCAACAGCCCACCTTCCCCCAAATGGGATATATCTCTCAGTATTCATTCATTCATTCACTGCCTCGCTCACTCATTCATCTAGTAAGCACCCACTCAGCTCAAGGCACTCCGGGGCACTCCTTTAACACATGGACACCGTGCTCTGCCCACAGGAGTTGGCTGCGGCTCCAATGGGGAAGAAAACAATTGCCTTCATTAGGGGACAGAATGCCCCGTCTGCTAAGGGAGTTCTTCATTGTCACTCACCATCATCGCCGTGGGCGTCCTGGAGGAGGGATAAAGAACTTATGCATAGAAAATACGGGAATTTTCCCAGAAAAGGCGCTCGGAGTGAATCTTGGAGGATGCAAATGATTTTCAAAAGGTGAGTTCTGAGAAAGGGCATCCCAGACAGAGGGGACAGCATGGGCAAAGGGAGGCCTGGCACACAGCATGTGTTCAGGAAAATGCATGTCTCCAGCGTTGAGTGCAGGACTCCAGGAGTTCATAAGAACTTCCTCTTTGGCTGTGCATGGTGGTTCACGCCTGTAATCCCAGTACTTTGGGAGGCCAAGGCAGGAGGATTGCTTGAGCCCAGGAGTTCGAGACCAGCCTGGGCTACATAGTGAGACCCCATTTCTTTAAAAAAAAAAAAATTAGCTGGGTCTGGTGGCTGGTGGTGTGCCTGTGGTCCCAGCTAGTCGGGAGGCTGAGGTGGGAGGATTGCTTGAGCATGGGAGGTGGAGGCTGTGGTAAGCTAATGATTGAGCCACTGTGAACCAGCTTGCATGACAGAGACTCACTCAGGAAGTCAGTAACTATGCAAAAAACAGAGGGGCAGGTAGACATAACTGTAACCCAAATTAGTTACCAGAAAGTTGCAAACAGTGCTTTAAGATTCCACAGTCGGAGCCACTATCCTCCAGCCAGCATCAGCCTGAGTCTGTGTGGGCTGAAGATGACCTGAATATCCTCAGTTGATTTAATTACCCTATGTGGCTGATAAAATTACTCTGAATTTTTACCAAGAAGCCAGTGGCATTTGCAGAGATTACAGTAGGAATCCTCTTTCTGCACGCTTTCTCTCTGGCTCTGCAAGCACCGGTCTCCAGGGCAGCCCACTTTCCTGGGCTGGTGTTCAGCCCAGCAAAAGCACTAAGGAGGGAGGCCACCACCCTGACCCAGGCTAAACCCAGAAGTGGGAGGAGTGGGTACCTCTTGGTGCACCCCGAGTCAGCCTCTTTGTTTTGCATTTGAGGAAACTTGCTTCTCCCTGCTCGGGGCAAAACCAAAGGGATCACGACCACTTCAAACACGGGCTAGTTTTGCATCCCCATTAACCGGTGTTGGCTTATGGTGTGACTGTGGTCCCAGCTACTCGGGAGGCTGAGGTGGGAGGATTGCTTGAGCAGGGGAGGTGGAGGCAGTGGTGAGCTATGATTTCACCGCTGCACACTAGCCTGCACGACAGAATGAGACTCACACAGGAAGTAAGTATGCAAAAAACAGACGGACATGTATATGATCCTTACTGTAACCCACATTATTAACCTACGTAATTAAATCAACAGAGGTTATTCAGGTCGTCTTCGGCCCACACAGATTCAGGCAGATGCTGGCCGGAGGGTAGTGGCTCTTCCTGTGCAGTCTTTTCTGTTTGTTTGTTTTTTCTTTTCTGAGATAGAGTCTTGCTCTGTTGCCCAGACTGGAGTGCAGTGGTGCAATCTTGGCTCACTGCAACCTCTGCCTCCCAGATTGAAGCAATTCTCCTGCCACAGCCTCCCGAGTAGCTGGGATTACAGGCTTGTGCCACCATGCCTGGCTAATTTTTTGTATTTGTAGTCGAGACTTTGTTGGACAGGCTGGTCTCGAACTCCTGACCTCGTGATCTGCCCACTTCGGCCTCCCAAAGTACTGGGATTACAGGCGTGAACCACCGCGCCCGGCCGGCCTCCTGTGTAGTCTTAAAGCGCTGTTTGCAAGTTTCTGTTAACTAATTTGGGTTAAGGTAAGGGTCATCTACATGCCCCTCTGTTTTTTGCATAGTTACTTATATCCTGAGTCTCACTATGTCGTGCTCTGAAGGCGAGGTGCTGGGTTGTGGGATGAGGGGCCATCTGTGTTTGGGGGTCCCAAGCACATAATTTATTACAAATTCCCTAACAGAGAGCAGAACAACACTGGGGTCCTCACTTGAAGAAAAAAGAAGGAAAAGGGGGAATTCCAATAACTTCTGCCAACAAAAGAAATGTGTGACCTGTTGGCATATGTTGAAAGGGACATTTGTTGATGGTGCCTGCTTGGGTATTTTTTGTGCTGCCGGAGACGAATCTGAAGTTAAAACGACTTAACAGCTTAAACGTTTACTTTGACATATGATTGCACCCTTTCTCCCCAGCGTGTTTCAAACGTGCCAGTTTGCTGCCAACAGGGCACCCGGCACTCCGACCTGAATGAAGATGGCAGCCCCGAGGTGGTGACAGTGACTCTGGGACATTAACCTCCTGGCTGCGCGGCTGGGGGTTCTGAAACGCGATCTCCGCAGCTGTAGTTATAATTGTTTTAGGTCGCATTGACCCGGCCTGTTTACGACTCTTAACAAGAGTCTTAAAAAGTCCAGTGACATCTGTTGAGAGTTTAATCATGTAAAAAAAAATCATTAAAGGAAGAGCCAAGAGATCAATTTTCTTGCTGTTTAAACAACACGGAGGCCATCAGGCGGCGGGGGAATGTGGCGACGCGACTAATTTAATTCCCCAAGTCGCGGCGCTGGTATGGACAGGAGGGGACGGAAGAATTTAAATAAAATATCAGAGGGAGGCGGAGGAGGGGGGAAAGGAGGGAGCCGAGAACCAGGGAGAGGAGAAATGGAAACACGGACTCGCAGCCTCCCAGCGGAAAGTGTCCTGAACCCGGCGTTACACGGCGCAGGGAGGGCTGGGCCTGGGGACGGAGAGGATGACCCCGCGGTCGTCCCTCTCCGAGCGCCCGGCCCGAGCAGTCCCCGGAGCCGGCGAGCGTGCGTCCCCGTCCGCCGCCACTTTTGTTCTCCGCTCGGGGCGCCGGGCCGCGGCGGGGCGGCAGTGCGCAGGCGCAGGCGGGGCGGGGGCGGGGCGCGGCGGGCGGAGGGTCCCGGCACCGCCCCCCGCCGCCCCGGCCCGCTCCATCCGGGCACTGCCGAATTAGCATCGTGCCGACGCACAACTTTGCCGAGGCCCAACGAGATCCAGGCGCGCGCGCCGGAGGAAATATAGTCCCTGCCCGCGGGAGGCTCAAGCGGGAGGCGGCGGCGGCGGCTGGGCGGGCGCGCGCGGGGCTGCGCGGGGCTCCCGGCGCCGGGGGGGCCATGCGCCGGGCCGCGCCGGCAGCCCGGGGACCCGGCGCAACTTGCCGGGCAGCCTGAGGAGTTGGTGCAGCCGCGGGCTTGGCGCCGCGGCGCCCGGAAGCCTTTCTTCCCCCTCGCCAGCCCCCTTCCCTTTCGGCCGTGGGGGAGGGGGCTCGTGTCCCCCCAACCCAGCCCGGAGGCCGCGTCCGCCCGCGCCCGCTCTGGCCCCCGCGAAGCCGCGCAACTTCCCGGGAGCCCGGGCCAAAGTGAGCGCAAAGTGCTGCCCAAGTTGCCGGGATGGAGCTGCAGAGCCGGCCCGAGGCGCTCGCCGTGGAACTCGCGCGCCACCAGGTAGGTGGCCGGGGGCCGGGCCCGGGGCCGGAGAGTGTGTTGCGGGGTGAGGGTGTCGGGGGACCCGAGCCCAGCATCCTCTCTTCTCGGTCTCTGGGTCTTCCAGGCTGGAGCCTGCCCGGGGGCAGGGGACGAGGGAGTGAGCACACGCGCGGACCCCCTTCTGGGCTCCCCTCCGCCTGCCCCTGGCGCTGTCCTGCACAGTTTGGGGGATCGAGGGCGCGTGGGACCCGAGCCTGGAGTCTTCTCTTAAGCGATGTAGGGTCTGCATGACTGGGAGGGTACCTGGAGGGGGCCCCTTCGTGAGCCGGCCCCGGGGAGGGGAGTGCGAACAGGCCCCCTTCCGGCCTCCCCTCGGGACCCCGCGCCTCGAGCGACCCTGCCCGGTGTGCAGAAGTAGTTTTGGCGATCGCTGCTGGCGAGCGGCGGCGTGGCGGCCGGAGCCTGAGCGGGGCTCGGCGTGCGCGTGTGTGTGTTGGGGAGATTAGGACGCGACTTGAATATTTATGAGCTTTGCTCGACACGGACTCGCCGTGTTTACTTGGCTCTTTGTTCCTCCCCCCTCCCCCGGCACACACTCACACACTCACTCGCACACGCACCCCGGCCTGCAAACTTGCACGGCTCGGGGCGCGCCGCCGGGTGGCCTCGGCCCCCGCCCCGCCCCGCGAGCTGCCCCGATGAGGCGGCAGCCACAGGTAAGCGGCCCCGCGCGGCACTGCCCGGCCGCCGCGCGTGCGGGACGCGGCCCGGGAAACTTGGGGTGCGCTGCGGCCGGCTCCGCCCGTGGGGCTCCGGGCGGGGGGTGCCGCGGCCCGCGGGGCTGGGGTGCACCTGACTCCCGGCGGCCTGTCTGAGCCCGCTCCTCCGTGTTTCCACAGAACGGCGACCTCAAGAAGCAGCTCCACGAAAGGCAGCCGCGGATCGCCGCGCTCAGCGACAAACAAGTAAGCGAGGGGATCGCGACCCCCCCGGGATGGGGCGGGAGGGTGGCTGGGCACTTTGGCGGCGCCCTAAAAAGTGCCAGCCTGGGCGACGCACGCTCACACTCCCAGAGGGGTCTGTCTCCAGTTCTCAAAGTTCCCCACCCCTCCCCTTTCCTGGAAAGAAAGAGCCGGGTTCTCGGAGGCGGCAGGGAGAGCCGGGCCCGGCGGGGGCCGAAGAGAGGAGCTCACTTAAAAGGCAGCGCGCGGCCCGGCGTCCATTTTGAGGTGGTGGACATGTTTTTGGAACGTGGCGATTTCTCCCGGCTCGGAGTCCCCCGCTTTGCGCTGAGGCGGCCATGGGGGCGGAGGGGGGCTGCCGTGGGGGCCTGGACACCAAACTCGTTGGAAGCGATTTCTGGGTTCCGTGGCAAACCTCGTTTTGAAATCATTCCTCGAGGCTCCCCCCCCCTAGTATCTTCCACTTCCCCAGCTTCACTTTTTATTCTTGGAACCTGACGCCAGCTCCCGGGGAACAAAAGAAACGCGTCCCCGGGACCCCCCAGTTCTGCTCCAACTTTGGGCTCCGGGCGTTAGGTGTAGTTGGGGACACCTAAGAAGCTCCCACGCGTCGGAGGCGCGACCGCCCACCCCCCTCCGGGCCCCCTCCGGGGAGGAAAAGTTGTCCATTGTGACTTAGTTGCGCTGAGCTCAGCGCTCGGGGTTTCAGCACCACGAACAGATGCCGCCGCCGGAGCCCGGCCGGCCGCGCGCCCCCGCCCCCTGGCTCCCGCCCCTCCCCCGCTGCCCCTCCCCCGCCGCGCCCCCTCCCCGCACTCGCACACCCGCCCCTTCCCCACGCAGCCCCGAGCCGAGAACTTTGAGCGGCGCAGCCAATGGCGTGCTGGGGGCACCGCGCTGGCGGGGACGGGGGCGGTGGCGCCCCTCCCTCCCTCCGCTGCCCCCTCCCTCCCTCCCTCCGCTGCCCCCTCCCTCCTTCCCTCTGCGCGCCCCGCCCCCGCCCGCGCCGCGCCCCCGGCCATCGATCGCGCTTCCTTCGGAATGCCGGCCGCAGCCGCCAGCGCCAAACTTGGACAGCTCCGGGCCCGCCCCCGCGCGCCCCCGCCCGGGCCGGTCCCTGCGCTTCCACCCCCGCCCGGGCCGCCCGATCGGACGCCCCCTCCCCCGGGGGATTTTCTGGCGTAGGGGAGAGACGTGGACGAGGTTGGGGCGGCTGCCGGTGACCCTGGCGAGAGAGAATTCGGAGGCCGGGCGTTCGTGTCGAGTCTTTAAAGTTAAAAAGTGATGGGAGGGGGCGTGCGCGAGTGGCGGGGGGGGCGGGGGCCGGGCTTGCTGAAAGGAAGATGGCAGTGCCGCGGGCCCGCGCCTGGTCTGGGCCGCCGGGGTGGACCGGAGGCTGGGGACGAATGCACTAACCCCTTTTTGTCGGTGCCGCGGCCCCCCCGCCCCCGGCCGCGCGCCCCCGGCCGGGAGTGGAAGCTTCCATTCCCGCCGGAGGGGGGCCCGGCGCGCGGCCCCGGCGAAGTCGGGGAGTTGGCGGGGGGAGGGGACCCAGGCCCGGCATTACCATTTTGATTGCTTTGATGCCATTTTTGGAGGGGGAGGGGTCGGAAGACCCTTTTCCGCAGAGCACAAAGCTGTTTAATCACTGTGTAGAATCAAATCAGATACTTTCTTTAAAAAAAAAAAAAACAATCCGCCACCAGATCTGGTCCAGTGTGATAGCTGAGGGTTACTAAACCCTTTTTTCACTGGGTAAAACGGCAAGTTGTTGACTCGTACGCTCTTAGTAGAAGATTTAAAAGAGAGAGAGAGGGAAAAAAAATCCAATAACCTAGGAGCTTTTATTGGAACAATGTCTCTTTATGTTTCTGCGTGGCAGTAGTTTTACTATTTGGCATGACTCTTCTGAGCTTAGGTTTGATCATTTCTTCTGTATTGTAGCAACTATTTCAAGGCTGTTTAAATTTTTATGATGATAGTAAATGAGTCGCTATTTATTATGTCATGCCGGAATTTAGATAAGCCGAAAGAAACATTTGAAAATCCTGTTTGAAGGTTGCAGCAGCTTCGGGAAGGAGCTCTCCGACTCCGGGCTGCCTTTGCCTTTAAATTTGAACTCCGGGAAGGAGGCTTGCTAGCGAACTGACCTCCATCTTTTTGTGTGTGTGAGTGTGTGTTTAAAAAGAAAGAAAACAAGGAAAACTTTTTTTCTCCGGCCTTTTAGAAATGTTTCCCTTTTAAATGACTAAACATAACATGGGGTAGGCAGCCAGGATGTGGCCTGGCCATTGGAACTTGTGTTTTTAACTGTAAGGGTGTTGTTTTTCCATTTCCCTTTGTGGCATTTTATATAACAAGAGCTCATAAAAGAGGGAGGGGAGGGGGCTGCGGCCGTCGTTCAGCATGTTAATAAAGCCGCCTTGTCTTTACCAGGCTCTGCGTTGAAATCTTTCAGAGGTCACCTATGAAATGAGTTGGGTAGACTTAACATTTACTCCCCTCTCCCTCTCCTTGGGAGAGTTTGGTGGTGATTGGCAGCTTAGCTGGGGAAAGGTCGATGAACAAGGGCTTTGCAGGTGACTCTGGGCTGAACTAGGGTTTTAAGAGGCCCTGCTTGGTCACCCCAGAACCTGCCCAGAAGGAGCCGAAATGGGAGAGTGGAGATGAAAAGGCAAGAGTGTCACAGTTTATTTAACTCAATAGAAAATTAAAGGTAGAATTCTTTTAGAGAGTTGCTTAGGGAAACGCTCATACCATCTCCACCTCCAGAGATGTTTTTTGTGCTGGAACATCGGATATAAAGGTTAAGTTTCAATTAAAAGTGCACATGTGGATGATGAACTAGATAGTAAAATGAACAGATGACCCCGTTATCCAGGTCTGTTAGCAGTACGCCAGCAGCGGAATCCTGTCTTTCAGGGCCCAACCGTGAATTTCTCATTAATGCCCTTAGCACGATGTTTTTCTCAGTTACTTTAAGAAACATGGACAAGTGTGTAAAGGTGTTTAAAGGACTCATAGTGGTAGATAGCTTATTGGTCAGGGTAGATAGAGATACGTTTTCTGTGTAATTGTCTAGTTTTTGTCCTACCTTTGGGGGACTAGGGAATAAACAGGAAGTGAGTTTACATAGGATCTTGCTATTTGAAAATGAAGTCATATTTTCCACTAAAAAAAAAATGAGGCATAGGATAGTTGGTCAGAGCTGATGAGTTGTGGCCTGGCCCAGGCCAGTTAAGCTGCCTTCCCAGGTGTGGCTGCACTTCGCTGCTGGGCTGTGATTCCGATAGCGGAGGGCCCTCTTCTTTAACAAGATATGTGTGAAGACTCCATTAGCTGCTCCAGTGGTTTACACCATGAGTTTGCAGCACATGCAGACAGGCAGTAACATTTTTATCTAAATTGTCAAGCAACAAGCCCTTCTGTGTAAGTTACAGACCCAGCGTAAATACTGGGCGGGTGGGGGTCCCCTCTTCGGAGTTCCGAGCACAGCATTTAGATGCCATGTGTGAGCTGGCATCTCCAGACCTGAACTTCATGTAGGTGCAGCTTTACAGTCGGGTTGGGAAGGGCCTTCTGTTTGACCCGCAGTCCATGCTGCTGTGGTCTCACGAGAAAGACCCCAAAGGAGAGCTCGGGACCTTGTGCACTATCCCAAGAGTCCATGGAGTTGATGAACTCTGGGTTCTGAGGGGCTGTCCCTGAGTGCAGCAGTAAAAATACGTTGTCTTGAAAGGTGTTGTGTGTGTGCCCAGCGCTGAGACGTGTCTTCACCATGACTTACCAGCTGTGTCCAGCACTGGGGGATTCCACCTTAGAAGCAGCCACTGAATGAAGCTGGGGGGTTATCCACAGCCCCGCCCCACATCGTTTGCAGTTCTTTGGTACCAGGACTTTCTGTTTTCCAAACTCTCCTCCCAAGCTTACTCTCCTCCAGAAAGGTGCATTTTAATCTCTCTGAGGTAAAGTGCCAGTTCTCATTGTTGAAACAGTATCATTATACATTACAGAAAAAAATCAGTGCAACTCCAAAACCACCACACTTAATACTGCTAGGGGAAGATCGTGGGAATGGGACAGCAAGGCCAAGCCTGGTTTCACCCCTGGTTAGCCTGGCTACCACCTGTGTGGCCTTCATCCCCCACCTCTCACACCTCGCTCACACACAGCTGGAGTTTCCTGGACCCCTCCATCTCTTCATCGCCCTGTGCCCACCCACTACCATCTCTTACTTGGGAGATTGTGATAGCCCCTTCACTGCATCTACTTAAAAACAACAACAACAAAACTGCTTTATTGAGATATACTTTACATACACTATTCACCCATTTAAAGTGTACCATTCAGTGGTTTTTAGTATATTCACAGATCTGTACAGCCTTCACTACCATCCATTTTAGAATATTTTTATCACCTATAAAAGAAACCCTTTGGCTGTCACTTCCCCTCTCCCCTTTCCCGCTTCCCCAGCTTTAAGCAACCACTAATCTACTGTGTCTCTAGAGTTGCCTGTTCTGGGCTTTCGTATGAATGGAATCATACTATGTATGTGTGTATATGTGTGTGTGTGTGTGTGTGTGTATAAAATGACTATATACTATGATTGTGCTATGTATATAGTATGATTCCACTTACATGAAATAGATATATTTACATCTTTTTGTGACTGGCCTTTTGCACTTAATGATTCAGGCTCTGTGCTAGTTGTAGCACGTATCAGCACTTCACTAGCTTTTATGTCAGGACTTCCCGCCATGTAGAGAGAACTCATTCTGTCCAACCGTTCATCCACGAGTGGACGTTTGGCCTCTTTCCACCTTTTCCTATTGTGAGTGGCATGCTGCGTCTACCCTGGGCCCTTCTAGTATATTCTTCCCCAGAGTCAGTGTCTTAGAATATGAATGAGGTCACAGTGCTCCCTGGCTCACAACCTTCTGGTGGCTTCCCCTTGCTCTTGGGATGAAACCCAGGGGCCTACAGAGCCACAGGGATGGCCCTGCCCACCTGCTCGGCCTCTGCCCCAGAAGCTCCGCCTTGCTTCTGCAGGGCAGCTACAGACACCTGGAGTGCTTTTCTGCCTCTGCGGCGTTCTTAGCTTTGCTTGTGTAGATCTTCCTAGATCAGCTACTGTGCTAGACTGTAAGCTCCCTGGGGGGTGCCTGCTGGACTCCCTTCTGCCTATTCCCAGGGCAGTGATGGTGTGAAGATTGGCAATGGTTTGTTAACTGTCCTAGGGGAGCCCGTAGCCTGCAGTAGGCCTGGAGCAAAGGGAAGATTTTGAAATCGTGTGTGTTGAAATGAGTGTACCCGGAGATGAATGAGGCAAGCTCCCTGCCCTTGCAAACCCAACAAAAGAGTGAGGTGTGGAGAACAGTTTCAAGGAACTTCTGGAAAAGGGCTGTGAAAATCATGCTGTGGGAACACCTGCATCATTGCTGGCCTGGAAACTGAGGACGGCTTCTGGGAGGGGGTTGCCTGGGAGATGTGTCCATAACGCCTCCTGGGGAGTGGATGGGCGGGGATGGCGGCCAAGCTTGTCAGGGGAAAATGGCCCCAGAGAAACCTGCAGTGGGAGGTAAGGGCGCTGCTGAGTTTTCTGGCAGTAAAACCATGAACGAGGAGGAGAGAGAGAGGGCAGAGAAGGCCAGCTGGGGCCAGTGTAAGAAGGTGTCCCATGCAGGGACGGAGGGCCTAGAGTTGATACCATGGCCTCTTGCCGTGCCCAAGGGCTTCTAGGGCACGAGGCAGGAAGGTGTGTAGGAGTGCAGGGGCGCTTGAGGGCAGGTCAGAAGGGAGGAGTGCGAAGGATGCCTGGGTTCCCCAAGTGCATGAGATACTTAGGTGTTTGTCACCTGTGTAGAGAGCCTCTTGACAGGCCCCATCGTTGTGGGGGGCACGAGGCTGGTGCTGGACCCAGAGCCCTGGGTGACCAGTACATAAACCAGGCTATGAGGGTGGGGGTTCTAGGTGATCCCCAGCCTTCGGCAGAGGTTCTTAGAGCCAAAGAATTAGTGGGTGACACCTCTGGAAGCCCCAGAAGGCAATTGAGTGGGTAACTCTGCTAAGTTGAAGAAGAAAAGTGTGTGTGTGTGTGTTGTTTGTGTGCGTGTGGTGTGTGTGTGTACGTATATAAATGCAATTTATAGTTACATGTTTGCCAGTTACATTTTTATTCCTATTGATTTAATTTTCTTGGCCACATGTAACGTATAATATAATGACAAATATTTGTATATTGATAAATGTCAATACAACAGTATACATGTAAAGCCTATGTAATGCGTATAAAATAGTTATTTTGTGGGTTACTTAAATGAGAGGAAGGATTTGTTTTTGAAGTCAGGAAAATAATTAACATTCTGCTGAAGTAAATTTTACTAAGGAAGGTGGTGATCAGCATTCTGTCATTTTGGCAACATTTAGGAGATGAAGAAGAATTCTACTTTTTAAAGGTTTTTCTTAGAAAAGCAACAGTGCTCATCGGGAAAATGGCAGTACAAGTTTGAATATCGTAAAGCGCGGGTCTCACTTCTTCCTGCCCCACTGTATCCTTGAGCGAGAGCAGCGGTGGCCTCGAGGTGTGCTCATCGGAGGTGTCTGCAGATGCGTCTGTGATGTTGGGTAAACACCTTCTCACACAAGTCCATGCACCAGGCATCACTATTCCCAGACCTGCTTTTCACACCTGACAGGGTATTGTGCAGGTCTCTTGGGAACAGCTCAGATTAATTCCACGAATATGAAAGGAGTTTCCACCAGAAATTATTGGGGATATGGAAGTGGCGGTGGAGCAGTATGTTGTGAGTGATGGTGACATCTCACTCTATAAGGCTTTACACATGCAGAGGATGTTCACTTGATGAAAGCCCACAGCTCACAGCTGTTTTCACATGCAGTTGGGGAGGCAGGTGTGTCCGCAGTCACCTTTCGAGGCCCAGTGAGGTATTTGTGTGAGGTGTCTGGCCACCAGGCTCACCCAGGCAGCAGATGGGACGATGTGCTGTGCTGAGGGGTGTGGGGACAGCTCCAGGGAGGTGACATTTGCACTGGTAGAGAAGGTGGTGGCAGATTGCACACTCGCTGCCGTGGCTGGCTGTGGCACTCTCTTCAACGCACCTCCTCTGTCCTTGATCAATGTCTTTTTATTTGATTGTCAGGATAATCCTGGGACTTGGGTCGGATTGGGCTGGTGAATCTTCAGGACAGATCGGAGGAGGGCAGCTTTCCAAGGTTGAGCCACTTGGGACCGCCATGAATGGAATTGTCAACCCTGCCCCCTAGCCTGGAGTGCCTTCCTGTTAGCCCCCTGCTCATCTCCAGCTGGTCTCCCGTGGTGTAGGGTAAAAGGTGATGTAGCCAGAAGAGCAAGGGCCCCAAAGTCAGCACACGGGGGTTCATGGCCTAGCTTCCCGCGTCTGGGCTGAGCAACCTTGGGCAAGCCATTCTGCCTCTCTGAGCAAGCTCTGTTTGCCAGCTGTTAAGTGGAGATGGGAATAAGACCCACTCACTTGGTGACTGAGATGAAATCAGCAGATATGAAAGTGCATTTAGACTGCAACGTGAAGGTGTCAAATGTGGGTCTGTTACTAGAGATGAGGGCTGATTTGAACCACAGGAACCAGCCCCCTGCCCGGGATCGACCTGGGCACTTTTGTCTTGTTGCTTGTCCCCGTTGGGGAGGCGATCTTTCCGTGCGAGAGTGTCATGTTGCTTTTTGCCCCCGTAAAGGTTGACAACCACTATGCTGACTACGCCGCCTGCATCAGCCACTCCAAAGAGTCCGCTTTGATATCTTAGAGTCTTAAAACACCTGCTGTCGGAACTGTACAATTGATTTCAATTAACTTTGAATTTTTTCAATGAAATGACTCTGATAATAACTTTGGTAGTCCCATGATGCCTCATTAGAGCTGCTGGCTATGATGATTAGCCTTGTGATTTAGCAAGTTTTTCCTCCAACGCCTTTGTCTCTTCAGGAACCGAATCATGGGCTGTGTCTTTGATTTCACTTGTGTGAGCAGTGAACACACGAGGCTGCTACTTGCCCCATCTGCGTACACACTGCTGGTCCTGAGGGCACCACACTCCTTCTTCAGCAGCCGAGGCTCTTGATATGGGGCAGCGTCTCGGGGAGGCTCTGGTCACCTCTGGGGGTTCAGGAGCTTTGAGGGGGTCCGGTGGCCCATCCTTGGAGGCCCTGCCCCCCGATTTCCCTCCCGAGTACTGTTTAGAAGGCTTTTAACTTTGTCTCCGAGAGGCGTGTGACAAAGCTGTTTACAGTGCAGGCTTTAAACCTGGACAGACTGGAGTTCCAATCCCGGCTCCATCCTTTGCTGGCTCTTCCGCTTGGGGCAAGCTTTGCTGCTTTGGAGGCTCTGGTTCCGTAGTTATAAAAGGGGATTAATAATAGTTCATGGCCAGCCAGGCAGCACAGTGCCTGGCGCTCGGTGAGCACTCAAGAAACAATCTTTGAGAGGCCACAGGATTAGTGAGAGGTGCATTAAGCTCTGGGCCCACAGGAAGTTCTCACCCAGTGGGACTGATGACGTGTCCTGACACGTCCTGGTATTCCTGTGGGGCGCTGGCTCTGAGCAGGTGCCTTCTGGTTCTCTCTGTGGACTGGCTCGGCCCAGAGAGGTTGAGGGCCTTGTTGAGATCACACACCTGGTGAGTAGAGAAGCCGTGGTCCAGTTCTGGACCATTGGGTGCCCAGCTTCGTGACCTTAACCCCAACACTGGCACGTGTAGGGGGAGAAATGACAGCGTAATGGCACCAATATGAAAAGTGAGGTGTGGACTGTTACTCCAGGGCACACGGTCAGATAAAAATAAGTGGAGTTACGATGTTGGAGACGATCCCCAGCAAGTTAGTAACCATCCTGGTGACCGCGAGTGGGACTTTTGCTCTGAAATAGAAGTCATGGAAGCTTCCTGGGGTCTGGGTCTGGGTCTGGTCTCTGCATCTCCCAGGAGCCTGGCTGTTGGCTTAGCACCGGTGAGTGTGTGGCTGGCGGGGGACTCGGCGGGGATTGCGGGATTGCGGGGTTGCGGAGAGTCTGCAGCGCAGAAGCCAAACCCTTCGCAGCTAGGGGGTTTCCTCCTCCTCCCTCTCTCTGGCTTGCGTTCTGTTCTCCTTTTTATTATTATTGATGTTGTTATTTTATACTTTAAGGTGGAGAGACATCTCATTTTGAAATGGTCTCTATTCTCTGAAGGAACAAATATGCTTTCTGAAGATTGTTCTGTGTTGTTTTTGGTGGCGACTTCCTGTTCGGTAGTAGCAATCCCAGTGTGGGGAGAAATTGCTGGTGCAGCTTTGCTCTGGTTACAGTCCCTGACTGCCAAGAGCGGGCATCCCTTGGCGGCTCTGATTGGGCTGTACTATACGGTTTTTTACTTTGGCTTGGCACTTGTGCTGGTCTTCTTAAAATATGGCAGAAAGGAGGGTATCCGTGTGGGATTTTTATTTTTTTGCCCAGGGTTGAGTCGAACCTTCTTCCTGAAGAGGGATGGGAGGGGCGGGCCAGGCTGGGTCCTGGTCTCAAAGTGGGGGTGTTGTAGCCCCTCTGGCAGCGATGTCCCAGGGACGAATGGGGCGAGCATTATACGCACCGGGCACGATTCCCGAGGCGCAGCCAGGAGTTGAGTAGAGAGAGCTGTTGTCAGTACTATTTTATTAACAATAATACAATAAACAGAAAGCCAGCAGGACCCCAAAGATGTTATTGCCATAGAAAAGCAGGGAGGCGTCTGTGGCTTTTTGTTGATACAGAAACTTCTGAGTTGCTTTTGGTCTTTGGACGGGTGTACCCAGAGCTGGGATTCGGCCCCTGACTTGGGAGTCTGTGGAAATTGAGGGGACATGTCCCCCGCCTTGGCCTGATGACTTATGGCTGAAGCTAAAAGCATAGGATGTGAGAACCAAGGGGAGCACCTTGGCCAAGCCCCTCATCTTACCCGAGGGAAACTGAAGCCCCGGTGGGGGTTGGGGATTGCACCCAGGAACAATATCGGGCCCCTGTGACTCCAGGTCTTCTGATCACTGCGCTTTGCCCACGCGAGAAACCTATTGTGTTTGTTTCCAGAATTAAATCTACTTCACCACAGTTTTCTTTCTGAAGCCGCTGGCCCCAGAGGGCAGCCTGTATGTGAGACTTGCTGGGTCCTGCATGGATGACCTTATGTGTGGACAACAGGACTGCCAAGAAAGGACCCTCAGGACACCCGGGTGTTTTGAGAACGATTGCTAGACTCTCCAAGTAGTTGACTTCTGAATTGCACAAGTAAGAGACAGGCAGCTTTGGCAGGGCACAGTGTGTTCCAGAATGGTCCATACGATGAAACTTATTTTTTATTTTTATTTATTTTTATTTTTTGAGACGGAGTCTCGCTCTGTCGCCCACGCTGGAGTGCAGTGGCACAATCTCGGCTCACTGCAAGCTCCGCCTCCTGGGTTCACGCCATTCTCCTGCCTCAGCCTTTCCGAGTAGCTGGGACTACAGGCACCCGCCACCACGCCCGGCTAATTTTTTTTTTTTTTGTATTTTTAGTAGAGACGGGGTTTCACCGTGGTCTCGATCTCCTGACCTCGTGATCCGCCCGCCTCGGCCTCCCAAAGTGCTGGGATTACAAGCGTGAGCCACTGCGCCCGGCCCACGGTGAAACTTATTAAATCAGATTGGCTGCAGATCTCCAGGTATGGGTAAGTTTCTTCACCTTCTGTGTCCCTGGAGAATCAGGAGTCCCTGCAGCCATCACCTAGCCCAAGTTTGCACATTTCTGTTTTCAGAGTCTACACTTGAGGGTAGGGGCCAGCTGTGGGCTTGTTAGGGAAGAGTCATTCCCCAAAATAGGAAAGGAGCTGAGAGATGGCAATTTGGAAGGGCGGGCCTCTCGAGTGGAGGCAGCAGAGGGGTCTGTTGGGACCTCCCTGAGGAGGCCGCCCCTGGGTGAAGCTGTAGTCAATTTGGGGAGAGGCTTTGTACCCCAGGAAAAAGAAAAGGGCTGGAATGAGGCAGGAGAGGAGGGGAAGGGAGAGAAAGAGAGGGAGAAGTGTTTCTCTTTGATGTCATTCAGGCGGAAAGCCAATCTGCACATGTAAATGAACTTGAAAATGTAATTAAAAATATATACATAATAGAGACTATAATCCAGAATTTAGTGTGAGATGCAGCTCACAAAGTGACAGGTAGCATTTCCTACAATCAGCGATACTAGTCTAGTGTGTGATTAATGCATCTCAGTGGTAATAAATGCACCACAGATAAATGCTGGAATTATTTGTTAAACTCCAGGTTGACAGCCCCATTGAATGCAAGGCTCTGTTTGCCCACATTGCGCACGTCCACCTCACTGCAGCCATTGCAAGAAGGTCCCCCCAAGAGCTTGGAAGGAGAGGTGACAGAACAGTTACTGGGGCCATCGTGGACTGAGGCCAGAGCCCTCCAGGTGATTCCAGCCATAGGCATGGGGAAGTGGCAGAAGTGGGCACATCAAGGGAAAGTTTCCAGGAGCCACCTGTGGCTGCCATTTCCAAGCAGGAGCTGGGACTCAGTGGCCCAGGACCTTCAGCATAAGGGACTGGAGGGGACGAGGGTAGTGGAGCTCTCTGTGTCTGAAGCCTTTTTGCGTATTCTCCAGGGTGTGACCAGATGAGGATGCTCAGCAGGGAGGGCCCCATTAACAGGCTCGTGAGCAGTGGGCAGAATAGGCCCTTGTGGTGCTCAGAGACTCGAGGGGGGGAGACAGGTAATCGATGAGAAACATAATGCATGACATATGGAGTGGGTCGGAAGGTGGCAGGTGCTCTGGTGAAAAGTAGAGTGGGGGAAGGGATGTGCACATGCGTGTGTGTGCACGCATGTGTGTGTATGCGTGTGTGCACACGTTTGTGTATGCTTGTGTGCGTCTGCATGTATGCATGTGTGTGTGCTTGTGCATGCACATGTGTGGATCTGTGTGTGCATGTGGGTGTTTGTGTGTGTTTGCATGCATGTGTATATGTGTGCATGTGCATATGTATGTATGCATGTGTGTGTGTGTTTAGGACAGGTGGCAGCTTTAGAGAGTGGTCTAGAGGGGATCAGAGAGTCAAACGGGGTAGGGACCCTTCCTCTCGGTGTGACTGACCTCAGCCTTTGAATCACCACCTGGCCTGAGTGTTTGAGAGAGTGCAGCCCTTTCATGGGGCAGAATGTTGACCACAGATTGGAAGTTAGGTGAAAGCTGATTTCCACCCCCAGTCTGGAGGAATTCCCTGATGATGAGAGCTGTCTGGGGCTAGAACTGGTTGTTTAAGGCCTTCGTCTGCCAAACCACCTCTCAATCAGTGAAGGAGAAGCGGCACCAACCAGCAGTTGTACGGGGAAGCCTGGCTGATGCTCCCTGACACTGAGATTCTGTGATTCAGAAATCTTGAGACTCGTCAGGGACTCTCTGGCTGTGTAATTACAACCTGAGGTTCCCAACCTCGGCAGGGATTGCAGACTCTGAAGCTGTGGGCTGGCGAGTGGTCCTGCTGAGGGCTGGGCGCTGGAGAGACTGAGCCCCTCAGCTGGCCCAGCACCCCCCGTTGTCATGTGGCGTGGGCCCTGTGCCGCTGGCTCCTTGCTTGGGTTTTTCAAGAGAAGCCAGAAATGAAGTGTGATGTTTGGATATGGGCAATACAGCCTTTCCACATATCCCCGGCCAGAAGGGACACCCCTGCAGATCGAGGTGACTGTCCCCTCTGCGACCATCTTTGAGCCCCTTGCCACGTCCCCTCCGCTGTGCCCTCAACACCTGGCTCCTTCCTCTGCATCGTCCGGGGCCCAGTGGAGGTGGGCAGTCACCCTGACCTCAGGGACAGAGTCTGTCTTTCCCCTGGATAGCTCTGTCACGTGGGGGGATGGGGGGGGTGGAGGTGGGGGGCGGGGGGTCATCTAGTAATTTCCTCCCTCCCTCATCTCTGTCTCCACTTAACATCTCGGGAGGTGCCGACATACCGAGTGCTAAATGCAGTGACTGAGTCAGACTCGACGCGCTGAAGATTCTAGAACCTTAGCATCGTAAGATGCAAAGAGTCTGTGTTGGTGATTCCCGAGATTCAAGACCTGGGTTCTACAATGGTCCAAGCTCCCAAGGTTTAGCGATTCTGCGGTCCCAGAGTGAGCCCCAAACTCCTGGGAGGGGAGGAGCCGATCACACAACCAGAGTGCCTTGGGACTCTTATGGGTGTTTATCTCTCATTTAGATAAGTAAGTGGAACACAAATGCATTTCTGTAAATAGACTCGTCCCCCAGCCCCCCACACACTCCAGCCCCAGCCACTGCCTCGTTGGAGTTATTTTATTAACGTGTTCTGCTGAGTGGACTTGAATGGGGAACGCAGCCTCTCATATTGTGGATCTAATTATAAGCACTAGGGACGGTACCAAAGAAGCGGCTTTGAAGGGAGAAGAGTCTGGCAGCTTGGTTGAAAGTGTCCTTTAATGAACTTCTGTGGCACTTGTATCTTAGCAACACATTTTATTACATCCTGGTGCAGCTGGACTTGCTGTACAGTAATTCATCCCCCCCACACCTCCCCACAACCTTGGTGACTGGAGGGAGGGATGTACCCACCCGCTTCCCCAAGGCAGTGTTTGCACCTCTGCTGCTTTGTTTAGTTGATGAAAAAGGCAAACACAGCTCTGAGAGCCGGGGACCTGGCTGGCGAGTACCAATACGAGCTGGAGGGGTGGGCGGTGGGCGGCCTCTCGGCCTGAGCTGCTGTGAGTTCAGATGCCACCACTGCAGGCTGCCGTGCAGGTCTGCTGATTCTCGCCCTGGCGCTCCCCAAGTTTGGGTATTTTTATCTGGACTTCTTTTCTGTAATGACACTAATTTGGATACTGCGGAAGTGGGGACGTTGGCACATCTTTCATCGTAATCAGCAGCCTGTATGTAAGCGGGGGTGGGGGAGTGTTGATGAGATGAAGTGGGTGCCAGGGGAGGAAAGTAGGTCTGAAGCACTGGGCCAGGCTGCCCAGTCCCGCTGGGCTCAGCTGTTGTGAGCCCGGGGGTTGTGGCCGGTTACTTTTCTCTCTGAGCCTTAGCTTTCTTCTCTGCTGTGTGAGTGTCCTGTAGCTGCCGTAACTGATCCCCACGAGCTGGGCAGTGTAAACTAACAGAATTCATTCTCGCACAGTTCTGGAGGCCAGAAGTCTGAAAGCGAAGTGTCAGCAGGGCCGCACTCCCTCCGGAGGCTCGAGGGGAGGCCCCTCTCTTGCTTCTGCCAGCCTCTGGCGGCTCCTGGCAGTCCTTGGCTTGAAGACACAGCCCTCCAGTCTCTGCCTCTGTCTGCACCTGGCCGTCTTACCTCGGGGTCTGTCTGGGAGTCTTTTCTCCTTGTCTTATAAGCTCGCCAGTCATGGGATTTAGGGTTCACCCTAAGGCACAATGACCTCAGCTAACTAATTACATCTGTAATGACCCTATTTCTAGATAAGGTCATGTTCCAAGGTTCAGAAGGATCTGAAATTTAGGGGGGACACTCTTCAACCCAGTACCTCCGCCAGCTGAAGCTAGTCCTGCCTACCTCAGATTCAAGTTGCGGGGATACCCCGGGCAGACCCAGCAGCAGGTGCCTTTGGCTCAGTACGTGGGTCTGCTCCCTGTCCTTCTCTCACAGCCAGGAGCTGAGATGGACAAACTATGAACCCGTGCTCCATCCTGAGCGGTGGGATGGCAGGATCTTCTGAAACTGTGACTGGGCAGGTGGTTTGAATATTTGAAATCAGGACCATCTCAGAAAAGCTGGGGTGCATCATTTACTCTAGTTTGTGGCTCTTCACAGGCAGAAGGTTTGATATTAGTTTGTGTGGGTAGTTTTGAAAACCAGCCAGCTGAAAGTTTCACCCTGATTTGTTCTCATCCAGTCGCGAGGAAAGGATGCTTTAGAAGCACAGTCGACCTGAATAGGGATGTGCATTCTCCTGGGTGCACACACAGCTTCCTTGTTGCTGGTTGGCCTGCAGGAAAGTAAGGAGTCCAAGTTGCTCATCTCCACGGGCCTCGATTTTTCTCGTCTGCAAAGTGGCTAAAATGAAGGCCCCTGTCTCCAAGCCTGTGTTGGGGATTAACTGCCTTGCGGAGAAGCATGTGTGTGTAAACTGCACATTGCCGTGTGTGGGGGTGGTTCTGGACTCGCTGTTCTTGGCTGTGGCCTGTTCTCCGGTTGACCGGGAAGCTGGGGTCTGGTTCAGCCTCCCCATCCTCTAGGCGGTGGGAGAACCCTTGCGGATGGGAGGATGGAGCTGGAGCCGGTGCCGCTGTGATGGGTGAGTGTGGACAGGCCTCTGCTGCCTTTACGTCCCACAACACAGAGGCCTGCTGCGATCCCCCTTTTACCAGAGGGGACACTGAGGCTGGGTGGGGTGTGATGACTCACCTGGGGGCTTATCTCTGAAGCTGGAGTGTGAACCGGCTTAGTCTGGGCTCAGTGTCTCTGTATTGTCTATATGTTAAACTGTGTCCCAGCCAGAATGGAGCCCAGACCGCCCAGCCAGCGAGTCCTGCCAGGAATCCCATCGAGATGCCGGCCCCACCCTGAGATGCCGCACGTGGATGTGGCATTTCAGGTTCACGTGGCTCCTCCCCGTACCTGACGCCTTGTGGTCCCTGGCATCTCAGGGAGTGGCAGAGTGGAGGTGTCCCTTCAGACGAAGCGTGAGGATGCAGAGTCCCATGCCGTGTTGGACTTGGTGGATTTGGGTAAAAGCTCAGCTGTTTGTGAGTCAGTCCCTGCATCTGTAAAATGGGGACGAGGCTCTACGGCCTGCTTTATAGCGGGGTTGCAAGGGTGAAATGGAGAAAACCAGGGAGAGCTGAGATGAGGCCGACAGGATCGTGTGAGCAGGCCGGGTAGGGTCCCGAGAGCCTGTCTGTGGGGTCAGCGTTAGGTCGCCACTCCCGTCCTCCTGTTCCCCACCCCGCCACATCACTCATTCTTTTTTTTTTTTTTTTTTGAGACGGAGTTTCGCTCTTGTTGCCCAGGCTGGAGTGCGATGGCGCGATCTCGGCTCACAGCAACCTCCGCCTCCCGGGTTCAAGCTATTCTCCTGCCTCAGCCTCCGGAGTAGCTGGGATTACAGGCATGCGCCACCACGCCCGGCTAAGTTTGTATTTTTAGTAGAGATGGGTTTTCTCCATGTTGGTCAGGCTGGTCTCGAACTCTGGACCTCAGGTGATCCGCCTGCCTTGGCCTCCCAAAGTGCTGGGATTACAGGCGTGAGCCACCGCGCCCGGCCACATTCTTATGCCTACTATGTGTTGGGTGCTTTACACACTGTTCGGTCCACAGAAAGTGGGGCTGGAGCTCTTCCGTGGAGGATGGCGGCCAAAAGCCAGAGCTGGCCTCAGGCTGAGTTGGTAGGGACCCTGGCTCTGCCACGCACACGTGCACACGCCAAGATTCAGTCCAACATGTGGAAGACACACCTCGCTCTGCTCCTGCCTCTTAGGTGTTTTCCAAGGTTTGATGTGGGTGACATGCTCGACAGTCGCCTGCTGTGCTTGGCATCAGCCAGCGGTGGAGCAGGACTTGGAAGGCAGCCCTGGGATACTGGCTGGTGGCTCAGGTAGCCCTGACACCAGTCTCAGTGGCTCACTGTGGTCGCCCTGGCATTGAGTGCGTCCACGCTGCGGTGCAGCCACAGCACCCTGTCCCCGTCAGTTCCTCCCACGCATTTCATCGTCCAGCATCCCTGGGCAGTGGCAGCCTCTGCAAAGTGGCTTCAAGGGGCCTCTCTTCAAACACTCCAAGGGTCCTCCCCTGGCAGGGGCATGAGTGGTGCTTTCTGCAACTTCAGAGGGCATGGAGAGAAGGGATTAACACAGAACTGAATTTCTGCTGAAGTTAGAGGACATCTAAGAATGCACTGAGGGAACAGTCTGCCCTTGAGGCAGTGCACTCCCCGTCACTTACATTGGTCAAGAGAAGGGACGTTTGCATCTGGAGTGAGACCTGGCCAAGTGCGCTCCCCCAATGTCCGGGTCTGGTTTCTTTAATGCCCCCCAAAATCTTGTGGCCCAGCCAACAGCTTCATTAAAAAAGCTGTTTCTTAGGTTACACAATTGACTCATTTACTAAATGTGTTTTTGAAAGAGACCAAAGAAAGTGAAGACAAGAGTTCTCAGCAGCCCCTTCACCCTCTAAAGCGAGTGAGGGCAGCCATTGTCCCCCTTGTCCCCAGGTGAGTCCTGCTTATGGAGCTGGACGGACCAGCGGAGCTGAGAGTCAGGTCTGGCTAGCAGGCCAGTGGAGGTTAGGCCAACCGGACACAAAACAGAGGTGGAGACAGTGGCCACCACAGGAGCCCCCCCAGCTGGGCACAGGGTGACCACTCCAAGGTCCCCCGAGCTCTGTAAGGGACTGCCCCTCCATGGATGTCCTGGCCCCACAGAGAGGACCACAGCATCACTCACCACCTGGGGGACGCCAGGCCCGTCCCCGTTCTCAGCCTCTCCTTGGGTCTCCTGGGCCGAGGCTCTGTGATCCTCTGCCTCCTTCCCTGGGGGAGGACGCTCAGTGGGATCGTCTGTCACAAGTCTGCCTGTCATCTTGGTTGTTTGTGTTCTGTTTGGCTGACGTCACTGAAGAAGGAACCACTGCACACAGTGGGTTTTCCAGGCACTGGAAATCCCTTCCCCTTTGCACGGACCCAGCACCTGTGAGGTGGGAGATTCTGTACCGCACCATGGAGTGGCCAGGTTGCCTTTTCTTTTACCCATTTTAGGGAATTCTTAACAGCGTGCACATCAAGCTTTTTTGCCTTCTCAAGGAGGGTTTCCTCATTTGAACTTGATCCCCTTGGTGCATAAATGCTAAAATTACTAGTGTTAATGACTGAAGGATGCCCTAACCTGGATTGAAGCCCAGGTTGCATTTCTCTGGACAGTTTTGGAGACTGCCCTGCCCGATGTGGACGGGACGCTCGTGACAGCCCTGGAAGGTGGGCAGGGCGGGGCTTTGATTCCCGCCTCACAGGCCTAGGTGTGGAGGAGCCGCGGCAGCAGGGCCCACCATTGGTGGCTACACCTTCCAAGGTGGTTCAGGGCTCCCCCTGGCCACGCAGTTAGCGACTCCTGCCTTTTTTCCTCAGTCACACTCCTGGCTTTATTAAATAACATTGGTCCAAATTTTTATTGCAGCAAAATGGACATAACATAAAACTTACCATCTTCACCGTTTTTAAGTGCCCAGTTTAGCAACATTAGATACATTCATGCTGTGTAGTCATCACCACCATCCATCTCCAGATTTCCTTGTCTTCCCAAACTGAAACCTGGTACCCATTAAACAATTACTCCTATTTCCTCCTCCCCTGGCTCCTGGTAGCCGTCATCTTATTTATGTAAGTGGAATCACAGAGTATTTATCTTTGTGCAACTGGCTTTTTTCACTTAGCATAATATACTGAATGTATCTTTTTCCCACTGGCCTTTTTCACTTAGCATAATATACTCTTACTTAACGTAATTCACGCATGTTGTAGCATGCGTGAGAACTTCCTTCCTTTTTCCAGGCTGTGCAATATTCCACTGCTTGCATGTACTCCGGGCTGTTTATCCATTCATCCATCAGTGCACGTTTCCGTTGCTTCCACCCCTTGGCTGTTGTGAATAAAGCTCTTAGGAACATGGGTGTGCAAATATGTTTGAGTCCCTGCCTTCCATTCATTTGGGCATCTATGCAGAAGTGGAATTCGATGGATGGGACTTGTGCTTTTCTTCCTGGGCAAACCCTCAGTGGAGAGAAGCCTGAAGGGTTGGTTGCCTGTGTCACCCTCTGGGGGCATAGTCCAGGGGTGACCGTGTTCCATCAAACCTGTGTCCATGACTATGGGAGCCATGGTGTTGACGTCACATCCTGCCAGGGAATTTGAGTGCCTCTCTGCTGGCTTCCCCCAGCCCCTAGTAGGCCTCTGCCTTGGGGACATGGGCACGGGTGGAAGTGGAGGCAGCGGCAGCATTCACGGAGCCTGTTGGCCCCTTCGGTGTGCACTTTATGAAGGGCGTGCCTGTGCTCAAAAGGAATTCTCCCACTAGAGATTTGCATTGGCATTAAACACGTGGACATTAAAAATGTAGCTCACAGCTGGGCATGGTGGCTCACCCCTGTAATCCCAGTACTTTGGGAGGCCAAGGCAGGTGGATCACCTGAGGTTGGGAGTTTGAGACCAGCCTGGCCAACATAGTGAAACCCCCATCTGTACCAAAAATACAAAAATTAGCCTGATGTGGTGGTGTGTGCCTGTAATCCCAGCTGCTAAGGAGGCTGAGGCACGAGAATCGCTTGAACCCGGGATGCGGAGGTTGCAGTGAGCTGAGATCACACCACTGCACTCCAGCCTGGGTGACAGAGTGAGACTTGTCTCAAAAAAAAAAAAAAAAAAAAGTCGAGTTGCGGTGGCTTGTGTAGACGTTATATTATTATAGTGATTTGTTTTTTTTTTTCCTCTCTCAGGATGATTAGTCAGCAAGGGACTGATTCCCTCGTTCCTCATTTATGAACAACAACTAACATTGGTGTAGCAGCATCTTGGGGTATCGGGCATTGCCACTTACATTAGCCCGTTGGATTCAGGTTTCATAGGTTTAAAAGGTGAGGTTTGAGGGCTGGTGGGCCTTTTCCAGGGCACCCACAAATAAAATCCAGCATTTTCTTTGGAGGAGGCCAAGCTGAGATTGGAGGCAGCTTCCTGGAGCCCTTCTCATCACTGGCACAGCACCGCCACTTCCGACTTGTTCCTTGAGTCCGGAGTTTGAGGAACGTTCATGTGGCGAGTTCCCTGAGGTCTCCTGACCAGGCTGCTTTATCTGTGGCCCTTCAGACTACGGTCCTGTGATCCGCCAGCCTGCCCTGGGCTGCGGAGAGTTAGGCAGCCAAGGCCTGAACACTGTGCCCTTCTTGAAGTACATACCTTGAAACCTCACCCCGAGGTGATGGTATTAGGAGGTGGGGCCTTGGGAGGTGATTAGGTCCCCAGGGCTACACCCTCATAAATAAGATTAGTGCCCTTATAAAAGAGGCTGAGGGTGTCTGTCTGCCTTCGTGAGGACACAGCAGCCAGGCACCATCTTTGAAGCAGATATCAGCCCTCACCGGACATTGTTATCTGCTGGGGCCCTCCACGTGGACTTCCCAGCCTCCAGAACTGTGAGCAGTAGACTCCTGTTGTTTGTAAATTACCCAGTCTAATCTTTTGGTGTAGCAGCCCCAAAATGACCACAGCATATGCCATTGCTAAACTTCCACAGTGCTCTTCTCTTGATGTGCAGGGAAAAAGACACAATCTGCAGACCTTTCTCAATTAAACTTTTTTTCCTGGCATGCATATTTCCTACATCTTTGGTTCTTGGGTTCTAGCAGAGGACAAAATGACATAGTAAGCATCAGACAAAAATTTACAGTTGGTTATGACTATGCTGAAGACTTTGGTGGACTTCTAGTCATTTTTTTCACATGTAGTTAAATGAAGTTATATATTTTTCTTCCTTTCATTTCCCTTTTTCCTTTCCCTTTCCTTTCTTTTGACAGGGTCTTGCTCTGTCACCCAGGCTGGAGTGCAGTGGCATGATCTTAGCTCACTGCAGCCTTGACCTCCAGGGCTCAAGCAATCCTCCCACCTCAGCCTCCTGAGTAGCTAGGACAACAGGCCCATGCTACCACACTCGTCTGATTATTTTTTGCAGAGACGAGGTCTCGCTATGATGCCCAGGTCGTGATCTTGAACTCCTGGGCTCAAGCCATCCTCCTGCCTCAGCCTCCCAAAGTGCTGGGATTACAGGCGTGGGTGAGCCACCATGCCTGGCCTTGAAGTGATATTTTCTACAGTAAAGTTTTTCCTTGATTGTATCATGAGATTAAATATTAGTTCATGGTATTCCACAAAGATGTTATCCCTAGGCTCTGCTTCCTAAGTAAGTTTGACAAACGCTGACCAAATCCTCCGGGGATTCCCTGTTAGTCATTCTTACTGATTGAGTTCTTTGTGTGGCAGGGAGCTCACTATCTCCAAAGCAAGTCCACTCCAGGTCTGGACAACGTGGATCTTCGGGGTGGCCCACCTTACTTTGGGATCTGTCAGTTCCTGTTCTTCAATCCGTCTACCCACCCGCTGGGGGAGACCTTTATAATCTGTGGCCTGATAGCCAATGAGGGGTGAAGGGTGAGATAGAGAGGAGAAGGAGTGGGGAGGGGGAGAGGAGAGAGAGAGAAAGAGAGGAGACAAGAGAGTGTTGGGGGCTCCATGGATTTAAGAACCGTAAACCTCAATGCCTGACCTCAAGGGGTTCCTTGTCACCATGAGGAACAGCCGGGGTCCAGATGTAATGACCACAGGTGGTGGCTGCCAGTGCTCTGGGTGGTCAGAGGACCATGGGATTTCTTCCTCTGAGCTCTAACCCTGTGCACAGCCTCCCCAACTTCACCTCTCAGGTCCCACGTCAGACCCTTGTTAGTTTCGTGAGCTTGAGCCTGTTATTAAGCACCCTTGCACCGCTGTGCGCTCACATGCAAGATGAGGTGATCTGAGTGCACGCCTTGTAGACCTGGAAGTGTGAAGCAGAACCGTGGCTGTTACAGCTTAGCTTAGGGCCTGGTGCCTTTCAGCCTGGCCATTACCTTCTGCTGCTGGCTTCCACAACATCGGTCTCCCCGGGGGTCCCACTGGCCTTCCTTCTCACCTCTTTGCTAGTTCCCACCCTCATCTTTCCAATGTCACCTCCTAAATGTTTTCATTTTTTCCTACCTCTGCCACTGTTCATTTACCCCTCAGCAGCTTTCACCGGAAATACTACAGCAGCCCCCTGACTGGTCTCTTCCAGCCTCTGTCCACTACAGCGTGACCAAAGTTGTTTGCCTCAAGTTTAGCCTTTATGTTACTCTTCTGTGCGTAAACACGAACTTTCATTCTCCTTGGCCAATGGCAGAAGTTTCTAATGTCTTCTTAGCCTCTCTCCCAGGTATGAATCCTATAAGACAAGCTGCTCTGCTTGGAGCTGGGGCAGGGGCCTGGATCCCCACCTGCATCTGCCCTTTCCCCAGCTCCAGGACCCCACCTGCACCTGCCGTCTGCCCAGCTCCAGGACTCTACCTGGACCTGCCCTCTCACCATCTCCAGGATCCCACCTGTAGCCGCCTTCCCCCCACCTCCAGGACCCCACCTGCACCTGCCCTCTCCCCAGCTCCAGGACCCCCAGCTCCAGGACCTTCACCTGCCCTCTCCCCAGCTCCAGGAACACTGGCATGTGGGAGGCATCTGGGGCTCCAGCGAGCACAGTGTAGAAGCCAGTGACTTGAGGAATAAAATTCAAGACTTTGTTGCAATGGACAGATGGGGGCTTTTATTGTCTGTCCTCAAATCCTTTCTTCAGCCTCATCTCCTGACTCAAAACTGCAGACCATTTCCCAGACATACTAAACACGTGGGGGTCACTGAGCCTTTGCTCTCCTGCTTGGGTTGCCTTTTTTTTTTTTTTTGAAATAAGATCCAGCCCATCCACCAAGACCCAAGGCCTAGAGCATCTCCTTACCCTCAAGAAGGGACCTCTGGATGCATCTGGATTGGATCATGCGGTTGCAGGTGGTAATGAGGATGGTGGTGGTGGTGCTGCTGGTGATGGGTGTCATGGTGATGACGGTGGTGCTGCTGGTAATATTGTCATGGTGATGATGGTTGTCATGGTGGTGATAATGGTGATCATTGTGATGGTAGTGGCGGTGGTGCTCCTGATGGTGGTGCTGCTGGTGATGGTTGTCATGGTGATGGTGGTGATGATAGTTGTCATAGTGATGGTGATAATGGTGATTATTGTGATGGTAGTGGCGGTGGTGCTCATGGTGGTGATGGTGGTGCTGCTGCTGGTGATGGTTGTCATGGTGATGGTGATGATGATGGTTGTCATAGTGATGGTGATAATGGTGATCATTGTGATGGTGGTGGTGGTGCTCATGGTGATGGTGCTCCTACTGGTGATGGTGATCATTGTGATGGTAGTGGCGGTGGTGCTCATGGTGGTGATGATGGTGGTGGTGCTGCTGGTGATGGTTTTCATGGTGATGGTGATGATGGTTGTCATAGTGATGGTGATAATGGTGATCACTGTGATGGTAGTGGTGGTGCTCATGGTGATGGTGGTGATGCTGGTGATAGTCGTGGCGGTGGTGCTCATGGTGATGGTGGTGCTCATGGTGATGGTGCTCATGGTGATGCTGGTGATGCTGCTGGTGATGGTGATCATTGTGATAGTAGTGGCGGTGGTGCTTATGGTGATGGTGGTGCTCATGGTGATGGTGCTCATGGTGATGGTGGTGATGCTGCTGGTGATGGTGATCATTGTGATAGTGGCGGTGGTGCTCATGGTGATGGTGGTGCTCGTGGTGATGGTGGTGCTCATGGTGATGGTGGTGCTCGTGGTGATGGTGGTGGTGCTGCTGGTGATGGTGATCATTGTGATGGTAGTGGCGGTGGTGCTCATGGTGATGGTGATGGTGTTGATAGCTACGGTGATAACATCAGTGGCGGTCATGGCAGCTGTCATTTACTGACCACCTCCTATGGTGAGTAAAAGTGTTTTCCATGTTGCTTTGCCATCAGAACACATCCCTGTGAGGAAATACTATCTCCCGTATTATCTCCACAGTGGAGGGAACAGAGACTAGAGTTGTTTTTCTTTTTTCTTCATTTTTTTTTTGAGAGATGGGTCTTGCTTTCTTGCCCAGGGTGGAGCTCAGTGATGCAGTCATGGCTCAATGCAACTTCCAACTTCTGGGTTCCAGCGATCCTCCTGGTTCAGCCTCCCATAAGTGGGACTGCCACCACATGAGCCACCACACCCAGTTAATTTTTTTGTTAGAGACAGGGTCTCACTGTTGCCTAGGCTAGGCCTTGACTTCTTCATATATCAGGAGCTAGAGCTTGCAAGTGTTGGCCTTGCTACTTGGTGGCAAATCAGACCCTGTGAGTTGCAGTTTCCTCTTTAGTAAAATGGAGGTAGTGAAAGTCCTCTCTGTTCTGACAAGAGATTCAGGTGTGCAACAGTTAAATTTTAATGAACGAATAGTGGGTGTGGAAGTACCTTACAAACTGTAAACGATATTACTGTTAGGTTATGTTCTTAAAGACAAGATGCTTGTGTGTGTTTAAAGCAGGAGCAAAAAGTTTTCAAAGTCCTAGTCACAGAAGTCGATACCCCAGCAGTGAAGTTCCTTGTGTTCCTGGAGGATGCCCTGCCGACAACCCCCTGCAGAGTTAACAGGATAACAGAAAACCCACAGAGTTGCCAACATCACTTTTAAAGACCTTGACACTCAGGTAGCATTTTCCAGGGCTAGTACCTCCTGTTGCTTTTGCAGAGTCTTTGTGACATTAGCGGTCACTTGATAGGTCTGACAAATCTCAGGTCAGGCCCCGGGTGCCGTCCGTTCCCCTTCTGCAGGGCTTGTAGTTGTGTTGGCCACCGGCGGGAAATGCCGAGGTTCTGGAAGGAAATAACAGGAATAGAAAACAGTCCTAATGTGACTTTTCTTGAAAAATAAAGCTTTCCATGAAATAACAGGATAAGCAGTCCTACCACCCTACAAATTAAATTAATAACTTACAGAGCAGGATTGAAATACAAATAAGCACGTATGTCACGCACTTTCATTCTCATGCTGAGCAGGCGTTTAACTCTCAGGTGTGCCTCCCAGCTCCGGCATTGCCAGGCTTTGCACAGGGGCCCTCAGAGCCAGCCACTTGACTGCACGTGAATCCCCAAGCTCCCTTCACCTGCAGAAGCCTGGTGCCTCCCCATACCTAGGGAATCCACCACTGGGTCCAGGAGTCTGTGTAACATGCTTCCCACAAGATTCAGGATCCCCTGAAGTTTGAGAACCAAGGCTCTGGGTGAGGTTAACCTTTTCCCTGGCCACCTGACCAGATGGAAAGATGTGAAGGTCATGCTGCTTCAGCTCTTACTGGCCCTTTTGTGATGATGATGATGATGATGATGATGATGATGATGATGATGATCTTACTGGCCCTTTTGTGATGATGATGATGATGGTGGTGGTGATGGTGATGATGATGATGGTGATAATGAGGGTGATGATGGTGATGATAATGGTGATGATGATGGTGGTGATGATGGTGGTAGTGATGGTGATGATGGTTGTGATGGTGATGATGATGGTGATGGTGATGATAATGGTGATATGATGGTGATGTGATAATGGTGATGATGATGGTGATGATGATAATGGTGATGGTGGCAGTGGTGATGGTGATGATGGTGGTGGTGGTGATGATGTTGGTGGTAATGATGGCGGTGATGGTGATAATCGTGATGATGGTGATAATGGTGATGATGGTGGTGATGATGACATGATGATGGTGATGGTGATGATGATGGTGGTGGTGATGGTTATGGTGATGGTGGTGGTGGTTATGGTGATGGTGGTGATGGTGATGATGGTGATGGTGATGATGGTGATGGTGATGATGGTGGTGGTGATGGTGGTTATGGTAGTGATGGTGGTGGTGATGATGGTGGTGATGGTGGTGATGGTTATGGTAATGATGCTGGTGGTTGTGATGATGCTGGTGGTTATGGTGATGATGGTGATGATGATGATGATGGTGGTGGTAATGGTGGTGATGATGATGGTGATGGTGATGGTGGTTATGGTGGTGATGATGATGATGGTGATGGTGATGATGGTGATGGTGATGGTGGTTATGGTGGTGATGATGATGATGGTGATGATGGTGATGGTGATGGTGGTTATGGTGGTGATGATGGTGATGGTGATGATGATGGTGGTGATGGTGATGATAGTGATGATGGTGATGATGAAGATGATGATGATGGTGGTGGCTGTCATGCCTTGCTAACCTCTGGGAAAGATTGAGGACATCGGCGTGTCAGAAAGGGGCCCAGCTCCAGTTCCTCGGAGTACATGCCTTGAATACTTGGGCATGGAATCTCCCCAAACTTCCCTTTTCCCACCTGCAAAATGGAAATAATATCTGTATCAGCTATAAAGGCCTATGCAAATATTAGTGGTTTTATTATAATTCAGAGGACTACCCTGGAGTTTAATCCTGTGAGTAAAAAGCAGGAGGAAAAAACCGTAGCAGTTTGTAAATGGTCTGTGATGTTAGATTGTTTCCATTGAACATTTTATGTGATTGGTGTTTAGACATTTCTCTTCATCTGCATTGGTTTTTCTTAGGTTAGATTTTCAAACTTATGTCTTTTAAAATACTTTTAAAAAATACAAAAAGTACAGAAGATGATGTGCTAAGCCTCCCTCACCTGCCCTTTGGTGTGGTGTTTGTGACGGCCCAGGGCCCAGCTCTTCCAGGCTTGCCTGCTGATGCCCACAGGGACCCCTCCCTGCAGTCTTTGCTCCAGTTTCCTCAGGGCCTTTGCCACTCGTGGGGATTCATGCTGAAGCCTCTGCCTGAGGTAGCGAGTTCCCCTGGGCCAAGTGGCTAGGGACAGCTGGACCTCCCTAAGAGCCACCAGCGGCAGCAAACATGCCAACATGTCTGCAGGTCAATGAGTGAGAAGCAAGAGGAGCCCAACTCGCTTTCCCATTTTAGGTCATTCACTAGGTTTCCCCCGGTTTTGCCTTTTTTTTTTTTTTTTTTTTTTGAGACAGAGTCTCGCTCTGTCGCCCAGGCTGGAGTGCAGTGGCATGATCTCGGCTCCCTGTAACCTCCGCCTCCTGGGTTCAAGCAGTTCTCCTGCTCCAGCTTCCTGAGTAGCTGGGATTACAGGCACCTGCCACCATGCCTGGCTAATTTTTGTATTTTTAGTGGAGACGGGGTTGGTCCGGCTGGTCTCAAAGATTCTCCCACCTCGGTCTCCCAAAGTGTTGGGATTACAGGCATGAGCCACCACGCCCGGCCCTTTGCGTACATCTTGGTCCAAATCAGATTCTGTCTTGGGGAGCGTCATTTCATAATCCTGCTGGCTTTGAACTTGTCACAGTTCAGACGTCTTCCTTCTTCTGGCTCCTCCTGATAGCCCCAGGTGCCTCCTTCCTGACAGAGCCTGCTGCTCCTGTAATACACACTCACCCCTAATGAGCTACTTAAAAATAATCAATGATTTCCAGATAAAAATCACCATTAATTTTAAATGCCCTCTGTAAACCTTGTTACAAATAATTGCCAGAAACACACAAAGTCTGAAATTAATTAAAATCGACAGCCTCATTTGACGGGAGTTGAGCTTCTGGTTTCTTGATTATGTGCGTCTCTTGCTTGGGCAGAAGCAGTGGCTGTGAGATGTGAGCCCGGCGGGTGGTGGGGGGCTGGGGGGTAGTTTGCTTAGGACCTGCCGAGCACCTGGGCCTGTGGAGGAGTGGGGAGGACACGGGCTTAGAGTCCTGCAGACGTGGCTGGCCAGCCTGTGCCCTCTTAGAGTAATCGGATGACCTTCCGAGCCCCAGGTTTCTCATCTGTGGAAGGGTTTGGTAGTGCCAGCTCCCCAGGGTTGCACGTAAGCGATGGCAAGGGTGTGCCTGCCCCAAGTGGATGCTCAGCCATGATCTTGTCGTCTTTCCTCTTCTCTCTCCCTGTCCCAGACCAGCCTTTGCAAAGTACTCACACTGGGTCATTCACTCACTCGTTCACTCCTGCACTGAGATACACAGAAGCTGATAGGCAGCAGAGGCGGCAGGGACACCGGGTTCCCCTCATGTGAAAAAAAAAAACACTTAGGCTGAGAATGGAGAAGTGACTTAGTCTAGGCCAGTCCTGGCAGAAGCAGGAGAGAACCTGTGTGCCATGACCCCCTAGCCCAGCGCTATTTCCACCGCCACACCCCCGTTCCCTCGGGGCTAGTGGGTGATGGGGAAACCGCATTTGCCAAGGCAATGGGAGCCAGCCGAGGGCTGGGGCTGGGAAGTCCTGCAACCCCCTGGCCCTAGGGTGGCAGGAGCCCCTTTCGCAGCAGTGGGGTACGTGTGCAGGCACCAGCCAGTTCTTCAGCTGGGTTGCCATAGTAACTGGATGCACTTCTGTTACCTTCCTTTCATGGTCAACCTTTTGTCAGTTTCCATTCCAGAACTCTGAGAGTCATCCCAGCGTGTCCTTGAGCAGAACACCTGTGTGCCGCTGTAGCTTGTCACATTTCTTTGTTGCTCCCTGTGTAGCTATCAAGGGGCACAGAAAAGCCAGTGTCCCCTCCCTCCCCTCCTTTCTGAGAGAGCACAGGTGAAGGGCTTGTCCAGCCAGGAACGAATTCTCAGGTCCACTCTTCACTGATGCACAAATGCTAGGCAGTCACTTAGCATCTCTGAGTCTTGGTTTCCTCATCTGCAGAATCAGGAAAGTCACATTTCCCTGATCATTAGCCTGTTCGTTGAGCCAGGGCTTCCTGAGCACCTGCTGTCTGCCAGGCCTTGGGTGAGGTGCTGGGTTCATGACAGCACAGGGTCCCCGCCTTCAAGACCATAGCCAGGTCTGGAAACAGATCAGTGCACCCCAATTTGGTGAGTGAAGCGGGGAGTGCAGAGGTCTGAGGGGGTCACGAGAAGGAGCTACCAGCCCAGCCAGGGGCTGCTGGAGACAGTATCCGAGGAGGGTAGAGATGACACAGGGAAAGCGTTGAACAGATCGTGCCGCTCAGTTAGGGCAGTTTCTTGCCTTCTCCTCCCTCTCCCTCCCAGTCTCTAGGTCTCTTCTCCCCTCCCGTCTGTCTCGCTCTTCCTCCAACCTGATGGGAAGCTTTGGACATAAAGGCCATTTCCTCATCAGACTTCTTCTATGCCTTTGGTCCCAAGACACGGCAACCCCCACGCCCTACCCTAAGTCTCTGCAGACAGCAGCTCCAGAGAAGAGAATAAAGCTTAGGACTTATTTATTTCCCGTTTTGCAGAAATGTTTATTTGAAAGCAGCACAGCAAGGTGGAATGGTTTGATTTGATTAGCAAGTCTAAATGTATTAGCAGTAAGACAGAAACGATATTACAATTAGCAGTAATTAGCTGTGTGATGACTCTGGGCGGCAGTGCGGGGTGACAGATGCTGCTTCCTGGTCCTGGGTTAGACGGAGAGGGCACGTTACCCTTGTGAAGGGGCTCGGCTTCCTGGGGCGGGCAGAGGACCCTGGCCTTGTTGTCAAGGCTGAGTGACAGCTAATTGAATTGTCCCTTGGAAGAGACACAGGTGTCGGCACCCACTTGTGTTGTGTGGAAAGTGACCTTGTGGTGTTGGGGGAGGCAGTGGCTTGACTTGTATGGATTTAGAACCTTCGCAGCTGCCCTGAATTTGCCTCTGATGGTAGTGGCTTCCTTCATACCACTCATCCCTTTCCCAATCTGTATCACACACAGCTCCTCCAGACCCCCTTCACTGGGTTTTACTTATGGGCTGGCTCTGTCCTGAGATGTGGCCTGTGCTGCATCCCTGGGCCTCCCAGGTCTGCAATGTGGATGCCCTTGTGTGGTGATGCCCAGTAACCCTGCAGGGTGCTGGACATACACTCAGGAGACTCTGGGAACCGTGCGTCCACATCTCTACACGTTACCCACTTCAGCGTGGGTGAGCAGTGACTGCAAGCCAGTCTGAGGTGTAGATGGAGACACCTGAGACCCTGAACCTGTCCTCCAGGAGTCCAGATCTTCCACTGGGGGCCGGACATGCTGACATCCTGCAGAAAGAAACCAGTGCTCCTTTTGGAGTGCTGAAAATGTCCTGGAACTTGGCAGGGGTGGTGGTTGCAGAGCCTCGCAAATGGACTAAATGGCAGTGGCCAGGTAGGCTTTGAAATGGCTACTTTTTCTTTCCTTTTTTTTTTTGAGACAAAGTCTCACTCTGTTGCCCAGGCTGGAGTGCAGTGGCGTGATCTCAGCTCACTGTAGCCTCTGTCTCCCGGGTTCAAGCGATTGTCCTGCCTCAGCCTCCTGAGTAGCTGGGACTACAGGCACCTGCCATGATGCCTGGCTAAATTTTGAATTTTCAGTAGAGACCGGGTTTCACCATGTTGCCCAGGCTCGTCTCGAACCCCTGACCTCAAATGATCCTCCTGCCTCAGCCTCCCAAAGTGCTAGGGTTACAGAAGTGAAATGGTTACTTTTATATTATGTCAATGGTTTTACCTCAATTAACAAAAACAAGCAAGACAACAAGACATATTGAAAGCCCAAACACTAAACTGGGCACAGCTTAAAGTGTCTGAGCACACACAGCCGGTAAATGGAGATAGTCATGGCCACCAAGTCTCCCTCTGAGCAGGGAAGGAGCTGGAGGAGCCAAGAGGGGAGAGGCACAGCTGCCGAGGCGCTGGGCACATCACAGGCCAGAGTTGGAGAAGGCTGGGGAGGACACTGGGCAGAGATGAGACCACCGGGCAGAGATGAGACCACCTTTCCTTTCTGCCACTGGCTGCCCTCCAGGGGCTGCAGGAAGGGGCCAGGGTCTGCCTTCCTATGGCTGGGAGGAGGCTGGCAGCCCTGCAGCCCTGCCTGTCCTTAAGACTGCCTCCTGACTGCCCTTGCACGACGTCGGGTGCCTGTCAGAGACCACGACAGCCTCTGGAGTGTTGGCTGCTCTTTCCCTGGTGTCACAGGTGAACTTGGCCTTGGCCACTGTGTTCATCAGGCCGCCAATACCAAAGGACCAGGACTGCTCAGAGAGGCAGCTCCCAGGTGGCAGCTCCTCCCTGTACCCCACTGCCCCCAAGCCAGCAGGAGGATCCTCCACACTCTAGATCTGTGCCAAGCACTGTGGGTGCAGGAGAGAATGAACCAGATGTGGTCTACCCTTAGGGGGCTGCAGCTGGAGCTGCCTGAGCCATGTGGCAGTGAAGTCTGGGGGTGCTGGAAAGGGACAAAGCTGGAAGGAATGTTTTCTGAGCCCAAAGTGCAGTTTCATTGCAGGGGGTGGTTGTTACTGGGGGTGAGGCTGTGAACTGGGAAGATGGCCTGTCCTGCGTTTTCTCCCCGGCGCCGGTGGGCCTGCCTCACCTGGGATCTCCAGATGCAGCAGCTGCACGCAGAGTCTACACAGCAGTGGCCACCTGAGTTCCCCCGTGGACACATCCTTTATTCCTCAGAATGAAACCATCTTGTCCACAGCCTTCTCATATGGGAGCCAGGAGATTGCGCAGGTGTTGTAGAAGAGGAAAAAAGGGCGGTCATTCTACATGTGGGAGGATGCCTTACCTGAATCAGAGAAATGCTTATGAAAACCACAAGACTCCGTCTCAAAAAAAAAAAAAGAAAAGAAAAAAGAAAACCACAGGGAGGCCGGGCGTGGTGGCTCACGCCTGTAATCCCAGCACTTTGGGAGACCGAGGCGGGTGGATCACTTGAGGTCAGGAGTTTGAGACCAGCCTGACCAACATGGAGAAACCCTGTCTCTATGAAAATACAAAAATTAGCCAGGTGTGGTGGCGCATGCTTATAGTCCCAGCTACTTAGGGGGTTGAAGCAGGAGAATCGCTTGAACCCGGGAAGCAGAGGTGGCAGTGAGCCTAGATCGCACCACTGCACTCCAGCCTGGGCATCGCAGGGAGTCTCCATCTCAAAAAACAAACAAAACAAACAAAAAAACAAAATCACCGGGAGAGTCCTTTTTGTTTTTTCCAGACGAACACCAACACCGAAGGAGAATGATGACGGTGTCGGGGGCTCCTGGGTGTGAGGAGTGCTGCTGGGTGGGAAGTTGAAGAATTTGGAAAACAATTTGGAATCATCTAGTAAAGATGAGGGGAGATGTACATCTCCTGCAAACCAGAGATCCCACTTGTAGGCATTTCCCATAGAAAAATTATTACACACGTGTCCTGGGAGGCCTGAATATTCCTAGCAGCCAAAATGAAATAAAACAGAATGTGGCCACCACTGGTGGATAATGGATAAATATGCACATGTATGCACTGTGTCTACAGCAAGGAAAGGGAATGAGTGAGGCCACGTGCAACAACTGTGACTCTTGGGAGCTTGGAGTTGAAGTTTTCTTCAAAAAGTTGCAGAAGAAAACTTCATATGATTTCATTTAATTAAAGTTTGAAACATGCAGGCCAGGTGCAGTGGCTCACACCTGTAATCACAGCACTTTTGGAGGCCGTGGTGGGAGGATTACTTGAGGCCAGGAGTTCGAGATCAGCCCTGGGCAACATGGTGAAACCCCATCTCTAAAAAAAAAAAAAGAAAAGAAAAATGAGCTGGGTGTGGTGGCATGCACCTGTAGCCCCAGCTACTCTAGAGGCTGAGGTGAGAGGATCGCCTGAGCCCAGGAGGTTGAGGCTGCAGTGAGCTATGATTATGCCACTGCATTCCAGCCTGGGTGACAGAGCAAGACCCCATCCCAAAAAACAAACAAACCCCCAAAACAAGCGATATCCTTTTTCTTTTTTTTTTTTTTGAGACAGAGTCTCGCTCTGTCACCCAGGTTGGTGTGTAGAGGTATGATCTCAGCTCACTATAACCTCCACCTCTCAGGTTCAAGTGATTCTCTTGCCTCAGCCTTCCAAGTAGCTGGGCTTACAGGCGCACACAACCACACCTGGCTAATTTTTGTATTTTTAGTAAAGATGGGGTTTCACCATGTTGGCCAGGCTGGTCTCAAACTCCTGACCTCAGGTGATCTGCCCGCCTTGGCCTCCCAAAGTGCTGGGATTACAGGTGTGAGCCACCGTGGCCAGCCCGATATATTTTTTGATATACATATGTGGTAAACTATTTAAAAAAAAGTCCGGGAATGATAAATACAAAATAGCGAGTGGAGGATTTCAAAGTGAATATTTATTTTATTTTTTCCTTCGTTTGTTTTTTACTTTCTTTTCTTTTTGAGACAGGGTGTCATTCTGTCATCCAGGCTGGAGTGCAGTGACGTGATCACAGCTCACTGCAGCCTCACCCTCTTGGGCCCAGGTCAGCCTCCCCAGTATTAATAGCTGGGACTACAGGAGTGTGCCACCTTTTTGCATTTTTTGTAGACACAGGGTTTTGCCATGTTGCCCAGGCTGGTCTTGAACTCCCGGGCTCAAGCGGTCCTCACACCTGGGCCTCCTAAAGTGCTGGGACGGCAGTGTGAGCCCCTACCCGGCCCTGACCATTTTCTTAACCTGAGTGCTATGTACATAGATGCTTCTGGTATTATTCTTCAAATGTCACACATTTTAGAACCTTTAATCTCTCTTCAGTACTTAATAAAACACCTGTATGTTTTTAAATGGGCCTGTGGGTGTGGGGCTTCCTGCCTCAGATGTGAGATTCTGTGCTTTAGTACAGGCAGATGGGTCTGGGCTGTCCTTGGGCATACAAGGACCTCCAGGGACAGGACACTTCCAGCTCCCCAGAGGCTGCAACTTGTGTAACTTGCAGAAACAAGACAGAACGGTCAAAAGTGCATGAAACCAACTGTGTAAATTGTGAAATATGAATTGTAATTTTGCTTTTTTCCTTCTAAAATGGCATGAAGTCCACATTTTAAAAGTTTGGATAGGGAAAGATTGGTCAATGGGTACAAAGTTACAGTTAGGTGGGAGGAATAGTTCTGGTGTTCCATTGCACAGCAGGGTGACTGTGGTGCTCACAGTATGGTATTATGTATCTTAAGACAGTGTAAAGAGAGGATTTTGAGTGTTCTCACCACAAAGAAATAATAAATGTATGAGGTGATGGATATGCTAAATACCTTGATTTGATGATTACACAATATGTATATGCATCAAAATATCCTACTGTACCCCATGAATATGTAGTTATGTGTCAATTAAAAACAAAATGTTTTCTTGAGACAGGGTCTTGCTCTGTTGCCCAGGCTAGAGTGCAGTGGCGCAATCATGACCCACTGCAGCCTCAGCCTCCTGGGCTCGGGTGATCCACCTCAGCCTCCTGAGTAGCTGGGACTACAGGTGTGCACCACCATGCCCGGCCAAATTTTTTGTATTTTTTTGTAGAGATGAGGTTTTGCCATGTTGCCCAGGCTGGTCTCGAACTCTTGAACTCAAGCAATCCGTCTGCCTTGGCCTCCCAAAATGCTGGGATTACAGGCGTGAGCCACCGTGCCCAACCCAAAATTTTTTAAATAGGTTTTCTTTTTAACCAAGGTAAATTCTGGAAATGAAGGAAAACTGACCAGCGCCCTCTCCTGGGCGAGGTGGACGTGGAGCCCTGGGTGGGAGGATCCGCTGGCTCCAAGAGCCCTGCTGGTTCAGCACCACGGACAGCACTCAGAGCAGCCTCTTTACTGGGCGTGGCTGTGGGCTTCCCTCGCTGATTTGGCCGCAGCTTTGGGGAAGAAGGTGGCAGGAGCCTGCGTTCCCTCCTGCCTTCCTCGTAGGCTGAGATGAGCTGGAAGAAGCTCATGCCACAGTGCGCAACATAGCTCGGTGTTCTGTAAATGCTTAGAAAACCCTCTCTGCTGTCAGGGCAGGAGGGCGCCCAGTGATGAGACCTGCTTGCGACTCATGAGGGGACCCCATGTGCAGTACCGATGTCACCAGGCCAAGAGGGACGCCTGCTCTCCATACACTTTCTAGGCTGGCTGGAGGGAGGGGAGGGACAGGGGCCTCTTACGGCTCTGTGAGACACCCACCCAAAGGCACTTCCTGCTCCAGAAGGAACAGTGTCATGGTGGCCAGAGGGGGAGTCCAAGGCCAGGCAGGTGCTGGTCACTCCTTGGGCTCATCCCAAGTGTGGGGCTGGCGGAGGGAGCTGAAGTGTCTCAGCCAGGAGCTTGGACCCTTGATTCTGCTTCCCAGAAGAAAAGGTGGGTTTGATGCAGAAGGGGTGAGAGGAGGATGGTGATGGGGGCTTCAGGAAGATTCTCTGGTCTCTTCCCTCAGCCAAGGGTGCAGATTGGGGAGCAGGTGGAGAGAGAGAAGAAGGTGGGGTCAGCGTCCAGGACAGGCTGTGGCTGCATGCTGGAGGAGAGACAGAGACTGACAGGAGGATCTCTGAGGATTCTTTCAGCTTTGAATTCTAGGATGTTTGTTTCTCATCACAACACCCATGTGTTAATTCACATTTCATTTTGATCTGCTTGTTCAATGATTGGGTACTGAGTGGTATTAATATGACCAGAATATTCAGTAACAGCACATTACACTATTCATTGAAACAAATTGGTTGGCATCTATATCTCCATATACCACCCTGGTCTTACTAGATCTAAATCATATTCACACTCAGCGCTCTGATTTGAACTGTAAACCCAGCATGGGGGGCGGGATACCTGCTGTTTGAAGAGCTCTCTCTCTCTCCTCCAATTTCTGGTCTGATTGGACACACACTGTACAGCACTAGGCTGCATCTATGAGCAGGTCAGGTGGTGACGAGGGCCCGGAAGTGACCCGCTGTGGTCACAGTGGATTTGCCTAGTGTTAAAACTTAATGTAAGCTGCACGGATGTAGGACTTTGTGCAGCGTGGTACCAACACGTGGGTATGTTGGCTGTTTGGGTGAAAATGTAAGCATGTGTCATGTCAGGGTGTGTTTGTGCAGACCTCTGTGTCCTTAAGCATATGCATTTTTTTTTTTTTTTTTAGACAGGGTCTCTGTCGCCCAGGCTGGAGTGCAGTGGTGCGATCATGGCTCACTGCAGTCTCAACCTCCTGGCCTCAAGTGATCCTCCTGCCTCAGCCTCCCGAGTAGCTGGGACTACAGGCATCCGCCACCATGCCCAGCTAATTTTTATATTTTAGTAGAGACAGGGTTTCGCCATGTTGGTCAGGCTGGTCTCGAACTCCTGACCTCAAGTGATCCACCTGCCTCGGCCTCCCAAAGTGTTGGGATTACAGGCGTGAGCCACCACACCTGGCCACATATGCATGTTTACAGCATCACACACAAACACTGCAGGCAGAGAATGGAACTGATAGTCATGCCTGTCTGCTGTGGCCTCAGCCCAAAGCTTTTAGTGCTTCTGAGCAAGGAGGAGTGTCAGCCTGGCCAGAGTGTCTCACTGGTGTCCAAAAACTACGCCCCTAGTGTTGTTTCTGCTAATTCTGCCTACAGTGTCCTTACCTGCCTCCTCTTCTGGCTTATTCCTGCTAATTTGTTAAGAATTGACTTGGCACCACCTCCTCCAAGAAGTCTTCCCTGACTTCCCCGTGCTGGGCTAGGTCTTGTTCAACTGGTTGCATAGCTTCTGGGGGCAAAAGCCACACTTTCCCCTCCCATGGCGACCCCACCCTTACACTGTCTCGAGAAAGCTGGGAACACAGTGGGTACTCTGTATATGTTAGTTGTGTTTCAGAATGGTTCCTTTTCCCCTCACCCCAGTCAAGCACAGTGGGATTTTTCTCCAGTATTCACTTTGAGACCCTGGTGGGGTTTCTGAAGGTAAGCCCCATAAAAGTGTGCCCCCCCACCCCACGCTGGGCCCCTAGGTTTTAAGTCTCGAGGTAGCCCCCACTCAGCTTGAGCAGTTCACTGAAGTTGCCTTTTTGTTCCTCCCAGTTCCTGGCTCCAGCAGCCTGTCCTCACTGTGAGCTGTGGTTCTCTGTCTCCGCTTGTCTCTTTAGTTTTAGGGTTGTCTGTTTGTCCTGTAACCTCAATTCTCTGAGGAGTCTAAGAAAAGTCACTGATTTTCAGTTTGCTCAACTTTTTTCTGGTTTCAGGGGTGGGAGCTGACATCTGCCAATCTGGAGGTTGATGTGTATAGGTTCAGTGCACTTGAATCTTCTCTTTGCCTCTTTGGCGGACCCAGGGTCCAGGGACGGGGAGGGGACAGGGTGGAGACCAGCAGATCCCGTTTTTTCTGGCTGGGGCCTGAGGACCTGAAGGGAATGCAGCCCCTCGGGGACTTCTGTATTAAATACAGACACACAGACTCCACCGGGCTGTGACAACTGGGGGTGGGGAGTCAGCCATAGTGTTTGCACTTAATTCTGACAACAAAGCTGAGGGTCATCAGAGCCCGCAGTGGGAGTTTGTTAAAGTGACAGTCACCTGGTGTCATTCTCATAGCTGAGGACCTCCTGCATGGCAGGGAGGGTGTGCCTCCTCATCTCTGAGTGCCTTGCCTGCCAACCTCCCTCCCCCACCCCTACTTCCTTGGCCCACTTGGTCCTTGGCACCAGGCCTGTGCCAGGGGCCAAGTTGTCTGGCAGCAAAGACGCAGTCCCTGTCTGTAGGGGGACGGACACACAGCTCCTTTGCACACAGCTTTGGGACAGGGAAAGGGGCGGAATCCTATTTGTCCCAGGAGAAGCTCAGCTCCACCAGGGTGGGGCATGCAGCAGGTGCTCAGTGTTTGTTGACTGACTGAGTGAGGGCTTTCAAGGACCCACATGGTGCCCGCTTCTGCCCAGAGCACCCTTAGCCGATGTACATGAGGAGTTTCCACTGAGGAGCCATGTCAGGGCGTGCAGTGTGGGCCTTGAGAGCCAGCACCGGCTTCCTCGTTCACTGAGCAGCCGCGTCCGCCAACACTCGGTTTCCGGCTTCCTTGTTCCACTGAACAGCCGCGGCCGCCGACACTCGGTTTCCGGCTTCCTTGTTCCACTGAACAGCCGCGGCCGCCAACACTCGGTTGCCGGCTTCCTGTTCACTGACAGCCGCGGCCGCCAACACTCGGTTTCCGGCTTCCTTGTTCCACTGAACAGCCGCGGCCGCCGACACTCGGTTGCCGGCTTCCTCGTTCCACTGAGCAGCCGCGGCCGCCGACACTTGGTTTCAAGCTTCTTCGGCTTTTCAGGTTTTTTCCCCTCTTAACAAAATGACAAAAATTCACAACAGGCCGAAATGTCCAAATCCGTCACTCATGATACATTTTACCAAAGTCAAAAGAAAAAAGAAACGTCCTCCTTAATCACCTTTCGTATTTTCATTAGCAACATCAAAGCGATCAGGTCTGGAAAAGCCCATCTGAGTCATGTCTCTGGTAAGAAGTTGATGAAGAATACAAAGGAACTTGAATTTCAAAGCCAAGCCTTTATCTCTCATTCATGTTTTCTGCTGTGAGGGCTCCCCCAAGACCCAGCCCTGTCATGCATTAGGGGAGGGCCTGCGGGTCTGAGCAGACACAGTGTTGCCCACCCTAAAGCATTCAGTGCAGCCGGTATGGGTGACCCTGTCCTGAGCCCACTGGAACCCTCATCTCTCCCCCCAACTGCAACCCGGAGATAGGACCTGTTTTCTTATGTGTTTATTAGCAGCTGTTGGGCGCCTGCTTCATGCCTGACTTTGTGCTGGACCAGGTGGTGTGCAAGGAAAGACAGACATGTCCGTCAGGAGCTTGAGGCTGAGCTTCGGAGACAGACCCAGCAAGTGTGGGAGGGGTCAGTGCAAAGCCACGTCAGGGCATGCAGTGACCCAGAGGAGAGATTGACTCTACCAGGCACACCCACGGAGGCTCCCTGGAGGTGGAGGCACAGTGTTCAAGCGATTCTCCTGCCTCAGCCTCCTGAGTAGCTGGCATTACAAGCACGTGCCACCATGCTCGGCTACTTTTTGTATTTTTAGTAGAGAGCAGGAAGCCCCACACCCACAGGCCCATTTAAAAACATACAGATGTTTTATTAAGTACTGAAGAGATGGGCTCTGGGAGCCTCTGCAGCGATGCTACCTTTTCCGTCTTGGACTGGACCTCACTCCTCAGGTTTCAAAGCCCATCACAATTTTTCTTGGTCTTGATGGCTTTGCTGGAGATTACTGTGGGGGCTACCACTACCTCATGCTGGGGCCTAGATGTGTGTGGCAGCTGGCAGGGTCGGCCTGGCCCCTACCTGTGACAGACGGATGGAGGGACCCAGGCTCTGAAGGGAGGACACCTGGCTCCCTTCACTGCACCTGCCTGGCCTTGACCTGTGGTCTCCCTGTCTGCCCAGGGACTCCCTGGGAACAGGGGCTGGGTCTCTTGCATCTCCAATGCTGGGGCCTGTCTTTTCACAGGGACGCTGCAGTGGCCCCAGAGCTCCCAATAGATGCTGGCCTGCCCAAGGGTTGTGTGGCAAGAGCTGGGCTTGGGGCCCAGCTTGTCTGCTTTGACCTTCACACAGATTGTGTGACCTTGGGCAAGTGCCTGCACCCAGCAAGGCTCAGACTTCGCTCAAAAAGGGGCTGGGGACTCCAGGTTTTCTGAAGCTCAGTGAGCAGCAGGGCTCGTCATGTGGTTGGGGACGTCCCCAGCTCTACCTCTCCCTTTATGCTGGAAAGCTGGGGTGGGGCCCTGGAGCCTGTCTAGGAGGCCCAGGCAGCATAGGAGCGAGGGACTGGAGGGATGCAGGGAGTGCCCAGGATGTGGGAGGGCATCTGGCAGGCTCTGGAGGAGGAGAGTTGAGCTGTGGAAGGGGCTTTCCTGTCTCCAGAGGAAGACACAGCCCTCCCTTGGGTGCCCAGTGGGTGAGCAGGCCTGTGGGAGCCGGGCCTTTGGAAGTGGGATTTCTGGATGGGGCTCACCTCCTTTAGAGAGGAAGTGGTGGAGCAGGGAGTGTGCAGCTTTGGGGTGGGGGGTGTCCTGACCCCCTGTGCCTAGGAGTCCCTGCTCAGGGTCCTTGTGATACATGGCTGGCACTCACCCCCGGCTGCTGGTATGGCCCCGTCCGCCCCATTGCCTGGCATCTGGCAGTGGCCCCAGTGTGGCAGTCTGACTTCCCAGCCAGTGGGCAGTGTGGTCCTGCTCCGCTCTTCCCAGGTCAGACACCAGCCGCTCAGCTTTGGTCTGGAGGGCGAGGGAGACAGACGGCCCAGACAGCCAGAACACCTGGGAGGCCGGGGGAATCATCTCAGCTCAGGGCGCTGGGAAAGGAGTCAGGGAGGAGAGGCTGCATCTGGGATGATAGAGGGAAACCCCTCAGCCAAGAACTGGGAAAATGGTGAGAACCTGGACTGAGCAGGAGGACCAGGGCTGTGCAGGACGGAAAAAGTCGGAAGTGGCAGAACCTGTGGGGTGGGGAGGGTGGGGCGGGGTGACTGAGTTCTGGCTGGACAGATGGTGAGCTCCGCTGGGTGCAGGTGGCTAGTGTAGTGGTGAGGCGGGGGGATAGGCAGAGACCCAGAGGACCCACATCTGAGGGCTGTGCAGGAGGAAGAGGCTGGGAGGCGTCTTGAGGGGGATGAGCGTGGCCATCCACATACAAGCAGGTGTGCAGCCGAGTTGGACCAGAGGTCGCTGTGTTCAGAGGTCAGGAAGCCTGGCCTGGCAGCTGTCCTGGACAGGTGGCCCGGGGGGAACGTCCAGCAAAGCCCCTCTTCGGGCTGCTATTCAAGCCACGTTGAGTTCCAGGCTGGGACTTAGAGTGGCTGCGGTGCTCACGCCACATTGCAGGCGCCCTGCTGGGAGCCCCACCACATCACAGGGGAGGGAAAGGACACGAGCCCCTGAGATGCCCCTGCCCCGGGGTGCGTTGTTTTCCCAACCACCTCATCTCCAGTGTATGGACAGAAGCTGAGGCTCAGAGATGTTAGGGTGCTGCCCGGCCTCACACTGCAGAGGGCAGCAAGAGCAGGTTTGGTCCACACCTGCTGCACTGACAACCCGCCTGAGAGGCGGCTTCAGGCCCAGTTTACTGTGAGTCTCCGGGAGGCCAGGTGGCCAGGAGACTTGGGCCCAAGACTGGGGATGGAAAAAAAGAGGCTTTTAAAATCCCTCCTAGAAAATACGTGAATGAATGAGTGAATGAATGAATGAATAGAATAGACCCACTGCTTGTCTAAAGTCACATGGGAAGTTGTGCTGCAGGCAAAAACTTTTCCCCAAAGACCTCACCCTGGGAGGCATCTCCCTTTAAAATGTAGTTATTAATCACTGCAGCTGGAATTAGCATAATCGGGTCATTTACATGCTGAGCTGCAGTGAGTAAAATCTTCTCCTGCCGAGTCAGGGCCTGTTGTTTCGCTGCTGAAGATCGGAGGTTTGGGAGGGTCCTCCTCTGCGCCCCCGGGGTTGCCAAATGGCCAGGCCTGAGCTGCTCAGTGGGAGCCCCCAGGTTCAGGGCTGCGAGAGTCAGTGCAGGGGGGCCGGGGTGCACCACGCGAAGTCCCATCCTCTCTCGGGCCGAGACTGTCAGTGGGAAGAGTGGCCTCACTGTTGAGTGTGTCTCTGGGTGGGTCTGTGTTTAGGGAAGATAATGGTTAAACAGTGATGCAGGGAAGACAGGGTTGAGGCCTCAGTGAATATTAATATTAACGAATATATTGAATCCTCTGTGTTTGTCACTGTCTAGTGGCAGCACATACGTATAGATATTCATCTGTTTCATCTTCCCCACAGCCCCAGGAAACACACTCTCTTGCTCTTGTTGGGTCTGTTCCAGTGAGAAGGAAGCCGAGGCTTCCAGCAACCCTCCCAACACACAGCTGGACGGGGCCAAGGTCAGGGCTGGAACACAGCTGGCTGGGCCTGGATCCAGTGCCCTTCCAAAGATGACCCTGAGTGCCCTCTGTGTGCCAGGCTTTGATTCATTACCAGGAAGTCAATGATTTGAGTCAAAGGCAGGTGACAGGTGTGTCCACAAAATTAAGAAATGTCTTGTGTGGCTGGCCCTTGGGGTCCCCCACATGGAGAGAGAAGCTTTGAGTAGAGGTGTGGGGTGGGCCTGCTTCTCCGAACTTTGGTGGTGTTTGTCCTTGCAGATGTCACCTGACTCTGCCGTGGGCTGGGTTCAGATGCTGGGCCTGGCATGGGACTCAGCCCCATGTGGCCCCTGGGAGCGTACAGCCAGGGAAGGCCTCGGGTTCTCCGAGTTAAAACAAAGTCTGAGGTGAGCGCCTGGACGCTGCTTTGCTGTTTACGAAGCATCTTCATATCTGTTCTCTTCTTTCATCCTTGAGCGCCACTTCTTGCTGGGGATGATGATGACAATGATGATGACCATGACGACGGTTGCTGAGAAAGGCTTGGAGAAACCATGGGTCACGTCTTCTTGGGGCTCTCAGACCCTACTTCATAGAAGTGAGGGCTTCATAGAAGTCACTTTATTTCTAGGTAAAAAAACAAAATCCTTAACAGTGAGGGCTGGTCCACCCTCAGTACCCTGGAAACACAGTTCAGCGTGGTGGGTCACCCTCCCTCTCCAGCATGCTGTCTTGCCCTGTGGGCCGCTGCAGTGGTGTGAGCGTGGCGGGTCACCCTCCCTCTCCAGCGTGCGGTCTTGCCCTCGGGGCCGCTGCAGTGGTGTGAGCGTGGCTGCCAGGCCAGGCCTCCCATGAGGTTTCCCCTCTGTTCCCAGAGGGGAGAGCAGGGAGTCCATGTCACAGCTGCAGAGTGTCCTTGTGGAGAAGCTGAGATCTTGATTCTGTTATGAGGAGGGATCTTGGGGGCAGCCCCTGTGCCCCCAGAGAGCTCAGCTTCGTCATTTCCAGATGGTAATGTCTGCCCAGGGTTGTTGAAAGAACTGGATGAGCCAGTACCTTGCAAACCATGAAATAATGCAAAGGTAGAACGAGTCATGATTTGTTGTATCATTATGGTGCTTGGAAGAGAAAACTGTACCGCACGGCTCTATTCCTGGTGCTATGAGGCGTTCTTGTAGGGCCTCTAAATGCATCGGGGCTGAGTCTTCTGGCCACGTCGCAAGTAGAGCACGCCCCCACCCCGCCCCAGCCTCTGTCCCCCACCGTTCTGTGAGGCACCTGCAGGCAGCTCTTCATCCAGGCATGTGTCCGTCTAGTACCTGGTGTTCCCTCTGAGCAAGACACTGGGTTACATGGGACCCAGCTTGTATTTGTCAGAGTTCCCCGGAGAAACACAGCCAGTAGGATGTGTGGTGTACAGATAGTCCCTGACCAATGATGGTTTCACTTACTCTGCTTTTGTGACTCTATCATGGTGCAAAAGCAATATACGTTCAGTAGAAACCATACTTTGAATTTTGATCTTTTCCCAGGTTAGCACTATTCCATGTGATACTCCCTTGCAATGCTGGGTAGCAGCTGTGAGCTGCAGCTCCCATCAGCCACACCAATGTTAGGTGTTCTGAGCACATTAAGTTAGGCTGGGCCTCCCTTGCAATGCTGGGCAGCGGCTGTGAGCTGCAGCTCCCATCAGCCATGCCAATGTTAGGTGTTCTGAGCACACTATGTTAGGCTGGGCTAAGCTATGATGTTCAGCAGGCCAGGTGTGTTAAATGTATTTTCAACTTAGGATATTTTCAACTTACAGTGACTTTATCGGGATGTAACTTCATCGTAAGTTGAGGCGCATCTACAGATCATTAAAAAGTTGTGTGAGGCTGCAGAGAAAAGGGAATGCTTATACACTCTTGGTGAGAATGTAAATTAGTTCAGCCACCATGGAAGGCAGTTTGGAGACTTCTCAAAGAACTTAAAACAGAGCTACCATTCGACCCAGCAATCCCATTAACTGGGTATATATCAGAAAGAAAATACATCATTCTACCCAAAAGACACATGCGCTTGTGTGTACATCTCAGCATTACTCACAATAGCAAAGACATGGAATCAATCTAAGTGCCCATCAATGGTGGACTGAATAAAGAAAATGTGGTACATATACACCATGGAATGCTACACAGCCATAAAAAATAATAAAATAATGCCCTTTGCAACAACATGAATGCAGCTGGAGGTCATTATCCTTATGTATGTATGTATGTATGTATGTATGTATGTATGTATTTTTGAGACAGAGTCTCACTCTGTCGCCCAGGCTGGAGTGCAGTGGCGCAACCTCGGCTCACTGCAATCTCTGCCATGCTGGTTCAAGCGATTTTCCTGTCTCTGCCTCCTGAATAGCTGGGATTACGGGGGTGCACCACCACGCCTGGCTTATTTTTGTATTTTTAGTAGAGACTGGGTTTCACCGTGTTGGCCAGGCTGGTCTTGAACTCCTGACCTCAGGTGCTCTGTCTGCCTCGGCCTCCCAAAGTGCTCATATTACAGGCATGAGCCACCACGCCCGGCCTGAAGGCCATTATCCTAAGCAAATTAGAGCAGGAACAGAAAACCAATTACCACATGTTTTCACTTGGAAGTAAGAGCTAAACATTAGATTCACAGGGACATAATGATGGCAACAGTGGACACTAGGGACTCCTAGAGCAGAGAGGGAAGGAGGGGAGCAAGGGTTGAAAAACTGTTGGGTACTATGCTCACTACCTGGGTGACAGGATCAGTTGTACCCCAAATCTGAGCATCACGAAGTATACCCATGTAACCTGCACCTGTACCCCCGAATCTAAAATAAAAGTTGAAATTATATAAAAAATCAGTCTGGGCACGGTGGCTCATGCCTGTAATCCCAGCACTTTGGGAGCCCAAGGCAGGCGGATCACGAGGTCAAGAGATCGAGACCATCCTGGCCAACGTGGTGAAACCCCATCGCTACTAAAAATACAAAAATGAGCCAGGCATGGTGGTGCGTGCCTGTAATCCCAGCTACTCGGGAGGCTGAGGCAGGAGAATTGCTTGAACCAGGGAGTCAGAAGTTGCAGTGAGCCTAGATCACACCACTGCACTCCAGCCTGCGTGACAGAATGAGACTCCTCAAAAAAAAAAAAAAAAAATCAACTCACGTGATTTTGAAGGGACAGATCCTCAAGTCCCAAGATCTGCAGTGGGCAAGCTGGAGACCCTGAAGAGTCGATGCTGTAAGTTCCAGTCCAAAAGGAGGCTGGAGACCTGAGAAAGGCTGATGCTTCAGTTTGCCTCCAAAGGCAAAGAAACCCTGGTGTCCAGGCTGAGTGCAGGCAGACAGCAGGACTTCTCTTACTGAGACGTTTGCTCTGTTCAGGCCTCCGGCTGGTTGGTTGAGACCCTCATTCACTGGTGAGGGCCACCTGTTTTACTCAGGCCACCAATTCCGATGTGAATCTCATCCAGAAACATCCTCAAGACACACCAAAGTAACACTTGCCCAGACGTCTGTGCACCCTGTGGTCCAGTCCATTTGACACAGTCACCATCACACAGCTCTTGGGGAAGACAGACACGGGAAGAACCAGCAGCCCAGGTCGCCCACGGCCCCTTAATACGGGTGCAGACAACAGTGACTTCCAGCCAGTGGAGGGTTGGGCGACGATTTGGGAAGCAAGTGACTGTAGTCGTTGAGGGACAGGAGTGGGGGGCTTTGCCTGGTGCTGCCAGACTGCAGTGTCGACCCAGAATTTTCTCATTTTTCAGGCAGTGAAGGAAAAAAGAGATAGTTGTCTTGATGTCATCTCTTAAAGCCGCCATCAGACACTGAACTCAGGTAGCTGTGGAGGGAAGGGGGTGTATCTGCAGGGCCAAGACAGCTGGAGATCAGCAGGAAATGGAAAAATAGATCCAGCAATGGGTCCTGTGGCTTGTGGAGGCCTCGGCATCCAGGGCTTTCCTGGGATGGTTGTCTTTTCAGGCGGATGTTTACTTAGCATCTACTGGGTGCCAGCCCTCGTGTGAGGCATTGGGTGTGCAGTGAGGAGTGCTCAGGTTTCAGCCATTAGAGAGGGTTGCAGGACTAGAGACAGGTCTGGTGCTGAGGTCACACAGCGGAGGGCCTGCTCTCTGGGGCGCAGACTGGCCCTGCTCAGAGCGCTTCCTGGAGGCGCTGCCCCGACTTCTCACGAGCTGGCCGGGCTTACTTTTGCTGCCTCACATTTGGCTCAGCCCCTGCCCTTGCTGTTGCTCCGGTTGGGCCCTGTGCTTGCATCTCCTGAACTCCTGGGCTTCTTTCATAACTCTGGTCTCAACTGAAGCCATTTCATCTCCTGGGATATCTTCCCTCCTGTTCCCCTGCTGGTCATCTCTTTACTGTTTTCAAGGATCAGCTCCTCCATGAAGAGTTTTCCCGTGGGTAGCACTGGCTCCCTCTCATTGATGCTTCTGCTGTGCCCAGCTCAGACATTCTCTGCAGCACCGGGACCACCTGGGTGCATCTTGAATGACCTGCCCGTCTTCTCCATCACTGGCTTCCTCTCCATGGTAGGAGCAGAGACGGACTGGTCCCCAGGTCAGAGCCAGGGGCAGCCAGGTGTGAATGAAACCTAATGAGCACATGAACACTTTTCCTGGGGCCTTGGGAGAGCACTTGGCTGGAACTGGTGTCTACTGTTCACTTGGACCAGTTAGAAAGGAGGGGGAAGGACCCAGGCAGGGGACAGACAGCAGGAGCAAAAGCCCACACAAGAGCAAGGCATAAAGAGGCCCAGAAACGTGAGAAGTCCTGCAGTTAAGGCGTGAAGCACAAAGTGGAGAGTATGAGAAGATGGGTCAGGGCAAAATGTCGTCATTCTCTAGAAGACATTTGTTATTCAGCATCACCAACACACCAGGCCCTCCAGAAGGCATGAGAGCCTTGTCCTGAGATGGGAGCAGATCGTCAGCAGTCTCAGAACATGCCAGGGGAGCTTCCAACAAGGACGAGACCAAAACAGACAGAAACCGGATCTGAGAAGGAGAGGAGGCCATGCAGGCAGCAGAAGAACGCTTCCAAAACTGTCTCATGCTCCGAGAAATCGGGCAGTAGACCATCTGAATCAGAACAGGCACTCCAGCGGGGACGAGCCATGGAACCAGCAGGAGACTTTGGAAATAAAATGTAGGTTGCGCAGTTAAATAATCAAAGGATGGGCCAGGTGCGGTGGCTCACACCTGTAATCCCAGCACTTTGGGAGGCCAAGGTGGGCAGATCACCTGACGTCAGGAGTTCAAGACCAGCCTGGCCAACATGGTGAAACCATGTGTCTACGAAATACAAAAACCCTGTCTCTACAAAATACAAAAATAAAAATAAAAAATTAGCCAGGCGTGGTGGTGGGCGCCTGTAATCCCAGCTACTCAGGAGGCTGAGGCAGGAGAATCGCTTGAACCTGGGAGGTGGAGGTTGTTGTGAGCCAAGATCACGCCACTGCATTCCAGCGTGGGTGACAGAGTAATACTCTGGCTCAAAAAAGAAAAAAAAAAATCAAAGGCAGGCTGGAAGATGAAGCTGAGGAGATCTCTCAAAAAGTAGAATAGGACGCTAATGGAATGGGACTAGGTGAGAGAAGTTGAGAAAATTGGAAAATCTCTAACTAAGGAGTTTCAGATAAAACGGGCATTGGCAGAGAGAACTGTATGGATGGAATGTGTGCATTCCTAATCGAGGGACACAGGCCTCCGGGTTGAGAAAGCTCTTGGAGTTCTCAGCACAACTAACAAGAAAAGGTCCACACTGCAGTGCACACCGTGAAATTCCAGAGCATGGAGTTTGAGCAGACCCCGACTAGACCCTCACTGGTAGAGAAAGAGTCAGGGAGGCAGCAGGCCCGGATGCCAGAAGGCAGCAGAGCTGTGCACTCAAAATGCCCAGGGATGGGGGCTGGTGCGGTGGCTCACGCCTGTAATCCCAGCACTTTGGGAGGCGGAGGTGGGCAGATCACCTGAGGTCAGGAGTTCGAGACCAGCCTGACGAAATGGAGAAACCCCGTCTCTACTAAAAATACAAAAAAATTAGCCAGGCATGGCAGCACATGTCTGTAATCCCAGCTACTTGGGAGGCTGAGGCAGGAGAATCGCTTGAACCTGGGAGGTGGAGGTTGTGGTGAGCCAAGATCGCGCCATTGCACTCCAGCCTGGGCAACAAGAGCAAAACTCCGTCTCAAAAAAAAAAAAGAAAGAAAAAAATGTCCAGTGGTGATCAGGTCCAGCTAGAGTTCTGCTTTTAGACACGCAAGGCCTGAACGGGTTTAGAATGCTTGTTTCATGCGTCGCCTTTCTCAGAAAGCTACTGGGCGAGGCATTCTACTGAAATAAAGGAATTAAGCCCAGAAAAACAGCGTATCTAAATTCAGGAGAGGGGGCCCCAGCAGCCTGGAGAGAAACTTATTTAGGTTAGCAACAGGGAACTGGTGCCTGGTGTGTTTGCACAGGAAAGGGTTTTATAATTCTATCAGGCAACTTAGGAAAAATTAGCAGGAGGAACACAGAAACGCCAAACAAATGGGAACTCAAGGCAGAAGAAAAAAAGCAGTGGTAGAATAAAGAGAGGGCTGACTGTTGATTCCGTGCATACGTTATTTAAATACGAATAAAATGGATTTGAGAACTCCCTCTGGAGGCAGCATGAGGACGGGCAGTGGCAAGCCCCAGAGGAAGGCTGTGAGGGGCCTGCACACGAGCCCTGTGCGGCAGCCCGGGTCTCTCTCACTCCTTCTACAGTCAGTTCGGGAACTTGCTTTTGTACCTTCAGAGGGTTTTTCATGCAAAGGATCGGGGAAAAAACCCAAACAACTTTTTCCAGAAGAGCTAATTGTTGTAAAGTGCACCGTCCGGTGCCTGACCCTCTGAGGCTGGGTGAGCACCGTGCAACTGTGTTCTCAGCCTGGCTTTCAGAGACTGCGGTCCCCTGCAGAGGCTCTGGGTCCACAGCAGCGGCCAAGGAGTGGACACGCGGGGCCAGGGAGGCCACAGGTACAGAAGAATGCGCAGGATGAGGCAGCTGTGAGCTCAGAGGGAGGAGGGAGGGGGCCGTGCTGAGGTGGAGGTGGCCGTTGGACTGCTGTGTGGGCAGTGGCCTCTGGGTACAGCTCCCACCACCAGTTAGGCTGGGACGAGGATGGAAGCCAGGACTGAGGCGTGATGGCTGCCTCCTCTTTCCCTGTGGCTGGTGAGTGGATGTGGCCGTTGTCTCTCTTCACTCGGTTGGCTCCTGAATGCTGTGGGCCCAGCCATGAGCATCTGGGGTACAGCTTTGATGAGAAGGGAGGGAGGTCGGAGGAGGAGGGAGAGCCCACCGCTTGGAGGGGCCTCTGTCCCTTAGCCCAAGTTTTCTGTTTCCAAAGTGGATTCGAGAAATAGAAAGCACTGCCTTGGGTGGGCCCAGCAAGAGGTCCCCCAGGCCTTTCCGGTGGTCAGGCCTCATGGTCCTGCTGGCCTTGGGCTTCAGACCTCCTGGGGCCGCTTGTGGAGGGTCCCTAGGTCTCCCTGGGCAGCGGCCGCCTCGTGAAGGAAGCTCGGCAGCTCTGCAGCCCCATAATGTGTGATAAATCCCAGTATTTCTGCCATTAAACGATATTGTCACGAGGGCTAAATTGCCACCTGCAATGAGTAAATTAAATATTGACGATTTCATTGACTGTTAGATTTAATTTGGAGCCATCTTGCTGGGGCCCTAATGGGGCTGCAGATGACTTACTTAAGTGTTGAGTAATGAGGAAAAGATACACTCGTCAGGGTAAGAAAGTACTGACTCTCAGGCCCCTGGGTCGGGCCTCTACCTCATAGGTTGGGTGCCCTAGCATTGGGGCTGCTCTCCAAACAGCCTTCCTCTTCCTGCTCAGCTTCTCCCCCAGGCAAAATCTCCCTCCCCAGGGAGCATCCTCCCTTGGTTCCCCTGTATCTCTGACCCATCGAGGCTAGCCTGGTGGGACGTTGCTTGTGCAGAGCACACAGAGCATCCCCCCTGTGCTCCCACCGCTGTGTCGTCAAGCTGGAGGGCTCAGCCCCCTTCCTCGCGGGCTGATGGCTGGACGTTGTGGTGTGGGAGGGGACAGTTGTGTTGTTTATCACTGTGTCCAGGAGAAAACATGGTGCCTCCCTGTCGTGGGCCAGGGCTCATATAGAGCTACCAGGGAAGTGCGTGCCCTCAGCCTCCCCACTCTCCTCATCTGTAGTATGAAGGAAGTGTCTTTGAGCGCTGACCACGGCCCACCTCAATTCTAAGCACCCACATCAGTCAGGGCTCACCAGAGAGCAGAACCAGTGGGATACAGATGGGGATGCATACGGGGGTTGATCATGGGAACCAGCCCCTGCAATGGTGGAGGCCGAGAAGTCCCGTGATCCACCACCTGGAAACTGGAGACTCGGGAATGCCGGTGCTGTCATTCATTCCAAATCTGAGGCCTGAGGGCCTGGTGGGTAAGTCCCAGAGTCTGAAGGCCTGGGGACCAGGAGCTCTGAGGCCTGAGAGTAGGAGAAGGAGGATGTCCCTGCCCAGGAAGAGAGAAGCTACCCTTCCCCGCCTTTTTATTCTATCTGGACCCTCAGTGGATTGGAGGATGCCCACCCAAATTGGTGGCGTGGATTCTCTTTCTTGGGTCTACCTACCCATATGCTGATCTCTTCCAGGAACGCCCTCACAGACACACCCAGAAAGCATATTTACCAGCTGTGTGGCACCCCTTAGCCGGGTCAGGATGCCGTGTGAAATTAACCACCACAGGACCGTGAACGCATCTTCTAACTTTGAGGTCACAACACCCCTGTGAGCACAGGTGGTGTTTACCCAGATGAGGAGGCTGAAGCCCAGAGAGGCTCAGGGGGCTTCCCAAGGTCACACAGCTGTGGAGTGGTGCTGTGTGCTCCTCCCGGGCGCTGTGCCGGCTCTCGTCTGCAAGTGGGGCTGGTCGAGTTGCTGCGGAGCCTCCTCTGAGGCCGGGGCTGTGGGAGACACAGCATGACCGCTGATTTCTTCTTAACCGGCCATTCCCACCCTCTGCCCACTCAGGCTGGATGCAGCTGCACCGCTGGACAGTGATCCCTAGTGTGGTCGCTCTGGGCTTTGCTTGATCATGGCTTCTGGGCTGGAAGCTCCACCCTGCCTGCCACCCTGAGGTGCCGTTGTCCCCGCCTGCTCCCAACATCACCCGTCCTGCCTTCTCTCTCCCATTCCTTCTCCCTGGAGGACTGTCCTTTGTGCCACCTGGCAAGATTTGCCTCTTCCTTCAAAGCCCGACTCCGGAGTCCTGCCCAGAGCCTGTCTTCTGGCGGGGCCGGACCGCTTCTCCGTTAAATGCCTGGGAGCGTGGGGTGGGAAGGATTCAGGTGCATCAAGCCTGGTCTCTACAAACGCAGTACGCTCGGTGCCTGGAGATGGATGTTGGTGCCTTTGGTTAAAGGATAGTTTTGTGATGTGAATAATTACTGCTTGGTGAATCTGTAGACCTGAATTGCTCAAGAGAAGCCAGATGGTTTTATTTAGAGAAGCAGGTAAAATGGGATGGGAGATGGTAAAATGCAGACAGGGCTTCATGCAGAAACGCTTTGTGTGTTGCGCACGCTGGCTCGGCTAGTGCCGGGTGGCTCCACGCCACAGAAACCCGCTAGGGTGGAGCAGCTGGACCGTCAGAGCCGGCTGTTTCTTCATTCACTGTAGCTATTTATGGAATGACTTCCTCAGATGTGGCATCGGGCACCAGGTAGGGAGAGAGGAATCTGGCAAGATCCAGATCCAAGATTCCTGAGCGTGAGAGGGCCTGGAGGAAGGGTAGCCTGCGTGTCCTGCGCTGGGTCCCCAGAGAGGGAGGGAGTGATGTGTCCCAGTGACCACAGATTCTTTCAGAAGGCTGGAAAGTACCAGATAAGCACTGGGTGCTTGCGAAAGTATTTTCCAAGGGGATTTTTTTTTTTTTTTTTTAACAACAAGAAAGAAACGAAACGTACAGTGCATTAATAAGAAAAGGACCTTGGCAGTGCTATTTCCTGTAGCTGCATCAGCCGGTAGCTTTCCTTCCCCGTAAACCTTGGATCCTCTCAGGGCCCGAGGAATCACGGCGGGCCACACCCCACTGGGGGTCTGCTCTGAGCCAGGAGAGGCTCCTTAGGAAGAGCCCGGTGGGGTGGTGGTTCAGGCCAAGGGCACGCTGAGCTGCCTTTCAGGGCCGAGCCTGGCTTCACCTCTCCTGGCGGGGTGGGCTTGGGCAAGTTGCTTCACTGTTCTATGCCTCAGTTGGCACAGCTGTTGGATGGGCATGATGATACCTTTCCATAGAGTTGTTTTGAGGATTAATTAATGGTTAAAATAGTGTTTAGTGCCTAAAAATCCATAAGATGTTAGGTATTATTTTATAAGCCATGCTTGCTTGTAATACTAATGGGTGCATTTGGGTCTGACGAAGTCCAATGCATTCTTCAAAATTCTGCTCACCCACACCTGGAAGCTGCAGGTCTCAGGAAGGAGGGCTGGGGCCTCCCCTGGGGAGTCTCCGTTTCAGCAGGAATCTCCCTCTCCACTCCCCCACTGAGACACTCTAGCAGAGAAAACATTTAGAGGAGTTCACAGTGTTGAAAGATCTGGGGCTGGAATGGTGTTGTAAGCAGAGAGGCTAATTAATACATTAGAGCAGGAAAAATAAAACAAAAGGGAACGTGGAAAATTAGCGGTGATCACACCACAAAAGCCCAGTGGAACCTGTGGCTGTTGGTTTGCATAAGACTTGCAGGGAGGGTAGGGAGGGGCACTCACGGGAGCTTCAAAGACAGGAATTGCTGTGAGTTCTAATTTCCAGTGTGATGCATCAAATGGGTTGAGTTTCTGCTTAAAACAAACTGGGAAGTTGTACCCCAACTAGCTAGTGCGTCCTGCCCAGGGATGGGGAATCAGACCTGTGAGAGCCATTTCTGCCCCAGCTGTGGGCCTCAGTGTCCGAGAGAAGAGTCCTGTGGGGAACTTCTTCTTCTGGCTCAGTGTTCATGGGCACCCTGGGCCTCAGAGAGAGGAAGGGGCTGCTCAGGGCTGAAGCCATCCTAGCAGTTGGGCTCCTGCTGCCTGGCCCACCGCAGCCCACTTCCTGCTCCCCGGGCTGCTATAGAAGAGACCCAAGGGTCTGTGGAATGGAGAGGAGCTAGGTCAGCAGGGCACAGGGCAGCCCAGCACACAGGGCTCAGCATTCCTGAGGGCAACTGAGGGCTGGGAGCGTGCTCGACGCAGGGGCTGAGCCCTGCCTTTTGCCCTGAGAGCTCTGTGTCACTGAGAATCTGCGCCTAGCACCCCATTCCCGTCACTGCGGGCTGCCAGGCTCTCTGAACCTCTGGGGTTATTTAGAGGAGGCTTATAATTATAGGCTCTTTAAAAATCATAGAATCTTGGAATCAGACTCTTATACGCTTCTCTTTTTCAACTGTAAACATGTTCATCATAGGAAATGTGGAAAGTATCGTAAAGGATAAAGAAATGGAAAAACAGACATTTATAATATTCTCCATGAGAGGCAGTCACCATTAGTGATTAGATGTAATTCTCATCAGTCAGAAGCTCAAAAACTCTGGGCATCGTTCAGTCCACTTGGAACTTGACTTTTTCTTCGGTTCTGCCTCCCCGTGCTCCCTCCACCCCCAGGATAGACAAGAACCTTTTCCCATGTCAAAACAGTTTTCAGTGACCATATGCCATTCTGTTGTGGAAACATGCCACAGTGAACTGAACAGTTTCTCTAACGTTGCATACATGTTGGTTCTATTTTCTTTTCTTTTTTTCTTTTTTTGAGACAAAGGTTCGCTCTTGTTGCCCAGGCCAGAGTGCACTGATACGATCTCAGCTCACTGCAACCTCCAACTCTCGAGTTTAAGCGATTCTCCTGCCTCAGCCTCCCAAGTAGCTGGGATTACAGGCACATGCCACCATGACTGGCTAATTTTTATTTTTTTAATAGAGATGAGGTTTCACCGTGTTGGTCAGGCTAGTCTCGAACTCCTGACTTCAGGTGATACACCTGCCTCGGCCTCCATAGGTGCTGGGATTACAGGTGTGAGCCACCGCACCCAGCCAGTTCTGTTTTCTTAATTGTATACATAACACGCAGTGAGCACCATCACAGAGAAATTTAATCACAGATCTGAGAATCATGGAATCATTTCATCATAACCACTGTTACTTGGAATCTTTATTTCACTCTTGTTCACCACCTCTTTCTAAAAGAAATTTGAATTAATAAAGGACAAAAGGCAAGGAAAAGTGAGATGGGGAATGCACAAAGCTAACAGTCCACTAAAGCTAAACCTGCACCTATCCCATGACCTAGGAGTTCCACTCCTGGGTGCAGACCCAACAAAAATGAGTGCCTGACTCACCAAAAAAAAGGTGTTCAGCATTAGCCATTCTTTATGATAATCCAAACTGGAAACAACCCAAATGCCAGTCAGCAGTACACTGGAGATGTAGATTGTGGTCCATTCACAGAGTAGAATACTATGCAGCAATGAAAAAGGACATCTGGATACAACAACTTTCATGCATCTCACAGGTGTTAATGTTGGGCAAATGCATCAAGACCCAAAGAGTGCAAACTGTGTGATCCCTTTTATGTAAAGCAGGGATTCCCATCCCCCGGGGCCACGGACTGGCACTGGTCTGTGGCCTGTTAGGAACTGGGGCTCACAGCAGGAGGCGAGGAGTGGGTGAGTGAGCAAAGCTTCATTTGTATTTACAGCCGCTCCTCGTTGCTTGCATTACCCCGAGTTCCGCCTCCTGTCAGATTAGCAACAGCATTAGATTTTCATAGGAACATGAACCCTATTATGAACTCCGCATGCAAGGGATCTAGGCTGCGCACTCCTTATGAGAATCTAATGCCTGATGATCTGCAGTGGAGCTGAGGTGGTGATGCTGGCACTGGAGCGCAGCTGCAAATACAGATGAGCATTAGCAGAGAGGTTTGACTGCACAGAGACCATAGTAAGTCAGTTGTTTGCATACTCATATCAAAACCATATCTGTGAGTGGCGGGTGATTAAGCTGCATCTGGTGGCAGGCTTTATAGTGGCAAGTGAGTTGATGTACTTCAGTTGTACCGCTGTGTCTGGCGGCAGGCTTTAAGTCAGAACCCGACGCTTATTTTAGTCTGTGTATGACCTGCCTGTGATGTTATTTACCACTTCCGTCCATGCCTCTTTCCCACCCTCAGCATGTGTCTCAGTCACAGTTTGGGTAAGTCCACCAGCTAACCCTAGCCAAAATGAGTAAGAAAAAAATCAAGTGTCTCTGGAGAGCTTCTTTGAAAAGGGGGAAAGGCCCAATGGTGAAACAGCAGAAGACTCAAAGAAAGCTGCATTTAAAAGGAAACACCAAGAGCCCTGCTTCAATTGCAGGTTCATTGCACCAAGTGATTCACATTCCCCAAGCCCATTTTGCATAATATGTGACCACTGGCTATCCAGTGAAGCCATAAAACCTTCAAAATGGCTTCGCCACGTGGAGACCAAGCACCTTGCATTAAAAGACAAACCTTTAGAGTTTTTCAAAAGAAAAAAAAAACACAAACACGAAGAACAGAAGCAATGATTGAAGGCCACCACTTAATCAACTGTGTCTGCACTGAGAGCATCACTCTTAGTGTCTAACAGCATTGCTAAAGCTAAGAATCCCTTTACTGTTGGTGGAGAGTTGATCCTGCCTGCTGCTGCTAAGGACATTTGTCATGAACCTTTGAGAGAGACTGCAGTTGAAAAGGTGGCACGTTCTCTTTTGGCTAGCACCATAACTAGATGAATTGATGAAACAGCAGAGGGTATCGAGGCACAATTGTTAGAGGGGATTAATGAGTCACTGTGGTACTCAACCCAGGGTTGATGAGTCTACCGATGTTGAAAACGAGGCAATTGGCTGGGCGCGGTGGCTCACGCCTGTGATCCCAGCACTTTAGGAGGCCGAGGCGGGCAGATCACGAGGTCAGGAGATCGAGACCATCCTGGCTGACACGGTGAAACCCCGTCTCTACTAAAAAATGCAAAAAATTAGCCGGGTGTGGTGGCAGGCGCCTGTAGTCCCAGCTACTCGGAGGCTGAGGCAGGAGAATGGTCGGGGGGCGGAGCCTGCAGTGAGCCAAGATCACGCCACTGCACTCCAGCCTGGGGGGCAGAGCAAGACTCCGTCTCAAAAAAAAAAAAAAAAAGAAAACAAGGCAACAATGCTTGTTTTTGTGCAATATATTTTCAGGAGGATGTGCATGAGGATGTGTTATGTGTGCTTTTGTTGCCAACCCACACCACAGCTGGTATTCAAGTCTTTGATTACATATCAGGAAAGCTGAATTGATCACTTTATGTTGGTATGTGCATGGACGGAGAGACTGCCATGGCTGGACGGCTTTCTGGTTTCATTACTCAGGTCAAAGAGGTCACTTCTGAATGTGAGTCCACACACTGTGTCATCCATGGAGAAATGCCGGCCAGCCAAAAAATGTCACCTGAACTTAACAGCGTTTTGCCAGATGTGATTACAATGACCAATCACATTAAAGTGCATGGTTTAACTCACATCTGTTCTTGCAGCTGTGCCAAAAAAATCACCTGAATTTAAGAACATTTTGCAGGATGTGATTCAAATGATCAGCCACAGTAGAGTGCATGCCTTTAACTCACGAGGTCTGTTCTCGCAGCTCTGTGAGGAGATGGATGCAGTGCACACACGTCTTCTCTGATACACAGAAGTGACATGCTTTCTAAAGGTAGATCACTGGCCAGAGTTTCTGAGTTATGAGAGCTGCTCCAGAGATTTCTTTTAGAAAAATAGTCCCCACTGGCAGCATATTTCAGTGACATAGGATGAGTCGCAAAACTTGCTGACTTGTGCGACATATTCAACCTGCTCAACAAACTCATCTGTCACTTCAGGGAAGAATGACAACTGTGTTCAAGCCGGCAGATAAAGTGGCTGCATTCAAAGCCAAATTGGAATTATGGGGGTGACGAGGGAACACTGGGATTTTTAACCTGTTTCAAACACTAGCAGAGATTTTGAAAGAGACGGAGCCAGGGCCTTCTCTCTTCCAGCTGGTGCATGATCACCTACCTCAGCTTTCTTTTTTCTTTTTTTTTTTTTTCGAGACGGAGTTTCGCTGTTGTTGCCCAGGCTGAAGTGCAACGGCATGATCTTGGCTCACCGCAACCTCCGCCTCCCAGGTTCAAGCAGTTCTCCTGCCTCAGCCTCCCAAGTATCTGAGATTACAGGCATGCGCCACTACACCCAGCTAATTTTGTATTTTTAGTAGAGACGGGGTTTCTCCATGTTGGTCAGGCTGGTCCTGAACTCCTGACCTCAGGTGATCTGCTGCCTCAGCCTCCCAAAGTGCTGGGATTACAGGCGTGAGCCACTGCGCCCGGCTCCTACCTCAGCTTTCAAAAGAGCTTGAGCGTTACTTCCCAACCACCAAAGAACCCCAAACTGGGCAGGAATGGATCTGCGACCCATTTGTGGATAAGCCACGCGAATCACCCTTGTCTGTGCTGGAAGAGGATCAACTGCTTGAGACTGCAAATGACAGTGGGCCTAAAAGTGTGTTTGAGACAACTTCAAATCTCGGTATGTTCTGGATGAAAGTCAAGATGGAATATCCTGAGATTGCTACGTGAGCACTGAAAAGCCTGCTTCCACGTCCAGCATTCTGTCTTTGTGAAGCAGGGTTTTCTCTCTTTTTTTTTTTTTTCCAGACAGAGTCTTACTCTGTCACCCATGCTGGAGTGCAGTGGCGCAGTCTCGGCTCACTGCAACGTCTGCCTCCCTGGTTCGAGCGATTCTCGTGCCTCAGCCTCCCAAGTATCTGGGACTACAGTTTGCACCACCATACCTGGCTAAATTTTTTTTTTTGTATTTTTAGTAGAGATGGGTTTTGCCATGTTGGCCAGGCTAGTCTCAACTCCCGACCTCAGATGATCTGCCCGCCTCAGCCTCCCAGAGTGCTGGGATTACAGGCATGAGCCACTGCGCCCAGCCTGAAGTAGAGTTTTCTGCAGTGACAGCAACCAAAACGAGATGATGGGGTAGACTGGATATAAGCAACACATTTAGGGTGTCACTGTCTCCATCACCCCCAGATGGGACTGTCTAGTTGCAGGAAAACAAGCTCAGATCTCCCGTTTATGCTGTGTTATGGTGAGTTGTGTAATTATTTCATTATCTATTACGATGTAATAATAACAGAAATAAAGTACACAATAAATGTAATGTGCTTGAATCATCCCAAAACCATCTCCCTCCAAGGTCCGTGGAAAAACTGTCTTCCACAGAACTGGTCTCTGGTGCCAAAAAGGTTGGGGACCACTTATGTAAAGTACAAGACAGGCAGCATCACGTCCGAACGGGACAACAGCGGGGAGGAGGGACAACAGCGGGGAGGAGGGACAACAGCGGGAGGAGGCCCTGGCGCCCTGTGCTCTGGGTCCTGAACTCGGCGGTCACTGTCTGGGTGTGGATGCAGGAGGAGTTTCTCCAGCCGTGCCCTTGAGCCCCGCCCATATTGCTGTTTGTAAGTCGTACCTCGATAAGTAAAAAAGAAAAGGAGGCACAGCAAGCAGAGCCAAAGTGATGAACTGAAACAGATCTGAGCTTCCGGGAGCCAGGGCCACACCCTGGCCATCAGCCCTGTGCATGGAGACCCAGACTCCACCTGACCCCTGTCCTCAGGCCCTCAATGGACAGCAGTGGCAAGAGCAGGTACGAAAGCAGAATTCACACTCTGGTCCCCACAGGGTCCACGTGGAAGTTGTGACATGACAGGGAGGCAGAATTTGGTGCCTGTGCTGCCAAGCGGGGCTGCAGTGAGTGCTCTGGGCCCAGCCTGTCCCAGGAGATGCACCCAGAACACCTGGACGGCTCAGAGCCCTTCCCTCAGCCAGGCCATTCATGGGAGCTGCATGGCTGAGAGGCTCTATAGGGCAGGGGACTGGGCCCTGGCGCTGGCCAGGATTTAAGGCCCAGCGGGCACTTCCTAACAGCATCCATGGCTGTCAGTCACCTGCCCGTGCGTCAGTCTGCTTAAAAACAAAGGCGGCAGAGCCCTGCCTTGCGAGATCATTTTAAATGAGATCATGAACGTGAACAGAATGCTTGGTGCCGAGTAGGTGCTCAGAATGGCAACACACAGACTGGAGGCAGCCCTTCCAGAAGCACTGAGAATAGCAGGGCCAAGGGTGGGGGCGGGGATCTTGCCTGGGGACTGGGACAGCTCAGCCTGCAAGGCCAGGCTTCTCATGGGGAAGGGCTCTGCCACCCACGCAGTGTGCGATCTTGGGCCACTTGCTTAACTCCAGTGTGCCTTGGTTTTCTCACATTTAACAGGGGATGAATAACAGGACCTCCTGGTGGCATTGTCATTGGGCTCCAGTGATGCCAAGTGGCTGCAGCCCCCTTAAACGGAGCATCTGCTTGGCCAACCTGTACCCTGTGCCCCGTTTCCAGGTCCTGCAGAGTCACCAGAGGCTCCTGCTACTCTCCCTCCTTCTGTGGCAGGTGGCTGAGCTGGCAGGGGCCTCCACAGTGTCACCGAAGGTTCCCCAGCCACAGGCTTCTGTCTCCCCTGCTGTGTTCATGGCCTTGGGCTGGGGTGGGGAGTGTGACGTGCAGCCCCTGCAACCTGGAATATTTTCAGCCCCTGGAATCCTGAGCATCCCCCTGAGATGGAGCATGAGGCAGGAGAGTCTCCTGCAGGAAGGTGGAATTGATTCTACCCACGCACCATCCATCCATCCTTCCATCCATCCACCCTTCCATCCATCCACCCTTCCATCCATCCACCCTTCCATCCATCCACCCTTCCATCCATCCACCCTTCCATCCATCCACCCTTCCATCCATCCGCCCACTGTCCATCCATCCACCCGTCCATCCACCCTTCCATCCATACACCCTTCCATCCATCCGCCCACCGTCCATCCATCCACCCGTCCATCCACCCTTCCATCCATACACCCATCCATCCGCCCACCGTCCATCCATCCACCCGTCCATCCACCCTTCCATCCATCCGCCCACCGTCCATCCATCCACCCGTCCATCCACCCTTCCATCCATCCGCCCACCGTCCATCCATCCACCCTTCCATCCACCCTTCCATCCATCCGCCCACCGTCCATCCATCCACCCGTCCATCCACCCTTCCATCCATCTGCCCACCGTCCATCCATCCACCCGTCCATCCACCCTTCCATCCATACACCCATCCATCCGCCCACCGTCCATCCATCCACCCGTCCATCCACCCTTCCATCCATACACCCATCCATCTGCCCACCGTCCATCCATCCACCCGTCCATCCACCCTTCCATCCATACACCCTTCCATCCATCCACCCTTCCGTATGTCCACCCACTGTCCATCTACCCTTCCATCCGTCCACCCACCATCCGCCCACCCTTTCATCCATCCATAATAACAGGACTTCCCGCGTTTCCTCTTTCCCATCCCACTCAGTACGTGTACACTGAGTGCCCAGGACGCCAACACTCTTCGAGGCATGACCTACTCCCTATGCTCTGAGAGGTGAGAGCCCAGCAGGAGGGACTGAGATTGTAGGCATGTCGGGAGGGCAAAGAAGGTGCTGGTAGAGGGTAGAATTGGGGTATCTGGCCTAGTTTGGGGGTGTCAGGGGAAGCTCCTCAGAGATAGGGAGCCCCTCTAATCTCTGGCATCCCTCCCCACCCCCAGTCCCAGAAGTACTTGGTGCCTACTCCACTCAGCCTGGGCTCTGCTGCAGTGCGCCTCCTCTGAGAAGCTCTCCCTGATCACTCAGGCTCCAGCAGGCCTCCCGGCCCCCATGCTTCTCTCCCGCTGGGCCTGACTCTCCCTAATGAGCCAGTGGAGGCCAGGGCTGTGTCCACCTGTGTGTAGTTAGCTCTGGGTGCTTGGCACACTGTAGGAACTTGGTAATTATCTGGGGAGTAAGTGGGTGACTTGGGCCAGAGGCAGGGGACAGAGCGACCCAGGCAGAAGGAACAGCACAGGTGGCCCTGAGGTCATCCTCAGGAGGGGATGGTAGCATCTTCCCCATCTCACTGCCTGGGGCCTGAGGCCCAAAGAGTTCTGGTACCATCTGGGAGGCACTCAGCCCCCTTTGGAGCCCCAGACTCAGGGTCAGGCTGACCCCTCGTGCTTATCCACAGCTTCCTGCCAAGGTCAAGGTAAGCAGGACTGCTTTATACCTCCCCCCAATTCTGCCAACAGTATTTGGGAGAAGACTGGTCAGGTGCTGGAAGATGGCGTTCCTGGAGGGACAGGGATCACTCCCTGTCCCCACGATCAGGCCCTTCTGCAGGCACTCATTCCCCTGCAGCCCAGGTGCAGGGGATCTGAGCAGTGTGGGGATTTGGGGCTGGGGCCAGGGAAACAAGCCCCAGCTGTGTGGGCACTGGGCTGGGAAACAGGCCCCGTGCACTGAAGCACAGGTGATTCTGCAGAAAGCACAAAACTGTGTACTCTCGGTTCCCACCCAAGGATGGGAGGGTCTCAGATTTCTAGGGGCGGCTGCTTGGGAAGCACAGACAGGTGCCTCCCATGCTTCATGTCACTCAGCCGGAGTTAAATCGCCCCATTCACAGGGCGCTGGGGGAGCCTGGGTCAGAGCCCTGCTGCTTCTGCCCAGAGCGAGGCTGTCTGTTCCCACTGGGGAAAGCCAGGTGTCCATGGGCCTCCCAACACAGAGGAGATAGATGGTAACACACTCACACCTGAGCCAGGTCTTCAGGAAACCCAGGATTTCTGCAGCTTTTTGTGTACTCGGAGGGTTTTCCTGCCATGGTGACCTGAGAAGCAAACCTCGTTTTCACCAGTGATTTAGAGGCAGGAAATTAATACGGGAAACAGGCAAGGAGTGAGTGAGCCGCCGCAAGCACCTTTGAGGTGCAGGCACAGCCCCCTGTGCAGGAATCTCATGTGCTCCTAAGAGGTAAGTATTGCTCTAATTCACGGAGGAGGAAACGAAGGCTCAGGACTGCAGCAGGAAGACGGGAGTGACAGTCGAGGCCCAGCTCTTGCCTGACTGTGCAGTCAGATGCTTTCCTTCCCCAAGTCCTTCCTTCCAGGCCCCTGACTTCATTAGAGTTCTGAACCCATGCGATGGGCTGGGCAAAAGGTTTCTTCCTCCATTCATTCATTCATTCATTCACCCATTCACTCACTCATCAGGAGCTTGGTCAGCTTGTTTCTTCCTGGCTCTGAGGATGTTCTTCTCGAAGCAGACATTCCCATTCGAAGGCCAGGACCCCACCATCCACATCTAGCAGATAGAGGAAGCAGGATGGGCCAGCGTGGCCCTGTGGTGCATCATTTGCTCGTGGGCAGGCTCAGGAGTGGACTTGGCCTGGCATCTTAGGAAATTCCCTAACTCTGCTGACGCCGGCTGTGGGGTTCCTAATTTGTCCAAATACCGAGGCAATAATACAAATGTGTTATTGATGGCAGGGCCTCCAGGTGGCCCTCATTAAGTCTCGATAGCTCCCAGAATCCAGAGGGTGCCTCAGATGACCAGAGAGAAGGAATGGATGGAAACAGACATCAGAGGTGAGCATGCCATGGTGCCCCTCGCAGCTCCCAGCACAGGCGTCCAGCCCCTGGGCAGTGGCCCCTGGCACCTTGAGGCCCCAGAAATAAGATGGACATGGAAAGGAACCTTATTTCCTCCCCAAATTCCCTTGAAAGGATGTGGTTTCTGAGCAGGCTTCTGCTCAGGGCACCTTTGCCATCAGGGTTCTCATAGCCTGACAACACACGCCATAGATGGAAGCCACTGGATGCTGGGCGCACAGTCCTTCACTGTCAGCAGAACAGCTGCAGCCTTTACAGATGGAGAAACTGAGGCTCGCGGGGGTCAGCATCTTACCGAAGGCGGAGCAGCAGGAGGGTAGAGGAGGGGGCTGGGTTGAAGCCAGGTTTTCTGACCCCAGGCCCAGCGCTGTTCCTTCCCTCAGGGACCAAGTGTGCTGTTGAGTCCAAAGGGCTGAAGACATTTTACTGAGCAGCTACTGTGTGCCAGGCCCAGGGGTTTTCATCTGCATGAGACCCAGTTGCTAGGAGGAGCTCGGAAGCCGGGCCTGGAATGCTGCAGGTGGCTTTCCCCGGTGCCCCGCGAGCATGGTGCCAGGGGTGCTGCTGAGCTGGACGCTCGGGCTGCTGCCACCTCTTGGACCAAAACTGGTAGAGACTAAGACGAGAGCTGAGGGTGAGTGTCACAGGGCCCAGGAGTCGCTGTCGTGTGCCCGGCCACTGAGTGTGGACCCCAAACCCATCCATCGAAATCTAAACCTATGTTTGCTTTACAAAGAAAGGGGGTGGCAGTGGGGCACAGCAGTCAAGGATCCCGGTGTGAGCCAGCTGCCAGGGCTCGAGACAAGGCCACGGGGCCTGGAGGAAGCTTGCAGCTGCCGGTGTCCCCTCCCCACAAGGAGACAGAGATGTAGCTGAGCCTGCTGGAGAGCTGGGTGCCCCCAGCGCCAGTGGGGCCTTTCCCAGAGCCCCACATGCTCATCGTTCCCAAACATTCCCTGGTACATCCCTAGGATCTAGCTCAGATGGGGCTCTGCTCAAAACAAAGTAGGGGCTTGGGTTTTTCTGGCCCCCCGAGCCCCGGGGCCAACTCTATCCTTGGGATTACGGCCCTGCTGGTGTAATCAACCCCCTGTGCTTCTGTGTCCCTGAGCCCCTGGCTGTGCTACTGGGGGACAGGCACAGGGACTGTGTGCTCCTGGGGACAGGCTCAGGGACTGCACGCAGCTCTTTTCTCCAGGCTGGGGGGAGGGGATGCTGGTGCGAAGGCTGCAGGCAGGCAACCCCGGAGCATGTTGGGGAGCAGCATGGAGGGCATCATGGGCAGGAGGGGCTGGCTTGGGGGCAGAGGTGGTGCTGAGCAGGATTCAATCCACATCTTCCATCTACTTCGTGTGCTCTTGGCTTTGGTCAGCCCTTCTGTGGGTGGGGTCCCTCCCCGTTGGGGGTCCACCTGTGGGTCCCTGCCTCAGGCTTGTGTCCTAAGCTCTGAATCCCTCTTTCTTCACTGAGTCACATGCTTCACCCTGGCCCCCAGGAATCAGCCACTCCAGCCCCACCCCATCATACAGATGGGGAAACTGAGGTCCAGCCGGGGCGAGGGTTTGCTGCTGAACCAACTCCTACACCCCCGTCCCGGGTGTCCTCCTAGGACTGCCACTCCCCGGGAAGCCTGGGTGGTCCTGCCCTTCACGCGGCTCCCCGACAGCTCGTGCGCTGGGCCTCAGCTCAGGGGCCAGGCTGTGGGTGAGCTGTGGGCACCCTTCTCCGAACCTGTGCCTTGGCTGTGTCCTCAGGGCCACAGACCTCAGTGCCCTGTGTGGGGCAGCTGCTCCTAGGGCAGCCTGAAGCACACATGGGCTCTGCAGTCAGCTGCCTGGGCTGGACTGGCTTCCTCCACCTCCCAGCACTGGCAGGTCATGCTTCCCTGTGTGTTCAGTGGGAGGGTAATAGTGCCTTTCCACGGAGCTGGGGAGATGAAGTCTGGGACTGGCCTAGGGTGGAGTTGGTCAGGAATTGGTGAGATCCCTGCAGTTATTCTCTTGCCCCCCGGGCTGTGTGTTCCAGGGTCCTCGGGCTGAGGGTGCCCCCAGGGTCCTACTGTGGTTCAGGAATCTGGCAGGGCCCATCGGCTGCCCTCCAGGTGGTGCCTGGCACACACTGTCCCGGTGGCCGGGCTCTGTGTCCCAGGGCCCCACACCAAGTGTGAGATGTTGCAGGTTCTGGATTTTCTGCTCCTGTCCCGCGTCTGGCTGGGAAAAGGGAGAAGGCGGACCCTTTGGTGGTGCTGGGACAAGCGCAGATGCTGAGCCTGGCATCCCAGGCCCTTCTGGCCCCAGACTTGCTGTCCCATGTCAGGCTGTTCTGAGTCCCCAGGGCCGCACTCCCCACACTGGGCTTCGGACCCTGTCGTGGCCTTTTCTTTCAGGGTCCTACTCATTGTCGTCTCCTCTGGGAAGTGGCATTTCTCTCTGTGGTCTCACAGATGGGGTGGGAAATGGGTCTGTGCCCACTGAATGGGCAGTCCCTGGGAGACAGGGCTGCTTCTGACTCAGTGCTGTGTCCCCTGTACCTGGGGTGGGTGATGCGTTAGTGAATGAATCGATGACAGGTGGCCCCCCCAGCCTGTGCCCCTGCCATCCTCACCTTGGCTGGTCACCATGAGCAGGTCTGTTTCCTAACCAGAATGAAGGCCCTGCCGTATCCCCCTACCCAGCACCTAGTGGGTGCTCCCGAGCCTGCATCAAGGCAGAGGCTTAAAGTGATGCTGGCCTCCGTCCACTCCTGCCCCATCCCCCTGCTAACGTGGGAAGTGGGGTTGGTGGCATCTCACAATTTCGCATCGTGCCCACCACAACGTCAGAGGAACAAAGCGATCCAGCTGGGTTGGGATCTGTGATTTTCAGGTCTTTCTGGCCCACCTCTTCCACCGCTGTTACTCTAAGCAGTGGAGATTAAAACCGGAGCTGAAGTGGCCTCAGGGGAGGAGGAGGAGACTGAGCTTCCTCTTGAGGTGTAGGATTGAGAGGCCGAGTCACAGAGGGACAGACTGGCCTGACCCACTCCAGGGCAAACAGCCCTGGAAGGGCACAGCCGCTGAAGTCCCCGTTGAGAGCTGGTGGCGCGGCATGGCGCGGTGCAGCTTGCAGGAGGTAGCACTGCCGGGACCTCTGGAGGTCTCTGGAATCTCCCTCTGGGTGTGCTGGGATCTTGGGTGGTGATGGTCCTCTGGGTGTGCTGACTGGGAATCTCCCTCTGGGTGTGCTGACTGGATCCTCTGGTGGCTGACTGGGAATCTCCCTCTGGGTGTGGCTGACTGGGAATCTCCCTCTGGGTGTTGCTGACTGGTAGCTGGGTGGTCTTGGGCAGGTCACTCAACCTCTGATCCTCCATTTCCTCAGGTGTAAAGGGAATGGTCATTGTGAGCACACGCAGCGTGACATCAGGACTGCGTGGCGCTGCGGGGTGCTGTGGATGTGGGTCATTAACTGTTCACGAATCCCGCTGCTCGTGCAGCAAACATTTGTTGAGCCTTTACAAATTGCAATGAGTTGGAATGTTTAGAAGTTGATTAATGGAAATTAAAATTACATTCCATGAAACGACAGTCCCCCACTCACCTCCACAGCCCCAACCCAAGGTTTGGACGCCTTCACGTGAAGAAGGGGGTGTTGGCACCCTTCCCCTGTGACCATCTCACCCACTTCTCCCCACATGGGCCAAGAGTTTGCCTCTAGTCCCTGAGCCTTGTCCAGCTGACCGGGGCTCTGGAAGGTCCCAGCTGCTGGGGTTAGTCTGCCTCTTCCTTCGGCCCCTTCGCCTTCTAGGTGGGGAAGCAGGTGCTTCACAGAAGTCCTTCCCTCCCAGTTATTTTTATTTGTCCACCGGAGTCTGAGAGCAGCGTTCTCTCATCCTTTCCCTGTCCTTCCCCACCTGCCACTGTTTCCGGGGCCATTTGGGCAGCCTCTCAGGCAGCCTCCTTCAGCCCCTGGGATCATCCCTGATCCCTTTCAGTTGTGCCTCATAACTTGGGACCCCAAAATCTGAAATTAAAATTCTCCTCCATCCTGTTGGCCCCCGCTGCGCGGTGAAGCTTCATTATTCCGGCTTATTAACAGGAGGACTGCGTGGACAAGGGGTGCCTGTGATGGGGCTTGCAGCGGGCGGGTGGGAGATTAGCAATGCTAATGCTGGTAATTAGGGATGTGGCGTGGGCGCTGGGTGCAGGCTTGCTGGCGAATTTAAGGGCCGGATTTCCTGTTAGGAATGTGGGAATAATTAAGGTGGCTGGAGGGTGTGGACAGGCTTGCCCGGAGGCAGGTTCAGGCCCTCTTGCCAAGAGGAGGCATGGAAAAACTGGTGATCTAAACCCGAGGCACCTGCCCTGGCGGAGGTGCGGCATTTTAAGCACTTCTGCATTTCACAGATTGCTTTTTACAGAAGGGGAAACTGAGGCCCAGGGTGGCAGTGGCTTGCCTGAGTCTCCACCCCACTGGCCCCTGGCTGTATTTTGAGGATGGGGACTTTATTATTGTCCCCACCACCTAACTCTGGGCTTTTTGAGTTTTTGATAGATCCATCACTCTTCCTGCTTAAAGCCCAGAGCCCAGCCACGTCTTACTCATCCTCACCTCCCTGGGCCTCCGCAACCTCCTCCTGGTCTCCCTGCCTCCGTGGGCAGCCTCTTCTCCATCTTGCATTACTGGGCAGCTCCTGGACTGCTGGGCTCCCACCTCTACCCGACTCCCTCTTCCTCAGACCCACCCTCCTGCAGGTGGCCTTTGCTGCCTTCGGCCCCACCCCTTCGCCCCTCCCTAGCCCTGCTCCCACCCATCCCCTGTGGCCGTGACTTCTCCTGGTCTCCTTGCTGATGCCGGGACAGGACGGGCTGGGTGTCCCACGGTTACCCCCGCCCCACGTCTGGGAATCCTACTTACCTTCCAAGGCAGCGCCAGCATCTCCTTCACCCCTTCCTGGTCCCCACTGTGCTCACAGATGCGTTGAGCCTCCTCTGCCGCCCCCACCTGGGAAGCTCCTGGGAGGTCCAGCGGGAGAACCTTGGCATTTGCTCGGTGCGCAGTGCTTCCTGCATTTCATTGAAACTTCGCAGCAACTTTGCAAGGTGACAGGTGAGGCCTCAGGTGGAGACATCAGTCACACATGGCAGTCCTGGGGCAGAGCTCAGACGTGTTCTACCCACAGCCCTCTCTCCTTCTCCACTTACCTCACTGCACCCTGGAGCTGCGGAGTCTCCCCAGCCGTGGGTGAAGGAGCATCTCCTGCCTCTATGAGTCGTGCAGCTTCTCCAGTCCCTGGCTCATCACAGCAGCCTGCTTTTGGCTCAGCGGGAGTCTCCCTCTTCCCCAGCCCTGTCTGAGCCGATCTTGAGTTTTCTACTGGAGGCTCCTAAGGGGCCTTGGCAGAAGGCAGGAAGGGCCTGCGCTTGTGCAGCTGCTGCAGATGGTTGGTGCCAGCTCTGAGCTCACGCACTGGAGGTGCCATGTGTGTGCAGCCCAGCAGCCTGGTGGAGGTTTTGTGAAGTCCTTGGTCTTTTTCAGTCCTCAACTGGCTCCTGTTTTTCTGCAGGTCCAGGTGCTGTCAATACATAGCAGAGAAGTGAGACATGAGTCCTTCCTTAGTGCCTTCCTGGTCATCAGTGCGGCCAGAGTGCATTTATTTCCATAATGGCGCATCTAGATTTCCTGCCCCATATTCAGTGCCACCCAGAACCTGTTCCTGATCCTGGTCCTGGATCTCCTCCTAGAGATGGCACCTTATTTTTCAGGCCCTCATTGACATAACTATGAATATTGATTCCATTCCAAATGAAGCATCTTAGCCATGCAGCTGCCAAAACGAGGGGCTATCAGTGCTGCCCCTGAGAGGGCAAAGGTCTGTGCACCAGCCAGGCTCCTCCAGCCGCCCCCTTGGCCCTGCCTTTCTACGAGGGTTGGAGCTGCAGCTCTTGTCCTTAATTTTAAAATATATAGATTTTTTTTGGCCGGGCACGGTGGCTCATGCCTGTAGTCCCAGCAGTTTGGGAGGCTGAGGTGGGCGGACCACTTGAGGTCAGGAGTTCCAGACCAGCCTGGTCAACATGGTGAAACCTCGTCTCTACTAAAAATACAAAAATCAATCGTGCATGATGGCGGATGCCTATAATCCCAGCTACTCCAGAGGCTGAGGCACGAGAATGGCTTGAACCTGGGAGGCGGAGGTTGCAGTGAGCCGAGACCATGCCACTGCCCTCCAGCCTCGGCAAGAGAGTGAGACTCTGTCTCAAAAAAACAAAAAACGAAACAAACGGGCATGGTGGCATTTACCTGTAATCCCAGCTACTCGGGAGGCTGAGGCACAAGAATGGCTTGAACCTGGGAGGCGGAGGTTGCAGTGAGCCGAGATTGAGGTACTACACTACATCTTGAGCGACAGAGCGCGACTCTGTCTCAAAAATATATAGATTTTTAAAATTTGAGATAAAATTTGCACACATTGAAATTCACAGATTTTAATTGTACTGCTGGATGAGTTTTGACAGTTATGTACACCCAGGTAACTTATACTCCAAAATAGAGCATTTGTATCACCTCAGAAAATTCTCTCCTGCACCTGCCCGATCCGTCCTGCAGAGCACCCGCTGTTGAGATTTAATCACCGTGGATTAGTTTTGCTGCTTCTTGAGCCTCATGTCCGGGGATGCCTGTGGCCTTTGTGTGGGCTCCCTTCATTCCACGTGGTGCTATGAGGCTCCTCCGTGTCGTTGAGAGTATTCGTCATTCTTTCCCTGCGTGTTTCTCAGTGGCATACCGTGGCGTGGGGGTCCCACAGTAGGTTTGCCCACTCACCGGTTGATGGACGTTTGAGTTGTTTTCCCTTTCAGGAGATTATGAATAAAGCTGCTCTGAATTTTCATGCACACGACGTTTTGGGGATACAGGTTTTCATTTCTCTCGTGTAAACACCTAGGAGTGAAATTGCTGGGTCAGAGAGCACAGGTGTGTGTTTAATTTTGTAAGAAATGACCCAACTATTTTTTGAAGTGTTTGCACTGCCTTCCACTCCTGCAGTGGTTTGTGAGAGACCTGGCTACTCCTTGATGGCCCAGCTCAGCCCACTTGGGTCTCCGTCCTCAGCGACCTGCACCTGTGCTGAGCATGCACCTGTGTTCACACCTGGTGGCCGCCTGGCTGTGACGTCTCCCTCTCTGCCCAGCCTTTGAGACCCCTTTCTTCCTGGAACTTGGTCCTTCAAGGCTTTCTCATAGTCACTGCTCTTGAGATGGACAGGATTTTTATTTTGTCTGGGTGTGTCTTGATGTTACCATGGAGTTAAAGTTTCCTCCTCCTTCCACTTCTTCAGCAGAAGTGAATGTTCAGCCGGGTGCGGTGGCTCATGCCTGTAATCCCAGCACTTTGGAAGGCCGAGGCAGATGGATCACTTGAGGTCAGGAGTTTGAGACCATCCTGGCCAACATGGTGAAACCTCATCTCTACTAAAAATACAAAAAAGTAGCCGGGTGTGGTGGCGGGCACCTGTAATCCTAGCCACTCGGGAGGCTGAGGCAGGAAAATCCCAGGAGGTGGAGGTTGCAGTGAGCCAAGATTGCGCCATTGCACTCCAGCCTGGGCAATAAGAGTGAAACTCCATCTCAGAAAAAAAAAAAATGGATGTCCACAACGTTTGTCTTAAATTGTAAGTTTCCTGTAGAACAGCATTGTCTAATAAAAGCATAATGAGAGCTATATGTGTAAGTTTGAATCTTCTGGTAAGCCACAATAAAAAAAAAAGTAAAAGGAAACAAGTGAAATTAACCTGGGGGGGCGATGAAAATCATTTTAATAATTATTTTACGTAACCCAATATGTCCAAGATATTATTTTGCATGTTCTTCATTTTAAAAATATTAATGAGATACTTTAATATCTTTTCATGAGTCTTTGAGGTCCCACTTGAAGCCTGTCTCAGCTCAGGTTGGCCACTTGTAAGGGCTCACCAGTAATGGATGGCAGGAGGCTGTCCTGTCTCGAGGGGGCAGTGAGGCATCCAGGTGGGATGTCACACGCAGATCTGGAGCTCAAAGGAGAGGGACTGGGGACGGGAGGCGACGGGGCTGCCGGCACACAGGGAGAGATGAGGGTCACAGGCCAGGAGCCAGCATTTCTGCTGGGCCAGAGAGACAGTTGGCCTGAGGCTGCGGCCTCTCTACAAGGAGCCGCCTTCAGAAACAGGCGGGACCCTCAGCTTCCCCTGTGCCGTCCCCACCGGACATGGCCAGGGAGGAGCGTTCCAAGGCTCATGCAGGTGACAAGGCGGACCCCACAGCCCCGTTCCATAGCTCTCCCGGGAGGGGGCTTGGCCCATTCATCCCAGGAGTGAAGACAGCAGCCGGGTTCTTCAGGACCCTTCAAAGAGATGTTCTCCACGGTATTCGGAGGACAAGGAATGTTTCCGCCTCTCCTAGTACGTTTAAGTCAAAATCTAAAGCTTATTTTCAACACGTTATTTGCACAGTTACAAGTGCTATTCCTTCTAAAAATACCCCAGCAGAGAGAACAGAATGTGGTGTGTCTCCTGGGCAGCACGGTGCGGCACCGGGCTCAGCTCCAGGCCCCAGTCCAGAGTGGGTTCGTGCGAGGTTGGAGCTTCCCCGAGGAGGGCAGAGACAGGGCAGAGCCACCCCTTCTTGAGCTGAACGCTTTTCTAGTCTCGCTAACTCTGCTCCCCCTGTGAAGCTGGCATCAACATCTCCATCTTACAGATGAGGAAACTGAGTCTCAGGAGGTTAAACAGCTTGAAGTCACAGCTGCAGAAGGCCCTGTTGCCCTCTCCCATGAGAACTGCCACTTTCTTGGGGCCTCCAAGGTGCCAGGTGTGAGCCATGTGCTTCTGTTTTTTTTTGTTTGTTTGTTTTTGAGGTGGAGTCTTGCTCTGTCGCCCGGGCTGGAGTGCAGTGGCATGATCTCGGCTCGCTGCAAGCTCCACCTCCCGGGTTCATGCCATTCTCCTGCCTCAGCCTCCCGAGCAGCTGGGACTACAGGTGCCTGCCACCACGCCCAGCTAATTTTTTGTGTTTTTAGTAGAGACGGGGTTTCACCGTGTTAGCCAGGATGGTCTCGATCTCCTGACCTCGTGATCCACCCGTCTCAGCCTCGCAAAGTGCTGGGATTACAGGTGTGAGCCACCACGCCCGGCCATGTGCTTCTGTTTTAACTGTCAGGGCAAACCTGTGTGAACGTTAGTTCTCCCTGTTTACAGAGGAGGGAAACTGGGGCTCGGGGAGTTTGAGTAACTTGTTGAGGGTCTCATAACCCTTAGGTGGCAGGACTGGGGTTTGCTCTCAGATCTTTGGGCTATGTTCCTGAAGCTTCCAGTTAGACGCAGGTCAGAGGGAGTGTGTCTGGGACAGGGGTGACCACTGGACTGATTGCCGCGATCCTTTTTCTCTTGATGAAAGTGAATATTTATACTGCGTGGGCGTGTGTGTTTAACCAGCCACGGAGATGTCAAAGGCCCTGGGAACTTCTTCTGGAGCAGAGCAGGGACTGTCCTCCTCTCTAAAGCCTGGCGCCACGTGTCTTCTCTCCCCACGCTCCTGGCAGGTCTCCGCGAGGGCTGGGACACTTCCCAGGGTGGCCTGGTGGGGCCTGCTGAGCTTTTGGTGGGTCTGGAGTTAAGCAGCCAAACCAGGAAAGAGTGAGGACCAGACAGGGACAGGAGATGTGGCCATACCGGACACTTTGCAGAAGTGGGGGCAGTGGGGACTTTGGACGAATCAGAAGCTTCTGGCCGAGGGGAACTTCAGTTCTTCTAACCCCAGACTCAGGACTCCAGGACTCCCTACACCCTCCAGGTATGGGCCCACGTGGTGTTACCTTTGGCTTGGAAACTCCTAGAGCCCCAGTGCCTACCTGCCGAGTCGAGACAGCTTAGCTTGATGGGTGTGGCCTGTCCACGTGCTGACGCCTGGCCGTTCCCAGATGGGCCTGATGCCCTGGCAGGTGAGGGCTCCATTCCTGACCACGCCGTCCTGGTATACCTCTAGACTGTCCCTCTCTGCCTGGGGCAATGTTGTCCCTTGGCCTGAAAAAACTCCTACTCGTGGAAGTCCCTTCTGTTGGACGTGGACATCTGTAAGGAGTTTCATGTTTGTTGTGATGATGTCATCGCTCCTCCGTGTGCCTGTCTGTCTTAGGTCGCGTGCGGTGATGGGTGGCTGGGTACCAGGCTGTTCTAACATCCTCACCACCTCGCTCCAGGACAGGGGAAGCAGGTGGGTGAGGTGCAGGTGAGGGCCGGGGGCACCTGGGAGTCATGAGGAAGTGGCCGATGGGACTCTGAGCCCCGTGCAAAGGCCCCTGCCTGGTGGCAGATGCCAGGACCACCCTCCGGGTCAGCAGTCCCCAGGAGGGGAGGGGCTGCCATGCCCACATCAGAGGGGGGGAAGCAGAGGTCAAGAAGGGCCCCTCTGGTCTTGTGGTTACACATGCCATGTATTTTGTTAGTTTTCACCAGGAAGTCCCTCCAACTGCGTGGAAATGCAGCGACTGCTGAGCGTGGCAGGATCTCAGTAAATAGACAAGCCCACGGCCTGTCTCCCGGGGACTGCCGGAGCCTTCCCTGTGGTTGTGTCATTTGTATTTAGTTACTGTGCCCAGAAAACCCTTCCCTCGCGGTGCAGGGTACACACAGATTGATTCCTCACTTGCTTGGGGCAGTCACGTCTCTCTCTCTCTCTGTCTTTCCCATCTGCACGACGAGCTCCAGATACTCGTCTCCCAGAATGGTGGAGATGAACTAGGCATGGAGGTGCGTGACCACTGTCAGACGGCTCCCCCATGCCGCTTACCGCTCACCCCTTCCGTGTAGGCGAGACCTTCCCGTGCACTTCCGTCGAGTCACGAGCAGCATGTTCTGATGCTCTCTTCTGGTCTGTTTCCCCAGACCGTGGGCAGAACCTCTCATCTGTGCACAAGGTGCCCAGCACAGGGTAGGTGTGCAGTGAACACTTGCTGAGTTTAGTCAGTGCCAATGGCTTCAGGAAATAGAAGAGGCCGAGCGCAGTGGCTCACGCCTGTAATCCCAGCACTTTGGGAGGCCAAGGCAGATGGATCCCCTGAGGTCGGGAGTTCGAGACCAGCCTGACCAACATGGAGAAACCCCGTCTCTACTAAAAATACAAAATTAGCCGGGCGTGGTGGCGCATGCCTGTAATCCCAGCTACTTGGGAGGCTGAGGCAGGAGAATTGCTTGCACCCAGGAGGCAGAAGTTGCAGTGAGCCGAGATACGCCACTGCACTCTAGCCTGGGTGACAGAGTGAGACTCCATCTCAAAAAAAAAAATAAAAATAAAAAAATAAAGAAATAGAAGAGATCTGAGGCTGTTTTCGCAGCGGGGCGGGAGCATCTGCCAATCCAACCAGAAGTCTGTCCCCGAGGACAGGACCCGCTCTCCTTGGTGAGTGCCTTGTTAGAATGTGGGGCCCCCTTTGAGGGGCTTGTGGGCACCTCTAGGGTTGCTGGAATGTTCTGTATCTTGGTCTGCATGGTGGTTATTTGGGTGTAGATGTTTGTTAAATCCAGTGAGCTGTGGCCTCAGCTCTGTGCCATTCACTGGAAGTAAAATGGGCCCTTCCTCTGGAGGGCCAGGGGTTGGGGATGGGGTGACTGGGGTCCACCCACCCTTGCATCCCTGCCCACACCAAGGCTAGCTCCGGGAGGCCTCTGTAGAGAGAGGAGCACCTGCTGGGCCGTCATCGGCATTCTGTGGCGTGGGTGCAGAGGTGCACCCTCAGTTAGATTCCAGGCCGTCATCACTGTTCCTTGGTGTACCCTCAGTTAGATCCCAGGCTGTCATTGGTGTTCCGTGGTGCACCCTCAGTTAGATCCCAGGCCGTCGGAGGTGGGGATGATGAAGCTGAGACCAGCGGGACTGCATGAGCCCATCTTACGTGGGAATTAGATCTTCTTGATGACCGTCTTATTTTACAGAGGTCTGGAAGTCGGTGGGGACAGGCAGTTAGAGGCACTACCATCGATTGGATTTTGCTGCTACTGTGATTTGTTTGGAAGACGCATGCCTGGCGGTGGCAGCCACTCCAGATCCAAGGGCCCAGGTGGGGGGTTCAGGGCCCCCTGGCCAGGAGGAAATAAGGACACTCTGATAGTGGGTGAGCAGTCTCTGACACAGGGACGAGTAAGTACCAACCACTTGTGTTTTTCCTCTTACCCAGGCTCAAGGGAGGCAGCGCCACTCTTCTCTGGGGTGGGGCATTTGCCCCCCAATCTGCCCTCTCCTGGCAGCCCTTGCAGCAAGCCCATAGCCCCTCTTAAAGATCAGATTTTGCTGCATCTTTAGGAAACAGATGAGCAGGGGGAAAACTAACCTCCGGGTCTTCCCAGCGGAGGTTCGAGGCCTCCAGCCTCTGCCCTGGGTCCTCTGTGCAGTGACACGGCCTCACCCACCCTCTCCAAGGCCTCAAGGCTGCGTCTTTCCCTGTGCCCTGCCTTCCTTCCTTCCTGGGGGACGCGGCTTAGAGATGACCCCTCCTGTCTAGCCCCTCCCTGTATTTTGGACATTCCCAGCAGGCTGCTGGCTGTGCCAGTCCTTCTCCCAGAGCAGGGCGCATGGTGGGAGGGATTGCACAGGAGGCTCCTGGTGGGCTCCTGGGCCCCTGGAGTCCAGATCTCTTCCAGATGGCATGTTTTCCAGTTGAGTAGATGCAGACGTGGCCGTTTTAGCTGGTCTTACGGACACCCTCCATGGCAGAACTAGTGTGACCTCAGAGACTGCCACTTCCGTGCAGAAGTTTCCAGAATACACCTCTACACCATGCACCTGTGGTCACTGGGGACCTCGCAACCATTTTTTTGCACCCCCCACCCCAAGATCACAACCCCCAATCCTTAGTTCGTGATGCCATTCAGAGTGTGTGTTTTTTGCTAAATAGCATAAAATTACATCCTTTCAACTTAATCAAACTGCTCTGCAACGCCGAGGGCCGCTGAACGGGTGTTTTAAATGTCAGCATACGGTAGCCACTTGTGTTGTCTGGCACTTTTTGATTAAGAGCAGCTGCCTGTAAAGGCCTCTGCGATTGGTTAAGTGGCGCTGGGCAGCCTGCCTCGGCCGGCCTGGCTTTGGTCAGGGTCACCGAGACCGAGCCGGGTGGAGCTGCCTGTGCCTGGCAGCCGGGCCACAGCGGCCGCATATCTTTGTTCCTGCGGTGCTCTCAGTAAACAGAATTGCCTTGGAGCGAGACATGAGCAGCATTCTGGAGTCAGAACTTTAGAAAATGACTCTTCGGGTGGTCATGGTGGCTCATGCCTGTAATTCTAGCACTTTGGGAGGCCGAGATGGGTGACTCGCTTGAGCCCAGGAGTTCGAGGCTGCAGTGAGCTACAGTTGCACCACTGCACTGCAGCTGAGGCAACAGAACGAGACCTGGTCTCTGAAAAGAAAGAAAGAAAGAAAATGACTCCTTGTGGGGCTTGCTGAAGCTGGCTTTGGAAGAGGGTTCCAGCATTGAGTTCTCCTAAGAGTCCCCTGGGCGTAGCTCACCTCTCCGGAGCTGCCGGGTATCGGGGCTGTCCCCAGCACCCTGGGAGAGAGCAGGATTCAGGATGGGGAAGGGCTGCAGGCCCCAGACAGCTGTTCTGGCAGGAGAAGATACCGAGGTCCAAACAGGCCTCTGCACCTCGGGGTTGGGGGTGCCGCCCTTGCGCCCTGCCCTTTCAGGGGGTTGGCCAGCAACCTATCCTGTTGGAAGAGGTGAGAGCCCTTCTGGTGCCTGCCCCAGAGCACTCTGCCTGACTCACACTCAGCTCCTGGGCATGGATTCAAGGCCCCTGGTGGCAGGGCCTCCACCTGCCCCTCCTCTCCTTCACTGCCCATCTTTGGGAGCTATAGCCTCCAGTGCTCTGAGCCCCTTGGCACCCCTGCTGCTGGTGCCTCTGCCCCTCCCACCACCCTCCTATCCCGCCTCCCGACTCCTATGCGCTTTCCTGACTGCCCACTGGTAACATTCCAGTCCAGCTTGCAAGGTCCCACTCAGACACCCCCTCCTCCAGGGAGCCTTCCTGCTTCCAGCTCTAGACAGAGCTCCCTCTGTCTCCTTTATGCATATTTATTTATTATAAAATATGCAGAGGGCTCTATAATAAGCCTCCACATGTTCTCCACCCAAATGAGTAAACAGAGAGGTTGGGCAGTTTGCTTCTGATAACTTTCTTAAAGGCTAGAACACGGTAGAGGCAATAGGCATCCTCCAGCTTCCTCCTCTCCCTCTCCCCTTCCCAGGGGCAGCCGCAGTCATGAGTTGGGTATAGACCCAGCCCTGGTTGTGTGTGTTTATGGGACACCAGCGGGCAGGCCACACCCACCCCGGTGCTGGCTCTGCCTGAATGGAGCCAGGCTGTGCACCGACTCATGTTGTTCACCCTGAGGGGTGTCTTCTACACTCTTGGTGACCTGGGCAAGTCTGGTTTCTTCCCTCTGGCTGCTGGGAAGTTTTCCATTGTATGAGAACTTTCTGGTTCCTCCTCTCCCTCCTAGTGACAGTGGGCGGATCCCAGCTTTCCTGGTTGTAGGTGCTGCAGGGGCCGTCCTGTGCTCAATAGAGTTGCACCGGCTGGGACTGCAGGCCTGGGCTCGCGGCCTCACCTCATCTGCGACCTGTTGCCTCCCCTCCCTCCAGCCCGGTGGACCCTCGCATCTCTGTGGGTCCCTCAGGCCTGCCACCTCATGCTGCATTGCTGTGGGTGTGTGTTGGCCCACAGAGGCACCCAGTACTGAGACGCAGCGGCACCATTGGAATGACTCAAGTGCCAGTGCCATCGGCTGCTGTTAGAGCACCTGTGTGCCGGGCATCTCCTGGTACAGGGACCTCCCCTCTGGTCCTTGTAACAGGGACAGCAGTTCTTGCTCTCTTGCTTTGGAGGTGGGGGAGCAATGCGTCTGGCATGACCAGGGCCAGTCCAGGAGTGAAATTCAAATGCAGGCGGGTTGGCTTCCCCATGGTGGTCTTTGTTGCAGGTATGCCGGGCATGGTGGTAAACGCATGTGGGCTGGAGGAGGCACAGGGCAGCCAGCTGAGACCAGAGCAAGTGGAATTTGCCTGGATTTTTACATGCACTCGCCGTGGCCCTTGCTGGTCCCTCCTGGATGAGCTTGGGGCTCATGAAGGCGGGATGTCTGAATGAGAGTGGGGGACACCAAATGGGGACATAAAGGCCAAGCCTAACCACACTCTCATGCAGCAGCAGCGGTCCGTGGAACTAGCTCGTTCGTTCCTGACAGTGATAAAGGCGGCAGTTGGATTTCATCTGTGAATAATGAACTGGTTTCATATGACAGTAAAAGTGGTGCTTATGTTATATTAATATTTATTAGCGGTTATTGATGTTGGAACCGACTTGTTATCTTTGCCACACATCACAGCAGTTCTATAAAGATGCAAGGAAAATTGCAACTCAAGAAGCAATTAAATCGCTGTGCTCTGTGGCTGTGCGCGTGGCGGCTGGGCCATGTAGAGAGGAGGAGAGCAAGGCCGCCTTCCACAGGGGCTTCCTGGGGGCTTCTGGGAGGCCTGGGGCTGCCTCCCCGCTCGCCTTCCCAGCCTGGTGAAGCTCAAGTGTCCAGAGGCCTGTGGGTCCTCAGCCCCGGGAGTGGGGCCTCAGCGGTGAAGGGTGGGGGGCCTCTGCAGCCCCAGGGCCTTGACGGTGGGTGAAGACTCTAGAGAGCCTGGTCCACCCTTGTCCAGTGAGGGTCTCCATGGGAAACACGGCCCACTGTGAGGAAGCAGCCACAGAAACCCAGTGCCTTCTGTAGACAATTGTCCTGGTTTCTTTAAAAAGTTCCTTAAGCCATGTGTGGTGGTTCACGCCTGTAATCCCAGCACTTTGGGAGGCCGAGGTGGGCAGATCATTTGAGGTCAGGAGTTTGAGACCAACCCAGTCAACATGGTGAAACACTGTCTCTACTAAAAATACAAAAATTAGGCAGGCATGGTGGTGGGCGCCTGTAATCCCAGCTACTCGGGAGGCTGAGGCAGGAGAATCACTTGAACCCGGGAGGTGGAGGTTGAAGTGAGCCGAGATCACGCCATTGCACTCCAGCCTGGGCGACAGAGCAAGACTCTGTCTCAAAAAAAACAAAAACAGAAAAGTTCTTTTCATGGGAAGAAGGGGTGCTGTGGGGCTGTTCTAAACGGAAAGAGGCAGAAGAGACCCACAAATGACAGGGCTTGTCCTGAACAAGGTCCTGCTTGTAACCAATGGGACAGTAAGGGAGTTAGACTGTGGCCTGGCAGTTCGAGGACAGCGGGTGTGAAGCTAGTGCTGCTGTGTGGGGTGGGTCCTGGTGGTGCGTGCTGAAGTGGGGGCGGGAAGAGCTGAGGGGTCCCACACAGCCGATGTCAAAGCCAGCGCTGGAACCCCTCTGCCCTGCCACAGTTCCAGAGCCAAGTGCCTAGAGCGCTCAGAAACATTTATTAAAGACAGATTTTTCTAGAGCCACGTGTGGCTTTTGCCCTGGAAGGTTGTAGGGTCTGCACCGACACCTGTCTCCTCCCCGCTGTCTCCCCGTGTCTGAGCTTCCTAGAGATTTCCCCAGCTGTACCCCCACCCTGCCCCCTCCCCCTGCCCCGGACTCAGCCATGGCAGGAAGAATTTGAAGTTATCTTTGACTTTTATGGCCTGTTTTTCCCCCCTATTAAAATGCTTGGAGCTGTAAACGTAGTCACAAGCTCATTGATCTTGAAGTAAGTGCGGCCGTAAACTACCTGGTGCTGGTGAAATCACATCTGAGATGATTGTTTCTGCTGGTGTCGATAAATTCCAGCTTGGAGCAGAAAGGTCAGCCCTTGCCAGATAAAATGGCTTTCAGCTCGCTAACTAAAGGTTTGTAGGGAAGTGGAAGAACGCGCTCCGGTAGGCTTGGAGTGAAGAAAACACACAGAGATCGGAGAGCCTGAAGCCAGCTTAGCGCTGGCGGAGAATGGACAGTTGTTGGAAGGGGACGGCGGTGTTCGGGAAGGAACCCACCGTCCCCAGGGGGGTGAGGAGGGGGCCCTTCCAGGCAGCCCTGTTTCCAGCAAACTCTTCCGCAGATCATGGGGACTTTGGACTTTGACTCAGAATCGTCTCTCCTTTGGTGCTGGGGCTGTAGGTCCATGGTTGCAGAGCCCACTCTTTCTGCCAACCTAGCTAAGGGTGCTGGGTGCTTGAGGGCACCCCATACTTGCTCCCTGAAGAGCTGCAGGGCACCTCGAGTCCCAGGCAAGGGCACACACACCGCTCTCAGGTTGGTTTGGAGTTTTGGGGGGAAGCGCATGGCCAGGCGTTGTTTGTTGCCGGCCTCCTGCGGGTGTGGACGTTTCCCCAGGGTGGGTTGTGTCTCTTTCTTGGTAACTGACTAGGGAGGATCAAGTGGAAATAGCTCTTCCTGTCATCTCCTCACCTCTCTGTCGGGGCTCTGCCTCTCCGCCCACAGCTCTCCTGTGGGTCTCCCCCCCCTTTCCCTGTCCCCGGCTGTGAATTCCTAAAGTAAGGGCACAGGAGTTGCCAGGGTCCCAAGTCAGGAGGGAGGGTCGAGGCTTGACCAGATATGAAGGCCCATAAACACAGACACAGAGCCCAAAGACGCTCCAGAGAAGAACTCGTGTGGAGACAGAGCTATGCACACCTGAGCGGGTATCGGAGAAAGCAACAACCGCTGCTGAGCAACACCCAGACGCAGATACACGGTCACTCCTGGGCCACACAGCAACACCCGGATACAGACACGGCCACCCCCGGCTCACGCAGCAACACCCGGACGTGGATACATGGCCACCCCTGGCTCATGCAGCAACACACAAAACACACAGCTACCCATGGCCCACGTGGCAGTACTTGGACATGGACACATGGCCATCCCAGCCCACACAGCAACCCTTGGTCCACAAGGCAACATGCAAAACACACATGGCTGTCCTCGGCCCGCCCAGAACTATCTGAAGGAGCAGCTTGACACAGCAACCCTCCAGGACTCACAGAGGCACATGTGGGCTTGGAAAACACGACAGCACACACCCGCCTTGCCTGGAGGGCCACCCCACACCTCCTCAGGGGCTGGGCTACGCCCGGAGGCTTTATCTGGGGCATCTGAATGAGGACAGAAGCCCCAGCAAAGCAGGTTCATGCCTGTTCTCTGGCCCCTATGGGATCTGCTGGCCAGCCCCACCCATATGGAAATTTCTCCTCCCGGGGCCCCACGGCCTGCCCTTCTTGCACCCACTTACGAGGAACCTGCCTCAGGAATCCACCGCAGGGACATGCCGCATGGGCCTTCCCACCACAGAACCTGCTTCCTGGGGAACCCACATGCCATGTGGACCTTCCTGCCACAGAACCTGCCTCCTGGGGAACCCACATGCCATGTGGACCTTCCTGCCACAGAACCTGCTTCCCGGGGAACCCACATGCCATGTGGGCCTTCATGCCACAGAATGTGCTTCCCTGGGAATCCACTGCAGGGACATGCCTCATGGACCTTCCCACCACAGAACCCGCTTCCCAGGGAACACACCTTAGGGACGTGGCACGTGGGCCTTCCCACCACAGAACCCGCTTCCCCGGGAATCCACCGCAGGCTGGGCCACGTGGGCCTTCCCACCACAGAACCCGCTTCCCCAGGAACACACCTTAGGGACGTGGCACGTGGGCCTTCCCACCACAGAACCCGTTTCCCCGGGAATCCACCGCAGGCCGGGCCACGTGGGCCTTCCCACCACAGAACCCACTTCCCTAGGAATCCACCACAGGGCTGTGCCATGTGGGCCTTCCCACCGCAGGGCCTGCTTACTCTTGGTGTGCGGCCCCCGGTGAGTGGAGTCACCTGGAAGCTGGCTCATCAAATGGCTGCTCCTGCTTGCCTCCCACCCCCACGGTCTGGGCTGGCCTGGGGCCCTGACTGTTGACGAGCTGCATAAATGGCACTGGCTGGCAGGCCAGGGGCTGGGAGATCAGAACCTTCCACACACCTTGTTTTGTGGAAGTTGGGAGGACACTGGTGATGGAGTTTGAGGTAACGGGGAGGACAGTCCCCATAACCCCCCATCTTTGAGACATGCATTTGGGAAGGTGGGCATCAGGTGGCACCTGAGGTGGTCTCAGTACTGCCCACCAGGCTGTGCTGGCCAAGAGCAGCAGGCAGTGTTATGGATTGGGAGCTGCCTCATCCAGTGGCCGAGGCTGTTTGTCATGTGCTCCGTATTGCATAGAAAGCTCTGTTTCAACAAATGTCCAGAGTGGATATCCAGGCGAATGTGGGTCATTTGGTTCCACGCAGAGAGGCAGGCAGTTGGCTCAGAGGACATGAGCCTCTCAGAGTTTTGACCCCCATGGGACAGGTGGCAAAGAGCAGGCAGGAACTGCCGTCCGAGCATAATCAGAGAAGCAGCTCTGTGCGTGGGGCCTGAGACCCTCTGCCGTGTCATTTGAGGATGGATGATATTCATTCTAGGGGTGGAGAGAGATTAGATAAGGAGAGAAATGGGGAGGGAATTTTTAACAGCTTTGTGGAGGTGTAAGTGATACACAATAAGCTGCATGTATTTAGAATGTACAATATAAGTTTGACAAATGTGAACCCATTGCCACAATCAAGATCGTGAACACATCTTTCTCCCTGAAAATACCCTGGTGTCGTTTTGTAATCCCTTCCTCTCGTCCCTACACCATCTCCACAAAACCTGGGATTTACTTTCTGTCACTTTGTTTGCAATTTTCAGAATTTCGTATAACTAGCATCATACAGTATGGATATTTTTTGGAGTCTGGGTTTTTTTGGCAGTGTTATTTTGTGATTCATCCATATTGTGTGTGTCAGTAGTTTATTCCTTTTTATTGCTGAGTAATAGTCGTGTGAAGATACCACAGCTTGGTCATCTGTGTACTTGTTGGTGAGCATTTGGGTTGCTTCCACTTCGTGCTGTGTTGCCAAGAGCTGCTGTGAACATTCACGTACAAGTCTCTGTATGAACGCGTGCCTTCCCTTCTCTTGGCGAATGCTTAAGAATAGAATGGCTGTCTCATATTGTAAATGTCCTAGTCTGCCCAGGCTGCCATAACAAAAATACTATGGACTGGTTGGCTTAAGCAACAAATCAGTTTCTTATGGTTCTGGAGGCTGGGAAGTCCGAGATCAAGGTGCCAGCAGATTCAGTTCCTGATGAGGGCTCTATTCCTGGTTTGCAGATGGCCACCTTCTTGCTGTATTTGCCCATGGCAGAGAGAGAAAGGATGAAAGAGAGAGGACAGAAACTCCCTCGTGTCTTTTCTTATGAGAACACTAACTGAGGGCTCCACCCTCATGACCGGATCACCTCCTGGAGGCTCCATCTCCAAATACCATCACATTGAGGGTTAGGATTTCAACATTTGGATCTGGGAGAGGACACATACGTTCTGTTCATTGCCATACATACGTTTAACTTTTTAACTGCCAAACTGTCTTTCAAAGTGTATCATTTTATGTTCCCAACAGCAGTGATTGAGAGTTCCAGTTGCTCTACATCCTCACCAGCACTTGATTTGTTCAGTCTTTTTAATTTTAGCCATCTGAATAGGCTTGTATAGGTATCTTATTGTGGTTTTAATTTGCATTTCCCTAATAACTAATTATGTTTAGTATTTTTTTATTTGCTTATTTGCCATCAGTAGTTGTTTTTGTTGTTGTTCTCCTTCCTCCTCTTTTCCCTCCCCTCCCTCCTCTTCTCCTTCTTCCCCTCCCTCCCTCCCTCTTCCTCTTCCTCTTCCTCCTTTGTTTCTTCTTCTTTCTTCTTCATCTTTCTTCTTCTTGGATCTCAATTTGTCACTCAGGCTGGAGTGCAGTGGTGCAATCATGGCTCACTGCAGCCTCAACCTCCTGGCCTCAAGTGACGCTCCTGCCTCAGCCTCCCAAGTAGCTGAGACTACAGGCATGTGCTACTACCATGCTCAGCTAATTTTTAATTTTTTTTTTCTAGAGACTATATTGCACAGGCTGGTTTTAAACTCCTGGCCTCAGGCGATCAGCCTACCTCCGCCTCCCAAAGTGCTGGGATTTCAAGCATGAGACACTGTGCCTGGCCCAGTATATCTTCTTTAGTGGAGTATCTGTTCAAATATTTTGTTCATTTTAATTGAGTTGTTTGTTTTCAGATTATTGAGTTATAAGAGTTCTTTCATGTATTATGGATACAAGGCTTTCATCAGACAGGTGATTTGTATGTGTTTTTTTTCCAGGATGTGGTCACTTTTTGCATTTCCCTAACATTGTCTTTCCAACTTTGGGAGTTTCTTATTTTGTTGAAGTTAATTTATTATTTTGCCCTTATGTCGATTATGTTTTTGGTGTTGTATCTAAGATTCTTTGCCTGACCTAACATCCCAAAGATTTCTCTTACATTTTTTTTGAGACATTTTGTTCGAGCAGTTTTATAGTTTTGGTCCCTACATTTAGATCTGTGATCCATTTGTTCTTTTTTTGATATGGTATGTGGTATGGACTGAAGTTCTTTTCTGTTCGATTTTAGTATATATCTCCTTGTTCTAATACCATTTTAAAAGATTATCTTTTTTGTACTAAATTAATTACCTTTTTGGGCTTTGCTGAAAATCAACGGACCATATATGTGTAAGTCTACTTTGGACGCTCTGTTCTGTTCCATTGACCTATTTATGCATCTTAACGCCAATGCTACACTGTCTTGATTACCGTAGCTTTATAGTGGGTCTTGGAGTCAGATAATGGTAAATCTTTCCCTTTGATTGGTTGTTATTTTTGTTTGTTTCATAGTTGTTTTGGCTATTCTAGGTCCCTTATAATTTCATATGCATTCTAAAATCATCTTGTCAATTTCTACTTTTTTTTAAAAAAAAGCTGACTGAGATTTTGATTGGAGATTGTGTTGAATCTGTAGATCAATCTGGGAATAACTGAAATCTTAACAGTGTTGAGGCTTCTGATTCGTGGTTATGGTATATCTCTTTCTTAAGTCTTTAAAAATTTCTCTCAGCGATACTTGGAAGTTTCTATTGTACAGGTCTTATATAGCTATTGTCAGATTCATCCCTGTTTCTTATTTTTATTTATTGATGCTATTGCAAATGGCATTTAAAATTTTTTGAATTTCTAAATCTTGGTGTCTAGTGTACAGAAACACAACTGATTTTTTTTTTTTTTTTTTTTGAGATGGAGTTTTGCTCTTGTTGCCCAGGCTGGAGTGCAGTGGTGCGATCTCGGCTCACCGCAACCTCCACCTCCCAGATTCAAGCGATTCTCCTGCCTCAGCCTCCTGAATAGCTGGGATTACAGGCATGCACCATCACGCCTGGCTAATTCTGTATTTTTAGTAGAGACGGGGTTTCTCCATGTTGGTCAGGCTGGTCTTGAACTCCTGACCTCAGGTGATCTGCCCGTCTCGGTCTCCCAAAGTGCTGGGATTACAGGCATGAGCCACCGCGCCCGGCCCACAACTGATTTTTATATATTGTTCTATCCTGCAACCTGGCTAAACTCATTTATTAGTCCTAACAGCTTTTTGAAAATCTGTTGAGGCCGGCATACGGTTTTTCTTCTTCCATGTGTTATTTTAGCAAATTACACGGACTGACTTTCAAATGGCAAAGCAGCCCTGCAGTCCTGGGATAAACCCAGCTTGTTCATGATGTCTTATCCTTTTTGTTATTGTTAGAATTGGTTTGTTAACATTCGATTAAGAATTTCTGCATCTGAGTTCAAGAGAGAACCTCACTGGTCCCTGGCCACTGATGGTTTGGCTGGATCTGAGCAAGGGGTCCCTCTCTCCCCATCAGGCAGGCTCATGGGGTGCAAATGTGGCCATGTAGAACTGCTCAATCAGGACCGGGCACAGTGGCTCATGCCTATAATCCCAGCACTTTGGGAGGCCAAGGTGGGTGGATCACCTGAGGTCAGGAGTTTGAGACCAGCCTGGCCAACATAATGAAACCCCGTCTCTACTAAAAATACAAAAGTTACCCAGGCATGGTGGTGGGCGCCTGTAATCCCAGCTACTCGGGAGGCTGAGGCAGGAGAATCACTTGAACCCAGGAGGCAGAGGTTGCAGTGAGCCAAGATCGCGCCACTACATTCCAACCTGGGCAACAGAGTGAATCTCCGTCTCAAAAAAAAAAAAAAAAAAAAGGCCGGGCGCCGTGGCTCATGCCTGTAATCCTAGCACTTTGGGAGGCCGAGGCGGGTGGATCATGAGGTCAGGAGATCGAGACCATCCTGGCTAACACGGTGAAACCCTGTCTGTACTAAAAATACAAAAAATTAGCCGGGCGAAGTGGCAGGCGCCTGTAGTTCCAGCTACTTGGGAGGCTGAGGCAGGAGAATGGCGTGAACCCGGGAGGCGGAGCTTGCAATGAGCCGAGATCACGCCACTGCACTCCAGCCTGGGGACAGAGCGAGACTCCGTCTCAAAAAAAAAAAAAAAAAAAAAAAAAGAACTGTTCCGGTTCCATCAGGGGCTGTGGGTAGTGGTGGTTCCCACAAAAGGAGACTTCAAACAAGTGGGCACCCAAAGCACGTCTCCTATACGCATGTGGGCCTGGAATTCCTGGGAGGGTGCCATCTCCCTTCTCCTTACCCTGAATGTCCACCCTGCTAGTGGTGCTGCCATCCCATCGTGTGTTGGCGAGACCCCCATACTGGGGGGCTGGGATTTGGGAGGCATGTCGGCGCACACCCAGGCCGTTCCCCCTCCTGAGGGACCCAGTGCAGATACGTACCAAGGGCCTGAAAAATATTCCTGCATTTTGGTCCACAAATCCCCGTATTCAGACTCTCCTACAGAAACGCTCTGTGATGTGGAAATGGATTTATCCACAAAGATGTTCGCTGCAGCATTGTTCATTAACTGGAAAAAGACGGAGCTGGAACTCAAATTTCCAAGAGTAGAGGATTGGCTGAGGAAATACCATTATGTCTGCTGAATGGAAGACCCCATAGCCATTAAAGGAGTGATTTATGAAGATCGTAGCGACATCATACCTTGTCCTTAAGTGAAAGCAGAAAAATAGGTTACAACGTTCTATATATAGCTATATTAAAAATTCACTTAAAAGAGGAAGCCAATGTGTAACAAAGGGTAATTGATTTCTGGGCAGTGCTGTTCTTTTCCTTTCTCTAGTTTCCAAACTTTCTGGAAGGAATATCGATTACTACTGTGATTTTTTTAAAATCATAATTAAGAAAGGGAAGAGTAGAATTTGCTGTCTCCAAGGCAGCTGCCCCCTGCTTGGCCAGGCTGGGGGCGACGGATTTGGTCTCAGCTGCTTGTCCCGTCTCAGCGCTGCCCTCCTCTATCTTTCAGGCTTTGGGAACGATCACTGCAGTGCCTGTCACGGGTCCTCAGGTCAGCTCCTTGCAGAGGTTGGCCGGGCAAGGAGCGGCAGTGCTACCTCAGGTAAGCAGCCGTCGGGCGGGCCCTGGGGTGTCCGTCTGTCTGTCCCCGCAGTCTCTGTTCCTAACCCCTCAGCACTGAGGTTTCTGGTGGGCACTGGGCCAGGCGGAACCCGTGCCTTCTCAGCTGCACCTTCCCCTCTTACCTCTTCTATCCATTCTTCAATGGAGACATTTGGACCAGATACGTTTTTTCAGCAAGGAATTGGGAAATCAATTTAGTGGGTCATGACCAGAATATTTTTTAATGGAATAAATGAGGCCAGACTAAAATAGAATGGAAATATCAAGATGCATCCTATGCATTGTTTCTTGAACAACTTGTTTCGAGACTGGATGACTGCGTCATGTGTATTTTTGACTATGGGTTATGGTCAGGAAGTTTGAGACACTCTGGACGAGGGGATTCATTTCGGGGAGGGGCGGCACAGATTCTGGGCCAGGTGCCCTGGCTTTAGTGCAGGGTTCCCCCGACTGGACTCTACACTTTGCCCCAGTCACCTGGCCTCTCAGCCTTCCTGGGCCGAGGCTTCTCACCTGCAGAGGGACTGGTGCAGGTGCCGGCTTCCTCCATCGGTGGCTGTGAGGGTTGAGCCAATGGTGGCCGTGAGTGTTGAGTCAAGACAAAACATTTGTAACCGTGCCTGGTAAAGAGCAAACGCCAGGTAGTTATTAACCAGCTCCCTTATTAGTACAAGCTCAGCTTTGTTGAGCACTTGCTGTATACAGCATACTGGGCCAGGGGCTGCCAGTGGTAAAGACCAAGATGGCTCCTGCCTGTCGTGGGACTTCAGGGCTAGACAGATTCCCCCAGCTCAAGGATGGTGAGAGGTGGCTGCCCTGAGCTCCCTCATCCATGTGGCAACTTTCCCCAAGTGCCCACTTGAGCTGAATCAGAGTCTAGAGCAGGGGTGGCCAATCTTCCAATCTTTTGGTTTCCCTGGGCCTCACTGGAAGAAGCAGAATTGTCTTAGGCCACACATAAAATACACTAACACTAACAGTAGCTGATGAGATAAAGGGAAAAAAATTGCAAAAAACTCTCATAATGTTTTAAGAAGGTTTGCATTTGTGTCGAGCTGCATTCGAAGCCACCCTGGGCCGCATGCGGCCTGTGGTTTGGACAGGCTTGGTCTAGAGGGAGGACAGACAAGGAAAAACAGATATTGTGAGTCCAGGGTGATTGGGCCATGCCAGAAAGAGACACGGTGGGGCGGGAGCCCTGAGGAGGCTTGCCGCACACCTGGGCATCAAGGAAGGCTTCCTGGAGGAGGCAGTGCTTGAGCTAAGCCTCGGTGAAAGGACATTGCAGGCTGAGGTAGAGTTAGGCCCCCGAGGGAGCCCCCCAGGAGGAGGGTGCAGGGTGAGAAACAGAGGCAGAGGTGGTAGGGAGAGACCAGAGTCCAGGCACTGAGGGAGGGAGGTTGGGACAGTCCTGGGAGTGGAGAGGCCACCAGGGGCCCATGGGGACCTTAGAGTCGGGCTTCCCCTTTTGGTGACCTGTGGGCAGCAGGGAGCTATGTGAGGCTTCAGAGCAAGGCAGGCTCCAGGGAGAGGCTGCCCATCAAGGCCAGTGCTGTTTCCCTCTGCCCCGCACCCACCCTTCCTCCTCTCTCCCTTCTGCCTCCTGGACCTCTGTCTCCATGTTTTATCCTTGCTGTCTCTGCCCCACAAACATCTGCACCTGCCGTTGGCCTGCTGGCCTCCAGGACAGTCAGCCCGGGCCAGAAGTTGTCCAGTACATGCTGCATCCAGCTGCCGGCTGCTGCTGTCCTAGGTGGCTCACGGGGAACAGAGTAGGCAGCCTGTGTTGGGGCCAGCGTGGCAGGGTGACCGCAGACCCAAGAAAGGATAGAGGGTGAGGACAGGGTGGCCCCGGGGGCTTCCTGGCCTGGGGCTGCACTCAGGCCAGGAGGCACAGGCAGAAAGACTATAGGCTCTGGGGTCCCCCGAAGGTGTTCTCTCTCTCGGGTGGCTCAGGCCAGATCCTGAGCTCCCAGCTGAGCTTAGTTTCTGTGTCTGGCATCTGTGAATGATGCCAGCTCGCCCTTGCCCAGAGTCTGCTTACATAGGGTGGGCGGCCAGGGTCAACCAGAATACGTGGGCAAACCCCAGATAACCAGGGAGGTGCCGACCAGAACACGGAACGGCCACTGCCACAGCTAAGGTCCTCACTGACCACCAGGTGGGGGTCCATCCGCCCCCACTCCTGTCCTCTTCAGAGGCAGAGAACAGCAGTTTTCCAGCGGGTGACTGTCTCTAGCTGAGGGCTGGCGGGAACAAGAAGACGGATTCTTTAAAGCCTTTGGTATTGGAGTTTCTGTTGGGCTGTAAGCCTGGCATTGGGGGACAAAGGCCCTGACCTCTGGTGCCAAGGACAGAGTGGCAGGCTTACCTGAACCCAGGCTGGGCATATCGCCTGCCTATGGTGTGGCCGGGGCCCTGATGTGGGAGGCTGGGCTCATTTTGCTGAGGACCCAGCATGGCAGGGGACACAGAGATCACTAGACTCAAGGGCCAGCTCTGTGCCAGGCACAGGCGAGGAGCTGACAGACGTGATGCTGTCCAACTGAAGAGCACGCTGTGCCTTAGTGACCTGCCCAAGGCCACAGGATGCTGTAGGACCCACCCTGGACCACTCCCTCCACGTGCACCACTGGACACAAGGTGGGAGGAGATGGGCGGGGCAGTACAGTGCTCTATGCCCCTCACCGATGCCAGACAGGCCCTAATGATAACAACTATAGCATCATTATTAGTGGTGAGTCTCCACTACGCACCTCAGTTTGCTCATCTGTGGAACAGGCCAGGATGGCCACCCTGCAGTGCGAGCGCAGCGGGGCTCAGATGAGAAGGCAGATCGTGCCCCTTCTCCTTGTCCCCTTTTCTCTTGGGGCATAATATTGGCCTGGACCTCCCAGCGTTGGTGTGTCCTCATCTGGGGCATGTGGCGCTCCTGGTTCCATGCATGGGGTCAGTGGTGGTGGCTCTGATGGGAATTTCCACCATCAGAAACACTCTGCTGGGCGTGGGGGTGCTGGTGACAGCCCTCAGTCAAGTACACCCAGCACTTCCTGTGCATTTTCTTTCTTCCAAACCCCAGTAAGTCTCATCACCTCATGCAGATGAGGGACCTGACCCAGTTCAGGTGTGTCACCAGGACCCCAGAGGAGCCAGGATTGGGCCCAAACAGTCTGTCCAGAGCCCTGGCCTGAACCACCCGGTGGCTGCCCAGCTGCCCTCTGCACACCTTCACTGTCATTCAGGAGTCCCGCAGCAGTCACGCGGGCTCAGCTCTGGTTTTCACAGGAGCACAGCAGCAGCCCCCACCCAGATTGAGAAGCAGAACTGGGCAAGGCCCAGGAGCCCTCGCAGCCCCTCCCAGTCCCTACCAAGGGGCAGCACTTTCCAGACTTCCGAGGCCAAAGGGGGCTTTGCTGCTTGCGACTTGATCTGCAGGGTGTCACACTGCACAGACTGTCCCCTCGCGCCCAAGCACTGCCTTCTGATCCTCCCTGCTGCTCTCCACCATTCTCTCCTAGTGCAGCTGGGAGGGCCTTGGGTTCAGAGCAGCCCCTCCTGAACCCCGTGGCCAGTCGGTGCAAGCCCAGGAGGAGGGAGGCATTGGGGTCGAGGTCTCACCCGCTGTGAGGCCATGACAGGCTCTGTGCTGTTTCTGATGCTGCTCCCTCCCCTTGAATATAGGAAGTCTCCGAGCCAGGGCGGCCCCTCCCCTGCACTCCTGTGTGTCTGCCTGTCTGACCACACACCCGTCCCTTCTTCCCAGGTTAGGCCAAAGACTCTGATTCCAGACAGCCTCCCCGTTGCCCCGGGCCGGGACCGGCCACCCAAGCAGCCCCCAACATTCCAGAAGGCCACCGTGGTCAGCGTGAAGAACCCCAGCCCAGCCCTCCCCACCGCCAACAACACTGTCAGCCATGTGCCAGCACCCGGCAGCCAGCCCCAGGCCCTTGCCGAGCCCGCCGCCCTCGCCTCTCCGCTGAGCAGTGCAGGGGTGGCCTACGCCATCATCTCCACCTCCCCCAGCAATGCCACCGCCATGGCCCCCAGCACCGCCGTGTCTGTGGTCAGCGACAGCATCAAAGTCCAGCCCCTCCTCATCAGTGCTGACAACAAGGTGAGTGCCCACCAGCAGGTTCCGGAAAGGGTGTGCGGCCGCATACAGGAGGCCGAGGGCAATCATATGGGAAGGGCCAAATGAACAAGCCCAGGCGGAATGAATGACCAGGAGGCAGAATGATCAAGTGGACAGATGAATGAATGGGACAGAAACAGGAGCGAATGAATGAATGGAGTGTGAACACGTGATTAAGGGAGTGAATTAGTGCATGAACAGATGAATGAATATGCGATCCAGAGACAATATGCCTGAATGAATTAATACCAGTGGAAAAGGAGTGATTGGTCAATGAATGAATTCGTTCAAATGATTAACCAATTAATGGCACGTGTGGCTGAATGAGTGACAAGAAGAGATATTGATTCTCCGTCTCTGCTGGTGGAGTTGGATGGTCAAGGGCTGTTTTTACCCCACTGCCCAAGTGCACAATCTCCCATAATTTTTGCCAAGTTTTAAAACTAAAACTAAGGTCCTCCCGCTGCTCCCCTCCGAGCTCCTGGTGGTTGTGCTGTTTGAGGCCTTCGGGGCTGCCTCATCCCTGCCATCCCCTGTCTGTGGCCTCTTTCTCTCTGTTCCCCATTTGGGGTCTGCCAGGCCGCCCCTCTCTTACTTATGGCTGGGGTATCATCTGCTTCTCCAGCCTGGATGTTGACGGCTGACCCTCATGTGACCTGGTGCTGTTGCACCCAGTGCATTCCCGGGAGTCCTGTGCTTCCAGGCTCTCCTGCCCACTGCGGGCCCCCTCAAAGAATTCGCAGTCTGAAGAGTTGTCATGGGCCATGGCGGGATGGCAGGTGTATCCCAGGAGGGCACCTGATCCAGACAAGGTGCTTAGCAGATGTTGGAAGGAGTGTGTCTGTTTCACTGCATCTGCACCAGCATTTGATTTTGGTCCTTTAAACACTTTTTTATTCATTTACTAGGCACACACACATGCCTCATTGTTGAAAGTTGAATTCCCTTGGTTACTGTTAAGCTTCAGTGTTTTTCTTGCACTTAAGAATTCTGTCTTCTCATGTGTGACTTGAGAATATTCTTTGCCCTTTTTCCTATTGGAGATCTTAATGTTTTTCTTCCCATGAATATAAAAATGGACATTTTTTTTCCATACAGAGATTTTGGGGTTTTAAAAATGTGATACAAAGAGGAAGACAGAGCTTCCCTTAAGCCAGCAGAAAAATGGGACATATTTTCTCTTTGTGCTCAGAAGCCTCAAATTCATCAGACAGTCACCACCTGTGCTTAGGGAAAAACAAACCAAAAAAACACCCAAGTTCAAGTAATTCCTAGTTTAAACCAGACTGTGGCTGATGGGTCCTGGAGAATTCTTCTTATTGGAGCCATGAAAACTAATAATTCTTTCCCAATTTCCTGTCCAAAGAAATAAAATGGTAGAGCTAGAAATGGAGCGGATCCTGGCCCAGGGAGAGGCTGGGCTGGATGGGTGGATTTCAAGCTGATTTTCAGCATCACACCCTTTCATCAAACCAGAGCACCCCCTGAGCCCCGAGGAAGGCTCCCTAAGGGGGGCTGGTGCAGGGTGGCATCTGAAGACCCCCTTCCACTTCCCCATCCACCATGTTAGGGGCCTCATGGCAGTGAAAAAAAATAGAACGTTATTCCCACCTGTGCCCCCAAGCCAGGCTTGTGTGTCTCAGGCACTGTGGCGTGGGGAGGGAGAAACGGAGCCAGGCTGACCTGAGGGGTTCCCAGCCCCTCTGCCTCCTGACTGGATGGCCTCAGGCCAGGAGCAAGTCTGAGCTCTCGTGGCCTCAGTTCATCTGCACCTGAGCTGGGATGAGAAGTCCTCGCTGCCTGAGTGTGCACGGCCTCCCTGGGGAGAGGTGTGGCCAGTTTCACTGATGACCAACCTGACTCTCAGAAGCAGTGAGTCCCCTGAGGCCACACAGCTGGGAAGCGGTGGGGCAGGACTGGAACTCAGACCTTCCCGGTTCCTAAACCAGGCCAGCTTCTCATGCAGACCCTCCCTATGGTGGAAAAGGTGTGTCAGGAGGGGTAGGTGCTAGACACACAGGGGCTCAAACCACCCAGTTCCTGGGGATCTGCCCTCCCAGGTTGGCCCGGCCCAGGCTCTGAGCTCCCCAACCCCTGCCCTGTGCCCTACCAGCTACCTCCCCAGCCCCCTTCACTCTTCCCTTCCTCCCCGTGCCCCTCACCCTCGCTCTCCAGCCTCCTCCACCCCTTCCCTCTTCCCCTCAACCCGCAACCCATCACTGTCCCCTCCACCCCTCCTCTCTTCCCCTCACCCCTCCCTCCCCATCACTGTCCCCTCCACCCCTCCTCTCTTCCCCTCACCCTCCCTCCCCATCACTGTCCCCTTCACCCCTCCATGGCATCTTCCAGGTCATCATCATTCAGCCTCAAGTGCAGACGCAGCCCGAGAACACAGCGGAGTCGCAGCCGCCCACAGAGGAGCCATCTCAGGGAGCTCAGGCCACCAAAAAGAAGAAGGAAGACCGGCCCCCGACCCAGGAGAACCCCGAGGTAGGACAGTCCTCTCTGGAGGACTCAGGCTTTGCTCAGCCTGCAGGTGCCGTCTGAGGCCACTGTGTATAGCGGGGATGGCCTCACTGTGGGATGGTCCCGACAAGCCACCGGCACAGCAAGCCCGGGTCTCAACTGTTGTATCTCAGGGAGGCACTGGCTGAACAGCAGTGTGGGGCGGTGGTTAGCACAAATTCTAGAATCATTCTGCGTGGGTCCTGCACTGCCAATTTCCAACGGTGTGACTGTGAGCAGTTCGCATCTGTTTGCTCATCTGTAAGGTGGGAATGGCAGGGTCTCCTTCCTCACAGGGCTGCTAGGAGCATTCCACGAGTTCATGTTTGCTGAGCCCCTGGACAGCACCTGGTGGGGACTTTTGGCCATTACACCCCATCCCAGGGGCCTTGGCTGTGGGCCCCTCCATCCTGAGTCCAGGAGGGAAAGGGGCTCCTCTGGGCAGCACATAGCCCCGAAGCGGCCCCTGCCTCTTCTCTGCCATGGCCAGTCCTGGGTGTGTGCGGGACCCTGGGCACTGTAGAAGTAGCTGTGCCCCAGGCTGGCATGAGAGGTGCAGAAGTCTCCTGAAGGTGCCTGGAGAACTTGCTAGAAATTGCCTATGTCTCCACGTCCCCCACACACCCTCTGAAGGAGGCCAGATAAATAAGCTCATATTGAACCATCCAAATACATAGTGCACGTGCAGTCCCTGCACTAATGGTGGTGCAGGGACAGCAGCTGACTCAGGGCCGTCCTTTGCTGAACTGGTGGTGGCAGCAGGTGTACTGCAGCTTGGTCCTCGGCATCCTAGGCCAACACCAGCCCCGCATCCTCCACTCTGGGTCTTTTCCATTCAACCCTTCCCACCCAGTTTCCTTTTCTTTTTTCCTTTCTGTCTTTTTTTTTTTGAGATAGAGTCTCACTCTTTGACCCATGCTGGCATGCATTGGCACCATCATAGCTCACTGCAGCCTCAACCTCCCAGGCTCAAGTGATCCTCCCACCCGAGCCTCCCAAGTAGCTGGGACCACAGGTGTGCACCACCACTCCTGGCTAATTTTTTAATGTTTTGTAGAGACAGGGTGTATTAGTCCATTTTCATGCTGCTTATAAAGACATACCCAAGACTGGGCAATTTACAAAGGAAACAAGTTTAATGGAGAACTCATAGTTCCATGTGGCTGGGGAAGCCTCAGAATCATGACAGAAGATAAGGAGGAGCAAGTCACATCTTACATGGATGGTGGCAGGCAAAGAGAGAGCTTGTATAGGGAAGCTCCCGTTTTTTAAACACATCAGATCTTGTGAGACCTATTCACTATCACGGAGAACAGCATGAGAAAGACCCGCCCCATGATTCAGTTACTTTCCACCAGGCCCCCCCTACAACGTGTGGGAATTCAAGATGAGATTTGGGTAGGGACACAGCCAAACCATATCATTTTGCCCCTGGCTCCTCCCACATCTCATGTCTTTGTATTTCAAAACCAATCATGCCTTCCCAACAGTCCTTCAAAGTCTTAACTCATTTCAACATTAACCTCAAAAGGGCCACAGTCCAAAGTCTCATCCGAGACAAGGCAAGTCCCTTCCGCCCATGAGCCTGTAAAATCAAAGCAAATTAGTTACTTCCTAAATACAATGAGGGTACAGGCATTGGGTAAATACAGCCATTCCAAATTGGAAAAATTGGCCAAAACAAAGGGGCTACAGGCCCCATGCAAGTCCAAAATCCAGTGGGGCAGTTAAACCTTAAAGCTCCAAAATTATCTCTTTTGACTCCATGTCTTACATCCAGGTCATGCTGATTCAAGAGGTGAGCTCCCACAGCCTTGAGCAGCTCTGCTGCTGTGGCTTTGCAGGGTACAGCCTCCCTCCTGGTTGCTTTTACTGGCTGGCATTGAGTGTCTGCAGCTTTTCCAGGTGCACAGTACAAGCTGTCGGTGGATCTATCATTCTGGTGTCCAAAGGACAGTGGCCCTCTTCTCACAGCTCCACTAGCCAGTGCCCCAGTAGAGACTGTGTAGGGACTCCGACTCCACATTTCCCTTCTGCACTGCCGTAGCAGAGATTCTCCATGAGGGCTCTGCCCCTGCAGCAAACTTCTGCCTGGACATCCAAGCATTTCTATATATCCTGTGAAATCTAGGCAGAGGCTCCCAAACCTCAATTCTTCTGTGCACCCACAGGCTCAACACCATGTGGAAGTTGCCGAGGCTTGGGCTTCCACCCTCTGAAGCAACAGGCTGAGGGGTACCTTGGCCCCTTTTAGTCATGGCTGGAGTGGCTGGGACACAGGGCACCAAGTCCCTAGACTGCGCACTGCAGAGGGACCCGGGGCCCAGCCCAAGAAACCATTTTTTCCTCCTAAACCTCTAGGCCTGTGATGGGAGGGGCTGCTGCAAAGGTCTTTGACATGCCCTGGAGACATTTTCCCCACTGTTTTGGTGATTAACATTCAGCTCCTCATTGCTTATGCAAATTTCTGCAGCCAGCTTGAATTTCTCCTCAGAAAATAGGATTTTCTTTTCTATCGCGTTGTCAGGGTGCACATTTTCTGAACTTTTATGCTGTTTCCCCTTTTAAAACTGAATGCCTTTAACAGCACCCAAGTCACCTCTCAAATGCTTTGCTGCTTAGAAGTTTTTTCTGCCAGATACCCTAAATCATCTTTCTCAAGTTCAAAGTTCCACAAGTCTCTAGGGCAGAGGCAAAATGCCACCAGTCTCTTTGCTAAAACATAACAAGAGTCACCTTTGCTCCAGTTCCCAACAAGTTCCTCATCTCCATCTGAGACCACCTCAGCCTGACCTTATTGTTCATCTCACTGTCAGCAATTTTGTCAAAGCCATTTAACAAATCTCTAGGAAGTTCTGAACTTTTCCACATTTTTCTGTCTTCTTCTGAGCCCTTCAAACTGTTCCAACCTCTGGCTATTACCCAGTTCCAAAGTCACTTCCACGTTTTGGGGTGTCTTTTCAGCAACATCCCACTCCACTGGTACCAATTTACTATATTGGTCCGTTTTCACACTGCTGATAAAGACATATCTGAGACTGGACAATTTACAAAGGAAAGAGGTTTAATGGAGAACTCACAGTTCCACATGGCTGGGGAAGCCCCACAATCATGGCAGAAGGAAAGAAAGAGCAAGTCACATCTTACATGGATGGCGGCAAGCAAAGAGAGAGCTTGTGCAGGGAAACTCCGATTTTTAGACCCATCAGATCTTGTGAGACTTATTCACTATCAAGAGAACAGCACAGGAAAGACCCTCCCCATGATTTACCTCCCACCAGGTCCCTCCCACAATATGTGGGAATTCAAGATGACACTTGGATGGGGACACAACCAAACCATATCACAGGGTCTCTCCATGTTGCCCAGGCTGGTCTCGAGTTCCTGGCCTCAAGCCTCAAGTGATCCTCCTGCCTCAGCCTCCTGAAGTGCTGGGATTACAAGTGTAAGCCACCAAGCTCAGACTCGGTTCCCTTTTCCCTCCCTGCTGTGCCCTTCATTACACAAGACTCAGTTGAGACATGTTGGCTCCCAGGAGTGGTTTCTAACCACCCTATCCCCAACTGCAGCACCCCGCCCCGGACCCCCTGGGCCCCTGCAGCTCCCAACGGTTCTTCCCATCAATGTACTGTCATTACCAAAGGAAACCCATTGTTCTTGCCTTTACTTTTTCCTTTAGTTGTTCAGCACGCCTTCGAGTTTGCTCCCTGTGAGGCTCCATGCCAAAGGCTAAGGATGTCAGGATGCAGGCAGCCATGGTCCTTGCCCTTGGGAAACTCGCTTCCATGGGTAAAGACAGAGATGGCTACCAAGGACTCTAATGGGTTCAAAAACGCGTGTGTCATGAGAGAATTCTAAATGAAGGGCTACAGGAGATGAGGCAAAGGGAGAGAGCTGTTTCCTCCTGGAAGGACTGAGGAAGGCTTTGGAGAGAAGGCATGGTCTGCAGGGGTAGAGGAGTTGCCAGGATCCAGCAGAGAACAGGAGGCAGAAGGTAGGTCACCAGCCGGAGGGCACTGCATAGGCAATAGCACAAGAGTGGGAAAGGATTCCACACACCCAGACCAGTCAGCTGGGCTTTCAGACTGCAGTAGGGGGTGAAGACAGACGTTGGAGCCTGGTCCTGGAGGGCCTGAATGCAGGCTGACAAAGTGGAGCTTTATTGTTAGGTAATGGGGAGCTATGGAATATCTTTGAGCAGAAGAATGACTTGATTACTGTCCTTCGACATGTCTAAAAAGCCAATGAAGTCAAGGAGCTAAGTGAGGCTGCAGCGTGAACCAAGTCTCCTCCTGGGCCTAATCGTCTCAAGAAAGTCCGTTCCATTCTGAGGCGGTGTCTGCACCTGCGTGTGCACTGTGAAGCCCTGGCTTGGCTTGCAGCCCAAAGCTTCCATGATGGCCCTTCTGTCTCCTCTTGGGGTTCAGCTGCACCCTTAATATTGGGGAAAGTATTCTGGGGGGATTCTCTTTGTTCTCTCAAAGTATTTAATATATCTTAGTCAATTATTGTGCATTTATACAATTAGTATAATTACATCTAATTACAAAATTAGTGTAAACATATGCGATGACTTAAATAGATAGAACTTGCAATTATAGCATGTCCTGGGATAAAAATCCTTATTAAAGTTTATTTTAAAAGAGGACCAAGGCCAGGCGCAGTGGCTCACACCTGTAATCCCGGCACTTTGGGAGGCCGAGGTGGGCAGGTCACCTGAGGTCAGGAGTTTAAGACCAGCCTGGTCAACATGGTGAAACCCCGTCTCTACAAAAATACAGTGAGCCAGGTGTGGTACCACACACCTGTAATCCCAGCTACTTGGGAGGATGAGGCAGGAGAATCGCTTGAACCTGGGAGGCGGAGGTTACGTTGAGCCAAGATCGCGCCACTGCACTCCAGCCTGGGCGACAGAGCAAGACTCCATTTCATATACATACATACGTGCATACATACATTCATACATACATAGCGGGAAGAGCTGTGCTGCACAGACTGCAGGACCTTGAACCTGTCAGTGAAGTGTCTGAGGTAGAGCCTGGAAGCTGGACAGCAGTAGCTGCCCCCAGAAACGTCACGGGATGAGCCAGGGTCAGCCGGTAGGGGTGTGGATTTTTGTGAAGAAACATGATTGGTGTTTGTGCAACTCCGCTGTCACCGCGGCTCCCCAGAAAGTGGCACTTGCCCTCAGCAGGGCACATGCGGGATGGCCAGCCCAGGGGTTGCTCGGAGCCATGCTAAATGGCAACAGGGGCTGCAGCAGAAGGGGACGTCGAGTCAACAGTGTCCCAGAGTGACCCGTGCACCATGGGGAGGAATATTTCAGTAGCTCTCGGACCCCACGAGGTCCATGTGGGGAACGGCAGAACGAGATAAGACCACCTAGGAGAGCGCTAGCTGCCGCCTGTCCATGCTCAACATGGGTCAGTTTCAGACCCCACAGGAAGGGACTGTTTTTAGCCTGTGATACAGATGGGGACGCTGAGGCCCAGAGGCACTGATCCTCAGAGATGGGAGCCACACTCAGGCGTCTGGGCTCAGAGCCTGCGGTCTATGCCGTGCAGCCTTGCCACTGGAGACACCACCTCTGCCTTTGGTCAGGCTGAGTGGAGGTCAGATTTGGGATCAGAACCAACTGCTCGGGACCCGAACCGCTCAGTCGTGAAGAGGCTGCCTGATACTTTGGGTTATCATCCTTCCCTGATTTTCCCATTTGCAGCTCACAGCTTTTCCTCCATATAAAGATTATGGGTGTGAAAGGGGCCACATTACCAGCCTTCCCAGGGGGCCACAAGGCTGGCCTCACCCTCCCAGCGCCCCCTGTACTTCCCAGAGATTCCAGCAGGTCAGTGGATCGTGGGATTGTGTTCCTGGCCCTGCATCCCTCTTTGCTCTGGCTGCTAGGGAGCTCACAGGCCAGTCTGTGTCCCACCTCTAATAATTGTTAGGGCCTATGACATGGCTTCACCTTACTTTCCTAGGCTTACTGTCCTTTCTCCTTTCTTCCTTGTTTACCGTCTGTTTCAGCATGTTGTGCAAATGCCCCACAAAGCCATTTCCTGGAATCGGGATGGATATCAGTAATGAGTGCTCATCTCTTAGCTGTGTTCCGCCCTTCCTGTGACCAAGGCCAAAACCTTCTTGAAGGGCCTGTCCTTTTGTGTGTGGCTGAGACTGCCCGAAGGACACTTGCTCATCCGCCCTTCCAGGTCACAGCCAGGGAAGCCAAAGTCTTTCAGGATCCTAAGCCCAGGGCTCCCAGGCTGCGAACATCCCATGTCCCACTCCGCACGAGGCACGTGCGGGACACTGAACACGGCTGGCCTGTTCACCCCATACAAGCGCACAGTGGTGGGATCGTGTCGCCTTTAGGATTTAGAAACCACAGGCTTAGAGTGACTTGCCCAAGGTTGTAGCTGCAACTCAGCTTGAGCCAGCCGGGCCGGGACCTCACATCTCCAGCCTTTCTGGCATCCCTCAGATGCCTCCTGATTTCAGCCATAACAGAAAATGACACCTACAGCAATACATAGAGAGTGGGGACCCAGGAAGCAACTGTGGGGTGGAGGCGGAGGCTGGGGGTGGGCGGGGCCACCGTCAGACTGAGGTTCCCAGGCTGCCAGGCTGCCTCAGCTGCCCTGGGGTTTCTCACAGCGAGGGTGAGGTTGCGGCACGGACGTGCTTCCTAGTAGGCTCCTCACGTCTGCAGTGCTCTAAAACGCGTGACATGGGTGCACCTACAGGTGTCAAGGTGACGGGCAGCCGAAGCTCAGGGATGTGAGGTGGCAGTGTCCAGTACAGGGCAGCAGCCATCACCCCACGCTGATCGCCACTGAGCCTCACGGCTGATTGTGCTTCCCCTTCCTTCTCCCACTGTCCTACAGTGGCTGCACAGTAGCAGGGGGCAGGAATTACAAGGTTCGTTTTACAGATGAAGAAGCTGAGGCTCAGAGGCAAACCACATGTACGATCACGGGGCTGCATGCTAAGTTCAGACAGAACCTGGGCTTCTGGCTCCCAACCCAGGGCGCTCTCTGCTCCCTCCTGTCCCAAGGCCTACAGCCTACCTGAATGAGTCTGGCTGCCCTCAAATCAGCACATGCCCTGCAAAAGGCAGTCAGAGCAAGGTCCCAGCCCCCGCACCTCTCTGGGCAAGCCCTGTTCACACACACAGTTTGGCCCTATGCCCAGCCCTCCTTCCTGTCTCATATCTGCCCAGGGCTACTGCAGTGGACCCCAGCCGGTCTCCCTGCCCCTGGATGGCTTCCTGTCTATTCACCCTGCAAATGATCTTTCCAAAATTCAGAAATAAGTAAGTCACTCCCTCTCTTGAAATCCATTCAAGCACCCAGTCCATCAGGAAGACTCTGGGTTCACGTGAATGGACCTCTCCGTTTCAAACCCACAGCAACCCCAGATACAGTGGAGAGAGAGAGGATAATGATGGAGCTGAACGTTGCTGTGTCCCTAAAACACAGCAGCCAGGGACCCACACCCTTGGCTGTCGGGCTCCAGGTGCGGAATTGAGCAAGGGTGACCCTGAGGGTGGGCAGCTCATGCAGGGCAGTGGGTTCCAAGAATTCCTTGGGTAAGAGACAAGTTGACCAGGCTTCTCTGCTGGTCCGGGCCACAGCCAGACCTAGGGAAGTGGCCAGCGCTGAGGCAACTGCAAACTTGCTGAAAGGGAAGGGTAAGCGTGAGGGAGAGAAAAAGAAAGAAATTGTGCCCAGCACTTCAGGAGGCCGAGGCAGGCGGATCACGAGGTCAGGAGATCGAGACTATCCTGGCTAACACGGTGAAACCCCGTCTCTACTAAAAATACAAAAAATTAGCCGGGCGAGGTGGTGGGCACCTGTGGTCCCAGCTACTCGGGAGGCTGAGGCAGAAGAATGGCATGAACCCAGGAGGCGGAGCTTGCAGTGAGCCGAGATTGCGCCACTGCACTCCAGCCTGGGCAACTGAGTGACATTCCATATCAAACGACAACAATAAAAAAAAAAAAAGGAAAGCAATTGTGCCCAGGTAAGTCTCTGCAGAATTCTGACATATACGAAATCTCATGCCAAGGGCGGCGATCAATGAGATCAACATTTGGAACATGAATTTATTCCAGATGAAGTGAATTGTGCTAAATGCTCTAGCAACAGCTTTTAAATAAGCGTGTTTAAGATGCACAAAAAAAGGAGTAATGTCTAGAAATAAGGAATAATGAAGCACAAAAATCAAGGATATAAAACAATTAGATGAACATAAAAATTCAAAAATTTGATGATGAAAAACATGGCGATGAGATGTCATTTGAAAAGCTTACTAGATGGCAGGAACTGAGATAATTAGTGCTTTTGAATAGGACACGGTGCATGGAGCACAGAGATGCAAACATGTAAAAGAAAAAATACGCGGGAGCAGCCAGGGACAGAAAGCAAGTGGGGAAACCTTGATTTCACCTCATGGAGCTTTCAGCAGGAGGGAGTGGATGTAGGGTGACGGGGCAGGTGGAGAAGCAAAGCTGAAGAATGTCCCAGGATTGAAGAGCGTCTGAGTTTTTAAATCAAAAATAGACTCCATCTCTCAGGCGGGATTAATAAAAGCAAATCTAGGAGGCTAGAAATTCATGTCAAAGATAAAGAGAAAAATCATAAAAAACTACCAGGGCAAAAACAGCGGAATGACAGATGTGCCAGGGGCCTCCAGCAGCCTCAGCCAGACGACCACAGAGCAATAAATATCTGCAGACTGCTGAGGGAAAGTCGCTGCCAACTCAGTATTTTATACCCAGTTAAGTTGTTTTTCAAGAGCAAGGGCAAAAGAAAGACATTCTACACATAGGAAGACTAAGGATTTTATCACCCACAGACCATCCTTAAAAGAACTGTGCTTTAGCCAGAAGATAGATGAAGTCAGAGACAGCCAGTGGGTATAAGAAACAACTGAGTGTATAGACTGTTAAATTATAGGTAGATATATTTAAGTGTAGACTGAAAAAAAAAATCCAGTTTTGTTTTGCAAAGCAGATAAAAGGAAAATTCTAGGCAACAATAACAAATTGGTTGGAGGTGATGTTTTAGAGGGAGTTAGAACATGCCAGGAGCAGTGTAATTTGGGGAAGAAGAATAGAAATATTAACTCCAGCCTTTATTAGAAACGTGTATAGTTAGAAACATATGCTCAAAACATTTAGGCTAATCAGTGAAAAAAATGTAATGCCACCTATAATTTCTAAATCAGCAGAGGAAAAAAAAGTGAATGTGGAGCTTTTTTCCCCAAGAAGTAGGAAATGAAAAAATAAGGATACACTGAAAATACAAATACAGTAGAGGAAATAAGTCCAAATAACTCAGTAACCATAATAAATGCAAATGAAATCTTCCTACTTTTAGAGAAATGAAAACAGGCTTAAAAACAACACAATCCAGTTGTATGCTGTTTGTTCGAGGCATACCTAAATAATACCAGAAAGGTTGAAAGGAATGAAAAAGACATATTAATGTAAATACTAAAGGTACATCCATCAAGATAATTTAACAGTCACAAACTTATGTGCACCATAGCAACATCGTTTGGGATATGTATTTGGTGGAAAAGTAATTGTGCAGTTACTTTGCACCGACCTAATAGCAGAATTGTAAGGCAAATTTGACAAATCCACAGAACACGGTTTTGAACACACGTCTATCAGAATGAAGCCAGTTGATCCCACAGGGCAAAAAGACTTGGCTGAGCTTCCAGAAGGAACAGAGCAGCTACTTAGAACTGAGACTCCCCCTGCATCCCCTATAAACTAATAGCAACAAGAATTTTTTTCTTCATTTTGTGGATTTCAGACATGAGCAGAGCATCAGTAGACTGGGCAGGAAGTGTTAGTGTCATCAGAGGCAGCAGAGGTCAGGGCTGGGCAGCAAGCCGATGGTGCAGTAAGCAGTGGCCGGGAATGGTGTAGGGGACTCCAGAGAGGGCCAAGGAGCCACAGGCTGCAGAAAAAGTCAGTGGCATGCACTCCCTGAAGATCAGAAGTCCATCTTGAAGTGCCTGACCTGGCCTTAGCTTAGACAGGGCCGGGTCAGGCAAAAGCTGGGCCTGAGGTAATATAGAGAGAATGTGCTGGAGGAGGGAGTGCTTGGTGTTGTCAGGTCTTAGAAAGTGCCAGGCAAAATATGTCTCCTGGAGGGATTGCACCTGCAATCTGTAAGGCATCCAGGAACAGGGAAGGTAGCAGAAACCCTCTTTGACCATGGGGGAGAGGCAGAGGAGGCGTGGTTAACCAGAGAATCCCACTGAGGGTTGAAGAATGAAGTCAGTTGCTTTGGCAGGAGAGGCAGAGCCTTTGAGTTGCTTCTAGAAGGCTAATGTAATCCTTTTCCCACCTGCTACAAATCTCCAGTATAGGAAAATTCAGCTCATTTAGTTATGTTTAACAACAAAACATCAATATGAAGCTGCTATAAGCAAAAAATACAGGAAAGAGAAGCTATTTTTACCATAATACTAGGAAAAAAAATTGATATCTTGCTGTGATTTTTTTTTTAAAAAAAAAGAAAACAATCAGTACTAAGAAGGAAACTACATGGCTAAAATACACAGATTTATGGAAGAGACGGCTAAGTGGCTAAATTACTGGAGAGAATTAACCATGAGCTGGAATTATTCATTAAAAAATAAAACCATCCCAGAAATGGATGCATAGCTGGATGAACACAGGGGGCCATGGATACAGCAGAAGACACAGTAAGGGACACCAGAGGCAGAAGGGGGAAAAGTATACGAAATTGAAAAAATAGTTATTTTATTTTTATATATGCTTTATTAGGTTCTTCTTAAGAAATTTAAAACACCAATTTGTGAGGGATAAACTCCACTCATCAGGGCAAACACAGGTCTCAGGTAGCCCTGGAGCTGAGGAATAGCTTTGATATTCAGTGAAGTTTGCGAGTCCACAGCTGCCCTGTAATCTTGTACTTCTCTGTTTCTGTGTCAAAGAGCTCTCCTTTCTGGCGTCTGGGGTTCTGCAGCTGCTGCTGCATGAATTAAGCATCAGTAAGATGTATTGGGATTTTCACATTGCTGATACCAATTTTGGTTGAGGTGGCAATGGCAAATTTCTGGTGTGTCCTCAATTGAGGACCAGAGGTCCAGACACAAGTAACAGCCACTGCCCAGCTCTTCAGGAAAACCGCCCCCTTGCCTCTGTGGTGCCCAGTGAGGATGATCAGAAGGTCCCGGGGGTGATGCTGGCTTGCAGTTTTCTCCCATACTGACTGAAGGGGTTTTTGCCATGGCTCAATAGCTTCCAAGGCATGTCTTCAGTAGGAGAATATCTAGGCATTTTGTGAAGTTGAACCACCCGGGTACCACCATTCTTGTCACCACCAGCTGTTTGTAACAGTTGCAAGAACCTTCTCCTTCTTTTTCTTTTCAACCTTGGATTTAGCAGCTGAGTACTTCCTCTTGTACACTGCCTTTCTGGAATACACAGCAGATTGGGAATATCTGCCAATTCCTCTGACAAGGATGGGATTTCAGCTTCAATGGGGCCTCCCCCTTGGGCTTTTTAGATTTGAGGTTCCCTCTTTTCACCTTGACACCAGCATCAGCCTTCTTGGCTTTGGGTTTCTCTTCCTTAGTAGCCGGCTTCTCACCATCTTGCAAGACAGAAGAGAGAACTCAATAATGAGTTTTTAAGTTTCGGAGTAAGTGAAACTACAGGAGGCAAGCAAAGAAGCTACAACACATGTATAACAGGAGGCATCAAAGAAGGAAACCAGAATGACTAAAACGTTTCCATAATTTCCTGCAATTAGGTGAATTTGGCTGTCCTGTGGTTGGCATTAACTCCTGTTTCCTGTTCATAACCTGTCCTCAAATGAGTGTCAGTAGAGGGGACTTGGGGAGGAGAAGATGATGTGAGGAAGCAGAGGCACCACGTTCCCAGTGTTCTCCCAGCCCAGCCTTCCCAGGTCAGGCCAGTAAAACGGCTGCCAGCAGCTCAGGGCGTCCTAGAGTCCCTGCCACTGTCCAGTTAGTTAGACACAGGGTCCAAAAGTGATATTTGAACCAGGTGGCACCAGACTGCTGCCAGACTGGTACTGATTGGCCGAGCTGCCAGGTGGCCCCAGAATTCCCAGTCAGGCAGCTGTGCAGCCCCCTCAGCTGCTCCACTGACTTCCCACCTATGTGAGTGCACATCTCACAGGATTGAATTTGACAGACCTCACTTTTCATGGTATGGTGATACTTCACTTTTTGAAATACAATTCAAGGAAAATGTCCTGAACTTTTAAAAAGACTTTATAATCTGCATCTTGAAAGGACACATTGGGTCCCAGGGACAGCTGATGTGTGCTCCAGGGGGAAAATGTGCAATGCTGAGACACACCCAGTGAAGTTACTGACTGACTGTGGAAACAAAAGAATCCTGTAGGCATCCAGGCCAAAAAAAAAAAAAAAAAGTCACTTTAGAGGGAAAACAATTAAGCTGGTGTCTGACTTTTCCACAGCCACATTCAATTCCAGGATGCGCTAGAGTAACATCTGCAAGATAATAAAGAAAGAAAGAATGAGCCAAGGATTTCATATGCAGCCAAGCTGTCCTTCAAGTTTAAAGGCTACAGATAAAAAGTTGTAAATCTAGCCGGGCGCAGTGGCTCACGCCTGTAATCTCAGCACTTTAGGAGGCCGAGGTGGGCGGATCACTTGAGGTCAGGAGTTTGAGACCAGCCTGGCCAACATGGTGAAACCCTATCTCTAGTAAAAATACAAAAATTTAGCTGGGCATGGTGGTGGGCGCCTGTAATCCCAGCTACTTGGGAGGCTGAGACAGGAGAATCGCTTTAGCCTGGGAGGTGGAGGTTGCAGTGAGCCAAGATCGTGCCACTACACTCCAGTCTGGGCGACAAAAAAATGTTGTAAATCTTTGGAGAGTTCAGGAAATGTTCCATGAGCCATTTATGAGAAACTGCTGGAGACCCAAACCCAAGCAACCAGGAGACATGGGGAAACTTCGGTACCAGCACTGGGGTGAGCATCAAATGTATTTAACTACAGGTGAGGATGTCAGAATAGAGTTTAAATATGATGTGCTCCGATAATATATAAAAGATTCATTTAAGTAAAATTGAGAGGAGAAGGAGGGAAAAAAGGTGCGAAGTGGAAAGAGTTCTCAGATTAGCTTATCTGTAGCAGTTGGGACTTTAAGTGAATCAGAAAATACCCTTTAAAGCTGAAAAATTAGAACTATTTTTAACAGCATAGAAGTAAAAATCGGAAAGGAGTAAACTATTCGAGATGATCTGGAAAACCCAAGAGAATTGCTGAAAAAGCTGCAGACAATAAGAGAATTTGGCATTGCAGCAGGGTGTAAAATTAATGTAAAAATATCACTAATCTTCATAGCAACACAGTAACCTGTTAGAAGCTTTATACACAACCCCATTTACGATTGCAGCAAAAAGATTAAATGCCAAGAATAAACATAATAAGAATATTCAATGTATATTTGAGGAAAAATTTAAAACCCCTTAAGACAGAAGGAGGGAAAGGAGGAGGAGGAGAAGAAGGAAGGAGAAGGAAGAAAGGAGAGGAGAAGGAGAAGAAAGAAGAGGCTGGGTGTGGTAGGTCACGCCTGTAATCCTAGCACTTTGGGGAAGTGAGGCAGGCAGATCACCTGAGGTCAAGAGTTCGAGACCAGCCTGGCCAACATGGTGAAACCCCGTCTCTACTAAAAATACAAAAATTAGCCGAGCTTGGTAGCAGGCACCTGTAATCCCAGCTACTTGGGAGGCTGAGGCAAGAGAATCCCTTGTAACCAGGAGGCAGAGATTACAGTGAGCTGAGATCATGCCACTGCACTCCAGGCTGGGTGACAAGAGCGAAGCTCTGTCTCAAAAAAAAAAGAACAGGGGCATGTCATAGATTTAAGTAGGAAAACTTAATAATATAAAACTGTCATTATGCCCAAAGTTAATTTATGATTTTAACATTCCAGCAAATCCACCAGCTGATTCCCTCATTCTCAGAGCTCCCTAAGATGGTTTCTGAATTTCACATGAAAAAATAAAAGCCAGGAAACTGAACAGGAAAAACAGTGAAGGGATATTCTAATCCTCCCGGATATTAAAATAGACCCTAAAGCCTTGAGAACTGAACTTGTGGCAGGAGCTCCTAGAGAGGCAGTTTTAAGAAACAAAATAGAAGGCCCAGAAATAGACCCAAATAGATCTATGATAATTTCGTTTATGATTAAAGTGGCTCCTTAAGTCAGTGAAACATGGGAAGATGGAATTTTCAGTAAATGGTACTGGAACAAATGGTAGCCATACAGAAAGCAGTGAGCCGCGACTTCCCACCGGGCACACCAGGACCCGTTCCAAATGGATCAAAAATTTCAATGTAAAAAGTGAAACTTTACAGACTAAAATTATTTTATTACCTCGGCACCTCTAGCCAGGATCCAAAAAATCAAAACACTGCAAAAGAAAATATCGATGTTTTATTACAATTTAATTTAAAATTTTAAAAATTAAAAATTGATACATTTGAAAATTTTTACTACAATTTAAAAATCGATACTCTTTTTAAAAAAATCTAGATGCATGGCAACAAAATGAAAAAAGCCCCGCCTGAGTGGAGCCTGATTCCCAGCTCCTTAAGTGTGAGCTGCCCATGGTGACTTATTCCCAACAAGTACGGTATGGGGGCACGGGGTGGGCACAGAAAGAGTGGCTTTGCTGAGTGGAGCTTGGCAGACACACTTCAGCCAGTGACCAGTGTCACCAGCAGCGATGAGTCAGGTGGGTGGTCTGCGCCCTTGCTGCGATGTGATGAGAAGATGTGTTACCTCTGTGATCTTCCTCCCCCAAACCCACCACCTCAGTCCACTCATGAGGAAAACATCAGACAAATCCCAGTTGAGGATGGCTCTGCAAAATACCTGACCGGTCCTCCTCAAGCTGTCCAGGTCATCAAAAAAAAAAAGACAAGCTGAGAAACTCTCACAACCCGGAAGAGTGTAAGGAGGCATGATATCTTTTTTTTTTGAGACAGAGTCTCGCTGTCGCCCAGGCTGGAGTGCAGTGGCGCGATCTCAGCTCACTGCAGGCTCCGCCCCCCGGGGTTCACGCCATTCTCCTGCCTCAGCCTCCCGAGTAGCTGGGACTACAGGCGCCCGCCACCTCGCCCGGCTAATTTTTTGTATTTTTAGTAGAGACAGGGTTTCACTGTGTTAGCCAGGGTGGTCTTGATCTCCTGACCTCGTGATCCGCCCGCCTTGGCCTCCCAAAGTGCTGGGATTACAGGCGTGAGCCACCTCGCCCGGCCATATCTAAATATCATGTGGGATCCTGGGACAGAAAAACGAAGGGCAGGGCACAGTGGCTCACACCTGTAATCCTAGCGCTTCCAGAGGTAGAGATGGGAGGATCGCTTGAAGCCAAGAGTTTGCGACTAGCCTGGGCAACATAGCAAGACCTCGTCTCTACCAAAAATTTAAAAATGAGCTGGGTGTGGTGGCGTGCACCTGTAGTCTCAGCTACTTGGGAGGCTGAGGCAGGAGAATTGCTTGAGCCCAGGAGTTTGAGGCTGCAGTGAGCTATGATTGTGCCACTGCACTCCAGCCTGGTTGACAGAGTGAGACTCTGTAAAACACAAAAAGACTAAAGAAATCCAAATAAAGTATGGGTTTTAGCTGATGTACCGATGTTGGTTCTGTAGTCGTGATGAACTGGGTGTGGGGTATACAGGAACTCTCAGGAATGAGTCTTGCAACTTCCGTGTAAATCTGAAACTACAATAAATAAGCCAGCCCCATAAATAAAAGATAAATGGGGAAAATATATTGCAAGTCATATCCCAGACAAGGAAATACTGACTCATAGATTCATCAAATACTCACAAGCGCCTACTCTGTGGCCATCCCTGAGTGAGGCTGTGGGGGTTGGTCTTCTTTACAGCGTGGTGGCCGCAGAACTCCTGGCAGGCTCTCTCTCAAGGCCGCCAGCAAGAGAGCCCCACTCCCGTCACCAGCAGGGGTCTTATGTCACATCATACGCCATAGGAGTGGCTCCGGCACCTCTTGGCCCTGCAATGTTACCTAATCCCGTGGTATTTTCAATCCTGCCCACACTCAAGGCAGGGAATGATAGGGGGTGGCTACACCGTACGGTGGGGGCTTGGGGGCCGTTCTAGATTCTGCCTTCCACCACCGAAGAATGTCAAATGAAAAAAAAAATGCCCTAGTGAGCTGTGTAGACAATACAGTGTCATGACCTTTTCACAGGTCAAAAACAGGTAAGGGCTGGGCATGGTGGCTCATGTCTATAATCCCAGCACTTTGGGAGGCTGGGGCAGGCTTGCACCCAGGAGTTCAAGACCAGCCTGGGCAACATGGCAAAACTCCATCTCTGCAAAAAATACAAAATTAGCTGGGCACGGTGGTTTGCACCTGTGGTCCCAGCTCCTCGGGAGGCTGAGGTAGGAGGATCACTTGAGCCCTGGAGATGGAAGCTGCAGTGAGCTGTGATTACTCCAGTGCACTCCAGTCTGGGTGACAGAGTGAGAACCTGTCTCCAAAAAGAAACGATAAAACTAAGTGCCACCCTGTTTCATAAGTGATAGAAATACATGCATGTGTATACAAAGTCAAGGAAATGGTCATTACAAAACTGGAGAATTAGGATCACTAGAAATGAGGGTGAAAAGAATGAGATAAAGGGAGGAACACAGAAGAGATTCAACTTATGGATCAAGTGTCAGGTTTTGAGTTTATTAGTAGGTTCATGATGTTCAATTTATTATTAAATAAAATGAAAGACAGCCATGAAAGGACCAATGATGCAAATGTGTTATCAACCAGTAACGTGTTACGTAACAGTGATTAGCCCAGCTATGTGCACCTAAGCTCTTTAAAGTATGTTTGAATACATGTGTCCAGTGTTTTCAAGGAGCCCCTCCAAATTGAGCTGTAGATGCTTTCTTTGGGAATCCTATTTCCCTGCGTTTCTTAGAAACTGACTTGGTGTCTGGAGTTGGGGGCCTTAGCGGTTGGGGCACCCATAAGGATTAGCCCAGCGATGTGCACCTTAGCCCCTTAAAGTATGTTTGAATACGTGTATCCAGTGTTTTCAAGGAGCTCCTCCAAATTGAGCTGTAGATACTCTCTTTGGGAATTTTATTTCCCCATGTTTCTTAGAAACTGACTTGGCATCTGGAGTTGGAGGCCTCTGCAGTTGGGGCACCCATGAGGTATCGCCCTGCACCTGCTGCAGCAGATGTTTGTTGAGTGCATGAATGAACGTTGACGGTTGTGTTAATGCTCCTTTGTCTGTTCCTTCCCTCAGAAAATCGCCTTCATGGTAGCACTAGGCCTGGTTACCACGGAACACTTGGAAGGTAAGGAAGGATCCAGGTAGCAGCAGGTTGGGCTGGGACTGACGCGAAAGCCAGGGTGTTGGGGGCCAGGCGTGATGGCAGGTGGTCTGGGCTTCAGCAGCAGCTGATATGGGTGGAGCATGGCCTCACACTGCTGCAGTGGGTCTCAGGATGTCCCGACTCAGATGGCAGCGTCTGTGTCTAAACCACCTCCCATGAGGTCTGCCCCAAGTGCCTGAGGCTGGGTGGCTGTCATCAAAGACAAACAAGACAGAGAAACCTTCCAGGCTTGCCCTGGCTCCTTGACCATGCACAAAACCCACTGTGGCACTTCCTTGTTTCAGCGGAGGGACCGTGTGGGCTCCCTGCCCTCAACACAGGGAAATGACAAGAGGCAGACTGCCCGGTCGCACCACTTTCCCAAGTGTGGGCAGGTTACTTCTGTGTGCCTCAGTCTCTTCACGTGTAAAATGGGTGATGGCCGAACTGTCCTCGGGGAATTGTTGGATGCAGTGCTCAGCACAGTGGGAGAGCTGGCCACCAGCTCGCCTGCCGTCAAACTAGCCTGCGGACTTCATGTGTGCCACCAAATGTGTCCGTCAAAATTGGAACAGTAGTTTATTTGAGCAGACAGGGCACTGTGACTCTACGAAGGGGCTGTATGACCTTACGGATGAGGGCAGCTTCACGTAGGCCGTGAACATCATCCTAGAATCTTAGGGCCTAGGAAGCCTCGAAACCAGCCCCCTTGGGGAAGCCCCCATGGGGAAGCTGAGGCCAGGGAAGCTGATTCACTTGTCCAGGGTCCCAGGGCCAGTTGATACCAAGCCTCCTAACCCCCAACCCAGAACGTTTTCCGCCACACCCACCTCACCCACAAAGGCGTTTTATAAAAGGAAAGCACGTACCCTGGTAAACCTGGATGCAGGAAGGTTCGCCTAATGTTCCTCTGCTTCAAAGCAAGAGGGAATGAAGTGAACCCCGCAGTGCCCGAGGCACTAGCAGTCTTGAAGGTAGAGTTTCTCTCCATTGCAGCAGGTGAGCAACTGAAGCCCGGGGGAGGGGAGGGACCTGGCTAAGGTCACACAGCTCATCCGGGGCAAGTGGGAGCAGAGCAAGCCTTCCCGAGCTCAGCGGAGCCCAGCGTGTGGGGACCCCAGCGTGCCATGCAGGCTCCGAGAAGACAGCCCTCTCCCTTTATGTCCCCTGGGTTTGACTTGCTCCGTGGCAGCAGCCAGGGTAGGGAGGGCCAGGGAAGAGCCCCAGCCTTCCAGATCCCTGGGCAGGGAAGCCCCCTGTAAGCAACCCTTGCCCCTGGCCTTCCTCACCCTTCTGCATGCATGGTTGGAAGGCATTACCCTCCAGCCAAGGTTCCTTCATAAGAACATCTGTGAGCTCCCCGCCTGATGGTGTGAGCTTGAGCGTGTTGAGCCCGCTGCCCTCGGCTTGCCTCTGGGAACGGTTTAATCTCTGACCGAAACCACGGTGCCACAGAGGCAGCATGGGGCTGTGGGGACAGAAATCTTATGCTCAAGTCCCGCCTCTGCACTGGCTGGAGTCCTTGGGCAAGGTCCTTCCCCACTCTGAGCCTCAGTTTCCTCATCTGCAACACGGGGAAAACTGCATGTAAACTTTATGAGGTTAGTGAGGGACTGAGCAAAAAGTGCTTTCCTAATAGGCGTGATCATTATTGGTTTTATAAATAATCCTCATTTAGAAGCCTCTCCCCAACCTCTGCTGTGATATCCTTAATTCTTTCTTTCCTTAGACCCTGTGTTATTCCACAGAAGGTCTGAGTGCCTTACAGAAAACAGGCTGAGTAATGTTGAAAAGGTTTAAAAAGCAAAACTAGGTCCGGGAGGCAGAGATTAGAAGATGCTAGCACAACTGCACACGGAGAGGCAGGTCATGGGTCCCGCCTGGGGGTCCAAGCAAAGAAAGAGGAAAAGAAAACACCGTCAGTGTGGCTGTGCCCCCTCTCGCTCCCATGCGCAGGATTCCTGCTGGGGACTGCACTGGGGCAGAGGCCACCTGGGTAGAGGCTGGCTCCTGGGCTTCCGGGAGCTGGGAGCCTCACCCTGCAGCTCACTGGACCAGTGGTATCACCAGACCAGTGGGTATCACCCGACCCGTGGGTATCTGCCATCCTGCGGGTCCCAAATAATGGCCATGGGCCAGATAAGGACACACAAGGAGGACCCCGTGCTAGGAGTGGGCACCTGGATTCTGGGTACCTGCCACTCTGACCAATCTGTCATTCAGCCTGAGGCCACCAGAGCTGTCCTGCCATGGAGTCAGTGATTCCTGGAGGCCCTAACCCGCCCTGGGCCACTCTGTGGCATGGATGCTGAGGACACAGGGAGGCTTTAGAGCAGGAGGGGATGGTGGTGCCCAGGGCAGGCAGGACCCAGTGACCACTGTGTCTGTGCCTTTCCAGAAATCCAGAGTAAGCGACAGGAGCGGAAGAGAAGAAGCACAGCCAACCCTGCCTACAGCGGCCTCCTGGAAACTGAGGTGGGGGACCCGCCAGCCCCATGCCACCAGAAGGGTGGGGGTTCCCAGTGCACAGCCTCCAGGAAAAGTCCCAGGGCCTCCCTCATTCGCTTTCCTAACCACCCCGCTCGTCTGTCCCTCCTGGGAGTGGGGCTAGGGGATGACTGTAAATCATATGTCTCTCATCACCTCCGAGTTCAGAATCAATTGATAGGAAGATGCAGAAGAGGAGATGTCAGTTTATTCCTAATAGAGGCTCCCTGGTGAGCGTGGCTTCGTGCGAGGTACACCGGCTTCTTGACTCTTCACCCTGAATGATCAGGCAAATCCCCGGTCACAGGCAGGGCTGCACACCCCGGCCTCCCTGGACCACCTCACACCTCGTCTAGAGCCTGTGCAGTGGGCCCATGGCTGGGAGAGCCTGAGGATGCACACAGCCTGGAGCAGGCGGGCTCCAGAGAAAGGGGCTGGGTGGGCGTGGCCAGTGCCCTTCCCTACTCCCAGTTGGAGTGTCCATCCCAAGGGATGGGGGTGGGAATCCGAAAGCCTGCACCAAAATCGGTCCAGTGCAGCAGGGTCGGGACTTAAGGATGCCGTAGGGGAGCACCAGGGCCTCTCCCATGAGCATGTCCCCAGGGAGAAACCAGATCATAAATGACACCTTCCTGCCCTTGTAAATGGCAGCCCGAAATTCTTAGGTTAAAATCCTGTCATCTCCCCAAAGCCAGCTCTGCAGGGTCTGTTGGGACCTTTAGCTCAGAGGCTCAGGGCTTTCTTAGGGGCGGCGTCTTGGAGTCTTTCTCTGGGATGGAAGCCGTTTGCTTAGAGCTCCGGAGTCCAGAGCTTGGGGCAGCTGTCCTGAGGGAAACGATGTCCCCCGAGGTCAGTGCCTGGTGTGTTGCAGACACCAGCTCTGTGAGATCTGGAGGAAGGTGAGGAAGGTGCTGTCTCACTTCCCAGGGTGCAGGCTAGTCTGGGCCACTGCCCAGAATCCATGTCTTGGGAACCTGAGCTCAAGTGGGAGGGAGGCATTTTGCACGGAGCGGCAGCCAGTTCCAGGCCCTGCAATTGCCCTGTCCGTGGGGAGAGCCCACCGTGGGGCGTCCTCTGGCCTCGTCAGCCTGTCCACGCCTTTCCTCTGCTTCTGCCTGCCCCGCCCCTGTTCCGAGAACGTGCTCCACGTGGGCCGTTTCATACCACTCACTTCCTCTTCCTTCATCCGAGCAAGCCCTGTCCCCTGACTCGGACCCTTCGTAAGAACATCGTGGAAGTGTTTTCAGCCTCCACCCAAGGAAACGGTGTGTTCTCCAGACAGGGAGGGCTCCATTCCTTTAGATTTGTTCGTTCCTGAAAATGTGGGCTGCTCTGTGGACGAGGCATCACCCTAGGCTCCCAAGTCTGAGGCCAGGGCCAGAGACGGCATAAGCAGGTCAGGAGTCAACCCAAGGCCCCGTGACCCTGAGCCTGGAACAGGAACACAGCCCGAGGGGGCCCTTCCCCAGGTCTACAGCCTGACCACACCGAGAGAAATGGTGTCAAATCTGGCCACACAGTATTACAACAGCCGCAGCCAAAGCCACTTTGAACCACCAAGGTTTAGACCAGTGTGGCCTGTGGTTGCCAAAGCCAGGACTTAAGGCCGCTCTTCTGGAAGGTTCCAGAAACCTTTGTTCACATGTGATGCTTAAGGCCACATGCCAAGAAGTGGAATTTGGAGGAGCCAGTCTATAACACCCATTTCTCCACCTGACTCCAGACCCAGTTGAGAGGCAGGAGACAGACAGGTGGAGAATGTGACATGCGCCATGTGACTGATGTGCCCCACGGATGGCCCTTCCTGAGCTAGACGCACCCACAGGTGCAGAGAGGGTGTCCTAGGCCTCCTGCAGGCAGAGCCTTTGCCGACTTCCCTGCGCCGCCCCGCCCCACCCTCAGCCATCCCTGCGTGCCTCTGCCCTGTATTTGTTCCTGTTTCTGCCCCTGGCAGGGGGTGTCCAGCCAGAGCCTGGAGCCCTGGGTGGGAACCCTGTCCCAGAGAGAGTCCTGACCTGGGGTGGCATCACCATCGAGGAGAGCCTCCAGACGATGGGGTGTGTTGTTTTGTTTTCTGTCCCTGCAGAGGAAACGGCTGGCCTCCAACTATCTCAACAACCCCCTGTTCCTCACAGCGAGAGGTAAGCACCGGCTTCAGGCCTTCTGCTCAGGGCCGCGGAGAGTCATCCCGGGGTGGTCCTCCATGGCTGGGCCTGGGCAGGGCTGCCCGCTTCCTACTGGGCTGACCTGGGCAGAGGAAGGTGAGGACGCTGTGCTGAGAGGAGCCTCCCACCTCCCCGCTCCTCCTGCAGCCTGTGTGTGAGCTTGGAGCTGTGATCTGGGAGAGGTCCACAGCCTGGGCCATAGGTGTGAGTGTGACCGACGTGGCCTCTGCAGGTGTGACCCAGCCCAGGGGCTGCTGCTTCCATAACCCCCTGGAGACAACCTCTCTTCCCCACACGCAGGCAGCCTCTGATACCCCTGGGCTGGGCTGGCGCCTCTCAGCCCACACCTTGCCCACCCTCCTGCGCCTGCTCTGGGCATTGGAAGAGCACAGGCTGGACAGGGGTGGAGATCTCAGCCCAGTTCTGCCTCTCCCTCGCTGTGTGTGTTGGAGCCGAGGGCTCCTTCTGTACAAGGCATTGGGCCAGACCTTCAGGCCGGAACCTGGCCTGAGGCCTCTACCTGTGTCTGCAGGGCCCCTCCCTCCTCTGCCAGCCGTGCCCCAGTGCAGAACCTCAGGGAGCCACATCCCTGAATTCAGACAGCAGCAGGAAGCTGCCAGTTCTCTTCAGTTAGAAAACCATAGTCCCACGAGCAGGAAATGGCGGCCAGCTTCCTGGGATTCTGTGTAGCTTTCAACATGTCACCATCCCTCCCTGGGCCTTGGTTTACTGATCTAGAAAGTGGGCCCATAGCTACCTGCTTCTCAGAGCTGGGACAGTGACTTGAAGGGTGAGTGTGACTGCACTTTGTGAGCTGTCGAGTGCTGTGCAGGCGCCACAACTGTTCTCCCGCTGGGTGGCATTATTTGCAGACAGATCTGATCTAGAACCTGAAAGCTATGTATGTTTGCGATCATTAAAATGTGTGGTTTGGTGTCATTTACTAGAATGAGAGTGGATTACAGTTTAAAAAGTGTTGAAAATAAGTCACTTTGAGGGGTTCTTGGAGTGATGGTTCCTTCCCCTGGCAGCTCACTGCCACTATGTCCTCAGTGAGCACAGGGGCCACATGAGCCTGTTCACATGGTGGCTCCTGGCTGTGACCAGGGCTGAGATCCTTACTCCCATCCTGCCCAGGAGTGAGACCCCAGGTATCACAGGGCCTTGTGATACCCCCACCATGCCCTGGGGTGAGAGCCCAGGTGTCATGTGGGCCTTGTGATACCCCCACCATGCCCTCAGGTGAGAGCCCAGGTGTCATGGGAGCCTTGTGATATTCCCATCATGCCCTGGGGTAGGATCACAGGTATCACGGGGGCCTTGTGATATTCCCATCATGCCCTGGGGTGACAGCCCAGGTATCACGGGGGCCTTGTGATGCTCCCATCATGCCCCGGGGCAAGAGCCCTTGCCACATGAGGCCTCATGGACTCCAGTCCTGATCTGTGCTCCTCTGATGGCCACTAACGTGTTCTCCGCCCTTCTTCCCTGTGCTAGCCAATGAGGACCCCTGCTGGAAGGTACGTGTCCCCTCCCTCCGTCTTCACACCTCGGGGATGGAGAATGTTTTCAGTACAGTCCTCCTAGGGTCCCTCCTGGAAAGAGGGAAAGAGCCCAGAGTGGTGCAGAAGGCCTTTCGGTTCTGCCTTTAGGTGCTAAGAGCTTTGTGCAACACTCAGCCAGCTTTCCAGCCGGCCAGGCAGCGTCAAGTCGGGCATTGCCACAGGGCTCTGCTCTCAGCTTCAAACAGGAGCCTTCCCTCCTCAGAGCTGAGGATGCAGAGACTGCAGGGGCCACTGAGGCCCAACTGGAAGCAGCCAGCTGGTGCCCACTGGCCTCCACCCTGGCTCCACTGGCCTCAGTGTGACCTGGGCAGAGCTGGCCCTCCCTAGTCCTCTGTTACCCGTCTGAAAAGGGGCTGGACTTGTTAATCCCCAGGGACTCACCCCACACACCCACATTTCTGTGATCCTGTGGGGCCCCCACCCCCTACCCCCTACCCGTGCACACACCACATCCCTGATTCCCAGAACATTGGCTGGTCATGGCCTCGTTCATGGCATGATCTCAGAATTTATTCAGCGTTTTTCTTCACTGAATTTCTGATCTAATTCTAAAAGAACATTCTAGTCCCTGCATGCTTGTAACGGTCAAGCCTCTAAGAAGCAGTAGGTGATGATTGCAGTCAACTCCAGTTAGGCCGTGTCATTTTCACAATAGCCCTGCAATGGCATGGGTTGGTGCTGGGGGGCCTGGCAGTGTTTGTCTGCAAACATCTTGTGCTTATCCAGGGCGGGCATGTAGACAGGGGACACCTGGAGCCTGAGCTCTGTCCCCACAGAGCCCACAGACTTGGAGAGGGCCTCGGCTTTGAGGCAGGCCGCCTGGATGCTGGTCCCGGCTCCACCTCCAGCTTGCTGTGTGACAACTGCCTCACCCTCCCTGTGTGACAGCCGCCTCTCCCTCCCTGGGCCTTTGCATGACACAAGGGGTGGAGACAGGGACCTCTGAGGCCTCGTCTGAGGGTGTTGCCCCTCCTTCAGGGACATCCAGTGTCCTTGTGGCATGGGCCATCCCAGAGGAGAGCTCTCTGGTCTTTTCCAGCTCTGAAGTTGGAGCATGCTGTTGACATGTGGATGGTGAATAGAGAGCCGAGTACAGGGTCTTGGCTGGGGCCACGCCGCCCCTCCAGGCAGTGTCCACATAAGCAGTGGGGGCGGGGAGGGAGTGCTGCATGCATCACTAGCCCCACTCCCAGCACATGGACCTCTGGTGCAACACAGACCCTGAGGGGGCTGTTTTCTAGGCCGCAGGAGGACAGCCTGCCTTGTCGCCCGCACCTGGGGTCCAGGTCTTAGCACAGAAGAATCAGGTTATGGGAGTCACACCAGGCCGGACTCCAATGCTCAGTGCCCCAGCCCCTAGTAAATCTGGCCCTGTGGGTGCCTCCCCTCCTCCCAGGGCCCAGGCCTGACCCCACACTGTCGCCCTCCAGGGTTTATCCCTCTTTCTCCATAGAACTGCTGGGAAACGCTGGCAGAAGAGCGGCCACATGTAGGTCAGACACAGCTGCCTGGGCCTGGCCCTGGCTGACTGGCCCCCGCTGACCTGGCTGTGGCTAACCTGTCTCCTGCCCTCCCTTCTCTTCCAGAACGAGATCACCCACGATGAGCACTGTGCCGCCTGCAAGCGAGGGGCCAACCTGCAGCCCTGCGGCACCTGCCCGGGGGCCTACCACCTCAGCTGCCTGGAGCCGCCCCTCAAGGCAGCGCCCAAGGGCGTGTGGGTGTGCCCCAGGTGCCAGCAGAAGGTACGGGAGGCTGTGTGACCCCCTCACCCCAGACTGGCATGGAGGTCCCCACCGTGCAGAGACAGGGCAGAGGACGGGTGAAAAAGGGCTTGGGTATAGGAAAGCTTTTTCAACCTCAGCACAATTGACGTTTGGGGCTGGATAATCCTTGGTTGTGGAACTTTGTCCTGTGTATTATGGGATTTTTTTTTTTTTTTTTAGACAAAGTCTCGTTCTATTGCCCAGGCTGGAGTGCAGTGGCACGGTCTCGGGTCATTGCAACCTCTGCCTCCTGGGTTCAAGTGATCCTCCTGCCTCAGCCTCTCAAGTAGCTGGGGTTATAGGCACCCACCACCACACCCGGATAATTTTTGTATTTTTAGTAGATGGGGGGTTTCACCATGTTGGCCAGGCTGGTCTCAAACTCCTGACCTCAGGTGATCACCCGCCTCGGCCTCCCAAAATGTTGGGATTATAGGCGTGAGCCTCCGCGCCTGGCCTATTATGGGATGTTTAGCAGCGCCCCTGGCCTCTACCCGTGAGATGCTGATAGTGACCTTCTTTCAGTAATGGCCTTTTAAAAACCTGGATCTTGCTTTGGGGAATCTAGTCTAAGGAGATAATGCAAATAGGGATAAGGTTTTGTGCAGAGAAGCCCCACACCCTTTATTTACAAAAGACTAGAAGGGAAGCAGCCTCTCCCCCAGCAGCAGGAGATGGTGGAATATCCCAGCTCTGCACTCAGTGAGATATTCCGTCAGCATCCAACAGGTTTTTACAAAAAGTGTAATTCTCTGGATCTTGTTCACTATATGGAATTAAATTATAAAAAACAGGCTTTACAGCTGCTATATAGTTTGGGAATCAACCATCTGAGAAAAACTGCAGAGTAAAAACCCTGGGAGAAAACGCTTGGGAGTGTGGCCCCTGAGTGTGGTGGGTGGCGGGTGGCAGCAGTGCGCGGCTTCAAGTGTGCCTTCCACAGAGGCATGACTTGTGTGGTCATAGGGAGTTACCTTTCTTTCTCTTTTTTTTTTTTTTTTTTTTTGATGGAGTTTTGCTCGTTGTCCACGCTGGAGTGCAATGGCATGATCTCAGCTCACTGCCACCTCCGCCTCCTGGGTTCAAGCGATTCTCCTGCTTCAGCCTCCCAAGTAGCTAGGATTGCAGGCATGTGCCACCACACCTGGCTAATTTTTTGTATCTTTAGTGGAGACAGGGTTTTGCCATGTTGGCCAGGCTGGTCTCAAACTCTTGACCTCAGGTGATCTGTCTGCCTTGACCTCCCAAAATGCTGGGATTACAGGTGTGAGCCACCGCGCCCAGCCTGGGAGTTTTAATACTTTATTTCAAAAAGTATTAACCATTGGGAGTTCCCATCATCCCTGGTTCTGTGGGGATCAAGGGCAGTGGATATGGTGGGCAGGGGCTGCTGTCGGGCTATTCCCTGTGGGGGCTACCTGCCCCTGCATTGTGACTGCCTGGGTTGGGGGGCACATCCTTTTTTACTTTTTTTTTTTTTTTTTTGGTAGACAGGGTCTTGCTCTGTTGCACAGGCTAGAGTGCAGGAGCACGAGCACAGCTCACTGCAGTCTTAACCTTCGGGGCTCAAACAATCTTCCCACCTCAGCCTCCTGAGGAGTTGGGACCACAGGTACACACCACCATGGCCAGCTAATTTTTCAATTTTTTGTAGAGGTTGGGTCTCACTTTGTTGCCCAGGCTGATCTGGAACTCCTGGGTTCACGCAATCCTCCCACCTTGGCCTCCCAAACTGCTGGGATTAATGCCCAGCTTTTTTTTTGCCTCTTCCTTTTTTCTTCCTTCTTTTTGGTCACAACTTTTTGAGGGCATGTGGAGAGGGAACAGAATTCTGTTCCCCGCTTCAGCACAGTGTGGAGGACATCGAGTCTCTCCATTTGTCCCTGGCATGCCTGGGGCTGCTGCCCTCAGGTCTTCTGGACGTGGGAGGAAGACAGGTGATCATTCATTCATTCGAGAAGTATTTGAGCCTGCTGCCTGTTCAGGGCCCTGGTGATGAGCAGGGGGAGAGGCCCAGAACGTTCCAGCCTCGTGGAGCTGATCTTACCGTGCAGCCCCTGTGAGCCGGGCCATGAGGCACGTGCGGCCCCAGCTCCTGATCACGGGTGAGGACCCTGCAGCTCAGACAGGGCGTGCCCCCTCAGGGTTACACAGCCAGGGTGTGGACAGTCCCAGCAGGTCCCAGGGCCTGTCCACTTTTTCATCTCCCCGTCTGCTCCCCAGGCCTTAAAGAAAGACGAGGGTGTGCCCTGGACTGGGATGCTGGCCATCGTGCACTCTTATGTCACCCACAAGACAGGTGAGGCATCCTTGGGGAGTGGGAAAGGGTACCTGCTCCCCTTCCTCCCCCACCCAGGCCTCTGGGCTCACCTTGTCCTGTGGGAGGACAGGTGGGTCCATTCCCTTCCGGGCCAGAACACTGAAAAGTGGGATCCTGGGACCGGTCGTATGTCTGGGGCAGGTGTGGCCAGGGGAGAGTGGCTCCAGGTCCTGTGCATTTGGCCACAGCCACCGGCTCCTTCAGGGGGATGTCCCAGGCCTTGGTTTCATCCCTCCTGCCTCTCCCATTTACTCTACGGCCCAGCCGCTCCTTACCTGCCCCTCTCCGGGGACCTGGCCTTCTCTTTTCTAGTCAAAGAAGAGGAGAAGCAGAAGCTGCTGCAACGAGGCAGTGAACTGCAGAACGAGCACCAGCAGCTGGAGGAGCGGGACCGGCGGCTGGCATCAGCAGTGCAGGTGTGCCCCAGGGCCTGGGGGAGGCAGGCCTCAGCCCTGCAGTTGTGCCCCGGGTCTAGGGAACAGGGAGATGTGTCCTTAGAACCACAGGTGTAGATCCAGCTGGCCTCATCAGTGCAGGAAGGAGCCAGGGCCTGGTGGACAGGCAGTTGTGTCATTCAAACCACAAGTGTAGATTCAGGCTGGCCTCATCCCTGCAGGTGTGCACTGGGGCCTGGGGGACAGGCACATGTGTCCTTAGAACCACAGGTATAGGTCCAGAGCTTCACTGTTCACCTATAAGGCCTAGGAAGAAGACAGACTCACCAAGCATCCCCCAGCAAGCCACTACGTGGAGGAGGCAGCGCTGTGACTCGTTCAACAAATATTTATCAAGCGATTGACAGCACCCTGGCTGTGCCCCTGCTCAGGCCCCTTGGCAGGGCCCTGACCTCCGAATCTGTTTCCTCTTATGTAAAGTGAACATAATTGCTCCTCCATAGGGTGGAGATAGACAAGATAATGAAGATGATGGTTGTGGTGGTGGTGATGATGGCGATGGTAATAATGGTGATGGTGATGATAGTGGTGATGGGAATATGATAGTGGTGGTTGTGGTGATGGTGGTGCTGATCACAATGATGGTGGTAATCACAGTGATGGTGGTGGTGGTGATGATGGTGATGATATCATGGTGATGGTAATGATGGTGTTGGTGATGGTGGTAATGATGGTGCTGGTCACAGTGATGGTGGTGGTGGTGGTGATCATGGTGGTGATGGTGATGGTTGTAATGATGGTGATGTTGTAATGGTGATAATGGTGGTGATGGTGGTGATGATAATGGTGATCATGATGGTGATTATGGTGATGATGGTGCTGATCACAGTGATGGAGGTGGTGATGATGGTGATCATGGTGGTGATGGTGATGGTTGTAATGATGGTGATGTAATGGTGATAATGGTGGTGATGGTGGTGATGATAATGGTGATCATGATGGTGATTATGGTGATGATGGTGCTGATCACAGTGATGGTGGTGGTGATGATGGTGATCATGGTGGTGATGGTGATGGTTGTAATGATGATGATGGTGATGGTGCAGACCACAGTGATGGTGATGGTGGTGATGATAATGGTGATTATGGTGGTGATTGTGGTGATGGTGGTGCTGATCACAGTGATGGTGGTGGTGGTGATAATGGTGATCATGGTGATGGTGATGGTGGTAGTGATGATGGTGTTGATGGTGCCGATCACAGTGATGGTGGTAGTGGTGGTGATGATGATGGTGATGATATGGTGTTGGTGGTAATGATGGTGGTGGGTGATGGTGTGGTGATGGTGATGGTGGTGGTGATGGTGGTAATGATGATGGTGCTGATCACAGTGATGGTGGTGGTGGTGATGGTGATCATGGTGGTGATGGTGATCATGGTGGTGATGGTGATGGTTGTAATGATGATGATGGTGGTGATGGTGGTAATGGTGCTGACCACTGATGCTGATGGTGGTGGTGATGATAATGGTGATCATGGTGATTATGGTGATGATGGTGCTGATCACAGTGATGGTGGTGGTGATGATGATGGTGATCATGGTGGTAGTGATGGTGTGGTGGTGATAGTGATCATGGTGGTGATGATGATGGTTGTAATGATGGCGATGGTGGTGATAATGGTGATTATGGTGGTGATTATGGTGATGGTGATGAAGATGGTGCTGATCACAGTGATGGTGGTGGTGGTGGTGATAATGGTGATCATGGTGATGGTAATGGTGATAGTGATGATGGTGGTGATGGTGCTGATCACAGTGATGGTGGTAGTGGTGACAATGGTGATCGTGGTGGTGATGGTGGTAATGATGGTGGTGATGGTGCTGATCACAGTGATGGTGGTGGTGGTGGTGGTGATAATGGTGATCATGGTGGTGGTGATGGTGGTAATGATCACAGTAATGGTGATGATAGTGGTGGTGATGATGTGTTAGAGGATGGTGATGGTAACAGGTCCTGGGAAGCTCTTTAAATGCAGTGTCTCCTTTAATCCTCTCTATAACACTATGAAGAGGCTTTGTGATTGTCCCTATAATCATTTTAGAAACCATCTCGGGGAGGTTGTTATTTGCTCAAGCAGTATTTGACCCAGAGCAGATGGATGTGGGACTCTAGGCATCAGTCCTTACTGCTTTTCCTTGTTGCGGTGGTATGTAGAGAGACTGGAAAAGACTACACAGCACAACAGGCAAGAGAAAGAGCAGAAAGGTGGCTGGGAAGCCAAAGGCCTCCGAGGCTGCTGCAGGTTGGCCAGCAGGAGGAGGAGGAAGGGTGTGGGCAGCTAGCGGGGAGGAGGAGGTCACATCACAGCCATGGGAAGGACGTTCCCAGGCAGAGCCACACTTTTTCTAGCCCTAAGTTCCAAAACAAGCATCGTCTCCAGTGGGTCTGGCTGCTCTTTAATTGCATTTGCACCACTGCCTGGTTTTTGTGAAGCCCTCAGCTTGGTTTCTTGCAGGCCTTTGCAGTGGAGGGGAGAGGGGCCCAGACGGTGGCTGCCCCAGGATGGCTATAGAGCTGAATACTAAGACCCTTTCCCCTGACCTTCTCCCCAACAGAAATGCCTGGAGTTGAAGACAAGCCTGCTGGCCCGCCAGAGGGGCACCCAGTCATCCCTGGACCGCCTGCGGGCCCTCCTGAGACTGATACAGGGCGAGCAGCTGCTCCAGGTCACCATGACGACCACTAGCCCCGCCCCACTGCTGGCCGGGCCCTGGACCAAGCCCTCAGTGGCAGCCACACACCCCAGCCTCCAGCACCCCCAGGGCCACAACTGACCCCGAGGGACCAGTCTTCACACCCACGGAAAGTTACTGGGGCCCTGCTTACACAGCCTGGGGGTTCTGTCGGCCTTAATTCATAAACACTATGAATTTCAGACAAAAATTAACCAGACAGAGGAGAGGAGGGAGAAAGAGTTCGGCGAGAGGCCTAGGGCCAGGACCAGGTGGGGGTGCGGCCCTGTGCCCTCCACATTCACAGGGGGTACCTAGGAGCCAGGTGGGGGTACGACAGGCTGGGGCACACAGCCCCACCCCCGGCCACCTCGGGGCTGCCTGGGCCTCCGGCTTCCAGGCCCTGTTCTCCGCGGCCTCCCTCTGGCCCGTTGGAGGGGCAGGCTGAGGCTGTGGAGGGGACAGGCACACCGCCCAGCGCGCAGTCTCCACTGAGGGCACCACCTCTTGGTGTCCTGTGGGAGGGGGAGCTGAGAACACATGGACTAGCTGAGTGGTAGAGGTAGTTGGGACGAGAAGTGGGGTAGCGGATCTAGGTAGTTCCCCGATGCCCCATGCTCCTAGGAGGTCCACCTGGGGCGGGCGGGCGGGCCTGGGGCACTCCGTCGCCTTTGCAAAACCACGCGGGCCCCTTTCTGTCAGTATTATTAGGGTTACGAATTGCAGCTGTTTAACTTGAAAGACATTGTCGGAGGTGAGCGTGTCTGGGCGCCGGGACGCCGCAGTGATCCCTGCCAGGGCCTCTGCCCTTCCTGCTCCGTCTTTGGGGCCCTCAAGGCTGCCTCCTTCCTTTTGCCAATCTCTTGGACTCAGTTTGCCATTGATGCATTTTTCTCATGGAGTTTCTGGGCAGAGTGGAGCTGCAACCCTGTTTTGGGGGGGGCAGCATTTGGCAGGTTTTCTTTTTGGGGTTGAATCATTCAACTTAACGACTGAAGCCTTTTCTTGTCTCCTTTGGAAGAGCCGATAAGTATTCCACTCCTCCCTTCTTGCCAGTGCAGACACTATGCCAAAAAATAACTTCACACTTTTGTATGGTGTTTTTATTGTGAGATATTTAATGTGAACGGTGGGGGGGACTCTGGCTGACTTCCTTTTCTGCTTCTAGTGGTCTCTGCTTCAAGGTACAAATGGGAACACCTCCCCTCGGGAAGCCTGGCCAAGCTGGAGGATCCAGCAGGTGTTTTAAGAGCCAGGCAGAGGGTTGGGGAGGAAAGAAAGGGCGGTGGTCTTGGGAGGTTCTGGCCTTTGGGGACCAGACTTGCTGCCAAGGGCTTCTGCATCCAGGGTGGGCAGTGCCGGCTTGTCACCCTCGCCCGATTCCCACATCCCGGTCCTGAGGGACTTAGCACAACAGGAGAAGCGTCCAGGAGCCACGGGCTCCCACCCCGAGCATATCACATGGTGCCGAATTGCACTGAACATGCGTGTGTGCCACGACCACAGACATGCTTGCACACACGCAGAGGTGCAGAGCGAGGAGGCCGGCAAATCCCGCAGCTGCCACGGTCCCTCCTGTCATTCTCGTGACTCCGGGAGAAACTGTGCTGTATGATACAGATCTATTTTAATACACTTAACACTGGGTGAACAAGATTTTTATATTCTTTTATTGATGAACAAAGTGAACCGTGTGGGCACACGTCTTCTATATTGCCTACTCTGTGCCAAGTATGCATTACCGCGTGGCTTGCGATGTCCATGTCTTCAGCTTCCTTTTCTGTTGGTTTGGTTTTCTTTGCGGATGGATTGAGTTTCATGTTTTAACAGTGTAATGGGAGGATATGAAAGGTTGGACCCGGGAGGGGTAGCTGCCGACGTGTCTTGAGATTGTTAGTTTTTTTGGACCAAGGAGGACCGTCCAGTGGGTAGTGAGGATAGAGAAAAAGTGTTTGTCTTAAATACGCCAATGTAGTTTTCCTTCTTTACAATGCATTAAAGTCGATCGATGATTTCAAAGCCCTGTGGTTTTGGTGTCCTTGCCTTGCGGAGAGGCCCCTGGGAGTGCCCGGGGCAGCCAGGTGGGCGTTAGAGAGGCTGGAAATCAGGGTCCTCTCTCACCCCGAGGAGGGAGGGATGGAGGGAGGGAAACAGGAGAGAGCTCGGTGCCCTCCACTCGCTCACCCCCATTCCCAGCCCTCAGAGGCGGCAGGTGACCCTTTAGGGCTAGGATTGAGGGTGGAAAGTCTCGGAAACCCAGAAGGCCTGTCACTGTGCAGAGCCCAAGGTGGTGCCCTCTGCTCCCTCGTGGGTTCCTGCCTCTCAGCCTGGCAACATCACTGCTGTCTCTCTCCCCCAGCAGCGGGTACAGGCGCTCCTGCAGCCACGCCGAGCTTACACCTTGCCCTACAGGAGGTGGGGAATCAGGAAACCGGAGAATCAGCCCCCCTGAGTCCTAGCTCCTGGCATTGCACGGGGGACTCTGGCCAAGTGGGTCAGGGCTGACCCCTGGGCAGTTAGCTGTGGCCAGAGGCTGGGGTCTAATGCCAAAGTGGGGTCCGGTGCTCCAGGGGACAGAGAGGTGGAGGGCGTGCAGGGCTGCCACACGGTCCCGCTTCATGGCTTGCCCTGGGGAGAATAGTTTGGGAGGAGGGGAGCAGGTTTCAAGTCAGCTCTGCCTGAGCCTTCCTGGGGCCCACTCAAAAGACCACACTCGGCATCCATGGCTCACTCCCGTCCTCTTTGGATTCTTTTCAATCCGGCTCCCCCACCCCTTTGCTCCTCTGGAACACCAGGTCAATAGTGACCTCCCATGGCGAGATCCCCGAGGTGCTCCCAGTCATCACCCGGACCTCTTAGAACCAGGGGACACATTGGCCACACCCCCTGCCAAAGGGGAGGCTCCCGGGACCTCACTCCTGCCATTGCCAATGTGGCTGCTCCCTGGTCTCTGCTCCAGACTTGCTTCTCTTCTACCTAATCACTGCAGGCCAGGCCCAGGTCTGTGCTCCAATCTCCCGCAGCCGAACTCACCTGCCCCTGGCTTCCGTCTGTACCCCCAGGCCCACTATACGGCTGCGGGTGTCTCACGCTCTGCACAGTCTCTACCAGGCCAGTCCCTCCCACCTCCCCATCTCAGAGGAGCTTCAGGCTGCTGGGGCCGGCACCCTGAGAGTCACTCTTGGCTGTTTTCTCCTACCTTGCATACCTGGTCCTTGGCAAATCCATCAGCTCCGCCTTCAGGACATAAGCAGGACGGGACGAGTCTTACCGCCCACCCCAAAATCACCTTGGTCCCAGCCCCATGATCTCCCCTGGATTCCTGCAGCTGCCACCCACCTGCTCTCTCCCCCTGCCCCACTGCAGTCTCTTCTCAACCCAGCAACTAGTGTGATGGTGACGCTGTTAAAACCCTGCCATCCGGGTGCCTGTAATCCCAGCTACTTGGGAGGCTGAGGCAGGAAAGTCGCTTGAAACTGGAAGGCGGAGGTTGCCGTGAGCCGAGATCGCACCACTGCACTCCAGCCTGGGCTACAGAGCGAAACTCCGTCTCAAAAAACAGCAACAAAAAAAAACCCTGCTGCCCTGCGTCTCTTTCGGCAAACGCTAAAGGCCTCACCCTACTCACCTTACTTGTGCCTCCAGGGCCACAGGCCCCGCTTGCTCTGGCCTCTGGCTTATGCCCTGCTCTTCTCCTCCTTGCCTGCCTCCTCACTTGCTCCCACCGCAGGGCTTTTGCACGTGCTGTGCTCTCTGCCCCCAGCCGTGTCCCTGGCCGGCTCCCTGAAGACCTGACCCTGAGCACCGCCTCCTCTCAGTGCCGCTGTCCAGCCCCCTCGCCAGGGCCCTGGCATTGCCTGTCCTTCTGCCTGCTGTTTGGTTCCTTGAGCTTCCACAGCCTGCTGCATGCACCCCTGTAGGTTTTTGTCTGCCTGCTCAGGAAGATAGGGAGTTTGGTTGGTTTTCTTTCCAAACCCCAGCATCTAGAAGTGCCTGGCAAACAGTTGGCACCCAGCATAGATTTTGGAGAGACAGAGCTGCCAGGCCTTGGGGCCGTGCCATCCTGGTTCAGGGCCCTCCCCTGGGGAGTCCCTTAGGCCACCCCAACTGCCAGGTGAGGCTGGGTGGGCAGATGAGAAAGTAGAGGCCAGGAAAGTGATGGAATTGCCTGAGATCCTGCAGGTGCCGAGTGGATGTGCCCGGACTCCACTCCGTCCTTGTCCTCCAATCCCACGCGATTCCACCACAGCTTTACTCCCAACCAAGGGCGGGGCTCAGGGGCAGCTCCTGTGACCTCCAGCTCCTGGACCATGCAGGGAATTCCCTCCAAAGCACCCCTCACTGTCACCGCCCCTCTATTCCAGCAACAGCAGCTCCCTCCCTCCCTCCCAGGGACAGCTCTGCCATTAGAAGGGGGCTCCTACGATGTGCAGACATCTGCTGCCTATAGCTCAACGCACCCCACCCCACAGCACCCAGAGGACCCTGCGCCGGGACAACCCTCAGTTTGGGACAGCGGTCACTCCAGGACCCCCACTCCCAGCTTCATCTAACACGGCCCCTGGAGAGCAGGGTGCCCAGCTCAGGGTGGGCTGGCTGTCCAGGGCAGGCCGTCAGCATGGAAGGAAGCTTCTCTTTGGCAGATCCCAACTGCCAGCATCCCTTGGGGGCCATTGTTAAGTAGGGAGTAAGGGTTGCTTGAGCACAAACACAGGGACACTGCAGTGGTTGAGCTGATCAACGAGATGGTGGCCAAGTGACTCATGAGCAGGTAGCTGGATGGAGGGACACTTCCTATCCAGGGCGGGACACTGCTTATGAGTTGTTTATTTCTGGAATTTTCCATGTAATATTTTTGGACTGTAGTTGACCATGAGTAACTGAAACTGCAGATAAGTGGGGGTTACTGCATAAGGGTCCTTGTACTGGGGTTTAGGACTTCGACCCTGGGGCACACGACTTAACCTTGCTATGGTTTGTATGTGTCCCCTCCAAAATCCAGCTGTTGCCTGTGTGATAGTATTAGGCGGCAGGGCCTTGAAGAGGTGAGTAGGACCTGAGGTCTCCTTCCTCATGGATGGGATTGGTGCCCTTATGAGAGAGGCTTGAGCGAGGTAGTTCATCCCTCCCTGCCCTTCTGCCTCCGGAGGAGCCGTTGGAAGCAGCGAGCAGCCCTCACTGCACAGCTGACCTGCGGTGCCTTCGTCTTGGACTTCCCAGCCTCCAGAACTGTGAGAAAATCAGTTTCTATCCCGTGTAAATTGCCCAGTCTGTGGTGTTTTTGTTTTTTGTTTGTTTATTTTTTGAGACAGAGTCTCATTCTGTTGCCCAGGGTGGAGTGCAGTGGCACGATCTCGGCTCACTGCAACCTCCGCCTCCCGGGTTCAAGCGATTCTCCTGCCTCAGCCGCCTGAGTAGCTGGGATTACAGGTGCTTGCCACCGTGCTGGGCTAATTTTTGTATTTTTAGTAGAGACGAGGTTTCGCCTTGTTGGCCAGGCTGGTCTTGAACTCCTGACCTCAGGTGATCTGCCCGCCTCGGTCTCCCAAAGTGCTGGGATTACAGGCGTGAGCCACTGTGCCCAGCCTTAGTCTGTGGTATTTTGTTATAGCAGCAGAAACTAAGACAAACCCATCACAGACAGCTTTCCTTGGGTTGCCTGAAACCTGCTTCCCTTTGGCTTCTCCTCTCTGGAGCCATCTGGAGCTGCCCTGTTTGCCTCCTCTGCCCCTCTAGGGGCACATGGCCCATGATGGTACAATATGAGTACCACATCTCCCAGCCAAGTTGATTTGTTAATGAACAGGCCACATGACCCAAGCCATGCCAGCAAGAGGCCTCTCCAGGAATTGTACCCTCACGAAAGAAGCATCTAGCACTAAAGAAAGGCCCATGTGAGCCTTAAGTACTTGGGAGCAGGCTTATTGGTGTTTTCAAACTTTATTAATTACTGAAAGCCTCTGCTTGCCCACCCACCAGCGTTGGTACCTGCAACCCACAGGGGTGTTTTCTACTTGCGAGTAACTGTGGACCAGCCCAGCCCAGCCAACTGGGCAAACCTCAGCACCCAGAGGGCTTGCAGCTGCTCCTTCTCCAAAGAGGTCTGAATCTCAGCTGTGGGGATGGGCTTCCCCTTCCAAATTGTTCCTCCCCAGGATACTCTCATGCAGCCCGAGGGCACTCTTTAGAGATCAGTTTCTACCCTAATAGTTATGGCCCTGTTACAGCTACTGATTGTTTACACTAAACTTTCCCTTTTCAAATTATTGTGCAGTTTCTGTTTCCTGAGTGAACCCTGACTGATACACCTTATATCCTGAAACCTGCCACATCCTCTTATCGGTTCTAGTAGTTGTTTTGTAAACCCCATAATGCTTTCCATCTAAACAAGTATGTCATCTGCAAGTAGAGTCAGTTTTACTTGCCTCTTTGGAATCTTTATGCCTATTAGTTTTATTGCCACATTGCGATAGGATCTCCAATACAATGTGGAATGGAAGAGGTGAGACTGGGCACCCTTGTCTTGTTTCTGATTTTATAAGGAGAACGTTTCAATAATTTGACCATTAAGTATGTTACTTAGTAGATAGAAAGTCTCTTCTTAGTTTGCTTTGATTTTTTAAAACTCACAAACGGTTTTAAAATTTTGTCAAACACTTATATCCATTTTTAAAACAATATGGGTATCTCCTGTATTCTGGAAATATGATGACTTACATTGATTTTCAAATGTTAAACCAACCTTGAATTATTGAAATAAACTTTTTACTTGGTCACTGTATAGTATCCTTTTTCATATTGCTTTATTTGATTTGCTAATATTTAAGTATTTTCATATTTATGTCTATGAGGGATATTGAACTATAGACTTCTTTGCAATATCATCATCAGGTTATGGTGTTAAATAAGTTAGAAATGTTCTATTTCCTGAAAGAAGATCTTTCTATTGTCAGGATTCACCAGTGAAGCCATTTGTGCCAAGAGTTTTACATACGAGAAGGTTTTCTTCCATTAAAATTTTCAACATATTTAATACACAAGGCTATTCAGATATTCAGTTTCAGCTAAGTTGAATTATTCATGGAATTTGTCACCTTACTGATCATAATATTTTCTTATTATTTTACTATCTGTAGACTCTAAAGTGATAATTTTTATTCTTAATTTCTGACTTCTTTTGATCTATCTAGCTATGTGTTTGTGAATTCTATTTATCTTTTCAAATAACTAGTTTTTGGCTTTGTTAATTTCCTCTACTGTCTGTTTCATTGTTGTTGTTGATTTCTGTTCTTTATTATTTCCTTCCTTCTACTTATGTGGGTTTACTTTGATACATAAATTTTTTTTCTTAAAAATGACTCGTCACTAGTCATTGATTTTAGAATTTTCTCTTTTTTTCTTTTTTCCTAATATAAGCATTTAGATTTCCCTCCAGGTACTGTTTTAACTGTTACACAAATGTTGATATATCATATTAGCATATAGTCAAATTAATTTGGATTTGAATTCAAATTATTTTCTCACATCCATTATGATATCTTCTTTGACATGTGAATTATTTAGAAGTGTGGTTTCTTTTTCTTTTTTACAAAAAGAAAAAAAGAAACCTAAATATCATTTATTTTTATTTTCAATTTTATTTCATTATAGGCTGCATGTGATTTCAGTTCCTTTAAATTTACTGAGACTTGTTTTATATTCCAGAACGTGGTCAGTATTCATGACTGTATCATGTGCACTTTGGAAAGAATATGTATTCTTCTGTTGTTGGCTGTAACATTATAAAAATATCAATCAGGTCAAGGTGGTTGATAGTCATTTAGATTATCTGTGACTTTACTTTCTGTCAAGTTGATCTTTTAGTTGATGAGAGAGGTGCTAAAGTCTCCGACTACGATTATGAAATTGTCTTTTAAATTCTGTTGTGTTTTTGTTTTCTTCCCGTATTTGAAGTTCTATATACTAGGTGTATTTACATTTGATAGTTACATCTTCTGAAGAAATTGACCATTGTATCACTATCAGAAGACCCTCTCTAAATGATAATACTTTTTGTCTTGAAGTTTATTTTATCTAAGGTTTATATAGACACCCCACACTCCTGATGCCTACTGTGTGCATGGTATATTTTTTGTGTTCATGTACCTTCAACCTGTCTATACTTAAAGTGAATGTAGTTCTTGCTTTTATATCCATTTTGACATCTGCCCCTTAATTTTAAAGTTTAGTCCATGAATATTAGAGATAATTATTGATGCAGTTGGTAACTTTATTATTTGTTTCCTGTTTGTCCCATTTGGTTTCTTGTTCCACTGTTTATCTTGGCTTTTTTTGGTTTAAATTTTTTTTTTTTTTTTGAGATGGAGTCTTGCTCTGTCACCAGGCTGGAGTGCAATGGTGCAATCTCGGCTCACTGCAACCTCTGCCTCCCAGGTTCAAGCAATTCTCCTGCCTCAGCCTCCCGAGTAGCTGGGACTACAGGCGTGCACCACCACGCCTGGCTAATTTTTGTATTTTTAGTAGAGATGGGGTTTCACCATGTTGGCCAGTATGGTCTTGATCTCCTGACCTCGTGATCCACCCGCCTTGGCCTCCCAAAGAGCTAGGATTACAGGCATGAGCCACCGCGCCCAGCCTAAAAAATATTTTTAATAATTCACTTTTAATTTTTTTGTTAGCTATATCTTCTTTGTTTATTTGAGACAGAGTCTCTCTCTGTCACCCGTGCTGGAGTGCACTAGCGATCATGGCTCACTGCAACCTCCGCCTCCCGGGTTCAAGCGAGTCTCCTGCCTCAGCCTCCCAAGTAGCTGGGATTACAGGCACCCACCATCATGCCCAGCTAATTTTTGTATTTTTGTAGAGACGGGGTTTCACCATGTTGGCCAGGTTGGTCTCAAACTCCTGACCTCAGGTGATCTGCCCGCCTTGGCCTCCCAAAGTGCTGGGATTATAGGTGTGAGCCACCGCACCCAGCCAGCTATATCTTTTTACATTATTTTTTGGTAGTTGATCCATGCATCATAATATACGTCCTTACCTTTCAGTTTACTTAAGGTTGATATTGTAAGCCCTAATATTAAATTTTTTAAATTTACCGCTGTAGGTAACGACCCTCTTGTTCCTTTCTTCTATGAGGAGTTTGGTATATCTCCCTCCCATCCACTTTTTAAAAATTCTTCTTGTATATATACACATACATATATATATATATATATGTCATGTATATATATATATATATATATAGGACATGTATGTGTGTGTGACATATATATATGTCAATGTGTATAATACTCAATCCATGAACAACATATAGGATTGTCTTGGTAGCTTAAAACTTTTACACACATGGTGCCATGCTATATTTATTGTTCTGTAGCTTTTTTCCTTCCTAATACAATATTTTGAGATCTATGTATATTGATACATTCACTTCTGTTTTGTTCAGTTTAACTGCAGGACACTCTTCAATCTTATGAATACATCACCCAATTTATTTGTCATTTCTTCTACTGATGGATATTTAGGCTGCATCTAATTATTTTCTCTGACAGCCATGCTGCGGTGATGTTATTATACCTTCTTTCTTGGTTATTATGTAGACTTAACAATGCGTGAACTTCACCAGCTTGCTAAATTGCTCTCTAAAGTAACTGTACTATTTGCATTGTGACCAGCAGTATACGAGAGTGCCCATTTCTCAAAATATTAAGAATAGGATTTATAGATAGTCACATTTCAAGTGATTTTTCTTTTCTTGTTGTGTGTGTGTGTGTGTGTGTGTTTTGTTTTTAAGACAGGGTCTCACTGTCACCCAGGCTGGAGTTCAGTGGCATGATCATGATCTCGGCTCATTGCAGCATCAACATCTGGACTCAAGCAGTCCTCCCATTTCAGCCTCCCAAGGAGCTGGGACTGCAGTCACAGCTTGTATACCTTCTGTCATTGTTTTTTTTTTTTTCTTTTTTCCCTTAAGCAGTAAATTATTGTTATTCTAACAAAAAAGTAAAGCTTTTTGATATCAAATCAACAGCAGAGAGGCTGGGCACAGTGGCTCACGCCTGTAATCCCAGTACTTTGGGAGGCTGAGACGGGCAGATCACTTGAGGTCAGGACTTTGAGCCCAGCCTGGCCAGTGTGGTGAAACCCCGTCTCTACTAAAAATACGAAAATTACCCAGGCATAGTGGTGTGTGCCTGTAATTCCAGCTACTAGGGAGGCTGAGGCAGGAGAATCGCTTGAACCCGGAAGGGCTGCAGTGAACAAAGATTGCAACACTGCACTCCAGCCTGGGTGACAGAGTGAGACTCCATCTGAAAAATAATAATAATAAATAATAAATTTTAAAAAACCAACAGCAGAACCTACTCTTTCTCTCATACTCCTGCCATTCCAGGGACGATCACCCTTAGTTGCCCACATATCTCAAGCCAAAAACCAGGAGGTATTTACGACTCTCTCATCTCTTCTGTCTCCTACCCTGCACCTCCCTGTGCCCTGCACATACTGCTTTAGTTCTTAAAAACAGTTAATTGTGCATTTACTTTCTTATATTCTCCCCAGCTATTGAGGAAGCCCTTTGAGGGCAGGAAGTGTACCGTGCTCTTCTCTGTAATTATGAGACTCGCACTGCCTGGCACAAAGCAGGTGCTTGGGAGCACACAGGGAATTGCAGGGTAGATGCTGACCTTCCCCATCACACAAAGAGAAAAAGCTCAGAGAACTTACACAGTTCATACGCCCACCATGTAGGACAAACACCCAGGCTGAGCCTTGTGACTTTCTTTTTTTTTTGAGACGGAGTCTCGCTCTGTCGCCCAGGCTGGAGTGCAGTGGCGCAATCTCGGCTCACTGCAAGCTCAACCTCCCAGGTTCACGCCATTCTCCTGCCTCAGCCTCTCCGAGTAGCTGGGACTACAGGTGCCCGCCACCACGCCCGGCTAATTTTTTGTATTTTTTAGTAGAGACGGGGTTTCACTGTGGTCTCGATCTCCTGACCTCGTGATCTGCCCGCCTCGGCCTCCCAAAGTGCTGGGATTACAAGCGTGAGCCACCGCACCCGGCCGCCTTGTGACTTTCAACTCCCCCTTCTGGGCTAAATGACTTGCCAGTGGTCACACAGCTGCGAATGGTACCAGAAGTGGGATTCCCAGTCTTTGCCCCTCCAATGACAGCAGGCTGGCTTTCTTCAGGGTAGACTGACTACTTGGTTTGCTACAGACTTTTATGCCTCAACAGAATTCAGTAATTCATTGTGGATGTCAGTTACAAGTTCTGGGCAGCCCGCCTAATCTCTGGAGTCACTTAAAATCTCTGTCGTTCCTGCAAAAGTGAATGTTTGGACAATTTATTCTGTGCGTCCTGTCAATAGAGACACCCTGGAGTCCTCATTCCAGCACCACATTTCATTGTTTTAAGCTGAAATGCGCTGATGTGCTTCCAACACATTATCTCTGTAATCACTTTCTTTTGCCGTGGAAATGATCAGGAAATTGTGTTTTGATACAAGGGAAGGGTGACGAGGCCACGCAGTGCTAAGCTAGGATTCCACAATTAACATTTGTGAAAGGGAAACTGTTATCAAAGAAGCCACAGGAGAACATCTTGGGGCCACCTCTTGGAGTCAGGAAATTTGAAACATGTATTTCACAGACGTGCATTTTGCTGTAAACCTCTCTGCATAATGCATGAGATTTGATTTAATGTCATTGTTAATTCTGGTGCTCACAATGGTGGGCTCTTCAGGGAGCCATCATTTTTATTTCAGGTTTTTTGTTTTTTTTTTTTTCCTGGCAACAGAATTCTGAGGCCATTTTAGGGTTGTTCGGAATCGTGTGAGCATAAGACATCTTCCTGGGGAAGGGGTGCAGATGCTAGGTGTGGCTTTTCCAGAGGCTATAGCCAGGGAGACAGGTGGCTGATTGCCTCGGGCTCCAAATCGAGCCATTCTTGGGGATCCCACTCAGGCCTGGTCTGGGTGCCTTGTGCCTGGATGTGTTTGGTCAGAGCTGCAAGGTTGCACTTTTTTAAAAAAAGAATGAATGAGTGAATGAAAAGAAAAAGGCTTTAGGCCAGGCACGGTGGCTTATGCCTATAATCCCAACACTTTGGGAGGCCAAGGCGGGTGGATCACCTGAGGTCAGGAGTTCAAGACCAGCCTGGCCAACATGGTGAAACCCCGTCTCTACTAAAAATACACAAACAAAAAAAAAAGCCAGGCGTGGTGGCAGGCGCGGTGGCAGGCGCCTGTAATCCCGGCTACTAGAGAGGCTGAGGCAGGAGAATCATTTGAACCCGGGAGGCGGAGGTTGCAGTAAGCCAAGATTGCACCACTGCACTCCAGCCTGGGCGACAGAGTGAAACTCCATTTCAAAAAAAAAAAAAAGAAAAAAAGACTTTGTAGCAGAGTAGAAAAGAAATAAAACAATAATCAACTTTCAAGATGCACAAAAGAATCATTCTGGCCTAGGTTAGCTAGGAGTGAGAGCTAAAATGAACAGAAAAACAGATCACGTATGGTGAAGGTGCGGGAGGGAGTAAAAACATGAATGAAGGGAGGGAGAAGGCATAGCCAGACATTGGACAAGAGACCAGTGGGGAAGAAGGAGCCGGGAGGGGAAAGGGGAAGAGAAGAGTCGGGAAAGGGGAAGAGAAGAGTCCAGAAAGTCTCACTGAGGCCCACAGGCCCTGGTGATTCCTCCGAAGGATAGGGCTTAGGGCTCGGTCCCTGCAGTCCTGCTCCCTGGAGCCCTGAAGCAGTGAGGGCATGAGGTGCAGTCCTCCCGCTCTAAGCTGGATGAGGGCTGGTGTGGGGTGAGCAGGGGCCTGGAGCCTCTCAAAGGACTTCAGTGCAGAGGCTGCCAGGGGCACCGCCATGCATCTCTGTTTCCTGCCTAAACGTGGGCTGATGGTGAGAGCTGACAACCCAGTGTGGCTTAAACTTGCTGAGTCACTGCAAAAGATGGGGCTGATCCTAGCTCAGGATTTATGGTCTCTGACTGGCGTTCTCAGAGCTGGGAGAAGGCAGTATAAAAACCCATTTGTAGGGCCAGGTGCAGTGGCTTATGCCTGTAATCCTAGCACTCAGGGAGGCCAAGGTGGGTGGATTGCCTGAGCTCAGGAGTTTGAGACCAGCCTGGGCAACATGGTGGAACCCCATCTATACTAAAATAAAAAATATTAACCGGGCATGGTGGTGTGTGTCTGTAATCCCAGCTACTTGGGAGGCTGAGGTAGGAGAGTCGCTTGAACCCAGGAGGCGGAGGTTGCAGTGAGCTGAGATTGCGCCACTGCACTCCAGCCTGGGGGTTAGAGCGAGACTCTGTCTCAAAACAAACAAAAAACAAAACCCATTGTATAGATGGGAAGCCCAAGGCCCAGGTGCCTCCCTTTGGCTCCCACAGCTCTGTGGAAGAACATAGGGTTGCCCTGGTTCAAATCCCAGCTCTGCCACTCACTAGCTGTGTGACTTCAGGTGTGTTCTCTTACTGTTCTGTGGAGGGGCCTCTGGATTCTCGTTTGCACACTAGGAATGAGAGTATCAGAGGGCACACAGACCCACTCCAGTGTCCTCACAGGAGAAACTCATCCAGTAGGATTAATACTCCCGGCCTCCCCTTGCCTCCTCCCATGGGAAGAGTAGGGAATATTCTGTCACTCCCCAGAGAGGAAGCCAGGCCTGGTCAGCTGTGCCAGTCCTCAAGAGCCAGCTGTCTGCAGGGCCAGTGACCGGGCCGTGAATCCGTCTGAATCACAGTGGCCCGTTAGCAAAGGCCCTCATCCACAGATCAGAGGCAGGCCTCTGGGCAGCTTTAGGGACACCTTGATTTCCACCTGTGGGACTCCTGAACGAGCGCTTTCTCAATTGGTTACAGTAGGTGGCTAGTCAGACATGAGCGGGGCAGGGGAAGGCTCCCCCCAGCCCCACTAGGAAAGTCAGGTGGCCATCAGGTGATGGCAGGCAGTTGTTACTGTTTCTCTAAAATCGTAATTGGTTGCAGCCAAAGCCAGGGAAAGCAGTCTCCTAATAGAATCACCTGAAGCTGGTGCTAAGGTAATAAGCGTCCCCCGATAAAGATCTCAGGAGATGGGCGAGCGAGCTCACACGTGAGCGCTAGGAGGCAAAATGGTGGAATTTAACTTGTATTTGACTTCATGGGAATGAGGAGAGAAGTCATTTCTCTTACTGTCTCCTGTCTCTGAAGAGGAGGAGGAAGTAAACGTTGAAAAACAACAGGAATGAAGTCAGTGGCAAGACCAGCCGGTGCCACCGATGACCCGGCCTGAGGTTAAAAGATTAACCCCCCCCAACTCTAACCACATGTGCTCTCAATCTGTCACGACCCTTTCACGTGGAACCCCTTAGCGTTGTAAGCCCTTAAAAGGGCCAGGAACGCTGTCTTCGGAGAGATCGGCTCTTAAGACGGGGGTCTGCTGATGCTCCCAGCCGAATACAAAACCTCTTCCTTCTTTAGTCCGGTGTCTGAGGAGTTTTGTCTGCGGCTCGTCGTGCTACAGGAACCCTTGACTGGTAAGGGGAAAACACCTCAGGCGAGTATGCCCACAGCTCCAGTAAACACTGTGTGTGCTCCTCTCTGTAGTGTTGGCGGGCCTCTGTGCATGCGGACAGCCCACTGCAAGGGAGGAATCAGGGGAGAAGGTACGCAGACCTCAGATGCGTGCCAACACATAAAACCCTTTTTTTTTTTTTTTCTTGAGACAGAGTCTCACTTGTCATCCAAACTGGAGTGCAGTGGCGCAATCTCATCTCACTACAACCTCCGCCTCCCGGGTTCAAGTGATTCTCCTGCCTCAGCCTCCCAAGTAGCTGGGACTACAGGTGCCCACCCCCGCCACCCACCTGTCCTCCTGCCCCCCTGCCTGGCTAATTTTTGTATTTTTAGTAGACAAGGTTTCACCATGTTGGCCAGGCTGGTCTCCAACTCCCGACCTCAGGTCAGCCTTGGCCTCCAAAAGTGCTGGGATTACAGGCGTGAGTCACCGAGCCCGGCCAGTCCAACTCTTTCTTCTGAGGAGGCAAGGATTGAGGTTATTGCAGAACGTAGGGATTCGCCATCAGTAACATACTGTGTGACTCAGGTTCTGAGCTTGGGCAGAGAAGAGGGGTGTTATTTGCGGACTCCATCCCCAGCTGGGATGGCACAAGGCTTACCAGGGGATGTAACGGTCACTCTGCAACCCTCCCTATCCCTATCCCCATGCCCGTGACCCTGCACCATCCCTGTTCTGGAGGCAGGGGCAGCTCAGCGCCCACCAGCACCGAGCTGCTACTGAGCCGCCCTCTCTCCTAGAAGGAAAATGGATTCAGCCAGTGGCTCCCGCCAGCCTGGCACCCTTGTGACTCATCCCCGCCCTTGGTAAAGGAATGATCGGGCCTCAGGGGCATGGTGCTGCCACCTGGACATCAGACGGAATCGGAGTTGGAGGCTGGTTGGGAGAAAGCAGAACCCTCTCTGGCTCACAGGCCTAGCTTGCCCTGGAGTGTGAGGTGCCCACCGTGCACCGATAGGTCAACACCCCATGCAGGCATGAAGGAGATGGCAGCCACCAGGCTCGGTTGAAATATTCATTTCAAGGGAACTCCTTGTCCATTCAGATGACTGAACAACAGCTTGATTTCATGGAATAATGGCTTTTATTAAGCCAACAGGAATGATCATAGTGGGGAGTCCTGTGTCTCGGCAGTGGGTGTTTGTAGAGCACCCGGTATTCACCAGCAACTCTGTGCAAGGCTCAGTGGGAGGGTGGTTGGTGTGTTGGAGGATGTGGGTACACAGTAGCATGGGCATGCATGTGGCTGAGTGCACGCATGTACATACATGTTCACACATGGACCTGCGGCGGGAACTTGGTGAATACTTGATGGTTGGTGGGTTTTTTTTTTTTTGAGATGGAGTTTTGCTCTTGTTGCCTAGGCTGGAGTGCAATGGTGCCATCCCAGCTCACTGCAACCTGTCTTCTGAGTTCAGGCAATTCTCCTGCTTCAGCCTCCCAAGTAGCTGGGATTACAGGTGTGTGCCACCACACCTGGCTAATTTTTTTTTTTTTTGGTAGAGACGGGGTTTCACCATTTTGGATCAGGCTGGTCTCAAACTCCTGACCTCAAGTGATCCGCCTGCCTCGGCCTCCCAAACTGTTGGGATTACAGGCATGAGCCACTGTGCCTGGCTGGTTGGTGGGTTTTGATTGGAAGGCTATGGAGTTCCAATGGTGGATGTGGTTATAAGGGTAACTGGGGGGTCTCAGAGTGTGGGCCAGTTGCATCAGGCCCCTGGAGGGTGGGACACTGCCTTTCCAAGAGCAACAAAATGTGGGCGATTTGTGGTGCTGAGAATGGTGAGCAGGCAGTTAGTCTATAGCAGGGTTGCAAACTTTTTCTGTAAAAGGCCAGATAGTAAATATGTTAGGCTTTGTGGCCCTTGCAGTCTCTGTAGCAACTACTCAGCTCTGCCCTGATGAGGCAAAAGCAGCCATAGGCAATGTACAAAATGGCCGTGGCTGTGTTCCAAGAAAACTTTATTGGCAAAAACAGGTAGGTAATGGGCCAGATCTGAGCCACGGGCCATAGTTTGCCAACCCCTGGTCTAGACCACTCCCATTTATAAAGTGATTTGGCTTTAGCAGCTTCCTGGAAGGTGGTGCTGCTGGGTGATAAAGCAGAGGGACGGAGCTTGCAGAATTCAGGTAATAGGGCTTGCATCTGAGTCCCCAGCGTGTCTCATGTTGAATTGAAACCCTCAACGTTGGAGGTGGGGACTGGCGGGAGGTGATTGGATCATGAGGGTGGATCCCTCATGGGTTGGTGCTGTCCTCGAGATAGTGAGCTCTCACCAGATCTGGTTTAAAAGCATGTGGCACCTCTGCCCCACACTCTCTTGCTCCTGCTTTTGCCATGTGATGCGCCTCCTTCCTTTTTGCCTTCTGACATAATTGGAAGCCTCCTGAGGCTTCCCCAGAAGCTGAACACAAGTGCTGGTGCCATGCTTGTACAGCCTGCAGAACCATGAGCCAGTTAAACCTTTCTTATAAATGACCCCATCTCAGGTATTTCTTTATAGCAATGTGAGAACAGCCAAACACACAGAGGGTTTGCTGAGCAGAGTCACAGGGCCAGAAAGTAAATGGCGGTCCCAAGCCCGACTGTGGGACAGTCCATCCTCAGAGCTGTCTTCCTCCCTACGCCCCTGCCCTCCCCCTGGGCCGGGATGCAGGGCTGCCCCTGCCCCTCTGGAGCTCAGGAGGGAGCCCATGCCGTGGAGAGCAGCCTGCGCGTCACTCGCTGCGGCCAAATCCTATGGAGCCTGCCGCTGCACAACTACGTCGTCCTCCGCTACCTCGTGGGCGCTTCCTGCGTGCGGTGAGTAGGCAAGGGAGTCGCTTGGGGTGAAGCCCAGTGGCCTTTCCTGCCATGCTGGGCCCGCATGGACCAGTCCCCCTCCTTGCCCGGGTCTGGGGTCATGCCCTACTTGGGCCTCAGAATACCACTTCCTGGACACCGAGGACCTCATCCAAGGCCCGGTCAGGTACCCACTCTGCTGAGGGGACTTTTGTCCTTTGCTCCCCAGAACCTCCCCCGCTTCTCCCTGCAGCAAGAGCTGGGACTCGCCGGTAATCCCCTGCAGAGGCCTGTCACTCCTCCCCCACTGCCAGGTCTGGGGAGGGCGGGGCACAGGACTCAGGCCTAAGCCAATCAGAGCCAATCCCGGCCCCAGGGGGTGGGGCACAGGACTCAGGCCTAAGCCAATCAGAGCCTTCTCTGGCTGCAGCAATGGGGCCAAGGTGAACATGTGACCTAGGCTTGTCCAATCAGGGTGAATCTGGGGCTTTTTTGCTGGGAAAGTGGCACTAAGACGTTGTATCCTTCTCTGCCATATTTGATGGGCCTTGTGCTTCTATCTTGCCAGCCCGAGGAGTCAGCCTGCCTGAGACTGCAGAGTCCTGTGGCACCCCAGAGCCCTCAGGCAGCTCGGCTGCTTTATGCCCAATTCTTCACCCTCCATGTATCCACCTCCTTTGCAGGGCCCTCCCACTGTGACCCTGGCCTTGACCACCAGGCTTGCTTTAGCCAATGGGATGTGAGCATACAGGACGCCAAAGCATGAAAACTGCTTGCAATAGCGCTTGTGTGTGCGCCTGGGCCTATGTTGTGAGAATGTGCCCCGTTTCGCCGTTGGAAGGACTTGGGACACCTGCAGGAGAACAGAGTCACCCCGGCTGACAGCCAGCTCAGCCAGGACATGTAAGCAATCCCCTCAAAAGACAAATAGAACCACCCAGCTGACCCACTGACTCATGGGCAGTAATGACCAGCAGTTGCTTTCAGTGAGTGGTCTTGGGCATGCCCCCCTGCCCGGCTAATTTTTGTATTTTTAATAGACACAGGGTTTCACCATGTTGGTCAGGCTGGTCTTGAACTCTGGACCTCAAGTGATCCACCTGCCTTGGCCTCCCAAAGTGCTGGTATTACAGGCATGAACCACCGTGCCTGGCCTACCCTAAGTCGAAGGTCAAACCACGCGCTTGATTTCTCAAGTCGCCTGCTTGGCCCTCTTCCAAGGGTACTTTTCTTCCTTTCGTTCCTGCTTTAAAGCTTTTTTAATACACTTTCACTCCTGCTCTAAAACTTGCCTCGGTCCTTGGTCTCTCACTCATCCTTATGCCCCTCAGTCGAACTCTTTCTTTTCCTTTTTTTATTTTTTTTACACAGATTCTCACTCTGTTGCCCAGACTCGAGTGCAGTGGCACAATCTCGGCTCACTGCAACCTCTGCCTCCCGGGTTCAAGCAATTCTCCTGCCTTGGCCTCCTGAGTACCTGGGACTACAGGTGTGCTCCACCATACATGGCTAATTTTTTGTATTTTTAGTAGAGATGGGGTTTCACCATGTTAGCCAGGCTGGTCTCCAACGCCTGACCTCAGGGGATCCACCTGTCTTGGCCTCCCACAGTGCCGGGATTACAGGCATGAGTCACCGAGCCCGGCCAGTCAAAACTTTCTTCTGAGGAGGCAAAGATTGAGATTGCTGCAGAACATAGGGATTTGCCGTCAGTAACATACTATGTGACTCAGGTAAGTTCTGAGCTTGGGCAGAGAAGAGGGGTGTCATTTGGGGGCTCCATCCCCAGCTGGGATGGCACGAGGCTTACCGGGGGGAGGGGGGTTGTAACGGCCACTCTGCAATCCTCCCTATCCCCGTCCCCATGCCCGTGACCCTGCACCATCCATGTTCTGAAGGCAGGGCCAGCTCAGCACCCACCAGCACCGAGCTGCTACTGAGCCGTCCTCTCTCCCAGAAGGAAAATGGATTCAGCTGGTGCCTAACCAGCCTGGCACCTTGGTGACTCAGCCCCATCTCCTCTGCCCAGAAGCAGCTTCGAGAAACTGTAATAGGACCCGCGCCCCTGGTAAAGGAATGGCCAGGCCTCAGGGGCATGGTGCTGCCACCTGGGCATCAGATGGAGTCGGAGGCTGGTTAGGAGAAAGCAGAACCCTCTCCGGCTCGCAGGCCCAGCTTGCCCTGGAGTGTGAGGTGCCTGCTGAGCACCGATAGGTGTGGGGGGTCGCTCAGCAGCCACAGGGGCCCCTCAAGGACAGCCAGCACCAGCAGTTTAGGAAACACAGCGGCAGACGAGGGGCGGGGAAATAATGGGAAGACACAAGTGAAGAGGGAGGAGGCCAGCGAGGAGACCGCACCCTCCAAGTTCCAGAGCAGAGCCCTGGGCGTGGGCTTGGGCTGGGCCTGGGGCTGCCAGTGAGACCCCTGGAGCATCCGAATGGGTACCAGGGGTCCCGGTGCTACTAGGTCAACACCCCAAGCAGGCACGGAGGGGCCGCCACGGGGGATCTGCAGAGTGGACTTTTGTTTTGTTCCCCAGAACCACCCCGGCTTCTCTCTGCAGCAAGAACGGGGGAGACGGCAGTGTGGGACTCGTGGGTAATCTCCTGCAGTGGCCTGTCACTCCTCCCCCACTGCCAGGTCTGGGTGGGGCTTCATCCCAGCCCTAAGCCAAGCAGAGCCTTCCCTGGCTGCAGCAATGGGTCCAAGGGGAGCATGTGACCTAGGCTTGTTCAATCAGGGTGAACCTGGGGCTTTTATGCTGGGCATGTGGGACTAAGACGTTGTATCCTCCTCTGCCATATTTGATGGAAGCACAGGGCCCATCTTGCCAGCCCAGGGAGTCAGCCTGCCTGAGACTGCAGAGTCCTGTCACACCCCAGAGCCCTCGGGCAGCTCAGCTGCTTTATGCCCAATTCTTCACCCTCCGTGTATCCCCCTCCTTTGCAGGGCCCTCCCACTGTGACCCTGGCCTTGGCCCCCAGGCTTGCTTTGGCCAATGGGATGTGAGCATACAGGATGCCAAAGCATGAAAACTGCTTCCAATAGCGCTTGTGCGCGCCTGGGCCTGTGTTATAAGATGTGCCCCGCTTAGCCATTGGAAGGACTTGGGCCACCTGCAGGAAAACAGTCACATGTAAGTGATCCCCTCAAAAGACCACTAGAACCACCCAGCTGACCCACTGACTCATGGGCAGTAATGACCAGCAGTAGCTTTCAGTGACTGGGCTTGGGCAGTGTGTTACGCAGCAGTGTGGCAGCAGCAGGGACTGGCAGCCTCTAGCCCCTCCATTCCCATTTTCAGTTAAACCGCATTGGGTTACGATTCAAAACATCCATCCTAACAAATGCATTGTTTTATCCCGGTCCACAACTCAGGAACCACGGAGAAGAGTCTAAGGACCAGAGGCATGGAGTTTTCATTAGAAGGTTCTGAGTTCAGCTAATGCCTGGTTATTTTTACAGACGGCAAGTTTACAAAAACACACAAGTGCACAGACAGGTGTGGGAGGTAGCTTGAAATATACAGAGTGCTTGCACCCCTAGAGACGTCTTCTGGCCACCATCAGGGGACTCGGAGGTATGGTAGGCTTGGTGAGGCCCGTGGCTTGTGTCTGCGGCACAGCCTCCTGCAAGGGGGCTGCCCTGCTCCCCCGTTCCCACGGTGCCAGGCTGTGCTCCCCAGGTGCCTCCGGGGTGCTGAAGATCTTTTCATAGTACTCAATCAGCAGTTCAGTGAACATGTTCAGGGGCACAAGGGCACTCAGGGAAGAGGCCCCCTGGGATGGCCAGATCAAATTCAGCCCAAAGACACAAGCCAGGTTAGAGCTGTTCATTTTGTTGAAGATGCTCTCCCGGGACACCTGGAGGCAACCACACACAAGAAAAGGGGAGTGAATACTGAGGGCCACGGCACCCTAGAACTCCCTCCTGAACTTCGGGAGGGGCGTATGTAGTGAGAGGAGCACTGCACTGGGGAGCTCGCAGCCAGTACGGGGACCCGGTGCAGCCACCTGCCCCCTCAGGGCCTCAGTTACCTTATCTATGAAAGGAAGGCTTGGGCTCGTCCTGGAGGACCCTCTGGCTCTGACCTTCTGTGACAGCCACAACACCCCACTATCTCCTCTTCCACTGCACCCTCTGGGGAGACACTCTTGGTGATGGGCTGTAGCACAGATGGTACGAACTAGGTGACCCCTCTGGCCTCTGCTCTGTGAGTGGCGAACTGGGCATGATGGGGACCAGCCAGCACGTAGGGGCCACTACGAGGGGCAGCGAGAGTGGAAAGAGCTTGCCTCCCAGAAGGGCTTCTTGTCAGTCTTGGCCAACACTTAGGGCAACCCCAGGAGGTGGGAGTCATTTCTCCCCGTCTTACAGATGAGGAATCGGGGGCCCGGAGGATACAGGAGACTTGCCCAAGGTCATGTGGCCAGCCAGTGGCAGGGGGCCATGTGGACCAAGGTGAGGGCAGGGCCTGTTCTCTTCTCCTTGCCTCTCTACAAGATTCAAGCTGGGGGGAACCTCAGAGAGTCAGAAACGGGGGTCATGAGGCTGTGAGTGCCAGGGTAGAGCAGAGAACTGGAAGGGGGCATGGCTGGGCATATCACCCTCACAGATCTGGTGAGGATGCCCAGACATGCCCAAGCCCTGCTTCGGGGAGACAGCTGGATACCTCTGAGGCTCCCCCTGCCTGCTGGTCCCCCCAGCCCCTTGCAGGCCACCCCTCCTCAAGCTGAGGCTCCCAAGTGCCACTGGGGGCATAATACACAACATCACACCCCACCAGCTGCATTCACATCGGTGCCCGTGGAGGAGGTGGCTAGAGAGATAAATCAGTCTCTCCCAGTGAAAAAGAAGTAGGCCAGGCACAGTGGCTCACACCTGTAATCCCAGCACTTTTAAGAGGCCGAGGCAGGTGGATCACCTGAGGTCAGGAGTTCAAGATCAGCCTGGCCAACCTGCCAAAACCTCATCTCGACTAAAAATACAAAAATTGGCCGGACATGGTAGTGCTCACCTGTAATCCCAGCTACCTGGGAGGCCGAGGCAGGAGAATCGCTTGAACCTAGCAGGCGGAGGTTGCAGTGAGCTGAGATCGCACCACTGCACTCCAGCTTGGGTGACAGAGCAAGACTGTCTCGATTTTTTTTTGACAGAGTTAGAGTAAATTTTAGTTTTGGGCCTCCGAGAAATATCAAGCACTAGGGAGAAAAAAAATTTGTTGGAAAACCAGGAAGTGGCATTCTCCAACAGACTCAGGGATGTGACGCCTACTCTGCCCAGGCTCTCCTCACCCTGCACAGCCTGGGGCAAAGGCCTGGAGAGATGGAGGAGGTTAAACACTCAGGGCCGTGGGGCTGGGGGTTAGGGGTGGACCCACTTGGATGTGTTGAGCCTTCCACTGTTGACCACACAGGCTTTTGATCCAAATGCATCCCTGCCCCAGGGGGACAGCACACTAAGCTGAGCAGAGCCACACGGCCAGAAAGTAAGGGGGGGGGGGGGGTCCCAAGCCTGACTGTGGGACAGTCCATCCTCAGAGCTGTCCTCCTCCCCACGCCCCTGCCCTCCCCCTGGGCCGGGATGCAGCGCTGCCCCCGGCCCCTCTGGAACTCAGGAGGGAGAGCACTGAAGGGTTTCTCTCTCTCTGTTCATTTGCTTAGCCTGGTGTAGTAGATTGAATGGTGGCCCCTCTAAGACAGACCACTGAGAATCTGTGACTGTGACCTTATTTGGAACGAGGGTCGTTGCAACTGTCGGTAAGTTGAGGATCTCAAGATGAGATCATCCCGGGTCATCTGGGTGGATCCTAAGCCCAGTGACACGTGGCATGGGGCCTGCACTTATGAGGGAAAGGTGGAGGGAGATTTGAGACACACACAGTGGAGAAGGCCACGGGGAGGTGGAGGCAGAGCTGGAGTGACCAGGAGCTGGGAGAGGCCAGGAGGATCCTTCCCTAGAGCCTCTGGAAGGAGCACAGCGCAGCACACCTTGATTTTGGACTCCTGGCCTCTAGCAGAGTGACACGGTAAATCCTGTTGTTTTAAGCCACCCATTGTGCAGTCACAGGAACTTAATGGATGTGCTTCTGGGTGTACCCCTTCCACAGGAAGGGTCAGTTCAGTCCACAGTGAGGGCACTGGGCTCTGCTCCAGTGGTGGACACAGCTCCCACCTCCCAGAGACTCAGCCCAAGCAGATGACGACATGGGGGCAGAGGAGCCCAATAACAACCGTCACTGGCAATGGCCAGGGGACAGCAGGTACAGGAGTAGGCAGGGGCAGGTTTGCCCTATCCAACAGACAGGGGGTCCTCAGCCGCATGGGTGCCTGACCGGGCCTTGGATGAGGTCCTTGGGTCCAGGGAGTGGTATTCCGAGGCCCAAGCAGGCCATGACCCCAAACCCGGGGCAAAGAGGGGACTGGGCCATGCGGGCCCAGCATGGCAGGAAAGGCCACTGGGCTTCCCCCCAAGCGCCCCCCTTGCCCACTCACCGCATGCAGGAAGCCCACGAGGTAGCGGAGGACGACATAGTTGTGCTCCGGGAGGCTCCACAGGATCTGGCGGCAGCGAGTGACGCGCAGGCTGCTCTCCACACCTGGAACGGCATGGGCTCCCTCCTGAGTTCCAGAGGGGCCCGGGGGCAGCGCTGCATCCCGGCCCAGGGGGAGGGCAGGGGTGTAGGGAGGAGGACAGCTCTGAGGATGGACTGTCCCACAGTCGGGCATGGGACCCCCACTTACTTTCTGGCCGTGTGGCTCTGCTCAACAAACCCTCTGTGTGTTTGGCTGTTCTTGCTGAGATGGGGTCATTTATAAGAAAAGAGGTTTAACTGGCTCATGGTTCTGCAGGCTGTACAAGCATGGCACCAGCACCTGTATTCAGCTTCTGGGGAAGCCTCAGGAGGCTTCCAATTATGGCAGAAGGAGGGAGTTGCATCACATGGCAAAAACAGGAGCAAGAGAGAGTGTGGGGCAGAGGTGCCACATGCTTTTAAACCAGATCTGGTGAGAACTCACTATCTCGAGGACAGCACCAACCCATGAGGGATCCACCCTCATGATCCAATCACCTCCCGCCAGTCCCCACTGCCAACGTTGAGGGTTTCAATTCAACATGAGACACGCTGGGGACTCAGATCCAAGCCCTATCACCTGAATTCTGCAAGCTCCGTCCCTCTGCTTTATCACCCAGCAGCACCACCTTCCAGGAAGCTGCTAAAGCCAAATCACTTTATAAATGGGAGTGGTCTAGACCAGGGGTTGGCAAACTATGGCCCGTGGCTCAGATCTGGCCCATTACCTACCTGTTTTTGCCAATAAAGTTTTCTTGGAACACAGCCACAGCCATTTTATACATTACCTATGGCTGCTTTTGCCTCATCAGGGCAGAGCTGAGTAGTTGCTACAGAGACTGCAAGGGCCACAAAGCCTAACATATTTACTATCTGGCCTTTTACAGAAAAAGTTTGCAACCCTGCTCTAGACTAACTGCCTGCTCACCATTCTCTGGCCTTTATGGCCAGTTTGGCTTCTAAATGCCTGGGGGAACAGCCAACGGTCAGGATGCAGGGCCAAGAATTTATAGGCCGGGCGCAGTGGCTCACGCCTTTAATCCCAGCACTTTGGGAGGCCGAGATGGATGGATCACCTGAGATCAGGAGTTCAAGACCAGCCTGGACAACATGGTGAAACCCCATCTCTACTAAAAATACAAAAATTAGCCAGGTGTGGTGGCGGGTGCCTGTAATCCCAGCTACTTGGGAGCCTGAGGCAGGAGAATCACTTGAACCCAGGAGGCAGAGGTTATAGTGAGTAGAGAATCTCGGCCACTGCACTCTGGCCTGGGCAACAGAGTGAGACTCCATCTCAAAAGGAATTTATAGCTGGCCGGACAGTAATGTGAGTTGCACTCTGATATGTTGGATGGTGTTGCCTCTAAACCTCATGGTGAATTGTAATCTCCAATGTTGGAGGTAGGGATGGGTGAGGGGTGATGAAATCATGGGGACAGATTTCTCATAAACGGTTAGCGCCATCTCTTTGGTGCTGTTCTCATGATAGTGATTTCTCAAGAGATCTAGTTAAGTGTGTGGCATGACCTCACCCCGTCTTGCTCCCACTCGCACTGCGTGAGACACCTGCTCCTCCTTCGGCCTCCGTCCTGATTGAAAGCTTCCTGAGGCCTCCCCGGAAGCCAAGCAGATGCCAACACCATGCTTCCTAGAAAGCCTACAGAACCATGAGCCAATTAAACTTCTTTATAAATTACCCAGCCTCAGATATTTCTTTATAGCAACACAGACTCGGTGACAGCTGACATCCTACCAGCCATCACCAGCTCTGGGGGTGCTTGTCTTTCTTTTGGCTATCTATGGGGTAACTTTGGATCTTGGGGTACCAACCATCACCAGTTCTGGGGCGCTTGTCTAAGTCTGTCTTTCTTTTGGCTATCTGTGGGGTAACTTTGGATCCTGGGGGACTCTGAGAACTTCTCTTGTATCCATGGCCACAAAAAGGCTTATTGGTTTCGAGTTACATTGGATTAGGTACACCTTTGGTCAAAAACAAAAAAACAAAACAAAAAACTAGGTGAAAAGGACTATTTGGAAACAAACTGGGCAAAGAAAAAAATCTTTAGGGCCTTCTCCTGAAATATTGATAACAACTTTCACCCTCAACAGGTAATCTTAACTTGTATGAAACTATGTATGAAAGTTATAAGATCTTGGTTTGTGGCCAGGATAGTGGCTCATGCCTGTCATCCCAGCACTTTGGGAGGCTGAGGTGGGGAGATCACTTGAGCCCAGGAATTTGAAACCAGCCTAGGCAACATGGTGAGACCTTGTCTTTACAAAAAAATATTTAAAAATTAGCTGGGTGTGGTAGTGCCTGCCTCAGCTACTTGGGAGGCTAAGGTGGGAGGATTGCTTGTGCCCTGAGGTCAAGGAGAAGGAGACCTCGTCTTAAAAATTTTTCTTGTTTACAGATCTATATGTCTATGCGTGTATGTTATGTATACGTGAAATTGTTCTCCCTCTGATGGTATTACCAAGTTAATTTATAAAATCCCTTAAATGAGTTCTATTCAAATTGGCTTAGAGATACATGAGCATTTATATAAAATATTTCTAAAGCTCTCAGAAATACAGAAACTAAGCCAAATATTCTTTTCAAGTTCATGTGACTTGAGTAACTGACAAGATTAGTCTGATATTGTTAGTTTATTTAAGAAAGCTATATAGGTTGGGCACGGTGGCTCAGGCCTGTAATCCCAGCACTTTGGGAGGTCAAGGTGGGTGGATAATTTGAGGTCAGGAGTTCGAGACCAGCCTGGGCAACATGGTGAAACCCGGTCTCTACTAAAAATACAACAATTAGCTGGGTGTGGCGGTGCACACCTGTAATCCCAGCTACTTGGGAGGCTGAGGCAGATGGATCACTTGAGCCCGGGAGAGAGAGGTTGTGATGAGCCAAGATCAGGCCACTGCACTCCAGCCTGGGCAACAAAGCAAGATTCTGTCTCAAAAAAAAAAAAAAAAGATAACGAGGGGGAATTCCTTGAAATGATGACTAGCCTTATTCAGTTTATGTACGGCATTACAGTGAGTAAGGAAGGCCGCTTCCTGGCAGGCCCAGGAAACTTAAAATATGTTGGTTCTCAGTACCTTGAGAAGAGAGGAATTCTCTCAAATCTACAGACACTACAGGCAAAGTCTGATGGCAAATTTTTTTTTTTTTTTTTTCGAGACACAGACTCGCCGTGTCCCAGGCTGGAGTGCAATGGCAAGATCTCGGCTCACTGCAACCTCCGCCTCCCGGGTTCAAGCTATTCTCCTGCCTCAGCCTCCCGAATAGCTGGGATTACAGGTGCCCACCACCACACCTGGCTAATTTTGTATTTTTAGTAGAGATGGGATTTCTCCATGTTGGTCAGCCTGGTCTTGAACTCCCGACCTCAGGTGATCCACCTGCCTCAGTCTCCCAAAGTGCTAGGACTACAGGCGTGAGCCACTGCACCTGGCCCTGATGGCAAATCTTTAGCTTGGCTTTCTAGCTTCAAGAGGCTTTTAAAAAGTGAATCTGAGATTCCTTATTAAAAGTTCTAGCAAGGTAGACTTAAAAAGAGCCTACGTAGGTCAATTCCCATTCTTGCTGCCCTTATGTAAATAATCAGGCCAAATCTAGTGAGACCAGTCTTATTTTGTAATTGAGAATCAAAAGAGAAGCAGCTGTAAGGAGAAATGATGCTCCAGTGGAAAACTACAATGCACACTTGCGGGTACTCAGTTCCTCTTGTTTCCTCCAATATCTGGCTACAACGCTCCAAGCTAACACTTCCAGTTTTTCTCCTACCCGCTGAGTTGACATGACAAAGACCTAAAAACCTACCATTTCCCCAAAGCCCTGAAAGCTGACACTGGAAGACTTGATATAAACTTCAAAGAAATCATCGCAGCAGATGATGTATGGATAATCCTTGTGCCTCCTGCTATACAGGCCACTCAGCAAGTTCACCAGAACACCCAGTGCCATCACCAAAGACATCGAAATTGCAAACTACAAAATAATTCGCTGGCCAGCTGCTGCCTCTCTCTCCCTCTACCATGAAAGGATACTTCAAGCCAACATCTAGGAATCTTCTCAACTAAATGTTCTCTTGACTAAAAAAGTGGAGTTTACGCCGGACACGGTGGCTCATGCCTGCAATCCCAGCACTCTGGGAGGCCGAGGTGGGCGGATCACAAGGTCAGGAGATCGAGACCATCCTAGCCGATATGGTGAAATACTGTCTCTACTAAAAATACAAAAAATTAGCCAGGCGTGGTGACACGAGCCTGTAGTCCCAGCTACTCGGCAGGCTGGGGCAGGAGAAAGGCTTGAACCTGGGAGGTGGAGGTTGCAGTGAGCCAAGATCACGCCACTGCACTCCAGCCTGAGTGACAGAGTGAGACTCCACCTCAAAAACAAAACAGACAAAAAACAAACCCCCAGAATTTATGGTTTGTTCAAACCATTGAACTTCACGTTTGTTGACATAGAAAGGCCCCTTATTAATGGGCTGACTTAGGTAGTCACCCTACTCCCACCTCCACCGCTGCCTCCTGAAATGAGGCACAACTGTTTACCTGGAGTGACCTAGTCACAGCACTGAGAAGAGGATTCATGCAACATGAGACAATCTACCAACTGTTTCTGGACTGTAAAACTTCCTGGGGAAAGTTTCAGATGTGGGAATGCTGGGGTCCGGAACACTACCATCCCAAATACAGAGCCTGGGCAGGCTGAATATGTTATTGAGCTGAAGGAATCTGAGAAAGGCAGGTGCGGGAAGGGCTCTCTGACTCCCCGTACTTCTCTGTAACAGATCATAAAACCTTCTCGTGGGAGGGGGTCTTCCCTATGCCCAGAGGGTGCCTTATCTCTAAAGACGGCGGAATGACAAAAGGAATTGAAGCCCCATGACTTTCCACTTTCCACTCCTCATCAAACCTAGTATCAAAACCTTCAGGCTGAACCGTGTCTTCACCTTCCTTCCTTTTTTTTTTTTTTTTTTTTTTTTTGACAAAGTCTCACTCTGTGGCCCAGGCTGGAGTGCAGCGGTGCAATCTCGGCTCACTACAACCTCTGCCTCCTGGGTTCAAGCAGTTCTCGTGCCTCAGCCTCCTGAGTAGCTAGGATTACAGGCATCCACCACCACACCCAGCTAATTTTTGTATTTTTAGTGGAGACAGGGTTTCACCATGTTGGCCAGGCTGATCTCAAACTCCTGACCTCAGGTGATCCACCCACATTGGCTTCCCGAAGTGCTAGGTTTACAGGAGTGAGCCACTGCGCATGGCCCATTTTCTTTATTTCTTTTCTTTCTTGCTTGCTTTCCTCCCTCCCTCCTTCCTTCTGTTTTGGGGACATGGTCTTGCTCTTTTGTCCAGGCTGGAGTACAGTGGTGTGATCATGGCTCACTGCAGCCTCAAACTCCCAGGCTCAAGTGATCTCCCACCTGAGCCTCCTAAGCAGCTGGGACTACAGGCATACACTACCAAGCCCAGCCAATTTTTAAAGTCTTTTGTAGAGATGGGGTCTCACTATGTTGCCCAGGCTGGACTCAAACTCTTGGACTCAAGTCATCTTTCTGCCTTGGCCTCCCAAAGTGCTGGGATTACAGGCATGAGCCACCATGCCCAGCCTGGGTCTTCATTTTCTTCATTTTCATAAAGGTTCCCATGTCAGGTGGAGGTTGCAGTGAGCCGAGATCATGCCACAGCACTCCAGCCTGGGCAACAGAGTGAGACACCGTCTCAAAAATAAATAATTTTTTAAAAGGCTCCCGTGTCATGTAAAACTTATATTAAATAGGCCGGGCGTGGTGGCTCACGCTTGTAATCCCAGCACTTTGGGAGGCCGAGGCGGGCGGATCACGAGGTCAGGAGATCGAGACCACGGTAAAACCCCGTCTCTACTAAAAATACAAAAAATTAGCTGGGCGTGGTGGCGGGCGCCTGTAGTCCCAGCTACTCGGAGAGGCTGAGGCAGGAGAATGGCGTGAACCTGGGAGGCGGAGCTTGCAGTGAGCCGAGATTGCGCCACTGCACTCCAGCCTGGGCGACAGAGCAAGACTCCGACTCAAAAAAAAAAAAAAAAAAAAAACTTACATTAAATAAACTGGTATGCTTTTCTCATGTAAATCTGTCTTTTGTCAGAAAAACAAGTTACAGGGTCCCCACCCATGAACCTAAGACGGGTAGCAGGAAACGATTTTTTTCCCTCCTGACAGAGAGTTGCTTAATGACTACGCTCTCCGGGTTTGTTAATTGGTGCCTATCCGGAAGAGGACAAATGTCTGGTATCTTTATGACCGGAGGCAGTGGTGCAAGCCAGAGCTGGGTCCTTCCCTCCCTGGGGACTGGGAGGCAGAGGTAGCACTTTGAAGGTTTTCATTTCAAAGACTTAGCTCTCAGGTCCTTGAGATAGCTCTGAGTGGTGGATGATTTTCATCTCAAAGGACAGATAAAGGATTCATAATTACAAGTTGGTTTTTTGTTTTTTTTTTTTTGAGATGGAGTCTCGTTCTGTCACCTAGGCTGCAGTGCAATGGCACGATCTTGGCTCACTACAACCTCTGCCTCCTGGGTTCAAGTGATTCTCCTGCCTCAGCCTCCCGAGTAGCTGGGATTACAGGCGTGCACCACCACGCTCGGCTAATTTTTGTATTTTAGTAGAGACAGGGTTTTGCCATGTTGACCAGGCTGGTCTTGAACTCCTACCTCAAGTCATCCACCCAACTCAGCCTCTCAAAGTGCTGGGATTACAGGCGTGAGCCACCGTGCCCGGCCCACAGTTGCAAGCTTTCAAAGGAACTGCTGCTCAAAGAGGGGTTCCAGGGCCTATCTCCCTGTCACCAGGTTTTGGCTGGAACAAACAGTAAGTTCGCCTGGCAGCATTGAGTTTTCTCAAGCAGGAACCTACAGAGGCTGGAGTCATCATCCCTCTGCAGGGGCTAATGAAGTGGGGAGGCTTCTGGAAGCTTCTCTCTAGGACAGAGCCTGGCGCATTCAGGTGATGGAGCATTGTCCATCTTGCCTGCTCTGGGCCCAGCTGGTAGGAGGATGCTGAATGTAGTGCCTCCTTCTCTGTCTCCACCAGATAGCTACCTCTATGCCCATGATCGAATTTGTCACCATGAGGCTCAGCCTGGCTCTGAACTCTCCCAGGCTTCCCATCCGCTAGCCAAAGTCAGTCAGCCCTCAACATCTTTCATGGTCTTCCAGGCTGTAGGAGAGACCTTCCCCATCTCAGACAGGGCCTTGCATTTGGCAGGCGCTTAGGAGCACTGCTGAATAAATGGGTGTAAATTTGCCTTTGAGGGGAGTTAGGGGTCCAGCGACCTTGACGGGACACCTTGAGACTGAAATCAATCTCCAGCCCCCTGCCCTCCCCAGAGGTCAGGCTGGTCTCACGTGACTCAAGGCCCGCACCCTCTAACCATGTAATTGGTCTTTCTGGAATGGCCACCCCTATCTTGAGTCACCATAACCATCAGTCACCATAAACCATCAGGGCCCCCGATGAGTGACAAAGATAACTCCTGTCCCTTGGGAAATTCCAAGGTTCAGAAGTCACCCCCCAGGGGCCAGGACAAAGGCCAGGCTACCCTTTGGGTAAAGGTGATTCTTGAATACACAGTGGGGTAGAAACATTGATTTTAAGATTCAAGATTTGTCTTTAAAGTATCTTAACCTAGCTGCTTTAGAATTCACACCAAAATCAGGTTTCCCCCTTTGACTGATAGTGCTCCAAGAAGAAAGGGGGAGCTGGAGGTAGTCCCATTTGAAAAGACGGTGTTCGATGACTTAGACGAAGGCCTGAGTGGTTTTATGGTTCCTTTGAGGCATCACTTTCCTTAGCATTCACCAGTACTTTGAGATGCTGTTACAGCTGTTTACGAGTCATCTGTGCCCAGCCACACTAAGCATTTGACTGATCACAAAGCGCCTGTAGGATCAGACCCTATAGCTGCTCAGTTCTTATCATATAAGCTTGACATCCTGCAATGATTTGGGGAGAAATGCCGAGAGCCCCTTTCTAGATGAGAGAGCTGAGGGTCTGGGGGCTGGGAAGGGGTACAGGCAGGACTTTGACCAGGATCATGAGCCCCAAATCTAGAGAGCTCCCCATCACCCTGCCTCCCGGCCCAGCTGAGCCTGAGAGACCAGCCTGGACAACCCTGACCGACCCCACCTCCTCTGCCTTTGGACAGCATGGCCTGGCTGTGCATGGTGGGGCAGCCCCAACGACCCCCTCTCTTGCCCTGCAGTGCCAGGTGGCAACAGGACGAGGGTGGGTACGCATCACCTCGGCCACCCCAGAGCCTGACCCTGGGCCAGTAGCTGGGAGACAGCATCTGAGGACCAAGCCCCCCACCCCTGCCCTGGGGCAGCTACGCACAGGTGATCCGGAGAATCTGCTCGTAGGCCTGGAAGGTCAGAAGTGGCTGGGGCAGCTCTCGCAGGAAGGTCTTCAGGATCACGGCAGGGATGTGAATGTCCCCGTAGTCGTCAAAGTTCACGGGCTTCCCTGCACACAGAACACAGCACTGCTGAGGTCTGCACCCCGGCCTGGGCACTGCCGCTGCAGAACGAGCTCTGAGACACAGGGCGTGAGATGTCCAGATGGGAAGCGCCTGATGCTGGAGCCACATGTCCTGGGGATGCTGCTGTCCCCACCTAGAAATGGGGGTGCTGTGGCCCCATCAGCCCCTATACCGCCCTCACTGCCTCCTCCTAGGCTCCCAGTGGAGGTTGGGGTGGGCTGCTGGCTTCTCTGTGGCGTGCTGTTGCTCCCAGCTACAATGCCAGCTCTCTGAGGCCAGGTCTGTGGCAGAGATGACACTGCAGGCCCTGGGCCTGAGACGGGCAGGCCTGAGCTGGGCCCCGTGCAGACCTGATGGCTCCATGATTGTGTAATGCACAATTGATCATGGGAGCAAGTGGGATTGAGGGCAAGTCTTGTCAGCAAGACAGCGGCTTCATTAGTGTCAGTGCGATGCATCCTCAGCTCAGAGGCCACTGCCCCTGCCCGCGGGTTACACATGGCAGTTAAGGAAGCCGTGCTGAGCCAATTCGGGGGAGCTGCCAGATAAAAAACCAGCTTCCCTGCACTGCAGTGTCTCCTGAAAGCACGTGCCACGTGGTGCAGATGGAGAGACCCTAAAGGCAAAATGGCATCATGCGGCCACCATGTCCCAGTGGGGTTGGGGGTCTGGACAAAAGGTCCCCACTCTGGACTACCAGTGGGCCCCTCGATGGCTCCTGGGCAGCTGCCCCCACCCTGAGTGTTTTCTGGGAGTTGGATGGGTTGTGGGGGCGGTGCTTCCCTGCCTCCGCTCTGAGGCCCTGGAGCGCTGTGCTTGCTGACCAGGCAGCTCAGGGCTCAGGACTGCGGGACACCCTCACCTTGGTTGTAGAGCCTCTGGATCTCGCGGACAGTCTGCACGCTGGCTGATCTCCGGAACAGGCCCTCGGTGCGCAGGCCTGCAGGAGAGGAGCTTCCAGGCATCTCACAGGTCCCAGCCCACTGAGCTTCCAGAACGTTATATGACACTCCCTTGCCTACGGCGTCACCCACCTGTGGCTGCCCTCCACACATTTGGTCCTCAAATCCTTTCCATATTCCCCAACCCACCCGATTTCCCACCTCTGTGGTCCGTGGAAAGGGAAAGCGGAAATAGGCAGATTCTAAACTCAGACCTGGGCTCTAGTCCAGCTCTGCCTACCAGCTGTGTGACCTCAGAGAAAGCACTCGGCCTCTCTGAGCCTATCTGCCTTGTTTATCTACAGAATAAGGCCATAAGCTCCTGTCTCCAAGGGCTGCAGAGAGGACCGGACACGGTGATGCCCAGCACGTGCCTGGCACCTGGGAGACCTCCAGACACATGCCTTCCCACAAGGCCTAGGGCTGAGCTGTCCAGCACAGCAGCTGGTAGCTGCACATGGGGATTTAATTAAAATTAAATAAAATTAAAAACCTAGTCACTCAATTGCATGAGCCTCATACGAACTGCCCTATTGGGCTACTGCCACGGGGCTGGTGGCTGCTGTTTAGACAGTGAAGATACAGATGATGTTCAAGTTCGATTGGGCAATTCTGCTAAAGAGGTGATTGTAATCAAAGAAGAAAACTTGTCTCCATTGTCAGTTTACAAAGAGGGTTTTCAGCGCTTGTAATTGGCTCATGAAAGTAGCCCCGGGGTGGAGGGAAGGGTTTCCTCTGGCCAGGCCCCTGCTGGCTCCAGAGCCAGGAAGAGAAACAGGCCTGAGCCTGCCCTTGGGGAGCCTGCGGTGGATGATGGGGGTGCCCTGCAACACCAGGACCTAGGACTGTGGCACAGGCATCTGGAGATGCAAGTCTTCTTGGGACTTGCAAGGCCTGACCTCCCCTTCTCCTCCCAACTTCCTTTAAGTCCCACACGCTCCCGCACTCCCACGGCCACGAGCCCCTGCACCTGCTTTCCTCTCTGGGGCCTCTCTGTCACCCGGCATGGCCAGCTTCTCCCCATCCTCAGAGCTCAGCTCCACTGCCCCTCCCTCAGGGAAGCCCCCCAACAAGGTCAAACCCCCTAACAGGGACCCTGGTCTGGCAGGGCCTTCTCCCTGATGGAAGTCAGCATCTGGGCAGCTCTCGGTGGAATAGCTGCTGCTTCCACGTCCCGTGTGCTCACTTTGATATCCCCAGAGTCTGGCACAAGGGAGGCACATAGTGAATGTCTCCCGAGTGAATGAGTGAATGATGAGGCGGCGTGAAGAAGGCAGTTCTGTCCGGGAGACGGGCAGAATTGGAGAGGGCTGCCGGAAAACAGGACCTAACCGGCAGAGGGCAAGGAAGGGCAATCCAGGCTGGGGACAGGCGGGCCTCTTGGGGTCCCAGTGTAGGGTGCTCCCCGTACCTGCTCACCTGCCAGCTGAGCATCGTGACTGCGGGAAATGCTGGGGCCGTGGGGTCTGGGGTGTGAGGGAGATGGCCTCCCAGGCCCCCGCCCAGCACATCTGCTCACAGATACTGCCCCCATGTGCACGGACTCTTGTGCCAAAGCACATTTCCTGGCCACCCTGTCCTACAAGTGAGGAGGGGCTCTCCAAGCCCTGCCTGTCTGAAGCAGGTTTTTCAAAGACCACCCACGTGGCCTGCTCCAAAGAGGAAATCAACCCGCTCGTAACCAGAAAGGTGCAGGGCTAAGGCAGTGGCTTTAAGAGCCACCAGATGGAAACGTGAGAAACAGCAGCAGCCAAGGGACCACGCAGTGGTGGGGTTTCGGGCCCATGGTGCTGAGTCCGTGGCAGAGCTGGGGTCTGCTTTAGGGGGTTTGGCCATGTTGGGGCGATTCCCTGAGGAAGCAACTGTTGAGCTGAGCTCTGGAGGCTGGAGGGGAGCCAGCCCTGCCTGGGTGGTGGGGATGGGGGGGCACTCACTTCTTGTCTGACACCCACGCATCTGCGCTGCAGCTCCCAGGCTGGAGACCACCCGGCCCACCTAGCACACCTGCACCTGTGGTGCCAGGTAAACCTCCCTGGTGCCTGCTCCTCTGTGGGAACCTCTTTCCTCCCATTAAGGTAAACGCAGCCTCCATGCACTTTCTCCACAGACCTCAGTTCTAGCCTCAGGAGCCGTGGAGAGCCCACAGGGCTCACCCCACTCCAAGTTCTTGACTGCGCCCACCCCACTGTCAATGGTGTCTGCAAATCAAAGTTGATCCCATCAGAGGAGCCCTCATTTCCAGAGGGCTTCCTACAGACCAGCACCGCCCGAAGTGCTTTGCAGGCACTGTCTCATTTAGGGGTCACAACAATCCTACAAGTCAGGTACTGTTTGTTATTAACCCCACTGGACAGACAAGGGAATGGAGGCCCAGAGAGGGTGAGTAACTGGCCCCATGTCACACAGCTAGTACACAGGGGAGACAGGATTCAAACCCAGACCATCTGAGGCCAGAGCCCAGACCTGGAGCCACTGTGCTTGAGCCTCTCCCTTCCTGGTCACACCCCCTGGCTTGTGGGTACTCAGGATCCAAGACAAACCACCCAGAAAGGTGCACCCAGCAGCCCTCATGTCACCCAGCTGGAGCCGGCCCTGTCTCACCTTTCTCTCTCAGGTACGTCACTGTGAACCTCAGCACAGGGGGGATGAGTTCGCCTTGATTTTTGTCTTTGAGGCTGAGAAAAGAGAAAAGAAAGTGGCAGTTTTTACCTGAGCTTGATGGGTGATCATAATGAATAAGAGGCTGGTCCTCTCCACACCCCTGTGAAAACACAGGACCCAGGCACTGTCCAGGAAGAGACAGGCAGGCTCAGCTCTCAGGAAGTAGAAAGTCTGGAGGCCAAATAATAAAATGATAGTGCAGTATTTGAGAACTCCATGAGAGGGCTATTTATGATACAGGGAAGACCTGGGGGTTGGGGAGGGCTTCCCCAGGGGGTAATTTCAGAGCTGGGTTTTGAGGGATGAGTAGGAGCCTGCCAGAGGACAAAAGAGAGAAGGGCATTCTAGACAGGGAAGCCATACTGGGAAGTCCCAGTGGTATGAGATGGCTTGGCTGTGAGGGCAGAAGCAGCAGCCCTGGACTGGATGCTGATTCAATTAAAAAACATAGTTGACAAAAACCCAGTATGTTATCTGGGTTAACCTGTCTCTTACTTTGCTATTTTGAGACAGAGATTCACATAAAGACATGTTGGCCAGGCGCGGTGGCACATACCTGTAATCCCAGCAGTTTGGGAGGCCAAGGCAGGCAGATTACTTGAGCCCAGGAGTTCAAGACTAGCCTGGCCAACATGGGGAAACACTGTCTCTACTAAAAATACAAAAATTAGCTGGGCCTCATGGTGTACACCTGTAATCTCAGCCACTCTCCAGGCTGAGGCAGGGGACTCACTTGAACCCGTGAGGTGGAGGTTGCAGTGAGCTGAGATCGCGTCACTGCACTCCAGCCTGGGCGACAGAGCGAGACTCCATCTCAAAGAATAAAATAAAATCCAATCTGAGAATCTCTGTCTTTTAACTGGAATGTTGAGGCCACTTAGATTTAATGTAATTATCAGTTACGGCTAGTTTAAATCTACTGTTTGTTATTTGTTCCTTTTTCCTCTTTTGACTTTATTTTGCTGGCTATTTTTTAGGATTTCATTTTATCCCCCTATTAATATATTAGATGTGGCTGGGCACAGTGGCTCATGCCTGTAATCCCAGCACTTTGGGAGGCCAAGGTGGACAGATCACGAGGTCAGGAGTTCGAGCCTAGCCTGGCCAACATGGTGAAACCCCATCTCTACTAAAAATACAAAAATTAGCCAGGCATGGTGATGCACACCTGTAATCCCAGCTACTCTGGAGGCTGAGGCAGGAGAATCACTTGAACCCAGGAGGTGGAGGTTGCAGGGAGCCAAGATCGCGCCACTGCCCTCCAGTGTGGATGACAGAGCAAGACTTCAACACTCTCTCTCTCTCTCTCTATATATATATATATATGCTGCATCTTTTTATTTGTAGTGACCCTAGTTTTACATTATACATATTTAATGTAATACAGTCTATTTCAAATGATATTATACCACTCTACTTACAGTTTAAGTCTCATATCCCATCCCATTTTTTTTTTTTTTTTTTTTTTTGAGACAGGATCTTACCCTGTTGCCCAGGTTGAAGTACAGTGGTGTGATCTTAGCTAGCTGCAGCCTTGACCTCCTGGGCTCAAGCAATACTTTCACCTCAGCCTCCCAAGTAGCTGGGACTACAGGCATGTGCCACCATGCCATGTCAGTTAATTTTTTGTAGAGACAGGGTTTTGTCATGTTGCCCAGGCTGGTCTTGAACTCCTGAGCTCAAGCAATCCACCTGCCTTGGCCTCCCAAAGTCTTGGGATGACAGGCGTGAGCCACTGTGCCAGGCCCGTCTTCTTTATAATACATTATCCAGTACTCTAACATGTTTTAAGCCTCATGCTACTTTATTATTTTTGTTTAAACAGTCAATTTACTTTCAAAGATATTCTTAAAATGAGAAAATCAATTTGTTTTCTATTTACACATGTTTGCCATTTTCAACACACTTCATCCCTTTGTGAAGACCCTAATTTCCATCTGGCATTCTATTTCTTTGTTCTGCAGAGCTTCCCTTAACATTTCTTATAGTGTAGTTCTGCTGAAAATACATTCTCTCAACTTTGATTTATCTGAAAGAGTTTTTACTGGGCATTTATTTTTGAAATTTTTTTGCTGGGTATGTAATTTTAGATTGAGAAATTTAGTTTTTTTTTTTTTTTTTTTTTCCAGTACAATAGAGATGTTACTCCATTGTTTTCTGGTTCCACCTCCCCAGTGAGAAATCTGCTGTAACTTTTTTTTTTTTTTTTTTTTTTTTTTTTTTGAGATGAAGTCTCACTCTGTTGCGCCAGGCTGGAGCGCAGTGGAGCTATCTCGGCTCACTGCAACCTCTGCCTCCTGGGTTCAAGTGATTCTCCTGCCTCAGCCTCCAGAGTAGCTGGGATTACAGGCATGTGCCACCGCGCCTGGCTAACTTTCGTATTTTTAATGGAAACGGGGTTTCACCACGTTGGCCCAGCTGGTGTCAAACTCCTAACCTCAGGTGATCCACCTCCCTCAGCCTCCCAAAGGGCTGGGATTACAGGCATGACCCACCACCCCTGGCCTGCTACAAATCTCATCTTTGCTCTTCTATGTGTACTGTCTTTTTCCTCTGTCTACTCTTAAAATTTTGTAACTGGTTTTAAGAAATTTGATTATGATGAGCCTTAGTATAGTTTTCTTCACATTCCTTATCTTGTAGTCCATTGAGCTCCTTGGATCTATGATTTTATAGTTTTCAACAAATTTAGAAAAAATTTTGTCCATTATTTCTTCCAACATTTTTCTGCCCTCTCCTTCTGGGCACTCCAATTAGACTCTAACATTATATGTTAGATGATTCAATATTGTATCACAGGATAGTCTTTTATTTTTGAGATGGAGTTTCGCTCTTGTTGCCCAGGCTGGAGTGCAATGGTGTGATCTCAGCTCACTGCAACCTCCACCTCCCAGGTTCAAGCAATTTTCCTGCCTTAGCCTCCTGAGTAGCTGGGATTACAGGTGTATGCCACCACATCTGGCAAATTTTTGTATTTTTAGTAGAGATAGAGGTTTCACCATGTTGGCCAGGCTGGTCTCGAACTCCTGACCTCAGGTGATCCACCCACCTCAGCCTCTCAAAGTTCTGGGATTACAGGCATGAGCCACCACGCCCAGCCAGTCTTTTTCTTTGTGTTTTATTTTGTATAATGCCTATGGGTATACCTTCAACTTCACTAATTTTTTCTTCTGCAATGTCTAATCTGCTGTTAATCCTATCCAGTGTGCTTTTTATTTTAGAAATTTTATTTTATTTTGAGACAAGGTCTCACTCTTATCACCCAGGCTGGAGTGCAGTGGCACAATCATGGCTCAGTGCAGTCTTGACATCCTGGGCTCAAGAGATCTTCCTACTGCAGCCTCTCAAGCAGCTGGGACTACAGGCATGTGTCATCACGCCTGGCTAATTTAAAAGTTTTTTTTTTTTGTGGAGATGGGGTTTTGCTATGTGGCCCAGGCTGGTCTGGAACACTTGGGCTCAAGCAATCCACACACCTCAGCGTCCCAAAGTGCTGGGATTACAGGGGTGAGCCACCGTGCCTGGCTGTAATTGTATGTTTCATATCCAGAAGTTTCATTTGGTTTCCTTTAAAAATATCTCTTCATCACGTTCATGTTTTCTTCTACTTTCTTGAACAAGTGGACCATATTTGTATTTGCTGTTTTCATGTTCTTGTCTGCTAATCCCATCGTCTCTGTCATTTCTGGGTCTGTTTCTATTGACTGATTTTTCTTCTGGTTATGGATCATGTTTTCCTGCTTCTGTGCACGCCTTGTAATTTTTCTCTGGGAATTTCACATTCTGGATCATTGGATTTTACTGTATTTCTTTGAAAGAAGATGAACTTTGTTCTGCTCTGTATTAAGTCATTTGCAAGCTGGTAGGTCCCTTTAAGGATTGCTTTAAATTATGTTAGAGAAGGTCTAGAAGAGTCTTTAGCTTAGGGCTAACTTAGCTCCACTAATATGCTAATACCCTTCTGAGGACTCCACCCAAAGCTCTGAGTATTATAAAGTCTGGGGTGTAGGGGTGAGGGTAGAGTACAGGGGGCGGGGGAACACTGACCATTCCCAGCCCTGTATGAGCTCTGATCACTTTCTGCTCTGCTACTTTCCAGTGGTTCTGTTCTGTTCCTTTCATTTCCTCTCACATATAAACAGGTTAGCACTTAGCCAAAGACTTGAGGAGAACCTTCTGCAGACCTCGGTGCTCTCTCTGTGCAGTTCCCTCCTCTCTGGAACTCTGCCCCACAAATGTTAGCCACCTTAGCATCCCCAGACCTTGAACTTTATTACTCCAGTTCTGCAAGAGTGCTGGAGTCTGTTGGGCTTCTCCCTCCCGGCTCTGCAGCCTGGGAACTCCAGGCAGTAAGTGGGGGCAGTGGCAGGCCCGTTTCCTTTCTCTCAGGAGTCACAGTCCTATGCTGTGTCCAATGTCTGCAAATTCCTAGCTTCATGTATCTTTTTTTTTTTTTTCTGAGACAGAGTCTTGCTCTGTCGCCCAGGCTGGAGTGCAGTGGCGCAACCTTGGCTCACTGCAAGCTCCGCCTCTTGGGTTCACACCATTCTCCTGCCTCAGCCTCCCTAGTAGCTGGGACTACAGGCGCCTGCCACCATGCCTGGCTAATTTTTTGTATTTTTAGTAGAGACGAGGTTTCACTGTGTTAGCCAGGATGGTCTTGATCTCCTGACCTCGTGATCCGCCTGCCTCAGCCTCCCAAAATGCTGGGATTACAGGTGTGAGCCACTGTGCCCGGCCAACTAGCTTCATGTATCTTATCTACTTTTCTAGTGTAAGGCAGGATGGCAAATCTGTTCATGGTTCTCCATCAGGTCAAGACGCAGAAGCCACCAATTTATTGCTTAGGGGTTTCTGAAGGCAGAGAGGTGGTCTCATGGCCTGGCTACAGTCCCTGTTACCCTCCAGAATGACAGCTTCTCTGGCTCCTCTCTGGCTCTCATTCTGCCCCATCACCAGGTGAGACCCCTGAACATTCGGGGATGGGCAGCAGACAGGTGCAATTCCACTTCAATCCTCCAACTCATGGATGGACCTCAGCCTCTTCCCTTGGTTCCCAAGTTCAGCAATTCCTGTCTTTATTAGAAAAATTAGTCACCCTGCAGAAATACACAGCTTTGCCACTTGCAAAATGCATTGCTTCACTGGAAACAATGTGGTAGGCAAGGCAGCCTACTGTTACCCACTTCATGGATAAGGAAAAGGGGTCGAGAGAGAGAAAGGCTTCCGTGCTTGCCCACAGCTGGCCTCGTGAGGAGGGGTTTACATTCCAGCCGCCCACCTCTGGATGCAGGGTCCTCTCCCCGATCGTTAGAGTCCACAGGCCATCAACAACGTAAACCTTCACCAAGATGAAAATGAAAACGTAGCCCATGGCATACATTCTCATCAAAACAGAACACAATGCTGGATGCAAACGAAGACAAACACAGGCCCATCTGGGGTCAAAGTATTCGACTGGGTCTCCCTGGCCTTGCTGGGGCTGTGATGTGAGTCTTTGGACTGAAACAACTCTAAGATGCTGCTTTTCTCTCTCATTGCAAGAGAGCTCCTGGCTTCCCCCAGGCCCTGCCAACCTCCTGATGCTCAGCCCTGGCTCTGGGGGTCTATGTCACCCCTGGTGGCCCCCAAGGAAGCCAGGCTGGGCTCCTGCCTGCCAGTGCCAGCTGGCCCTCACCTCCAGCTGATGCATCATCTGTGTTTGCACATTGCACGTTAGTGAGTGTTAGGGTGAGGGACTTTCCTCTCGTCACCAGCCCCACCTGCCTGAGCCACTGAGGTCTGCCCGTGACCCCTGGCTTCAGGCTCTACAAAGCACGTGACCTTTCTGGAGGGTGATTCCACGACAACCAAAAACCTTACAGTCACACTGTTTGATCCTGTCAATCTATGTCAGGAATTCATCCCAAGGAAATGACTGGGGATGTGTATGCAAGACCTGTGCTGTTTTCGTTTATTTGTTTTGAGATGGAGTCTCGCTCTGTCCCCCAGGCTGGAGTGCAGTGGCGCAATCTCGGCTTACTGCAATCTCCACCTCCCGAGTTCAAGCGATTCTCCTGCCTCAGCCTCCCGAGTAGCTGGGACTACAGGCACGGACCACCATGCCCAGCTAATTTTTGTATTTTTAGTAGAGACGGGGTTTCACCATGTTGGCCAGGATGATCTCGATCTCTTGACCTTGTGATCCGCCCGCCCCAGCCTCCCAAAGTGCTGGGATTATAGGCATGAGCCACTGCGCTCAGCCTGTGCCTGGTTTTAACCCTTCAAATCAAGTGTCCAACACAGGGCCTGAGACCCAGCAAACAGTACATACTTGGGGGAGGATGAGAAGCAGATTTTCGCAGTGCTCCCCACACCTGGCACTGATCAAGAGCTGCACGGGAGTAGACTGTGGTGCTGCCAACAAGCGTCCCCTTCCTCTCTGTGTCACCTTCATTTCCTGGAGGGCAGTCACCTCCCTGCCCCACTGGCTCTGGGCTGGGCCATGTGCCCTGCTGTGGGACGTGAGCAGACAAAACATATACCATGTCCAAGGAGACCACATAGTTTGGTGTGGCCACTCTTATTCCAGTCCCCACCCTGAGAATGGCATGTCAAGAGGCTGCTAGGGCCGGGCGTGGTGGCTCACGCTTGTAATCCCAGCACTTTGGGAGGCCGAGGCGGGCGGATCACGAGGTCAGGAGATCGAGACCATGGTGAAACCCCGTCTCTACTACAAATACAAAAAAATTAGCCGGGCGTGGTGGCGAGCGCCTGTAGTCCCAGCTACTCGGAGAGGCTGAGGCAGGAGAATGGCATGAACCCGGGAGGCGGAGCTTGCAGTGAGCCGAGACTGCGCCACTGCACTCCAGCCTGGGCGACAGAGCGAGACTCCATCTCAAAAAAAAAAAAAAAAAGAGGCTGCTTCTTCAGCCTGGTGCCAAAATGCAGGTACACGGAAGGTGGGCCAAGCCCCTGCTGGCCTGTGTACCTCCCAACCTTAGCAAGAAAGAAACATGTTGCAGCCCAGTGAGACTTCTGCAGCATAATTAGCAAGAGCTGACTGGTGTGCATGGGAAGAGGGATACCTTGAGCGCAGTCCGGTACTGCAGAGGAGGCATTTTAGGGATACCTGAAAAAGGAAGTTGGAATTGGCCACGTGGAGCTAGGAGTGCACTTGGAAGGCAGGGAGCAGGTGTGAGAGCTACTCGACGCCTCTGCCTCCACTTCCTCTCCTGTCACGTGGGCAGGATACTAGCACCTGCCTCCCAGGGTGGGCAGAGGGATGAGAATTAAATGAGAACAGACCCCAGCACTCAGAAAACATGCAGTCTATGTGACTCATTACAGAACAATCGGCAAATCATGCTCGCACAGAGACTTAACAATTCTAAAAAGAAAAAATACATGGAAACTTGACTCAGATTCTTGGCCGTGACGCATACCTGAATCTTAACGTTAACCTGGATAGGTGCTTGGCATCTTCCCTCCCCCGTTCCCTAAGGGGGCCGCGGCAGGTTCCACCCTGCCAGGCAGGCACACACGCTTCCTCCTTGCTCTCTATGGGGCCAATAAATGTAAACTGGACTCCCCTGAAAGGCAGCCCCGCATGCATGAGGCCTGCAGAGCCAAGTTTTGGGGCTGTGGAGCTGGCAGTGCCTGACACGGCAGGTACTCACGAGGGACCCAGCGAGGCCTGCTTCTCCGGCCACAAGCCCCTTCCCAGCCAGACCTCCCCAAAGGCCTGGCTCACCTCAGACACTCCAGGCAGACAGAGTGCTCTTTTAAAAGCGACCCCAGCTGGGCGCGGTGGCTCACGCCTGTAATCTCAGCACTTTGGGAGGCCGAAGCAGGCGGATCACGAGGTCAGGAGATCGAGACAATCCTGGCTGACACGGTGAAACTCCGTCTCTACTAAAAATACAAAAAATTAGCCAGGCGTGGTGGCGGGCACCTATGGTTCCAGCTACTTGGGAGGCTGAGGCAGGAGAATGGCGTGAACCCGGGAGGCAGAGCTTGCAGTGAGCTGAGATCGCGCCACTGCACTGCTGTCTGGGCGGCAGAGTGAGACTCCGTCTCAAAAAAAAAAAAAAAAAAAAAAAAGCGACCCCAGAGAGCTTCCCCTTTCTCCACGTGAAGACGCGGCTAGGAGGCACCATCTATGGACTGGGAAGCAGGTCCTCATCCTACACCGAATCCTCATCATGAAAAGGAATGTGCCGGCTTCGTTGAGCTACGAGCCAACGGCACCGACGAAAATCATTCCAACCAGGCCACACAGAGGCAGTCCACGTCACAGCTGAACAAACGGGCCCAGCGAGCTACAGTTACTTGCCTGAATCTGGTGGCACCTTGATCTTAGATTCATACAGCCTCCAGCTCTATGAGAAATAAATTTCCGTTGTTTATAAGCCACTCTGTTTATGGTACTTTGTCATAGCAACCAGAACAGACTAAGATACCTGACAGGATCACAAAGATGCTTGCAGAGGATCTTGTGAGCAGAAGGGAGAGGGGATGTAACAAGGGAAGCTGGGGCCAGAGTGATGCGCTGTGAAAACAATGGGAGGGAGGGCTGGGAGCCAAGGAGCATAGGCGCCTCTGGAAACTAGAAGAGAAACAGATAACCCCCAGAGCCTCCAGAAAAAATGCAGCCCTGCCGAGATCCTGATTTCAGGACTTGTGACCTCCAGAATCACAAGAAAATAAATATGCGTTACTTTAAGCCGCTGTGACAGCAGCCACAGGTCCCCAAGGACCCTGTGTGGATCAACAGAATTTGACAGAAGCAACTGTTCAGTTTCTGGGCCAGGTCCTTCTCTCCTGTCCTAAAGAGCCTGACTCTTCCCACCTGTGATCTCAGGAGCCTTTGTGCTGGAAGCCCTGAGCTGCCCTGGAAGAAGCACAGCTACCCCAGCAGCGTCAGGCTGGGGACACTGCGGGCAGGTGCTCTGGCCAACAGTCCCCACTGAGGCCAGAGGTGCAGGAACATAAGGCAAGTCTTGGATGATCCTAGCCAGCCACCAGCTGGACACCACCACGTGCCCTCTGCCAACGCCCCACGGGCAAACTCGCCTGGCCGAGTTCTGCTCAAGTTCCACCAACACCAGGAGCCGTGTGCGTGTGACGTGGTTGCTGTTGGAAACTGCTAAGTCCTGGAGAATCTGTGAAGTGGTAACAGGTAAGGGAAGACTCAGCCATGATGAAGAGGGCCCCACTGAAACCCACCGGGCTGAGTGTGAGCCTTTCCTCCACGTGTGTATCGTCTGCCTCATTTCCACCATCGTTTCATGAGCCTAAGTTAGAGATCAGAGGACGACACTGGGAGAAGCCAGGTGACCAGCTCAAGGTCCCACAACCGAGAGGTGGCACAGGGAGGCAAGCCCGGCCTGGGCTTCCATCTCTGCTTCTCCTGCTGGGCTCCATGGCCCCCTGGGAACGTCTCTATGTCAGATGATTTATCAGGTGAACATGGTATCGAGTGTGCTTTAATTTTATTCCAAGATTTACAGAGGAATCTGCTAATCCACTTCAACGGCGATTAGAACTCTGTCCACAGCCATAAGGCTTCTGCATATCCAATCTCGATGGGTGGTTTGGTTTCATGGCAATTTCGCTTTTGCTGAAGCTTCACGTTGGGGACACTGAGCAGCAATCCACAACTCCCCGAGGTGCCCTGGGGGGCTGGCGTGACCTTCAGGAGGTCCTGCTGCTGCAGGAATACGGACCTGGCCCCCCGCCTCCTTCCCATCTTGGTTTCCACTCTGGGAGGGAGAAGGTGTCCTGGGGCCCAAAGAGACAGTGTCCCTGGGGAGGGAGGAATGTGGCAGGCAGGTCCTTTTCTCCCAGGATGTGCCAAAGTTACAGGCTCTTTTCCTCCTCTCTGCCTCCTTAGGGAGCCAGACAGACCCTTTCAAACCCTGGCCCTCCCTTCCTATAGGAGCTAGATCACCACCGGCCAGTTTCCTTATCCTCTCCAGCCTCAGTTTCTCCATTTGGAAAGCAGAGGTGCTGGTGTTCTCTCCCCAGGGTCTGCAAATATTAAATGACAAGGGAGGTGCAGGCTTTGCTGAGCTACAAGCCAATGGCACTGATGAAAATCGTCCCAATGCCAGGGGCTGAGCAGCCTCCCAGGCCGCACACAGGTGCTCCATGTCACAGATGAACAAATGGGCCCAGTGAGCTACAGTGACTTATCCGGGTTCATGCAGCTGGAGAGGCTGCATCCATTGATTCCAAAGCCCTGGCGGGCTACTGTTCCCGGGGAGGGAGACCCACGGAGTCCTACTCCACAGGTGGGACAACGCGGAGTTATGAGGAGGATGAGTTCCTGAAAGACCCCTTTACCTACTGCTTTGTCTCTGTGCTGTCCTTTAAAAGTAGACTCTCAGGTGGGGCATGGTGGCTCATGCCTATAACCCTAGCACTTTGGGAGGCCGGGGTGGGTGGATCACTTGAGGTCAGGAATTCCAGACCAGCCTGGGCAATATGGAGAAACCCTGTTTCTACTACAAATACAAAAATTAAGGCCAGGCACAGTGGCTCACACCTGTAGTCCCAGAACTTTGGGAGGCTGACGTGGGCAGATCACGAGGTCAGGAGTTCGAGACCAGCCTGATCAACATGGTGAAACCCTGTCTCTACTAAAAATGCAAAAATTAGCCAGGTGTGGTGGCGTGCGCCTGTGATCCCAACTACTCAGGAGGTTGAGGCAGGAGAATTGCTTGAACCCAGGAGGCGGAGGTTGCAGTGAGCCAAGATTGTGCCATCGCATTCCAGCCTGGGCAACAGAGCAGGACTCCAGCTCACAAAAAAAAAAAAAAAAAAAAAAAAAAAAAAAATTTAGCCAGGCATGGTGGCGCACTCCTGTAATCTCAGCTACTTGGGATGCTGAGGCAGGAGAATCATTTGAACCTGGGAGGTGGAGGTTGCAGTGAGCTGAGACTGTGCCACTGCACTCCAGCCTAGGAAACAGAGCAAGACTCCATCTCAAAATAAAAAAATAATAAAATAAAAGACCCTCAGAGCAGGAAGAGACTCTGAGATCATCCAGCCCAACCTCCTCAGGCAGATGAGAAAACAGGTCCCCAAAGAGGAGGGACTTGCCCAGAGCTGCCATGCTCCCAGCCAAGCGTGTTTTCCACTGCCCATGTATTTGAGGAGCACCCACATCTACTCTGAGGCTCTCGCAGCTAGTGGAAGAACAGGGCCCCGACATAAAATTACTACTCTCCATAGAGCACAAACCCACAATTTGGGTTTCTCCTCCCCTGCCCATTCGCTACTTGCTGGCTCAGAGAGAGGCTTGTTCAACGGACTGACAGAGTCAGTGCTGTGCATAACAATGACCCCAGGGGACTCTGGTTGGCAGATGTGCTGTTTCCTGGCTGGGTGGGGATGCCCAGGGTGGCGGTGAATCGTATCATACCACGTTCATCTCGTGCATCTCAGTGTGTGCAGGCCAGGGTCAGGTCTCAACAAGGATGCACAGACTGCATTAAACCCACACCATGAACGAAAGTTCCAAGATGCCTGCTGGGCAGGAGGACTCTGGAGCACAGAGCACAGTCTGCTGGTGAGCACAGCGTGCTCTGTGGCCAATGACTCTCACCTGGCTGACAGTCGTCCACCCACTGGAGGGCATCGGGGATTCTCAGCATATAATTCTTGCTTGTACCCATCCCTCGGGAGATGTGCTTAGAGTAATTCAGAGCATGTTTTTTTCTCTGGTTTTGCATGCGAGGAATGCACAAATAAGGATAAATTGTGACTTTTTAAAAACAGTAGGGGCTGGGTGCAGTGGCTCATGCCTGTAATCCCAGCACTTTGGGAGGCCAAGGTGGGCAGATCACCTGAGGTCAGGAATTTGAGACCGGCCTGGTGAACATGGTGAAACCTCGTCTCCACCAAAAATACAAAAATTAGACAGGTATGGTTGCACATGCCTGTAGTCCCAGCTACTCGGGAGGCTGGGGCAGGAGAATTGCTTAAACCAGGGAGGTGGATGTTGTAGTGAGCCGAGATCGTGCCATTGCACTCCAACCTGGGTGACAGAGTGAGACTCCATCTCAAAACAAACAAACAAAACAAAACAAGAAAAGAAAGAAACAGGAGGGAAGGGGGAGGGAGGAATGGCAACCTGAAATTACAGTGATAAGGGGAAGTGCTGAGCAGGCCTGCCTCAGCTGGGCACCCAGGCTTTTCCCAACCCTCTGAGATGGTCATGCATCTTCTAAATACAACATGTCCCCTCCCAATATTTGAAAGGGGATGAATGGCTGCAGCTTGCATCACTGACCTGCAAAGTTCTCAGTCACAGAGTCAGCCAGGGAGGTCCTGGATGCCCACAGAAATGGGCAGTGTATGTGAACGATCACAGTGACCACTGTGTGCTGAGGACCTACTGTGTGCTGAGGACCTACTGTGTGCTGAGGACCTACTGTGTGCTGAGGACCTACTGTGCACCACATGCAATGCTAAGCCCACTCACTGCATCACTCTGCCCCCATTTTTATAGAGGACAAAACTGAGGCTCAGGCAAATTATTGTGTCTGGAGTCACACAGCCTAGGGTTGGCTAGAGCCAGGGTTCAAGTTAAAATCTGACTTCAAAGTCCCCATTATACCTGCGTTCAAAAGACAAGCAGTGTGGCACACACCTGTATTTCCCAGCTACTCAGGAGGCTGAGGCAGGAACATTACTTGGCCCCAGGAGTTTGAAACCAGCCTGGGCAACATAGTGAGACCCTGTCTCAAAAAAAAAAAAGGTACAGATCACAGCCTTGCATTTAGAGTTGTGATTTGGTATGAGGTGGAGCTGCTGTGAGGCGAAAGGTGGCAACAAGGCAGTGGAATCCTGTAGTCTCACATCTGCAGGGCTGCCTCTCTTTGTAGGCAGATGGGGAATGAGAAACTGCTTGGTATCCTTAGCGAGGTCAGTCCCCAAAACTCTAATGGGGTAGAGGTTCTGGCAAGTCAGGTTGGCACACATGGCTCAGAAGCAGAGCCTATGGGAGGCCAGTGTCCCAGCCTGGGGCCGATCACAAACAGAAGGATTGTATAGTCTCCAGAGAGCCACATGGTACAGGAGACCGAAGAAGAGCATATCCTAAGCACACAGGAAAAGAGACTAGAAAGACAGATACTTACCAGTTCTTTTCTGACAAAAGTGAGCCCTGGCTCAGTTAAAACCTTGGCTCTGGGAGATAAGCAGAAACTAAAAGGGCCACGTGATCCCGCTTGCTAATAAGATCACCATCAGACCAGTTTCTTCCAGTGGCAAAGAAGGAGGGTTAGAGTGGGGTGGAAGGCAACACCCAAAAGTTGTATTCTCTGAAGAGTTTGCCAGTCCCCAATCTTTTTTTTTTTTTTTTTTTTTTTTTTTTTTGAGACTGATTCTCACTCTGTCACCCAGGCTGGAGTGCAGTGGCGCGATCTTGGCTCACTGCAACCTCCGCAGCCTGGGTTCAAATGATTCTCCTGCCTCGGCCTCCTGAGTAGCTGGGATTACAGGCGCATGCCACCATGCCTGGCTAATTTTTTTGTATTTTTAGTAGAGACGGGGTTTCACCAGGTTGGCCAGGATGGTCTCAATCTCTTGACCTTGTGATCTGCCCACCTTGGCCTCCCAAAGTGCTGGGACTGCAGGCATCAGCCACCACGCCTGGCTCCACAATCCTTCTTAATTAGAACTAGATGGTTATAAATTAAGATATAAATTCTAATCCCTAAGGCAACGATTGAGAAAATACTTTAAATATATATATATGGCAAAAGAAACAAAAAATTGAAACGGTACACTAGAAAGTACGTATTTAACACAAAAGAAGGTATTAATGAAGACATAAAGGAACAAAAAAGACATAAGACATATAGAAAACAAGTAGCAAGATGGCAGATGTAACTCCTACCTTATAAGTAATCACACTAAATGCAAATGGATTAAATACTCTAATAAAGAAGGTGGAATGGCAAAAAACATGACCTAATTATATGCTGTCTACAAGAGACACATTTTAGATTCAAAGACACAAATAGGTTGAAAGTAAAGAGATGAACAAAGACACACCATGCAAACAGTAACTAAAAAGAGCTATAATGGCTATATTAATATCAGACAAAATAGACTTTAACACAAAAATTGTTACTAGTGGCAAGGAAGGACATTTTTTATCACCATGCAAGGATTCATAAGAAAGTAAGAATCGCCGGGCGCGGTGGCTCACGCTTCTAATCCCAGCACTTTGGGAGGCCGAGGCGGGCGGATCACGAGGTCAGGAGATCGAGACCACGGTGAAACTCCGTCTCTACTAAAAATACAAAAAAAAATTAGCCAGGCGTGGTGGCGGGCATCTGTAGTCCCAGCTACTGGGAGAGGCTGAGGCAGGAGAATGGCGTGAACCCGGGAGGTGGAGCTTGCAGTGAGCCGAGATTGTGCCACTGCACTCCGGCCTGGGTGACAGAGCGAGACTCCATCTCAAAAAAGAAAAAAAAAAAAAGAGAAAGTAAGAATCATAAAAATGTATGCATCTAACAACAGAGCCCCTAAACATGTGGAGCCAAAACAGACATAATTGAAGGGAGAAATAAATAATTTTAAAATCATACTGGAGACTTCAATCCCCCACTTTCAATAATAAATAGAACAACTAGGCAGAAATTGACAGAGAAAAAGAAGACTGAAAAATACTAAAAACCAAGTAGACTTAACTGACATTTATAGAGCAATCCACCCAACAATAATAGAATGTACATTCTTCTCACGTGTCCATTGAATATTCTCCAGGCTAGACCATATGTTATACAACATAACAAGCCTCCATAAATCTAAAAGAAGTTAAATCATACAAAGTAAGTTATCTAATTATAATAAAATAAAAATAAAAATCAATAACAGATATGTGAAAATTTAACGACTTACTCCTAGAAACCAATGAATCAAAGAAAAAAATTACAAGAGAAATTAGAAAATACTTTAAGATTAATTAAAATTGTGGAAATAATACACTAACAGATACATCTACTGCAGGACTTAGAGAGTAATTTATAGCCATAGATGCTTACATTGCAAAAAGAAAGATTCCAAAATGATAAACATTCCACCTTAAAAAACTGGAAAAAGAAAATGAACTAAATCTGACACAGGCAGAAGGAAGAAAATAGTAAAGATTAGAGTAGAAATAAATAGAAAATAGGAAAATAATAAGAGAACATCATCAAAACCAAAAGTTGGCTCCTTGAAAAGATCAACAAATTGACAAGCTTTTAGCTAGACTGACCAAGGAAAAAAAGGGTGAAGATTCAAATTACTAAAATCAGGAATGAAAGAGCAAACATTACTAGTGACATTATACAAATAGAAGGATTATGAAGAAGTACTATGAACGATTACATGCCAACTAATTGGAAAACCTACAGGAAACAAACAAATTCCTGGAAAGACACAAACTATCAAAATTGACTCAAGAAGAAATATAAAATCTGAATAAATATAACAAGCAAAGAGGTTACATTAGTAATTTTAAAACTTCCCACAAAGTAAAGCCTAAGATCAGATGGCTTCAGTGGTGAATTCTGTCAAATGTTTAACAAATTAACTCTAACATGCTGCAAATTCTTCCAAAAAATAGAAGAGGAGGAAACACTTCCCAACTCATTCTGAGGCCAGTATCACCAAAACCAGACAAGGATATCATAAGACAAGAAAATGACAAACTAGTATATCTTATAAATATAAATACAAAATCCTCAACAAAATACAAGCAAAGCAAATCCAGCAATATATGAAAAAGATTATACACCATGGGCTGGGCGCGGTGGCTCACGCTTGTAATCCCAGCACTTTGGGAGGCCGAGGCAGGCGGATCACGAGGTCAGGAGATCGAGACCACGATGAAACCCTGTCTCTACTAAAAATACAAAAAATTAGCCGGGCGTGGTGGCGAGCGCCTGTAGTCCCAGCTACTCGGAGAGGCTGAGGCAGGAGAATGGCGTGAACCCGGGAGGTGGAGCTTGCAGTGAGCCGAGACTGCGCCACTGCACTCCAGCCTGGGCAACAGAGTGAGACTCCGTCTCAAAAAAAAAAAAAGATTATACACCATGAACATAGATGATTTATCCCAGGAATATAATGTTTATATGTTTATTCAACATATAAAAATCAATCAATATAATACACCATATCAACAGTATAAAGGACAAAAGCCATGCGATTATCTCAACGGCGATGAAAAGCATCTGACAAAACCTAACACCTTTACATGAACAAACCAACCAACCAACCAACCAACCACTCAACAAACTAGAAACAGAAATGATGTTCCCAGCCTGGGCAACACAGTGAGACCCTGTCTCTACAAATTTAAAAATTAACCAGGCATGGTGGTATATACCTATAGTACCAGCTACTTGGGAAGCTGAGACAGGAGGATTGTTGGAGCCCAGGAGTTTGAGGTTGCACTGATCTATAATTGCACCACTGCGCTCCAGCCTAGGCAACAGAGGGAGACTCTATCTCAAAAAAAAAAAAAAAAAAAGAAGAAAAGAAAAGAAACGAAAAAAGATGTTTCTTACCCTGATAAAGGGCATCTATGAAAAGCACACAGCTAACATTATACTTGGTAGTGAAGGACTGTTGATTCTTCTTTTTGTTTTTGTTTTTTTTTAGTAGACACAGGGTCTTGCTATGTTGCCCAGGCTAGTCTTGAACTCCCAGCCTCAAGTGATCCTCCCACCTCAATCTCCCAAATAGCTGAGATTATAGGTATATGCTGCTCAGCCCAGCTTAACTGCTGATTCTTAAGATCAGGAATAAGACAAGGATGTCTGCTCTTATAACTTTTATTCAACAATGTATTGGAGGTTACAGTCAGGCATAATTAGGCAATAAAAGGCAATAGGTTGAAAAGGAAGAAGTAAAGCCATCTCTATTTGCAGATGACATGATCCTGGATATAGAAAATTCTAAAAAATCCACACACAAAAAATATTAGAACTAATAAGTTCAGTAGGGTTGCAGGATACAAGATCAATATATTTAAAAAATGTATTTCTAGAAACTAGCAATCAGTAACAAAAAATAGATTAAAAATTACATTGACGGCCGGGTGTGGTGGCTCACGCCTGTAATGACAGCACTTTGGGAGGCCGATGCAGGCGGATCACTGGAGGTCAGGAGTTTGAGACCAGCCTGGCCAACATGGAGAAACCCCATCTCTACTAAAAATACAAAATTAGCTGGGCGCGGTGGCATACACCTGTAGTCCCAGCTACTCGGGAGGCTGAGGCAGGAGAATCCCTTGAACCCAGGAGGCAGAGAAATGATAAAACTCTTGGAAGAAAACATAGGCATGAATTGTCATGGCCTTGGATTTGGCAATGATTTCTTAGATAAACACCAAAAGCACAAGCGACAAAAGAAAAAAATAAATAAATTGGACTTCATCAAAATGTAACTTTTATGCTTCAGAAAATACCATCAAAAGGTGTAAAGACAACACACAGGATGGAAGAAAACATTGGCAAACCACACATCTGATAAGGGCCTAGGATCTAGCTTATATCAACAAATCTTTACAACAAACAAAAAATGGGCAAACGATCTAGTGAATATACATTTTTCCAAAGAAGGTAAACAAATGGCCGATAATACATGAAAAGATGCTCAACAGCATTAGGCATCAGTGAAATGTGAAACAAAACTATAATGAACTACACTTGACACCTACTAGGATGGCTATGATGAAAAATAAAAAACAGGCTGGGCGCGGTGGCTCACGCCTGTAATCCCAGCACTTTGGGAGGCTGAGATGGGTGGATTACCTGAGGTCAAGAGTTCGAGACCAGCCTGGCCAACATGGTGAAACTTCGTCTCTATTAAAAATACAAAAAAATTAGTTGGGCATGGTGGCACATGCCTGTAGTCACACATACTCGGCAGGGTGAGACAGGAGAATCGCTTGAACCCAGGAGGTGGAGGTTGCAGTGGGCCTAGATCGTGTCACTGCACTCCAGCCCGGGTGACAGAGCAAGACTTTATCTCAAAAAACAAAAATAAAATAAATAAAAAATAAAAATACAAAAAAAACCTTTAGCTAGGCATGGTGACAGGCACCTGCAATCCCAGCTACTCAGGAGGCTGAGGCAGGAGAATCATCCGAACTGGAAGGCAGAGGTTGCAGTGAGCCAAGAGTATGCCACTGCACTCCAGCCTGGGTGATGGAGCGAGACTCTGTCTAAAAAAATAAAAATAAAAAATAGTAACGGCCAGGTGCAGTGGCTCACGCCTGTAATCCCAGCACTTTGGGAAGCTGAGGCGGGTGGATCACCTGAGCTCAGGAGTTTGCGACCAGCCTGGCCAACATGGCGAAACCCTGCCTCTACTAAAAATACAAAACTTAGCTGGACATGGTAGCGTGCGCCTGTAGTCCCAGCTACTCGGGAGGCAGAGACAGGAGAATTGCTTGAACCCAGGAGGTAGAGGTTGCAGTGAGCAGAGATCGCGCCACTGGGCTCCAGCCTGGGCGACAGAGCGAGACGCTGTCTCCAAAAAAAAAAAAAAAAAAGAGAGAGAGAGAGAAAAGAAAGAAAATGCCAGAGCTCAGCCATGGCCTGCCCCACCCAGCCTAAGGACACCTCAAGCTCTGCCCTGTACCTGCCTCCTCCAGCGGCGCACACAGGCCTCAGGTTTCCATTTTTCCTTTTCAGGGATGGCAAGCAAAGACCTCTTCAATCTTTGACTTCCCTTTAATATATTAACTTAATTAGCTCATTCTAAGGTGATAGCTTTCTGCTGTATGCTTTTGAACTTAACTCGGCAAATTAACATTTGTGAATAGGATTCAGTTATGAATTTTAATGACTTTCATTCATTCATAGACCAAACAAATTACATATCTAGTGCTTCCTTTAAAATGTTTATTGCCATTTTATTATAATCATTGGCAATGAAACCACATAAAATATTAATTTAAAGAGGCAACTGCATGGATTCTCTCTCTCTCTCCAAGCGGCACGCGCAGTGTGGCCCATTGTCCCGAAAGCAGCTAAGGACCGGACTTTTACAGTTACAACTCGCCCTGGGAGAGGGATGGACTATGGCAAGGTGACAGTTAAAGCCAACAGCCCTGCATCAGTACGTTCTGAAAGGCACCTGCTCAGAATGCAGGGCAAATGGTATCTCTGGTGGCCTTCTAGGAGCCGAGAGGCTACAGCCATGGCTAACAATTTGCTCACACTTCACTCAGGTAGACGGCTTTCGAAGTCTGTGAGCTACGCTTGTTTTTTCTTTTCTTCTTTTTTTTGTTTTTTTGAGAGGCAGACTCACTCTGTCTCCCAGGCTGGAGTGCAGTGGCAAAATCTCGGCTCACTACAACCTCCGCCTCCCAGGTTCAAGCAATTCTCCTGCCTCAGCCTCCCGAGTAGCTGTGATTACAGGCGTGCGGCACCATGCCCGACTAATTTTTTTTTTTTTTATTTTTTTTTATTTTTAGTGGATACAGGGTTTCACCATACTGGCCAGGCTGGTCTTGAACTCCTGACCTCAGGTGATCCACCCACCTCAGCCTCCCAAAGTATTGGGATTACAGGCATGAGCCATCGCACCTGGCCTTTGTTTTTCATTTTTAAAGTTTTGTTAGATGATAAGAAGAGAGAAGTGGCTCTGAACAATAAAACAAGAGATGAGAAGGGCGTGGCTGGAGCCTCCCAGCTAAGGACCCACCCCTGGGCCCGTGTGTGCCAGAGCACATGGAAGCAGTATCAGCCCAGCAGAGCCCCAGTAATGGGCTGGAGACACAGGGCTTCAGGAATGTGGGGAAAACAGTCACCTGATGGCTGGAATATCCTGGCCTGGGCCAGGCGTGGTGGCTGACGCCTGTAATCCCAGTAGGAGGCCGAGGCAGGTGGATCACTTGAGATCAGGAGTTCAAGACCAGCCTGGCCAACATGGTGAAACCCTGCCTGTACTAAAAATACAAAAAAATTAGCCAGGTGTGGTGGCGCACGCCTGTAGTCCCAGCTAATCAGGAGGCTGAGGCAGGAGGATTGCTTAAACCCGGGGGGTGGAGGTTGCAGGGAGCCGAGATCCTGCCACTGCACTCCAGCCTGGGTGACAGAGTGAGACTCAAAAAAAAAAAATTGTCTCAAAAAAAAAAAAATTCTGGTCCGCTGGCTGAGCCTGGTCAAGGGCTGAGTTCTCACCAGTGCCCCCAGGAGGGGCCCGGGGTCACTGCAGGTGCCTGCCCCACCCAGCATTCCTGGGCAGCCTCTAAGGGGTGGTGGGAGCGGAAGAGTGGTTCATACCCGCACATTCTCACAATGTCTGAAAAAGGAAAAGGAAGTACTGTTTGGTAGTAAAATGTGTGTTCCAGATACATTTGGGGTGAACATTCTATTTCAACATATATTCTTTTGCTCATTTATTGGCAAAGTGCTTACAGAATGTCTAAGTACAATCCCTTGTGTGTGTGCCTAGTTAGGGAAGGTGAGGGTGAAACAGTCAGAGCTGTGCTGTGCAGTACAACAGTCAAAAGTCACATGCGATGATTCTAATTTAAATTAGTTAAAATGAAATAAAATCAGAAATTCAGCATGTGCACTAGCCGCACGCCATCACTGGCTACCATACTGGACCGTGCAGACCTCGTCCATCCTGACAGAGAGCTCCATCAGATAGTGCTGGTCTAGGGACCCACACTGGGGCACCAACTCTTTAGCTGTGATACACCTGAGATGCCTACCCAACTTCACATTTGCACTCCAGGCCCAGCCCTCTCCTGGGCTCAAGCAGCCTGGAAGCAACCTTGCTAGCTCTGGGAACAAGATTTAGACACACTTCCCTCCCCCTATACTCACAACTACCCACCACTCACTACCACCTACTTTATTTTCATGTGGCCCCAGTAACTAATTACTGTCAACTTGGTAGCTTCAAACAACACAAATGGGCCAGGCGAGGTGGCTCACACCTGTAATCCTAGCACTTTGGTAGGCCGAGGCAGGTGGATCACCTAAGGTCAGGAGTTCAAGACCAGCCTGGCCAACATGGTGAAACCCTGTCTCTACTAAAAATACAAAAATTAGCCACGCATGGTGGCAGGTGCCTATAATCCCAGCTACTTGGGAGGCTGAGGCAGGAGAATTGCTTGAACCCAGGAAGCGGAGTGAGCTGAGCTCACGCCACCGCACTCCAGCCTGGGGGACAGAGCAAGACTGTGTCTCAAAAAAAAAAAAAAAAGACACCCAAATGTATTATCTCACATCCTGTAGGTGTCAGGAGTCAAAAAGGGGTTGACCTGATCGTGTTCCACCTGGAGGCTCCAGGGGAGAATCCATTCCTTGCCTTTTTCAGTTTCTAGAGGTGCCTGAATGCCTTGGCTTCTGGCCCTGCACCCCTCCAGCCTCTGCTTCTGCTGCCACATCTCCTCTCTGACTCTGACCCTACCTCCCGCCCTCTTGTAAAGACGCTGGCGATTGCTTTGGACCCACCAGAGAACCCAGGATAACCTACCATCCCAAGCTCCTTCACTTAATCATTTCTGCCAAGCCCCTTTCGCCATGTAAGGTGACCTAATCACAGGTTCTGGGAATGAGGGCATGGACTTCGTCGGGGGCCATGATTCTGCCTCCCCCCCTGCCCTCCCTGAGCTCCTCCACTCTTGGCCAAGAAAGAAACAGGCAGGTCCCCAGGGCCGAATCGACTTCCTTCTAACCCCAGGAATGCCCCTGCCCACATGGCTCAGTAAGGGCGGGTGACCAATGCACCTCCTCCCCTGGCCCAGATGCCGCCCACAGCCTCCTCAGTTCTCAAAACCTTTCAAAATGTTTCAAAATCTACCCTGGGTGGCCAGGTGCAGTGGCTCACACCTGTAATCCCAGCACTTTGGGAGGCTGAGAGGGGTGGATCGCTTGAGGTCAGGAGTTTGAGACTAGCCAGGCAACATGGCCAAACACTGTCTCTACTAAAAATACAAAAAAATTAGCCAGGCGTGGTGGTGTGCGCCTGTAATCCCAGCTACTCAGGAGGCTGAGGCAGGAGAATAGCTTGAACCCAGGAGGCGGAGATTGCAGTGAGCTGAGATGGTGCTACTGCACTCCTGCCTGAGAGGCAGAGCAAGACTCTGTTCCCGCCACCCCCAAAAAAGGTAGTATAACAGGAATAAGGAAACAAGCTGAGAGAAGAGGTGAGTTCGAGGTCATGTGGCTGATAAAGGGTATTAGGAAGGACAGGTTATGCTGCGGTAACAATGACCCTTAAATCTCAGCGGCTGAGCCCAGCACAAGCCTGTCTTCTCTATGCCTCTGTCCAGCCTGGGTGTTAGCAGGGTGCATGGTGATGCGGGGATCAGGGATGCAGAGTGACCAGGCGCCGTCTCTACCGGACCCAGGCCTGTACATCACCATGAGGGGCAGCTGCCCACTGGCTCTGGAAGCTTCCTCCTAGCACGACACACCCCACACCTACACCTAAGCACATCCCATGACCACGCCCTCCTTGAAGGTGGTGGGAAGTGTCCCGCTGTGTACCCGGAGGGCAGAGGGCAGCAGTGATGGAAGCTGGGGCGGGAACCCCAGAGACCCCCATCCACTACCCACTGCCGGTCCCCCCCAACCAGGCACAGAGCAGCGAGCACGCGCCCCCACACCAGGCACCGAGTAGCGAGCGCGCGCCCCCCAACCAGGCACCGAGCAGCGAGCACGCGCCCCCCACCAGGCACGGAGCAGCGAGCACGCGCCCCCCAACCAGGCACCGAGCAGCGAGCACGCGTCCCGCAACCAGGCACCGAGCAGCGAGCACGCGCCCCCCAACCAGGCACCGAGCAGCGAGCACGCGCCCCGCAACCAGGCACCGAGCAGCCAGCACGCGCCCCCCAACCAGGCACCGAGCAGCCAGCACGCGCCCCCCAACCAGGCACCGAGCAGCCAGCACGCGCCCCCAACCAGGCACCGAGCAGCCAGCACGCGCCCAACCAGGCACCGAGCAGCGAGCACGCGCCCCCCAACCAGGCACCGAGCAGCGAGCACGCGCCCTCCACCAGGCACCGAGCAGCGAGCCACGGCCTCAGCGATGAGCTCAAGCTTTGTCTTTCCTGCAGGGTTCAGCTTGGCTGCTGGAGACAAAGGTCTGGGGAAAATGTTTCTGGACCCAGAAGCGCCCCACAGCTCCCAGGGTTCCAGGGCAGAGGAGCAGGCACATCCCAGGCTCACTTACTATTGCAGACTGACGCCAAATTGCTGGGTGGGCAGCGGGGGCCGCGGCGGTGGTGTCTTGGTGGGAGGCGGCGTCCGGCCCTCGTGCAGGCTCTGGAGCTTCTCATCGTACCTGTAGACACAGCAGAGGCTGGGCTCTCGCCTGGCAGGGGCAGCTGGCAGCCACGGAGGCGCTGGGTGGGGCTGGATGCCCCACCTGCAGGACACCTGGGCATCTCATCCCTCTGGGCGCACGTGCCACACTGCCAGCTCACACACACACACTCACATACACACAGTCACAATCCCCCACTGCTGTGGGCTGTTCTCGTAAGAGGCAGTAGTCCAACCCCCAGCAAATGTCCAGTCTCTCCTGAGACCCCTGGCAGGCAGAGCAGCCTCACCTGCTTACCATGCGGTCAGCCCCAAGGTGGGCGTGACCACCCTCAGCTCTACCGAGTGTCTGAATTTAAGACAAGAGCTGGCCGGTAATGCTAAAGGAATCTTGTCCCTTTTGTTAATTACTTTATCCCCAGTGCCTGGAAAGGGCTTGCTGCCTAGTAGATGCTCAATTAAAATATTTGTTGAATGAAACAAGAAACCCATGAATGAACAGATGGACTCTGAATAGGATGGATAAACTCTGAAGGAGGTGGTTAAAGCCTTCAGGTGAAAAGAACCTCTGTGCTGGGCATGGTGGCTCACGCCTATAATCCCAACACTTCGGGAAGCCGAGGCAGGTAGATCACTTGAGGTTAGGAGTTTGAGACCAGCCCAGCCAACATGATGACACCCCATCTCTACTGAAAATACAAAAATTAGCTGGGCATGGTTGTGCACACCTGTAATCCCAGCTACTCGGGAGGCTGAGGTAGGAGAATCACTTGAACCCAAGAGGTGGAGGTTGCAGAGAGCCGAGATCACGCCATTGCACTCCAGCCTGGGCGACAGAGCGAGACTCTGTCTCAAAAAAAAAAAAGAAAGAAAAGAAAACAAAAGAGCCTCCGTGCTGCAGGTAACAGTCCCTCCTTAACACAGTCCCTCCCTAACACAGTCCCTCCCTAACACAGTCCCTTCCTTAACACAGGCAAATACGTATTGAAGCCCTACTATGTGCCGGCCACAGGATGGGAGTGGGGGGGCACATGAGCATTAGTTGGCAGCTCGGGAGCGAGGCAGTCAGTGATACAAGATGGTGCAGGCACATGTCGCAGAGGCACCCGACACTCAGGGAAGGTCTGTGGAGAAGGTGGTGCACTGGACTGAGCCTGGCCAGCCAAGCAGGTGTGAGCTGCTAGCACTTGCGGTTGTTCTTTGTGAGTTAATCACAGCGCTCTGTGCCCCGAGTGGCTCCTCAGAGGTGTCTCTGTCCCTCATGAGGGGCCTACTGTAGAGGGGTTATTTTGTCTACTTTACAGATTGGGAAACTGAGGCTTGTCAGGGTCTGGTGACATGCCCCAGGTCACAAGCTGGGATGACGGCCAGGATTCAGGACCCCAAGGCCCTGCCCTGCCGCTGGGCCAGTGGGTCTCAGCCTCTGGTGCTCACAGCACCCACCAGGAAGTATGTGGGGGTGGATAAAATCCAGACTTAGCCCCACCCCCCAGTCTAGTAGATGCTCAATTAAAAGCATCAGGATTGGATGTGTCCTCTGGGGTTCTGCTGCTGGCTATGAAATAGGGGTGCCGGCTGCCTACTGAGTAAGTTCAGGAGCTCCCAATGCCCAAACCCACGCCCCTCTCCCAAACCTCATCCCCTCTCACTCACAGGACCCTGCACCCTCAGTGTTGCCAGCCGCCTGCACATTCGAGGCCCTAGACTGCACCCAGTACCCACTGAGAACCCGGAGCTGCGTGTTTCACAGATGCCATCCATGTCATCCCCAAATCGCTCTCCCACACAGGAGGATGTGAGTTACCCTTTGTCACCAGACCAAATCACTTCCACCACAGAGCTGCTAAAAATACATCTTCTGAGCCGTCTCCATGGACTCCCCCGGATCACTCTAGTGAGGTCTGGGAGTGGGGTCTTGCCAGGGCCCACGGCCGACCAGGGATTCCCATCATCCTCCCATGGCCTCCAGGTCCAGTCCACTCTCCTCTGCTTGGCACCAAGGACTCCCGGCCCAAGGTGACCTCCAGCTTCACGTTCACCAACTTCTGCCTGATCACATGGGACTTCTCACTGCCTCCAGATCTCCCAATATTTCACCCACATGTTTGCAGGAGGGCTTCCCTCTGCTGGAAATGTGCTTCCCTGGCCTCTTGATCTAGCCAACTGTCCCTGTGAAACTCACTTTAAAAGCCACCTCCTCCTGGAAGTCTTCCTGGATTACCCCCACACACCAGTCCCCTCCCCAGCTGGGTTCAGTGCCTCCTCTGGCCCCTGTCATCACTGATTTGTGGCCCTCACTAGTCTGAGAGTGTCATGAGGGCAGGGACCACACTCCCTAAACACCTCTATAGCCCAGCACCTGCCATGTGACTTGGCATCCGGAGAGAAGTTATTATCTCCATTACCCCTGCAAGGCTACCAGCCTTACCTGCATGCACTTTGGCAGGAGCCTACTCCCTCAAAGGAGCCCCTCAAGAGAGGGAGACACAGGGGCAGAGGGAGCCCAGCCTGAGGGGTCCAGAGACCCAGGCTGGATCTGGCCGCACCCTGTACTGGCTGCGTGGCACGCGCCTTTCTGGGCAGCCTCTATTCATCTGGGCCTACATTTAAGCCTCGTAGCAGACACACCAATTAAGCTTTCAGCATCCAGGAGACAGGTCGTTTTCTACAGCACCCGCGACGTCCCTGAGAACATTTCATTCTGTACACAGCGTTATCCACACGCCTGGGAAATTCCCCTAATTGTCTGCTCAAAAGCAAAAACAGTAAACACCAAGGCAACAAACGGCCGTTGCCATGCTAGGGCTTATTTTTTAAATCAGTTTTGCAATGGTGGGCGAGGAAAACATCCCGTCCTGTATACAACCTTTGCAATTTCATTTCTCTGAGTCAGCAGTTAGCACCTTTTGCTGCAGATCTTTGTCGATGCCGCAGATTTCCAAGCCAAATCTAGCCAAGCACACATTTGGAAATCAAGCCTTAAACATTCACGGGATTGAACCAAGCCCTTTGGAAGCACGAAGATGTATTGATGTGGCTTCTGGGGTCTAACAGGCACTCACCGCACAACTTCGGGGGGGATGATCAGCTGGTCGTATTTAAGGTGTTCGTGGAGCTCACTCAGGTAGTTGAAATAGGTGACTTTTTTCCCAAACTTGTGACTAAGAAAGCAGAAGCAAAAGAATAAAAAATGATTAGGCGCCAGCAGAGAGGCCAGGGGTTGCAGGGAGGGAGGGGGAGTTGGCGGCAGAACAATGCAGGCATTTTTCATATTAAGAAAATGTAAACGCTGACACGACCTAAAACCCGAACACAACACAAGCAGCGCACGCCGGGAGATATTTTGCTTTCACGAGATCTCCAGTGCACCACTCTGGAGTGGCTCATCTGCATAAAAATAAATATCTGCCTCCAATTTACATCTGCCCTTAATTTGCATATAGGAGATGGCGCAGAAGTGCCAAGAAGCGCTTTTGGAGGATGCAGGCTAGACAGGGGGCACTAAGCCACTGGCACAGAGGGAGAAGCTCTGAGGTTGAAGCCTACCCTAGGGCAGCCTCAGTTGCTGGTGGTTCTGGCGTCAGTGGTGGCTTCACGTTTAGCCACCTCTTCTCTCTAAGGCCAGGAACCAACGAGGCTCTCCAGGTTTGTCTCCAGGACAGTCTCTCGGACCCCAGGGAGCAGCGCAGCCCCAAGGCCAGACACGCCCTGACCAGGTGCAGCAACTCCGTCTTCTCCCTCCCCTTGTGCCCAAGGGCAATTCACTCCCTCTCAGGGCCTGGGTCTGAAAGTGGGCGTTCTCCCTCCTAAGTGAGGGCGGAAGACAATGCAAGGCTATTTACAGGTCTAGTCCACTGCCTGACGTCTGGTGGACGTGCTCGCTGTGGCGACTGCTATTAGTAACAAGGCTCAGCGTGAATTGCAAAGTGGAGATCGTTGACAGGTGGATGTGAGCACGCCTTTAGACAGAAGCCTGTGATCCCCGCCTTCTTTACGACAGTCTAGGTTTGGTTTTTGCCATAAATATATCATTTGAGTTTTATATTGTAGGACAGTATTATTTCCTTATTGTATGTGTTTAAGATATACAACTTTCTTTTTCTGAGATGGAGTCTCGCTCTGTCACCCAGGCTGGAGTGCAGTGGTGGAATCTCGGCTCACTGCAACCTCTGCCTCCTGGGTTCAAGTGATTCTCCTGCCTCAGCCTCCCAAGTACCTGGGATTACAGGCGCACACCACCACGCCTAATTTTTGTGTTTTTAGTAGAGATGGGGTTTCACCATGTTAGCCAGGATGGTCTCAAACTCCTGACCTCGTGATCCGCCCACCTCGGCCTCCCAAAGTGCTGGGATTACAGGCATGAGCCACCGCGCCCAGCCAAGATATACAACTATCAATGTGGGTAAAGAATTATATTGTTACTGGAAAAGGAAAGTTATGCATTCAGCCAAACCAAAGATATTTTATGTTATTTTGCGACAATTTGAAAGTCTTCAAATAAGTATTCACGTATTTTCAATGTTATTTTGTGAAGTCAAAATAATTCAAGTTACCATGGCAAAAACAAAAAACACGGAGATCATGACAGGTAAGAGGATCCAAAGGGGCAGCGGCAGCCCAACGCTCAGCCCAGCGCCAGCGCTAGCGCCAGGTGGTTCCTAAAGGAGCCCCGAGGGAGGGAGGCCGAGCTGTGTGCATCGGCTCCCCCTAGTGGACGAGAAAGAATCGGACACGGGGGCTGAGAGAGAGGGACTGGGATTGCCAGGTTTCGCATTCAAGGACGCTGCCAGGTAGGCCAGGGAACCCGGGCTGAAGGCTGGGGCTGCCGAATAGTCACCAAAGTGCAGTGTGCCCCTCACCCCAAGGACAAGGGGAGGGAGGAAAGTGGGGCCTGCCTTAGTCCCTGCACCCCAGCCCTCGCGGGGAAGGGGCTGGTGGGACCCCTGCGGGAGTGTCCTCACCGACTGCCCATTTAGACTCCACAGGACTCGGGGACAGTCTCGTCTCTGCTGGAAGGATGCCTGAGGGTGTCCCCGGGGCTGTGAAGTGCTGTCAATGTCCTGTGTGATGGGCGGGAGGAACCCCCTAAGGGTAAAGGGAGTCTTGCCCCTCTGCAGGAAACATTCTCAGGGACAGAGGTGCCCGCTTCAGAGCTGCAGGGAGGCCTCCTGTGCCCAGCCCCTCACCTTCCCCTCTGCAGCCTCCCCGACCCGTCCTGCAGGCCAGGCTCTGCCAAACATGGACTCTGGGACAGGTGCAGCCAGGGCCCTGCCACTTGCCTCTCACTCTCGGGAAACGGCCCACAGGCCAGCTCAGCCAGGGGCTCCCAACGCAGCATGCAGCGGAGTCACTGGGGTTCTCGTTAGACCTGCAGCCACCAGCACCACCTGTGGGGATCTGAGTCGGGAGGTCTGGGCCAGACCCAGGGCTCTTCTGTTTGTGGGCGTTTGAGAGCCTCAGAGCTCCTCCACTTCCTTCATTTACAAATGAGGACTTGGGAAACAGAGAGGTTATGTGGCTGCCCAAGACCTCACAGGCTGGGCTCTAGAGCCCCAGCCCAATTCCTGTAGTCCTCTCCTGGCAGCTGCTTACGTCCAGGCATGAGGCAGAATGAGGGGTAGAACCACACAGGCACAGGTTGGATCCCAGCCCACGCCCCTCCTCATGGTGTGACCTTGGGCGTAACCTCTCTGAGCATCAACCTCCCCTTCTTTGAAATGGGGAAAATGTGGCTGACTTCACAGTACTGTTTTGCGGTGCTGGCACACAAGGTAAGATATTGGAATCAAATTAATACAAAAGGGTAGTTTTAAAAGATTTTCTTTTTTTTTTTTTTTGAGGCGGAGTTTCGCTCTTGTTGCCCAGGCTGGAGTGCAATGGCGTGATCTTGGCTCACTGCAACCTCTGTTCCTGGGTTCAAGCGATTCTCGTGGCTCACCCTCCTGAGTAGCTGGGATTACAGGCACCTGCCACCACTCCCCGCTAATTTTTTGTATTTTTAATGGAGACAGGGTTTCGCCATATTGGCCAGGCTGGTCTCGAACTCCTGACCTCAGGTAATCTGCCCACCTTGGCCTCCCAAACTGCTGGGATTACAGGGGTGAGCCACCACGCCCAGCCAGCTTAAAAACATTTTCAAACAGGGCCAGGTGCAGTGGCTCATGCCTAGAATCCCAGCACTTTGGAAGGCCGAGGAATTGGAGACAAACCTGGGTAACATGGCAAAACCCTGTCTCTACTAAAAATACAAAATTTAGCTGGGCATGGTGGCGTGCCTGTAGTCCCAACTGCTTGGAAGGCTGAGGTGGGAGGATCACCTGAGTCCAGGAGTTCGAGGCTACAGTGAGCCGTGATGGCAACAATGCATTCCAGCCTGGGCAACAGACTGAGACCCTGTCTCAAAGCAACAAAACAAAACAAAACAACAAACAAAAAACACAGTACTAGCAACTCACATTGAGTATTATGCCTGGCAAGCCCTATTCTAAACAGTCAACATGGCGCACTCCTATAATCCCAACACTTTGAGAGGCTGAGAAAGGAGGATCACTTGAGGCCAGGAGTTCCAGTCCAGACTGGGCAACATAGCGAGACCCTGTCTCAACAAAAAATTGTTTTAAGCTAGCTGGGCACAGTGGTGCACACCTGTAATCCCGGCTATGTGAGAGGCTGAGGTGGGAGGACCACTTGAACCCAGGAGGTTAAGGCTGCAGTGAGCCATGACTGCACCACTGCACTCCAGCCGGGGTGATGGAGCAAGAACCTATGAAAAAAAGAGAGAGAAAGAAAAGGAAGGAAGAAAAATAAAATAAAAACTATATGTATTAAGTCAGTGAATTATTGTGACAATGCAATGACTTAAGTAGCCTTGTCAGCCACATGGGGAGACTGAGGCAGAGAGAGGTTGGCTCTCTTGTTGAGGGTAATGGATGGCAAGGGGCAGAGCAGTTGAGCCCAGGCAGTCTGGTGCCATCACCACCACTGCCGTCCAGGCTGCCACGTGGAAAACAGGAGGAGAAAGTGAACTTTTTTTTTTTTTCTGAGACAGAGTCTCGCTCTTATTGCCCAGGCTGGAGTGCAATGGCACGATCTCGGCTCACTGCAACCTCTGCCTCCCAGATTCAAGTGATTCTCCTGCCTCAGCCTCCCAAGTAGCTGAGATTACAGGCATGCGCCACCACGCCCAGCTGATTTTTGGATTTTTAGTAGAGACAGGGTTTCACCATGTTGGTCAGGCTTGTCATGAATTCCTGACCTCCAGTGATCCATCCATCTCGGCCTCCCAAAGTGCTGGGATTACAGGCGTGAGCCACCGCACCCAGCCAAGCAGGTGAACTTTTTTTCCAAGAACCTTAGAGGTTTCTAGAGCTCTAAGTGCAACAAAGTCTGACTCTGTCGCCCAGGCTGGAGTGCAGTGGTGCGATCTCAGTTCACTGCAATCTCTGCCTCTCGAACTCAAGCAATCCTCCCACCTCAGCCTCCTGAGTAGCTGGGACTAAGGTGCGCCACCATGCCTGGCTGATTTTTATCTGTTTTGTAGAGGCGAGGTTCCGCCATGTTACCCAGGCTGGTCTTGAACTCCTGGGTTCAATGATCCATCTGCCTTGGCCTCCCAAAGCGTTGGGATTACAGGCGTGAGCCACCATGCCTCGCCCTCTAAGGACTTTTTTTCTTTTTTGAGACGGAATTTAGCTCTTATTGCCCAGGCTGGAGTGCAATGGTGCAATCTTGGCTCACTGCAACCTCTGCCTCCCAGGTTCAAGTGATTCTCCTGCCTCAGCTTCCCGAGTAGCTGGGATTACAGGCACGTGCCACCACGCCCGGCTGATTTTTTGTATTTTGAGTAGAGACGGGGTTTTGCCATGTTGAGCAGGCTGGTCTTGAACTCCTTACCTCAGGTGATACACCAGCCTCAGCCTCCCAAAGTGTTGAGATTACAGGCATGAGCCAGTGCACCCAGCCCCTCTAAGGACTTTTCTAAGGTAGAATGAAAGGACTAGCTTTTTTACTATGTCAAATATGTCACATGTCACATAGGGCACCAGAGTGCTGGGCCTGGTTAAACACAAACAAAACCTCACCTTCCAATAGGGGAATGTGTGCGGCATAGGCCAGTAGGTGACAAAAACTGGCAGGAAATTCTAGTGACATGAAAGGAGCTCTTTGGCCCCAAAAATCTCTCCTTATATTAAGCAGGAGCTGACTCAAGTCTGCTGCTCTGGGAATTCTCCCAGTGTGCCTCAGGGCCACACGATTCAGCCCCTGGAATGACAGCTTTGGTAGCTGATAAGAAAAGAAAGCCGGGCATGGTGGCTCATGCCTATAATCCCAGCACTTTGGGAGGCCAAGGCAGGCGGATCACCTGAGGTCAGGAGCGTGAGACCAGCCTGGCCAATATGGTGAAACCCCGTCTCTACTAAAGACACAAAAATTAGCCAGGCGTGGTGGCGGGTGCCTGTAATCCCAGCTACTTGGGAGGCTGTGGCAGGAGAATTGCCTGAACCCAGGAGGCAGAGGTAGCAGTGAGCCGAGATTGCACCATTGCACTCCAGCCTGGAGGACAACAGCGAGACTTCATCTCAAAAAAAAAGAAAAAAAGAAAGAAAAGAAAGGCTCCAAGCTGCCTGGCAGGGCAGATCTTTTTTTTTGAGACGGTGTCTTGCTTGTTGCCCAGGCTGAAATGCAATGGCACAAACATGGGCCACTGCAGCCTTGAAGTCCTGGGCTCAAGCAATCCTCCTGCTTTGGCCTCCAGTGTAGCTGGGACCACAGGGACATGCTACACATCTGGCTAATTTTTAAATTTTTTATAGAGGTGGGGCTCACTTTCTTGCCCAGGTCAAACTCCTGGGCTCAAGTGATCCTCCTGCCTTGGCCTCCCAAAGTGCTGTGATTACTGGCATGAGCCACTGTGTCTGGCTGCAGAGTAGCTCTCAATGTGCCCCAAGGACCAGCGCTTGCCAACATTCCTCTGAGTGCCAGTCACAGTAAGAGACAAAGGGACACAGGGACAAGGGTGGGTCGGGGCAGTGTAGCCCTCCGGGGCGGGAGATTGCTGGTGGGAAGACAGGCAGGTGCCTGAGAGCCTGAGCTGTCCATGCTCCTGGGGGGCTGAGATGCTTCCCAGGGATGGATGGAGAAATGGGAAGGAGACAGAGTATGGACTCTGAGGTCCCAGCTGGCGTTCCAGCTCTGTCTGAGTGCTCCCTGTACACGGAGCTTCACACCACTTGCATGGTGTCTGTGGGGCGTGAGGAAGAGACCTGTGTCAGCAGCCTCAGACCCACTGGGCTTCAATAGGTGGAAAGAGCCGAGGCGGGAGATGGCAAAGGCCTGTGAGATTCGAACCTCTGGGGAAGAATGATGACCCCTCCAGGGATGTGCCTCCCTGTCCCCAAAGGCTTCGTCCCAGGGAGGCCCTCCAGGAGTCCTCCTGCCCTCTCACAGAGGCAACCACCTCACCTGACTATCCTGACCCGTCTGGTGCACACCTGGGCCCTCCTGCTCTGAGCCCCTCCCTCGCCTGCAGAACTCACCCAGGCAGGGCCAGAGCCACCATGCAAGAACGACGTCTGTCAGTCTCTTCCCCGCCCCACCCCCGTCATGTGGCTTCGTGCACACCGTTTGTGCCTGATGCATACAGCCAAAACGGAAGAAAATAGAAGATGCCCATGCGACCCAGGCAGAGCCTCCCAGGCCTCACCAGCCCCTTGAGCTCTTGCTTCCCAATACTGAGGCAGAAATCCTTCGGCAGGAACGAGTCTAAATATGGAAGAAGCTGACTGAAGTCGCCACATTTCCAGGCTGTGGCTGCCTCTCTTTAGGCCGCTTATTCGGGCTGCTATGCAATAAAGGGTTAACTCAGCAGGCTTGGGGTGTCCAAGCCCCGCACGTTCCAAAGAGAAGCCTGGCCATGGGCAACCTGCTCCCGGGTGGAAATCTCTCAGCTCCTGGAAGAGTCGGCCTGGTAATGTCTTTGCCCCCGGAGGCCTTGGGCCAAAACCACAGAGTTTGTGCCAACAATGTGATTGAGGGTGGGGGCCTTGGGCTGTATTCATCTCATCTCAGGAGGGGCTGGAGACCGAGTGACTGAAGTCAGCCGGGTGGATGCTCCGTGCCTACACGACTGACCCGCAACAAAAACCCTGGGCACCAAGGCTCGGTGAGCTTCCCCGGCCAGCCATGCTCCCTCCTGCCCCCTACATTCTTGCTGGGAGAACGGAGCACTGTCTGAACGAATCCGCCCGGAGAGGGCAGCTGGGAACTTGCACTTGGTCCCGCTGGACTCAGCCTTGTGGGCCTTTTACCTTTGCTGACTTAAATCTGTGCCCTGTCTCTGTAACAGACCACAACAGTGAAGATAACAGCTTTCCTGAGATCTGTGAGTCCCTCTGGAAAATCACGGAACCTGAGGGTGGTCACACAGTGTGGGGGCTCAGGCCAAAGGCGGGGGTTTAAACACCAGGTGCAAACCCCACAGGTGTCAAAGGCTGGCACTGCACTCCTGTCCATGACCTGGGCCAGCCTTGTGACCCCCCCCGCAGACCCCAGGGTGGGTGGGGAGCCCCAGATACACAGGCACCCTGGAGACGGGCCCTCCGTGGTGCGTGGATAGGGAAGGCCGTCCCATAGACCCTGAGGGGTGAAACCTCCAACCCCAGCGGGGTCCTCTCCCAGAGTGACGCATACCTGATGAGGGGCTTCAAGATGTTCCACAGGACCTTGATGAAGCTGGTGGGGTGCACCACGTAGAGGGCCTTCAAGTTCTTCTTGTATCTGAGGAGGGAAATGGGGGATGACTTCAGGCTGCCAGGCTCTGAGAAACACCCCACGCCCATAACCCCGAAACAGCTGCCTCCACTGTGTCTCGGAATGTTGCTTCTCTCAACAGGATCAATTTAAGGACATCAAACAAAGAATGAAATAAACTCGGGGAAAATCAGGACCCCTTACCCGCTGCCCCCGCCAGGCATGCCTGCAGCCCTTTACAGTTCACGGAGGCACACGTGCAGGTCGGAGCCCTGTTTATAGGTGCTCACTCACACCAGGGTGGGGTGGGGGTCTGAAGCACAACCTGGGGGCAATTTGGCAACAGCTCTCAGAATTAAAACCGCACAGAGCCTCTAGGCCAACACCTGCCCTGCCAGGAGCGGACCCGGGCTAGAAGGAGCTCACCGTGTTGGTTATGATGGCAGAAAACCCGACAATAACCTGAAGATCAGCCGGCCAGAGTCCGGTTCGATGCAGTACAGCTGCCCACACAATGGAACACCCGGTGAGCTTCCCTCTCTCCCTCCTGCCCGGTCTCCACGCTTCCTTCTTGAATATTTCAGCCCAAAGTCATCAGGTTGGGCAAGAAAGGTAAGCAGCCAACCAGGGTGGGGACGGGGGCAGAGGACATGCCAGGGCTCTAGAGGGTGAGTGGGGGACAGTGTGTCCTGCTGGGGAGACACAGCCCAGGAGGCGAGAAGGGGCATCCACACGGCCCACGTGGGGTCAGCCTGCGGGATGCCAGAGCCAGCTCTTATCCACTCACATGGGCTGACTGTCAAAATTTCAGGAATTTTTGGAAGCCAATTGTGTATGTGTGTAGATGTATGTAAGTCTAAGTGTGTAGGTGTGTGTAGGTCTATGTAACTGTGTAATTGTATGTAAGTGTGTGTAGGTGTATGTAAGTGTATATAGGTGTGTGTGTATGTGGGTGTGTATAGGTGTAAGTGTAAGTGTGTGTAGGTGTACCTAGGTATGTGTAGGTGTATTTAGGTGTGTGGGTGTATGTGTCTGTGTGTAGATATAAGTAATGGTAAGTGTAAGTGTGTGTAGTTGTGTGTAGGTGTGTGTGTGTATGTGTATAGTATATGTAGGTGTGTATATGTGTGTATGCATATGTGTATGTAGGTGTGTGTAAGTGTATGTATATGTAGGTGTCTGTATGTGTGTATATGTATGCAGGCGTATGTACTGTATCTAGGTGTGTATGTGTATATGCAGGTGTGTGTATGTATATGTAGGTGTCTGTGTGTATGTGTATGCAAATGTATGTACTGTATCTAGGTGTATATGTGTGTATGTAGGTGTGTGTGTGTGTGTGTAAGTATATGTACATTCACACACACATACCCTAACTCTGTCCACTGAAAGGGCCTGGGGGCCACAACACCCCAAAAGCAACAAGCACTCCTCTTGTCCAGATCGTGGTCTCTAAATAGCATTCTCCACTACAGGGAGCCAGGGCGACTGTGCTCCTTGGAGAATGGCAGATTCCTGAGCTGGAGCAAGAGGAATACAAGATAAGCCTGGCACATCCTGTGCCAGAAAGTAAGGGAAGCACTCAAAGAGTGACGGGGAGCGTCAGAAGGACCCGGGAGTTCTTAAAACGGCACCCACATGGGCACATTTGGGACAATTTGATCATTAAAATGATAGTAATGGATCGTAACCCATTGAATAAAATAGGACATTTTACACATGTCCATATCGAGATACATAAGCAAGGAGAAGAAAAAGCTCTTCCCTTAGTCAGATGCCGACCGGTCATGAGACCACTGCTGGCTGCTGTCATAGGAACTAAGCCAAGAAGCAGCAATGAAGGTGGAAAGTATTTTGACAAGCAGCAGGATATTTATATAATCTCAAAGCATCTCTCCAAGAAATGTTAATTAACTAATTTTAAAAAGGCTCTGAGGCTGGGCACGGTGGCTCACGCCTGTAATCCCAACACTTTGGAGGGCTGAGGCGGGCGGATCATGAGGTCAAGAGATGGAGACCATCCTGGCCAACATGGTGAAACCCCGTCTCTACTAAAAATACAAAAATTAGCCGGGCGTGGTAGTGCGCACCTGTAGTCCCAGCCACTCAGGAGGCTGAGGCAGGAGAATCACTTGAGCCCAGGAGGCAGAGGTTGCAGTGAGCCGAGATTGCACCACTGCACTCCAGCCTGGTGACAGAGCAAGACTCCATCTCAAAAAAAAAAAAAAAAAGCAGAAAGAAAAGAAAAAAGGCTCTGAGAGGAGGGGCGGGGCATGGGGGCAGTAGCAGTGGCTTCCAGAGTCTCCAGAGCCCAGAGGGCAGCTGCTGCAAGGTCCACCCTGAGACCGAGCTTCCAGTGGCTTCCATTAGTTGCCACTCATGGCAGGAGCCCTTTGGTGAGGCAAGCACTCCCAGAAGGGGGGTCGTGAACACTTGTGTGCGAATTTGTTCACCCCTAAAAGGAATGACCTGGCAGGATGGTCTGGAGGATGAGAAGCCAACGGCAGAGAGAACAGAAAAGAATGCAGGAAATCTGATGGGGTGTGGCAATGGCCTCACTGCATAAATCTTTTTTTTTTTTTTTTTTTGAAACAGAGTTTCACTCTGTTGCCCAGGATGGACTGTGGTGGCGCGATCTCAGCTCACTGCAACCTCCGCCTCCCAGGTTCAAGGGATTCTTATATCTCAGCCTCCCGAGTAGCAGGGATTACAGGCGTGCACCACCACACCCAGCTAATTTTTTCTATTTTTAGTAGAGATGGGGTTTCACCACGTTGGCCAGACTGGTCTCGAAATCCTGACCTCAAATGATTCACCCGCCTCGGACTCCCAAAGTGCTGGGATTACAGGCGATCTCATCTAATTCTATTTGGAGCACCACTTGCATACCTCTAGCGATGGGGAACTCACCACCCCTGCAGACACTCCACTTTTGGGTAGTTTGATGCCTAGCGTGTCCCTCCTTTTTGCTTCTACTGAGCCAAGATCTGTAACCCCCCTAACCCCCACCCCTATCCAACCTCCCGGGGAGTGGGAGAGTCACACAGAACAAGTCCGCCTCTTTCCATCTGATGACTTGAAGGCCACAGCTGTCACCTTCCTCTCTTCCCTGCCTAGTCCCCTCTGGCCCAGGTTAAATGACCACGGATTGGAAGTCACTGCTTCAAGTCTCCCCACCTGCGTGGCTCCGCTTATCAACGCCCTTCAATGTGAGAGCCCTGACAGCCTCCCCAGGCTGCCACAAGGCCGGCCTCCTTCCCCGGGCTCGTACTGTTACCTTTGGCTTTGTCACTGCTCACAGAGCACTGCTGGCAACACAGATTCCAACTCCCCAGCTAGATTTCATCCATCGACCACTGGCACATCTTACCTGGCTGTGAAGGAATTCTGCTGCTTTCTCCCAAGTGGGAGTGACCCACTCCTCATGTGCAAACCAGCAGCCCACTCGAGAAAGGGAAGGGAAAGCACCCTGGGCTAATTTCGGGTTTCTCCGGGCTTATTTCTGGCAACTGAGAAGTGGGGGAGCTGCCTCAAGGAATCTGCAGGTGCATCTTCATTTCTCACGTGCGGAAGTGCAGAGGGCAAAAGCTTCATCTGCTTTAGCTCAAGACAGGGCTACTGTACACATCCTGCTGTGTCAGCCTGAGCCTCCTGAAAGGGCTGCTTTAAACACGTCACTCGCCTCTCCTCAAGCACCTGCCATGGCTCCCTGCTGCCTCTTAAACACAGTCCAGTGTCCTCTGTGCCCCTTCCTCCTTTGCTGCCTCCCTCCACAGCTCCCCACGGGAACCCTACAGACCAGCCCCTCATCAATTGCACCGAAGTCCACCCTGCTCTTTCTTGCATCTGGCCTCACCTCGTACCAGAAAGAAAATCCAGTGATTGCTACTTCGCAACACCCTGCCCACCACTCCACGGGCAGCTCAAAGGCTGCCTCCTCCATGCAGCCTTCCTGATTACGCCGGCTGGAACCTTGGTACTTCCTGCCAGTACCACTTCACTCCTCTATCCTCCCATCTAACGCTTATTAAAAGCCTGCCAGCCGGGCACAGTGGCTCACGCCTGTAATCCCAGCACTTTGGGAGGCCAAGGCAGGCGGATCACGAGGTCAGGAGTTCAACACCAGCCTGGCCAACATAGTGAAACCCTGTCTCTACTAAAAAGACAAAAATTAGCCGGGCATGGTGGCTCACGCCTATAGTCCCAGGCACTCAGGAGGCTGAGGCAGGAGAATCACTTGAACCTGGGAGGTGGAGGCTGTGGTGAGCCGAGATCTCGCCACTGTACTCCAGCCCGGGCAACAGAATGAGATTCTGTCTCAAGAAAAAAAAAAAAAAGCCTGCCATATGCAGACCCTTTCCCACCTGCAAAGGATGCAGAGATAGGTCAGGGGTCACAGCCTAGTGCAGGAGGCAGACCCATTCACAAACCCCTAAGTGCTAGGATTGCTGTCTGCTCAGGGACAGTGAGGCTGCAGGGGAGCGGCTATTGATTCTCCCAGGACAATCCAGGAAGGCTTCCTGGAGGAGGACACGCGCTGGGGCTAGGCCATCTCCAGCTTATACAGGTGCCCAGTAAATGACTGCAAAATGCAGCAACAATTCTTTCCCTAAGACATGGGACAGGGAACCAAGAAGTCCCTCCAAAGCTCCTGTTGATAATGACAGCAGGACCCAAAAGGCAACCGGAGGGAGGACTTCTGGGACATTCAGGCACTGCCTCCCACTGTCCCACTGACTCAGGTATCTGTGAAGCAGATTTCTGTTACAGGTTTGAAAGGACTTTGAAGAAGGAAAACCCAGAGGAATCTAGGATATCCACATCAACGCCCATCGCCACAGTCTATGAGCCAGATATATTGCAAAGTTGATTGCTAGCCCGGACGTCCCTCAGGAAAAGTCTGCCGGCTCCAGGCCATGGCCAAGTGGTGAGTAGCGTTGGGTGGGAGAGGGAGGCGGGGGCCTGGGGTGGGATCCTGCCCTACCACACACAAGCTGAGTGACCACGGGTAAGTCACTTGCTCTCTGGGACCTGTGTCCTCATCTGTAAAATGAGGCTGCCCACCTCACCAACAAGAGGCATCAGAATGCCCCTTGCAGACTGTAAAGGGCTGTGCAAGCAAGAAGAGGCTTTAGTGAAGAAACGGTCATGCAGTTGTGTCTTTGCCAGTAATTCACTGGACCAGGGGTGGGAGAATGGGCAGGCAGGACGAACCTAACCTGCTTCCTGCTTCGGTACAGCCTGCAAGCTAAAAAAGGCTTTTTGTGTTTTTAAGTGGTTGGAAAAAAAAAAACAACAAAAAAAAAAACCAGAAGAATATTTCATGACACGTGAAAATGACATGAAATTCACATTTCGGCGTCCATAATGTTTTACTGGGACACGGTCCGGCAGAGTTGTTGCAATAGAGCGACTGGCCTGCAAAGCTAAAATACTGACTGCCTGGCCCTTTAAAAACAAGAGTGTTGGCTTGGCATGGTGGCTCATGCCTGTAATCCCAGTACTTTGGGAGGCTGAGGTGGGAAGATCGCTTGAGCCTGGAGTTCAAGACCAGCCTGGGCCACACAGTGAGATCTCCGTCTCTATAAAAAAATACAAAAATTAGCTGGGCATGGTGGTGAACGCCTATAGTCCCAGCTACTCAGGAGGCTGAGGCAAGAGGATTGCTTGAGCCCAGGAGGTTGAGGCTGCAGTGAACCATGATTACACCACTGCACTCCAGCCTGGGCAACAGAGCGAGACTGTCTTTTTTTTTTGTATTTTTACTAGAGATGGGGTTTCGCCATGTTGGCCAGCCTAGTCTCGAACTCCTGACCTCAGGTGATCCACCCACCTTGGCCTCCCAAAGTGCTGGGATTACAGGTGTGAGCCATGGTGCCCAGGCGAGACCGTCAAGAAAAAAAAAAAAAAAAAAAAAGAAAGGAAGAAAGGAAGAAAGAAAAAGAACAAGAGTGCCACCCCTGCCCGGGATTCCAGAGCTTGGCCCAGAGGGGAGTTGAACCCCCACTGCCCTACATTTGCCAACCCTCCACCCTCCGCCCTGCCAGGCCCCTCCCCCACTGCATACTCTGTGACCCCTTGTGGCCACAATGCCTCCTCTTGCCACAAGCAGCCCACACCCACGTCCCTGAGGGCTTGGGGGCACGCACTTCCTGTCGAACTCCTTGTATGCACTCTGGAGCCAGCCCAGGGATGGCTTGTTCCGGCTGTTCAGCCCATAGTGGAAATAGACGATGGTATAATCGTTCTCGACGTACTGGTCCAGCGTGTACTTCAAATACCTGGGCACAACACAGAAGATTCAGTTATGAAAATCACCTGCTCATTATTGAAACTAAACGTGCTTTCCCTATAATGGAAACTGTGGTCACCCAGTGGGTGCCAGCACCGGGCCACACGGAGACTCCACGCACCGTGGGCCCCGGTTCTCATTTCCCAGATGACATCTGAAGCCCAGAGGCATTAAGTGACTTACCTAAAGTCACACAGCTAGTAAGTGGATGTGGTAGGCCAGATTGTTGGCCGTGGAAAGACATCCATATCAAATCCGTGGAACCTGAGAATGTGACTTTATCTGGGAAAAAGGTCTTTGCAGATGCAATTAAATTTAGGACCTTGAGAGGAGGGGCTCATCCTGGACTACCCAGGCGGACCTTCAGTGCAATCACATGCATCCTTCTAAGGCAGACATGAAGATGAGAAGTCAGAGGGGGGAAGGTCACGTAAAGACAGAGGTAAAGCAGAGCGGAGCGTGATGTGGCCACCAGCCCTGGAAGGCCCAGGACTGCCGACAGCCTTTATGGGCTGGACAGGCAAGGAAGGGATTCTCCCTCCGCAGGGAGCAGGGCCCTGGCCACACCTCGATTTTCAACTTCTGGCCTCCAGAACTGAGAGAGAATACATTTCTGGTTTTACGCCACCACATTTGTGGTCATGGTTACGGCAGCCCCAGGAAACTCACAAGGAGGATGAGCTGGGATTCGAACCCAGGAATGCTTGACTGCTCAGCCCTTGCTGTTAAACCCAACACCACAGGCCCTTCTACCTCAGATGCCCTGCTGCCGGCTGCATTTCTAAGGCAAGCAATTCCTTCCCTCCAGGTGAGCTCCTAACATTTTGCTTTTCATTACAAAGCCAGAGTCCTGACACTGTGCTCTGCAATCTGTCACCTGCCATCCCCTATGGTGTAGGCTGTACCCGTTTCCCATGGACCACGTTCCATCCCGCCCTGCTGCACCTAGGAAGCATTGTCTTCATGTCACCTGCGGGAAAGGGCTTGCCCTGCCATCTGCAGGAGGAAGGGCTCCAGAAGGATCCCCTAACCCTCCATCAGCACTCTGCAGGGACTGACACTGAGCTGGTCAGGCCATGATCCCTCAGCTCAGGTTGTCCAGGTTGTCACCTGGAACACATCTTGTAATTAATCCCTCAGGTGGCCCCACTCTCTGTGGCTGTGGGTGGCATGCTCTGCAGACAGATGCTCCCAGAAGTGCCTCGGGAGAAAGCCGCAGCAGCCTGTGCCCACCTGCAGAGGCTTGGCTGGTCTCACTGCCCAGAAGCCTGGAGGCCAAGGATGCCAGCTTCTCCTGTGTGCATTTGATTTCTTTTTTCTTTTTTTTTGAGACGGTGTCTCGTTCTGTCACCCAGGCTGGAGTGCAGTGGTGCGATCTCGGTTCACTGCAAGCTCCGCCTCCTGGGTTCACGCCATTCTCCTGCCTCAGCCTCCCGAGTAGCTGGAACTATAGGCGCCCGCCACCACGCCTGGCTAATTTTTTTTATTATTATTTTTAGTAGAGGCGGGGTTTCACCGTGTTAGCCAGGATGGTCTCGATCTTCTGACCTTGTGATCTACCTGTCTCGGCCTCCCAAAGTGCTGGGATTACAGGCGTGAGCCACCACGCCCTGCCTGTGCCTTTGATTTCTAAGCCACGTCAGAGTGCCCTCTGTCAAAAGCCCAAACCACCTGAACTGCAGGCATTCTACACATTTAATTCTCCCAATGACCCTAGGAGGCCAGTACTATTATCTCCATTTTATAGACAAGTCAACTGAGGCTCACAGAGGTGAATCAGTAAGGGGCAGAGCTGGGCTTTGAACCAAGCAGCCTGGCTCCAGCGTCCACACACTCAGCGTCGCTGAGAGCCGTGGGCTGCCATCCACACCTGCTCCCATCCCGCTGTCTGCTTTGATGTAGAGAAATCACGCACATCTGACCTCACACCATGCATGATTTCAGCTCACCCATTGAGGAAGTAACTTCAACACTCATTTTCCAGCGCGCTGTCTCGAACGCCATGTGGGCTAAGCCACTGGGGCATACTTCACCAAGGTCATCCTTTATTGAGTCACTTTCTCAGAAGAACCCGGGTCGAGACTTCCACCTGAACACAGAGGGGTGGAAGAGTCCACGAACCACTGAGAACTCTTCACTCCTCCTCACTTCTCAGGACAGTCACTTTTGCATTTTGCAAATGACTCTTTTTCAAGAGAGGGAAACTGAGGCCAATGTCTCTGCAC